>NC_137980.1:46493453-47093453 GCF_963924665.1 Micromys minutus | reverse complement strand
AGGTAAGGAGTCCCAGCTGCATACCACACTGTCCGGCTTTCCCCAGCTCGAATAGACTGTATCCCCTCAAATCTCAAAAGAAATCCTTCCTCCCTTACCTCTCTTTCGTCATGCATTCTGCCACAACAAAAAGATAAGTAACTAAAATAAGGGAGCCCGAGGGGTTTTCTGGGATGTGGGCAATGTGTTTTGGTTATGTGGATGCTTTATAAGAATCCTCGTTGATGGAAGTGAGACCAGGGCTGGAGAGGTGGCTCAATGGTTAAGAGCGGTGACTGCTCTTCCAGAGGTTCTGAGTTCAATTCCCAGCAAACACATGGTAGCTCACAACCATCTGTAATGGGATCTGATGCCCTCTTCTGGTGTGTCTGAAGACAGCTACAGTGTACTCATATGATATAAATAAATAAATCTTTTAAAAATGAAAGTGATACCAAGGGCTTCTTCCCCATAGCCTTTGGACTTGGACTCATGACCCAGGATCCCCCTAATTCTTTCCCAGTGTCCCTTTCAGCCATTTCTTTTACCCCATCCCTGTTCCTTTGTAACGCATCTCACAAAACCCACAGAACAGCTCTGTACCAAGGACCCACAGCTGCCACACTTGGCTAAGGCCCAGAATCACTCTCTGCCAGGGACCCCACAGCCTCTACACTTGGCTGGGACCCAGCCATTTCTTCTAGCCCATCTACATTCCTTTGTGACTCTCACCAACCTGCAAACTGCTCTCTACCAGGGACTCCACAGCTGCCGCATTTGGCTGGGACCCAGATTAGGCAATGGTTACTAAAGACTGGAACACCCACCCAACAAAGGCAAGACCTACCCCAAGAAATACTACAAATGTAATGCCTTTAGATACCTAGATCCCATTACAAAACACAAACATGACGACTCAAGACACTGTGACTCCTCCAGAAGCCAGAGGCCCTATTGTATTATGTCCTGGGAAAACCAATTTAGTTGAAATACACAATAGAAACTTCAAAATAGTCATTATTCATTTGTTCAAGGATCTTGGAGAGGATATAAATAAATACCTTAATAAAGACCATGAAAACCTAAACAGTTGAGTGAAGTAATGAAATTGAATGACATGATGAAAACAATTCAAGATATGAAACCAGAATTTAATAAAGAAATAGGATCAGACAGCGCTCCTCTGGGGCTCAGTGAAGTATCCCAAGATGGCTGGGCATAAACTTGCTCTAAAAACCATTGATTGGTTATCTTTTGTGGAGATCATACCCCAAAACCAGAAGACAATTGGAAATGCCCTAAAGTCCTGGAGTGAGACCCTCGACACCAGGTTGGCGAGTCTGCCTGAGAAACCTCCAGCAATTGACTGGGCTTACTACAAGGCCAATGTGGTCAAGGCTGGCTTGGTGGATGATTTTGAAAAGAAGTATAATGTCCTGAAGATTCCTGTGCCTGAGGATAAACACACAGCCCTGGTGGACAGCGAGGAGACGGAGGATGTGAAGAACTGTGCTGAGTTCGTGTTTGGATCTCAGGCCAGGATCCAGAAATATGAGAATCAGTGGAAGAAAATGAGGAACATAATTCCCTTTGACCAGATGGCCATTGATGGATGACTTAAATGAGATCTTCCCAGAAACCCAGATAGACAAGAAGTACCCATACTGGCCCCACCAGCCCATCAAGAACCTATGAAGCAGCCCAGGGGGGAGCCCTAGCTGACATGAAATAAAACATTTACACTGTGGGAAAAAAAGAAAAAAATAGGATCACTAAAGAGAAGCAAAACTGAAACAAAACTTGAAATGAAAAACTTGGGAAGTCACACAAAAAGCCAAGAGATCAGAGCAGACATTTATCAGAGCAATGTCTGCTGGTAGATAGTGCTTAACAGTGAGACCCACACTGAACAATGGGAAGAGAGCGAGTGAGACTTTGAGGGCACTCAACCCTAAATGGGATGTCTTTACCAAACTCCTCCCTCGAGGGGTTGAGTGAAAAAACTTAAAGAGCCAAAGATGGTGGCTGATTCCAAGCATCTTCCAGATATAACAGGACCAAGGCCATAGGAACTCACAGAAGCTGTTTACAGCTGGGAAAGTGGATACAATGTCTCTACTTGCTGGTGAAGAAAAACAAATCAGTTTGTTTGTTTTTCCAATGGAGGGACACTAGGTATATGAACTACACTCTAGGGCAGGCCCCATGCCCAGTTGTTGGCCAATGCAATACCTGTCTGTGATATCTGGGTCTTTTCTTCTGTTTTTACTCCATGTTTTTTATGTACTATGTATTTTGGTTTTTTTTTTTCTTTGTCTTATTGATTTGGTTGTTTTGATTTTCATTTTTTTGTAGGGGTCTTCTGTGAGGGACAGAGCATAGAGTTGTGGGGGTAAGGAGGTGGGAGGATATTGGAGGAGCTAAGGGAGAAGGAAGAATATGACCAAAATACATTGTATAAAAAATGTAAATAAAAGTAATGATTTAAAAATCAATACCAGACGTATTAAAGACTTTTAATAATTTATTTTTATTTTATATACACTAGTATATGTACATTACTGTATGTATGTCCGTATGAGAATGTTTGATCCTCTGCAGCAGGTATTACAGAGAGGTGTGAGCTGCTATGTGGGACTGGAAATTGAGCTTGGGTCCTCTTGAAGAAAGCCAGGCCTCTTAACCACTGAGCAATCTCTCCAGCTCCAATATTACAGATTTTTAAATGAAAGCTATTGACCAGGTATAGTGGTACAAAACTATGATTCTACTAGTGGGAAAGCTGAAGTTAGAAGATCATAAGTTCAAGGCCAGCCTAGACCCTGTCTCAAATAAAAAAATTAATATATAAAATAAAATATGATGCTAAGTGTGGTTGCACATGCCATACATACCCTTACCATTATGCCTCAATTTGTAAGTTGATATTCTTTTGAGGGTTGAATGACCCTTTCAGGATATCCAATATCCTGCATATCAGATATGTACATTACAATTCATAACAGTAGCAAAATTACAGTTATGAAGTAGCAATGAAAATCATTTTATGGTGGGGAGTCTCAACTACATGAGGGACTGTATTAAAGGGTCGCAGCATTAAGAAGGTTGAGAATTTTTCAGCACGTGGAAGGCAGAGATAGGCTGCTCTCTGAGTTCAAGGCTAGCCTGGTCTACAAAGTGAGTTCCAGGAAAGCCAGGGTTACACAGAGAAACCTTGTCTCAAACAAAACAAAGGACATGCTGTTTAGGAAGATAGACTCTCTGCCTAGACTAGGGTTAGAGTTCCATCAGCAGCTGGATCAGGATTCGGCCAAGACAAGGTTTCTTGTAGTTTCAGAGGCAACAGTCAACTGTGTCTGGATCTGGGCTCAGACAGAAGCTGTCACTTTGCTCCATAGTTCAGTTCGACCATTGCTGTTCCAGAATCTGACCACACGGTGTCTCCACTTGACAAACTGCTCAACAGTCGCCAGAACTCACCACTGCAGCCCAAACCCACCCCTTGTCCTGAAGCAGAGTAAGTCAGAAGTCTCAGTTCAGAGAAATACTGAGCAATACCGGCAACTGAATTTTGGGCGGCAGCAGAGCTAGCTGATAGGGAGCTGAGATTCAGTCCCCATAGAAGAGGGCTAAGCGGGGTCCACAAAGGTAATCTGATTTAGACACTCGCCTACGCCCACACAGTTCTGACCCAGAACAAATCTGCTAGCCAGAATCCCCTTACCTTTTTGTCTTTCTCTTTCTCTAGCACAGACAAGCAAGAAGGGCTTGCCTTGTAGAGCCTAGCATCCCTAGGGCCTAGCTCAGAGCACACCACCAGTATCTGTCGAGTGAAACTTGGACGACAACGCGGTAGACACATCATCCTTGCACAATAGAGTCGGGCGGGTGGGGGGGGCCGACTTCCTCAGAGTCTGGGGCGTCAGTTTCGAAGAACAATTGTAATTGTTCCTTCTGATGCTGGAGGAAGCCTTGATGGGGTGGGCACAGGCGCTGGGATGGAACTGTCTCAGTTGGAGGGTAGAAAGTGTTGGTAGCCTAGCTAAAGGAACGGACACCTGGGCAGTCCCATTTCCCTTCATTGAAAACTAAACAACATAGTAAAAGGAAGGGGCAGGCTTCCATGTCACCCTTTGATAGGCCCATGGACTGGAAATATAAACCAGCAGCAATTCAGTAGGAACCAATGTGGACTGCCCTTTCTGGTCTTCTCCTCCAGGTATGGTTCCAACTACCTCCATCAAGACTAGGCGGTAGATGATGGAGAACAAATTCATCAGCCAACCGGAAGCTTTCTGGGATCCTGAGAAAGACACTTGGGGAAGAGATGGAACATGTCTGAGGAATGAGGGTGGAAGAGCCAAAACTGCAGGCAGGTGTTTCTTAGAGACAGGAGGAGGGACAAAGAGCCTGAGAGACCGATTGGACAATCACACACAAGCAGTTGAAGACCAAGACCCTCAGAGGATCTTTTGGGGCTTATTTTATGGGGTACAAGATGGGACCACTCAGGCAGGCCTTCAAAAGCAGTACTGCATGATACCACCCCCATGCACATAAATCAACATTCCCATGTGTACTGTCCCACTAGAGTGGAACAGTATTGTTCAATAGGTCTCTCTGCAAGGATGCGGGTTTCTAGAGATGGATTTTCCAATATGGCAGCCAGGAGACACACCAAGTTCCTAGCTTCCATATTAAACTGGACAGTCCTGGACACACACACACGCACAAACACACACATTGAACAAAGCTGCCCCTCGGCAGGTATGTATTTCTGTATTCCTTCTCTGACTTTTCATTGTCTCACACAGAGACCTCATCTCTTACTGTGCCACTAAACAATGTTGTGGTGGGCTTGACTTTCATACCCAGACACTCATAAAGACAAATATGGAAGGTGCCTTTTGGGGCCAGGGATGTAGCTCAGTTGGTAAAGTACTTAACTAACATGCATGAATACTAGGGTTTGACCCTTAGCACAACATAAAAAGGCATGGTAATCCCAGCATTCAGAAGGCAAAAAGGTCATAAATTCAAGGTTATCTCTGGCTACACAGTCAGTTTAACGCCAGCCTGGGCTCCCTAACACACTGTCTCAAAATAAAATAAGATGCCCCCCCACTACCACGCACATTGCGATTAGATATAATTTCTATCTCCAGGGCCTATGCTATCCCATGGTAAATATGGACTCTAAATAAATGAAGGTTAACTATAGTTATGAGGGAGCTTCCCCTTCCTTATTCCAGAGTTCATCTGGGACTCGGGAGCTTCAGGTATGTGGCCAACACCTGTGTTCTTGGGAAAGGAGGTATGTGGGACCTTAGAGGCCACTCACTGTCTGTGCTGGCGTCTAGCTCCGGTCCATGCTTTCATCTCTGAGTCTATATTGTCTCCGGGCTATAGGATTCTGACCACCCCCATAGGGGCAGAGGAGCAAGATAGCATCTCTCTTCAGAGGCCCACACCATTTAACTCAACTGGTCCCACCTGCTCACAGGCCTCTATACCTCCTGCCCCCAGTAGGTATAATAAAATCTTTATCATATATCCCTTATGTTACAGTGTGGCACTTTAACCCCACTAGCCCAGTTAGTCTTGTCAACATACTGGGATGTCTGGGATGTATACTTTGTTACACTTTCCGATTTTGAAAAACTGAGACAGAAAAGTATAGCAGGTGGAAAAGCTCTAACAGAAAATGTATCTCTCTCTCTCTCTCTCTCTCTCTCTCTCTCTCACACACACACACACACACACACACACACACACACACACAGATTTACTTATTTGGGGCTGGGGAGCTGGCACAGCACAGCAGTGAAGAGATCTCTGGTTTGATTCCCAGCATCCACATGGTGGCTCACAACTATCAGTAACTTCAGTTCCAGGGGATCCAACACTCTAACCTAGACTCCTTTGGTACCTGTGCATGGATGACACACACACATATGTATAAATTTTAAAGAATCTCTGTAAATAAATAAAATGTCCTGTGGGAGAAGGAGGGATTCGTGTGGAGAAAGCAGATATAGAAGTTAGACTGATTCAAGTGTCCTTTTTTTTAGACTGGGCTATTGGATAATACAAAAGTTCCATGTAACTATTAAAAACAAAATGAATCTTGAGTAATTCCTAGAACTTGAAAGCAAAGTGAAGTTAAGTACCAAAACTATGAATTAAATTGATGGAGGAAGTGTTTAGAGGAATTCTTTCAAATTACTTTTTTTTAAAGATATATGTATTTATTATATATAAATACACTGTAGCTGTTTTCAGACACACCAGAAGAGGATATCAGATCTCATTACAAATAGTTGTGAGCTACCATGTGGTTGCTGGGATTTGAACTCACGACTTCTGGAAGAGCAGTCGATACTCTTAGTCACTGAGTCATCTCTCCAGTCTCTTCAAATGAGTTTTTTTTTTTTTTAAAGATTTTATTTATTTTATGTATGTGAATATACACTGTAGCTGTCTTCAGACATACCAGAAGAGGGCATCGGATCCCATTAAAGATGATTGTGAGCCTCCATGTGGTTGCTGGGAATTGAACTCAGGACCTCTGGAAGAGCAGTGAGTGCTCTTAACCGCTGAGCCATCTCTCCAGCCCTCAAATTACTTCTAAGCAAAGAGATCTGATTATATATTCCCACCAGAGTATACCCAAAAGACAACAACAACAAAAACATGTTTCTAACTATAAACTGTCTTCAGCAATTATACCATTAATCATTGTTTTTATAGATATCATAAGATGAAGCAAATGAATCTAATGGTATCATTGAAAAACAGTTTTGGGGCCAGCAACGTGGCATACTGGGTAAAGCTGTTTGCCACCAAGCTGAATCACCTGAGACCAATCCCTAGGACCCAAATGGGTGAAGGAAATAACTGAATCCTATGAGTTTTTCTCTGACCTCTGTATGCTATGCACACCTATGCATGTACAAACATTACAATGTAAATAAAAACGTATTTTTTTAAGCCAGGTTTTTCTTCACTGGGGAAGAGGAGGCAGAAAGACTGGAAGTCGGGAGTTGGGAGGCTTGGGGATAAACAGTATGATGTAGACACGACAGGACCACTGCACTCATGAGCTCATAGCAGCTGTGGTTGCCTGTACGAGATCTGAGCAAGATCGAGCCAGTCAGCACTCCAGCCTGGAGAGCAGAGAGGCTCACAAGCCCCCACCCCTAGCCAAGGAGCTGCTTATTGGCAGTTGATGGGGGCTGGGAAAGAAAAAGCCAGTTTTTTTGTTTTTGTTTTTATTAGAAGTCTGGCCCTGGATAAATTGGGCCTCCTCCAGTAAACACCACCACACCCAGACATGTGTGGGTGCTGCTAATTGGAATCAGCAGGGGTTAAAACAAAACAAAAAGGCTGTGAAGTTTGGAAGGGTGTATAGAAGAGGAATCTCACTATGTCATCCTATCTGCCCAGAAAGTCCCCACATAAACCAGACTGGCCTTGAATTCAGAGATCTGCCTGCCTCTGCCTCCTGAGTGCTGAGATTAAAGGTGTGTGTCAGTCACCACCATACCCAGTCTAAAATAGATACTTTTTAAAAATCAGGTTCTTGACACAAGAAACGTGAAAGTAAAACCAAAGGCCCGGCTGGTGGGCTAGGGCTTCGTCTCAGTTACTCGGAAAGCTACAAGGAGAGGATCCAGGCCAGCCTGCGCATCTCAGTGATACCGACTCCAAAATCACAAGAACCAGAGACAGGGATGGAGACCAGTGCTGACCTGATTGACCAGAAGTGCAAGGCCCCTAAATTCAATCTCAGCAAGAGTAAATAAAGAAACAAATCAAAATTGTTGAATTGGAAGTTAAAGTGTCTGGATTGGTTACAATTTCTGATGCTCTACCCCTGAAAAGGGATAAAAATTTGTTTCATTTATTTATCTTCTGTTTTTCGAGACACCGTCTCCCTAGAGCTCTGGATGGCCTAGAACTAGCTCTGTAGGCCAGGCTAGCCTCAGACTCACAGAGATCCACCCTCCAAGTGCTAGAATTAAAGGCATGTACCACCACACCCACCTTTGTTTAGCTGGTTGCTGTTTTGAGACAGGGTTTCTCTGTGTAACAGCCCTGGCTGTCCTGGAACTCACTTTGTAGACCAGGCTGGCTTTGAACTCACAAAGATCCACCTGCCTCTCTATTTCTCATGTGCTGGGATTAAAGATGTTCACCACCAAGCCCGGTTCTTATTTTTATTTTATTTTAAAACATATTTCTACATGCATATATGTGGCAGGGGTAGTGTGAATAATTGCACCTGAATGCATGTGAATCTGGGGGCCAGAAGGTGTCAGATCCCCTGGAGCTGGAGTTAGGAATCCTTGTAAGCTGCCTGATAAGGGTGCTAGGAACTAAATTCAGGTCCTCCGGAAGAGCAGCAAGTGGTCTTAACCACTGAGACATCCCTTTAGTCCCCAATATCCCCTTTTTATTGCCAAAAGTTCTTGTTGCTGAATACTTCCACGGTATGAATGTACCAGTTTCTGTACCCACTCACAAAGTAAGGATGATTGGTTTTAAAATAAGACCATTGGTTAGAAGAGAGCACATGCATATAATCCTAGCTCTTGGGAGGCTTCCACCAGGAAGATCAAGGGTTCAAGATCATCCTTGGCTACATGCCTAGTTTGAGGCCAGCCTAAAGTATGTAAATAAAATAAAATAAAGCAGTAGGGCTGGAGAGATGGTTCAGCGGTTAAGAACACTGACTGCTTTTCCCGAGGTTCCGAGTTCAATCCCCAGCAACCACATGGTGGCTCGCAACCATCTGTAATGGGATCCGATGTACTTTTCTGGTGTGTCTGAAGACAGAACAAAATAAACAAACAAAAAACCAAAAACAAACAGTAGCTAGGCACCAGGGAGGCAGAGGCAGGTTGATCTCTCCGTGAATTTGAGGCCAGCCTGGTGTACAGGAGCAAGTTCCAGGACAGCCAGAGCTATATAGAGAAACCCCCCTGTCTTTTAAAAAACAACAAACAAAACAACAACCAATCAACAAAAGACAAACAAAGGATCAAAGGCTAGGGGGTCAGGGACCTTACTCTTGCTGTGTCCAAGCAAGAAAGGCCAATGCTTTCATCTTGGGTAGTTAAATAGAAAAGAAGGGCTGGGGTGTGTTGGCTAGACTTGAAGACAGATGATTTGGGCTGAAGGAAGGGGAGGAGAAAGGGGGAAGGAGAAGGGGGTGTGGCTTTCTAGTTTGGGCAATTAAGTAGACAGATGGTGGTGTCATTCACTGTATGAGGAGGGAAAAGAAGAAGAAAAACAGGTCTGGAAAGTTCAGCTTTGAGCTGAGGTTGTGAGGGAGTGCCTGAGCAATGTCTAGGGCTCAGGCCTCTTTTCTGCTCATCCACCAAAATCTGGGCGGAGTTTCTCCCAACGTGGAACTCAGTGTATATATAGTTCCTCCCTTTGACCAGACCACTTCTCCCCCACCAAGTTGGTCACATGACCAGTCCTTTTTAGACATTCGGATCTCAGGTCAAATGTCACATAAACAAAACATCCTTCCCCAGGATCCAAGCCACAGTCAGTGTCAGGACAGTTAAAGATTCACATTGGCCTGATTCCGTCTGGCTGGTATTACATAAAATCAACTTCCAGAGGAAGGGAAGGAGAGAAGAAACACTGGTTAACAGATACAAAACTGGAGTTAGAGGAAAGAATATGTTCTCATTAATAGGGTTACTGTAATTAACAAGAACTCATATATTTTAAAATTGTTAGAGGGCTCAGCTGGTAAAGAGTTTGTGTGCAAGTGTGGAGACCTAATTTGCTCCCCCAGAAGAGCCTATGCAAAGATGAAAGGGGAAAATTGACTCCACAAAGTTGTACTCAGACTCCACACAGATGCTGTGGCACACACGCCCACACATGCATCATGCACATACACATGATAATAATAGATACATAATTCAATTAAAAGATAAAAACAAAATGCAGGGGTCCTGATTAATATCAACACAAAATTGACATCTGACCTACAAACACATACACACACACCACACACATCACACACATCATACACATACACCACACACATCACACACCACACACATCACACACACCATACATACATCATACACACCACACATACATCATACACACACATATACATACACACATACATACATACACACACATACATACACACCACACATCATACACACACACATACATACATACACACACATACATACATACACACATATACACACACATACATACATACACACCACACATCATACACACACACACACACACACACACACACACACACACACACACTCACACACACACACACACATGGAAGGGAGGAGGGAGTGATAAGAAAGAGGGGAACAAAAAGGAGAAGAAAAGATTTTTAATATTCTCATTTTAAAAAAAGTTTTGAAGGGATCTTCTAATTACCCTGATTGGATCATAGAAGACATACCGCTGCAAGCACCAATCACAAATTTAAAAAAAATAAATCTTAAAGCTTCCAGAAACTCATCGCACATAACAGTGAACATTCATTTCTCACCCAGGAGTCTGTGGGTTATCTGGGTCGGGCTGGCCTCCAAGCTTTGGGTCACACACAGCTGTCTCCCAAGTCTGCTCCTTCTTTGTTCAGCTGAAGGACTCCCTGCTATCTGGTAGTCTCATGGCCAAGGACAGTTGCTCAAGAGGTAGAAAAGGAAACACTCAGTGGCTCCAAACTGGCTGCTGCCACTTCCGAGCCGATGTTTCTGGCTCAAGCGGGTCACATGGCTAAATCCAGTATCAACGGAGTGAAGAAATTCTATTCCTCTCGAAGTGGGGAGGGCTAGGCGAAGTAAATATTTGCTGAGTAATAATACAATCTACCAAATGACCCCCTCCCCCTTCCCCATAGATAGCCACTACATAGAGCAATTCCTTAGGAAACACCATCTTCTATGAATGAATGAATGAATGAATGAATGAATGAATGAATGGAGAAGACGTAACTTTCAGGGTAAGGAAAATCTCTCCATGCGTCAAATGAGGAACCTGGGAATCACAGAAGGAAGTGACTGGCCCCAAGGCTATGGAAACCAGCCTGTCTGTCTCCTGCTCTGTTCCCTACACAGACGGAATTATGCAGCAAAAATGCTACTTTTGTGGTCATCACGGGCGAATTACTCATCCTGTCCTCTCACTGGGGCTTAGTGAGAAGGCATATACCCAGTCAGCAAGCAAGGTCATCTGCTGATTCAGTCTCAGATCTCTCTCTGACTCCAGGTGACACTCCGGTTCATCATTTCCAGTCTTCCAAGTCCCAAATGCTAAGAGTAATGTTGAATGAGTGAGTCACTGCACGGTGAGTTTCTTACTCCTTTTAAGTGTTCTGTGAATTCTGTGGTCTATCAACACCTGGGCCTACCTCTAAGGTACAGACCTTAGTGAACCCCAAGTATCAAATGTACAGTGAGCTAAAAAGAGAGAGGCGGAGGCATAGGGAATGTTTAAAAAGGCACGCTTCAAATAAGCAATCAGCAACTCTTTTGATGTGGGGTTACTTAAGACTTTAAAGTACCTTTGGGTTTGGGTGTTGAGTGAATAGCTAAGAGAGTAAAGCTTGCTTCTTCTATAGGTGTGAGTACTGGAATGTAACTCGCATGGGCTGCCATTGGACATGGGTGTGACATATGGATCCAATGGGTATTTCCCATCTGGAAATATTTTCAAGTTTATACTAGCATGCAAAAAGCAATTACTTGCTTGTTGGTTGGGAAACTCTTGAAAATCGTCCTCCTCCAGAATCTCCTCCTACACGTTTGCCTGAAGCCTGTTTTCAGAAACACTGAGTCAGTTTCTAACCGGCTTCTTCAGTGGCCAAGGCAGCAAGTACCTACCGTGTGCCAAGTGCTGAGTGAGCCACCAGGGTGACAGGTGGTGGCCAAAGTTGGCTAGGCCCACATTCATCCCATAGTTGACATAGATGGCACCGGATCATGAGCCAGACAGTGTGCTAAATGCTCCACATGGATTATCACATTTAATCCTTGCAACGAGTTGATGAGGTGGGTGCTATTATTACTCTGCTTTAAAGCTGTGGAAACCAAAGTACAGAGGGAGGCGAAGGAAGTTGCCCAAGGTCACATAACTAGCAGATGGCTGAACTGACTTTTGAGTCCCAGGCTTGTGCTCCAAACTGCTTCCTTATGCTGCCTCCTATTAAGAATTTGCCCACATTCCCAGGCCAGTAAGTAGTGGGGTGAGAAATCACGGCAGAAATGCTCAAGACCACACAAGACTCTGCCCTGAATTCATAATCACCCTCTCCCTCTTCCAACCTTCCCTGTTTCTGGAGGCTACACTTGCATACTGGTGACTTTGGGGAACCACTCTGAGCCTTCCCTTTTCTGGCAACAAAAAGGAACATTCCCTACCCAAAGAGGTTGTAGAAAGGCTTGTTTTAGAAGATGGCTCCGCCTATTAAACATGATAGACACTCATTTAAGATGTCTGTGTGCTTCCTGGTTTCTAGGAATTGGGAGCAGCTAGCCAAGTGGTTCCAGGAGTGAATCCTTCCAACAGTCTTTATAGCCAGTGATGTGCTGGGGTAGGGTGGGTAGGGGCAGGAAAAGGCCAGAGACAAGTACTGGGTGAAATGTCAAGGGCTGAACAGTACCCACAAAACTCAATTGAAGGAACAGTGGAATAAACAGTCCCCAGAAGGAGGCAGCTTGGTTCGTCATCTTTCCTGTTTTTCCAGCTTGGCCTGGTTCCAAAACCTCATCTTAGTCTTGTCAGGACTTTGGCCCTCTGCCCCAGGAAGGAGCTGCCAGGAGGTGTAACATGAGCCAAGTCTTCAAGGAAGTGATGTCTTTTGTGGGTCAAGAAAAAGCGAGCAGCTTTCTGGAAGTGAGAAGATGGCAAGAACAATAACAGGCAAAGGCCCAGCTAGCCAACTCCTGCTGGAGCCAGCGCAGACGCAGAGGTTTAGAATGAAGTCAGGTTTGCTGATGGCAGGGCTGTGGGTAGCAGTACCGGGGTACCATGGACTGCATATACTTGCTGCTCATGCATTCTTCAGGACAGAGCAGACTTCTCTTCTCATTCCCCACAAGTTCTTCCAGAAACATTTCCCCCTGCCTGCACTGGAGACTTTAGACTATCAGGTGTAGATGGATCCCATCCACCATGGCTGTAGAGACATTAGTACAAAGACTTTAGCTGTATTTTTTTTTCTTTTATTTCCTGGTATGATAATAGAGCCTGACAAAGGCAACTTAGAGAAGAAAGGGTTTGCTCTGTTGGGGGCTCACAGTTTATGAGTTCACAGTCCATAGAAGCTGGGGAAAATCCCTTAGCAGATGAGTAAGTCAGCTGGACACATTGTATCGGCAGTCAAAAGACAGAGATGAACGCTTGTGTTTATCTCTTTCTCTTTTTACTATTGTCCAGGATCCCATTCCAGACCGTGGTACCCACCCACAGTGGGTGGGTCTTCCCTACTCAGTTAACCAAATCAAGATAATCTCTCCCAAGCAGGCCCCGAGGCCAGTCTCTAAATGAATTCTAGATTTCATCAAGATAACGACTGAAATTAACCACCACTGTGATGAGACTATCTGAGAGTTAGCACCTCCCAAGTACCTACAGCATGTCTGTGCAGTGCCAGACACTTTTAACCTGTCACCCTATCATCTCACTAGTGCCAAGATTACACCCCCATTTTGTAGATGAGTCACCTGGAGGAAACAGTTCCTTTTTCAACTCTATCCATAACTGTCTCCCAAGCTAGCCACTTTATCTTGGGCATGCCCATTTGAGTGCCCTCATATTTCTGAAACTCTATGCCATCCTGAACTTAGCATCTTCCCCTCCCACAGATTTCTGGTTTCTAATCACAGCTTTCACATTCAGAGCCAAGATCACCAACCTTCTCCTGCCCATCTCTAAGTAGCAGCCTGGACCAATAGTCCAACCTCCGACTCTCTCCTGCCACAGGCTTTTCTTTGCTTTGAGATTTGTTGCATAGTTCGGAATTCATATTAGCAAAATTAATTTTAATAACATTTAAACCCAAGTTTTCAAAAAAATGTTATTATTTCAACATGTAATTGATGCAAAAAAACTGCCATTTTGGGGCTGGAGACTTGCTGTTTTTACAAAGGACTTGGGTTTAGTTTCTAGAACCCATTTGACAGCTCATAACCAACCATAACTCCCCCATTCTAGGGGATCCTATACTCTCTTCTGGACTCTTCAGAGATTGCATATACATAGGACATGGACATATATGCAGGCAAATCAGCCATATACACTCAATAAAAATAAATAAATCTTTAAAAACATTATCTACATTTTATTTTTTATACTAAGACTTGGAATCTGGTGTGGATCTTATACTCACAGCCCATCTTGATTTTGACAATCTAGTAACAAACACCAGAAGCCAGTGGCCCCCAGACTTAACAATATATATGTAAAGAATATTTAAAGATCTTTCCTGTTCTCAGGGCTGTAAATCTGAGAAACATTTTAGACCTTCTGCAGGGGGAAGAAGTAGCTTAAGTCAAATAAGTATTGAAAATAGTTACCAAGTGAAACCAAGTTTTCTACTTTAAGCATCTCCCAGAGGCCACTCTGTGCTCATGTAAAATGTGATACTCGAAACAACTGAGCTCATGTAGCATTTCCCTCAACTTATCTGAGCTCAGCTTTCAGAAAACATTTCTGGGGACTGGTGTCCAGAGAAGCACACTGTTGCAAATGTTGTTTGGGACACATCCTCAACACAGGAGGTCTGAGGATCCCTAGGGAACAACCTGGGACTCAGGAACCACTGTGAGTGTCTCGGTATTTGAAACAGGACTACTGCAATGACATACTCTGGGAATATTAAGAGGACAGGATTGAAATTGGTTGGCAAAAGTTGAATGAGAGAAAGAAGGCAGGCAGACAGGCAGACAGACAGACAGAGGGCCAGGCATGGTGTTACGCTTTTAATCACTTCTTTAATAACAGCACTTGGATCTCTGTGAGTTTGAGGCCAGCCTGGTCTACAAAGAGAGTTCCTGGACAGTCCAGGGGTTTTATACAGAGAACCCCTGTCTCTGAAACAAACAAACTGAACAACAACAAGGACAAGAAAGAAAGGTGTGTATGTGCTGCTGCTGCTGCTGCTGCTGCTGCTGCTGCTGTGTGTGTGTGTGTGTGTGTGTGTGTGTGTGTGTGTGTGTGTGTGTGTGTGTGTTTAAACTGTTTAAAGCTAAAATGAGAGGCTAGGGAGATGGCTCCAGTAATGATTTTTTAAAAGTAAATGGGATAAAGAGCTGGATGCATGAGCAGGAAGATTTGAATCCCCAGTTCTCATGTAAAAAGCCAGACATGCAGCATGTGTCTGTAATCCAGTTACTGGAGAAAGGAACAGGAGTCTAGAATACTAGATGGACAGCAGAGCTGAACGGGTGAGATCTGGATTCAGTAAGAGACTGTCTCAAATAGTAAGGTAGAGAGTGACTGAGGAAGACCCCTGATGCTGTGCTGACCTTTGGCCTCCATACGTACACATATGTTTACATTCAGATCTCTCTCTCTCTCTCTCTCTCTCTCTCTCTCTCTCTCTCTCTCTCTCTCTCACACACACACACACACACCACTAGGGATGGAGAGATGGCTCAGAAGGAAGAGCATAAAGGCACTTGCTGCCCTTCCAGAAGACCTGGGTTCTATTCACAGCACCCATGAGGCAGATCACAACCATCTATAACTCTAGTTCCAGGAAATCCAAGGCCCCCTTCTGTATGGGCACCACACATGTATGTATGTGGTACACAGACATATGGATAAAACACCCATACATAAAAAATTAAAAGGAAAACCACCTAAAACCAAGTTACCAGAGTAGCCCTACCAATGCAATAGGTGACCTTGTAAGGTGAGTATTTTTCTCATCACGACGGTCGTCAAGGCTCAAGTGCCTTGTCAGGTAGGTGGGCAGCTCCTCCCAGAGCCTCTAATTTTCCTCTGGTGGGGAATAAAAGCAGTAGTGGGAAGAGAGCTTCAACATTACAGGAAGTGATCCGAGAGACCAGGCCCTTTCTTAAGAACCCAATATGTGTCGTGAGTGCACATGCCTTCAATGTAAGCACTCAGGAGGCAGAGACTGATAGATTTTTGAGATCAGCCAGGTCTATAGACTGAGTTCCAGGACAGCCAGAGTTATACAGAGACCTTGCCCTTTTTAGGCATGAACCAAGAGGCGGGGTGGTCAAGATGATGTTTCTTTTGAAATTACATTGATGGGACCAAACCAGGCAAAACCCATCTCTACTTTGGAAGTTATCAGAATAGTGGCCACCCTTGGAGTTTTGTGGTAGGAGAAAATGAGGGTGGGGTGGTGTGGGGAGAGGGCTCTAAGTGAGGGCAACGTTTAACATTTTGATTATATATAGGCCATGCAGGTGTGCTCAGTTTGTCAAGTTTATCAAATTGTACATTGTGTGTGTGTGTGTGTGTGTGTGTGTGTGTATGTGCATGTGTGTAGGTGTAGGCATAGGTGCATGTGTGCCCTAGCACCCATGGAGAGGTCAGAGGACAGCTTTTTAGGGTGTTAGTTCTTCCATTTTTTTTTCTTTTTTCTTGAGACAGGGTTTTTCTGTGAAGCCCTGGCTGCCTGGAATTCACTCTGTAGACCAGACTCAACAGATTCAAACCATAGAGATCCTCCTACCTCTACAGAGTGCTGGGATGAAAAGGCCTCATGTCTGGCTTTTTGTATGGATAGCAGGGATTGAATTAAGGTCACCAGACCATCTACCCATCTGGATCCCATTTTTGTTTGCATTTTTTATATTATGTGTTGATAGACTTGCCATGATATACTGCACTATCTAACTAAGAGAAAAAACGTGGGTGATAAAACCAAGGAAAACTTTTCAGGCTAGTCTGAGATTTGAGCTGGGGAAAAACGTGGTTAATCACAGGGCAGGTGTTTTTCCCATAGACTCTGAGCAGGATGTTGCTGATCAAAGGGCAGCTAAAGGTCAGTTGTGCTGCAGAAAGGGCCTCAACTATCAAAATCCAGAGAGAAGAAATTAAACCTTACAACATCATGAGCCCATAAGAAGGGCACTAGGTTGTGCCTAGAAGCTGAGGCCTTTCAGAGTTGTGTTCTGTGTCACTATGACTACCACATGCTCTAGAGCAGAATAAGGTATTCAGTTAGCCATCTTCTTCCTTCATGGGCTTTCAGTTGTGATTTGGGAACCAAAAATGCCCCCGCCCACTGTGAGAAGGTCTGCTGTGTCCCAGTTAGGGCGAGCAAGAATCACAGAGACCAGCAAAGCTAGGCTGAGGATGGAAGGGGAACCGAAACCCCCCTTCTTACATGTGCTCAGGCAAAGCAGCCACCTGTGGTCAGTTGATGTGTGGCTTGGATACTGCTTAGAACAGTGGGGGGTAAAGACGATAGACTACAGGTGGTGAACATGGGCCAATCACAGACAACAGCAGTTAAAAGTGAGGAGGATTAGCTCATAGGGTGGGGGATTAGGGTAAAAACAAGGCAGGTTTTAGGACATAGAATAGAGAGGTCACAGAAAACAGCCGTTAATGGGCCATATCCATTTCTCGGAGGAAAGAAACTGTTGGCTTGGAACTAGGAGGCACCGGCAAAGCAAGTAGCTCATAGTTCTGTCATCTGTAAGATTGGGACTGTAATAGTTCCTTCCTCTTGGGGTCAAGTCAACTGATGCATAAGAAATGTACAGCTGAGTGTAGCCAGGTGCACAGCTGCTAAGGAGCGAGAGACAGGAGAGACACACAGCCAGACCGAGAGGCAGAGCGAGAAAGCCATCACAGAGGCAGAGAGCTATATAAATCTTATAGTTTTGTGCTGATAACATGAGAAGAAGAAACGTCTGTGTTGTGAGAGGAACTGAGGAAGACAATCTGGAAAGCCAGCAACAACCAGAAATTCAGAGGGAAGGGACGCAGGAGAGTATCCCTCCAGAGATGGGGCTCTGACTCCAGAAACACACGTATGTGTGTGCACATCATGTTCTGGGAGGAAGATGGCCCATAGGATATCACATTATCGGAGGACCTGATGGCATGTGTGTGTGTGTGTGTGTGTGTGTGTGTGTGTGTGTGCATGTGTGTATGTATGTGTGTGTGTGTGTATACCTTTTAAAGTAACTTAGCCAAAAAAAAAAAAAAAAAAAAAAAAGAAAAGAAAAAAAAAAAGGGAAGTGGATGAGAGGCCCAGGGACAAAGAAGTCGGCAAAGGAAACAAAGCTTAGAGAAACAAGCAAGCTTATAGAGAAGCTTATGGAGCGTGAGATAGGAGTTAGCTCAGCTGTCACGGAGCCTGGAGAAGGTTCACGGCGGTGTGGGGGCTGTTGGCAAAAGTTTCAGTGAATTAGTGGGCAGGTCCAACACTGGAGATCTGAGGCAGGGATGATTATAAAGACCCTGGCTGTGTATCTCTTTCTGCCCTGATTGACTCATCAGGAGGATTAAAGGTGGTACTCGATGCTCAAAGGAGCCAGTCACAGAATAAATAAGTACAATTCAACAACAACAAATCCTGCACTTCGAAGGCAGAGGCAAGCAGATCTCTGGGTTTGAGGCCATTCCAGGACAGCCAGGGCTACACAGACAAACCCAGTCTCAGAAAAAGAAAAAAAAAAAAAAAAAAAAAAAAAAAGAACCAACAACTCAGTCTTTAAATTACATCCTATGGCCAAGCATGGCAGCTCCACATTTAAGCCTAGGGCTCTAGAGAGGCAGAGCTAGAGATAAGGCTGATCTCAGAAGCTTCAGGCCAATCAATCTAGTTCAGTTTAGTGACTTCTAGGTCAGCTAGGGCTACATAGTGAGATTGTGTCTCAAAAACAAACAGAATGGGGGAGTGTCTGAAAAGTAATAACCGAACTGTCAAAATAGGTATATTTAAGCACTTGGAAGACAACAAAGGGGTGATGGGTGGGAAGAGCTAAGTGGAGTGGTTATAATCTCAGAGTACTGACAGGGAGGTAAATGAGAAAGGAGATGGCTGAGGGAAAGAGGTTGTAGGCAAAAGTATCCTCAAATGCAAAGGGCCTGGGCTGGTGGGCAGGCATGTTGGTGGGTATCTTCCGGGAATCCAGGAGGCTAGTAAACAGTGTCAGCAGACAAGCAGTTTCCAAGGAGGCTGAGAAGGAAGCAGGTAGAGTGGGTCTGGAGGACTGCCATAAAGACTTTGACCTTACTCTAAGTGAGACGGAGCTACTGCAGTACTTAGTGTAGCAGTAGGGGAACGCTGCATTGGAAAAGATCACTCTGATTCAAAGGACTGTTTGTTCTGGGTGTGGCCTGACCCAGTGGGAGGACTGCAGAAGCTCTGTACACCACAGGCAGGCTCCGGCATTACACCAGGTGGAGAGGATGGAGATTTGGGTTAATGTGGAAGCAAAGGGAGTGCTGAGAGGCGAGATTTGGAAGGCAATTTGAACAGGATTTGTTGACAGATTTGAAGGGAGCACCATGGTTTTGAGAGGCAGCCTCATTTGTTTTTAAATCTGTTCCCAGGAGTAGACGCTCTGCAAAGATTTGTGCAAATACGCTCCTAGCGTTCTATCTCCTGGTTCCGAAACAAATGCTTAAGAAAAAAAAAGTAAGTTTCAAATAAATTGTGTTGCCATTAAGAGGAAAGAAGGAAAGAAAGAAAGAGAGAGAGAAAGAAAGAAAGAAAGAAAGAAAGAAAGAAAGAAAGAAAGAAAGAAAGAAAAAGGAAGGAAGGAAGGAAAGAAGAAAGAGTAGAAGACCTATGTCTAGGATCATTCGGGGTGATTGAGGAAATTTGGAAATTATAGTTTTGTTTTGTTTTCCCATTAAGTATGTAATGCCAGGCCCCCTGAAAGAGTACTTTTGGATTCCCTGTCCTGGGGACTCTCTTACACGGTTCAGAAGATTATGTTGTGATTGGTAGGTATTCCTACTATCTTCTCTGTCTCCTGGTGGAGGCAGATAGTGGTGAACTCTGACCCACAGTACTGGTAGAGCTGGACATCAAACAGACATGGAGTATTGTCAGAGTAACTTAACTGCCTTGCAGAAGCTGACAAGAAACATCTGTCTTCCTGGCTTCTGAGTGTTTCTCCAGCTTCACTGCCAGAGCCCACAGTAGAGTCCTGAGAAAACAGAGCTGTCTCCTGCAAGCCCATTGGAAGAAAAATATCTTTAGAACCCTGAAAGATAAGCCATCCTGAAAAACTCATCCTCTGAGTCAGCCCTCAAGTGATCTCCTGGAGGCCGAGGCGCAGAGTCACCATGAGTGGTTGGAAGCAGCCTGTGGCTTTTTAGAGACAAAGAGGGTTGTCTCCTCTAAAAGAATAAGTCTGTCTGACCCAGAATTCCTGATATTAACTGGGCTAGTGCTTTTTCAAGGAGGTTGGGATGATCCAATAACTGCGAACTAGAAGTCAGCAGACCCTGTTTCTTGTTAGACACGAATATGTCCTGTTTATCTTCATTTGCCATCATCACCATCATCACCAACAACCTCTCTCTCTCTCTCTCTCTCTCTCTCTCAGCCTCAGGCTACTCCACTTACAACTGCATTACATTCCTCCCTGTTTATAGTGAAACCTTCTGAACTACTTGTCTGAGCTTGCAGCCTCTACTTCCTGATTGTCTCTACTCATTTACCAACCCAGGCCCATCCCTAAAATGAGGCTGTGTGTCCAGGCCCTCCCAATGACCTCATCCACTCATTACTTCAGGTATTACTTCAACTCTGTCAACTTCCAGTGCTTTTCCTGAGCTCCAGAGCCATGTATCCCATTGCCTACCAGATACCCTGACTCAGCTAAAACACAACCACTTTAAGCTCTGCGCGGACGGAGCTGAATTCATCATCTTTTTCTCAAATGTGCTAGTTTTATACCAACTTGATAGTCATCAAAGAGATAGGAACTTCAAATGAGAAAATGCTCTATAAGATGGGGTGGCAAGTAAACTTATATGGTATTTTCTTTTTCTTTCTTCTCCCCTCCCCCAAGGGAGTGAGGCCTCTTTTCCTATTACCAGCCTTTCACTTAAGCTGGTGCCACAGCTGGGCTTGTGTGTCCTCACCCACCCCCCTTTTATTTCCAAGACAGGGTTTCTTTATGTAGCCCCGGCTGTCCTGGAACTCATTCTGTAGACTGGGCTGGCCTTGAACTCAGAGATCTTAATAAATTCCACAGAGGTAATTGCTACAAATGGGGTATAGAAAACAGATCCAAGGATTAACGCAAGAGGATCTAAGGTTTTGAGACTGAGAACTGGGCAGGGTCAACAGAAGGGATAAAGAAGCTCAGGGAGAAAGTTGACATCAGGACCTGGGAGTTGTGGTGTTACCAAGTGGACTTGAGCAAACAGCCCAGGCAGGAGTAACCATTTCAACAGGAATGGAGATTAGAGACATGCATTTAAGAGGCTGTCTGTAGGAGTCAGCTTAGGAACTATAAAGCTACTAACAGGGAAATCCAGAGAAGAGACTGTTGCTGATAAGCTGGGAAAATGACCCAGTTGGTAGGATGTTGCCTCATAAGTGTGAGGATCTGAATGTGGATCCCAAGAACCCACATAAAAGACTTGGCGGAACAATTAAAATACCAGAGCAGAGCCTGTCTGCTTCCCATTTAGCTATTGCCTTTCCAGATTTCTCACATAAACAGGAAGGGAACAATGACCTAAAGACAACTTGGGAGATCAGGGTAGGTATTCAGCATCTGGGCTTCATGGCTGACTTAACTTGATTAACAATCCTTGCCCATAAAATGAAGGGAGCACTAGTAACTATTCCCAAAGATTAAAAGGATTAAATAAGACAAACTCTCATGAGCATGTAGCATAGGAAAGAGTTCAAAGTAAGTAGATGAGTTTTTTTGTGTTTATTTTTTGTTATTGTTAAAACAGGGGTTTGCTATCTATCTTTGGCTGGTCTAGCATTCACTACGTAGACCAGGCTGGCCTAGAACTAATAGAGATCTGCCTGCCTCTACCTCCCAAATGCTGAGATGAAAGTCCTGGACCATCATGCCTAATTTCTGAAAACTTATTTTTAAAGAAGTCAGGAAGGCATCAGGGAGAGAGTGAATCTCATGCTATAGAGACTTCTGTAGGAAAAGATGTCCTTGTAGTAATCAGGCTTCTGGCTGGGGCAGAGGAAAGGTAATAGAAGACTCAGGGGTTTGTAGCAGGAAAATGGGAAAGGGTTATACTTTCAAAATCTGACCCTGGGTTAGCTGTCACCATCTGGTTCAGTGAGGCTGCCATTCTCTCTCTCTCCCAGAATCTTTGGGTGTTTTTCTGGAATCTGGGTGCTTGCCCCTCTGCCTTTCCCTGCCTGCCACTTCTCTAGCCAGACCCAAACAGAGATGGGATGATGACCTACCTGACAGCATACCCTTTGAGGAGATTCAGCAAAAACTGGTGTCACACCTTGTCCCCTCTACTCCACTCTAGATGGGTCAAATTCCCCGTCTTTTTATTTTATTTTATTACTCACATCTCTATCCCTGTTCCAACCAGCATGCTGTGGGTAGTGTAATGACCTCAGGAGGTCTTGTAGCTAATCGCCCCTTCTCCATTGTCAGCTCCCCTGAACTGTCCACTGTCCATTCTCTGGTACTCAATGGTTTTCAGATACCGTTTAAACCTAGCTCACCTTGCTGAGGCTCCACGGTTATGGGAGGGGCCTTCCCACTTCTCTAGCTTCACTCTATGCCACAGCCTTAGACTGACTTTATCTACCATCATGATCTAAAGCCATTTATGCCCATAACTGTCTTCTTTGTCATCTGCCGCCTTTTCTTGTCATTTCTTCTCTTCCCCAGACATCCAGTTCCTCACCTTTAAAAATGACATGGTACTGTATGTTTTTTTTTTTTCCTCCTGATATTGTCCCTCTAAAATTTCCCTGATGAGCTGGATGTGCCTCCACTGCAGAGTTGTCATAGTAATTGATAGTTTGTAACCTCTCCCCTTGTATATTCCTTGTAGCTTACAGTTGAGGAAAGTGACTTTCTCTTTTTTAGATTGAGATTCCCCCCCCCCAAAACGAAGATTAGGTCTTGTCTCTATCTGTATTTACACGGCTTAGCATAGGATCTATCTACCCCCTTTAACTATACTTGAATTCTTTTGGGAATAATGGTTGAATGACTAAATATTCTTATCATAGCAGGGATGCCTTGTGGAATGAAGACAACAGAGGGTTTGTCTCTTAATCTTAGTACTTTGGGAGGTTGAGGCAGGATGAGAAAGATAATGGAAACTCACAAATAGATCCCCCCCCACACACCGTGAGCCACCCGGCAGGCTCCTAAATCCCAGCTACTCATTCTACAGTGGAGGCTGAGATCTTTCCCACCGGCCTTTCCTTTCATTTAGACAATTTTCAACCTTCGCTGAGCAGCTGTTGCAGTATCAGAAGGCACCAGCACATGTCTGGTTGCTGGAATCAACAGCATGAAAGTTTTCCATGGATCACCAAGCAGGTTCTATTTTGAGAGTGTTCAACTCTCAACAGGCCACGAGATCTCTAGGCAAGGCATGATGGCAAGGGGAAGCTTCTAGAAAACTGTAGTCAGGAAAGCAGCAAAGCCGAGACTATGAGACTGTCGGGAGCGCTGGGCATGGTGGTGCATGTCAGTAGTAAATCCAGCATCTAGGAGATTCGGGGCAGATGATCTAGCGTTCAAGTCTAGCCTCAGCTATATAGTGAGTTCAGTATAGAGCTGGGCTTAGTGAAACCCTATCTCAAGGTTACAAAGTTAATGAAAACAAATACAGTTTAAAAATTGTTAGGAGAGGTATCTGGGTGAAACATGAAGATCCTAGGGTGGGGCAAAAGGATAGCTGAGGCCTTGAGATCCCTGATTTAAGACTAGATGGAAGTTGAATATCGATCACACAACCCAATACAGCTTGTGGAAGCAAAAGGAGCAATGTATTTAGTGTATCACAAAGGCATTGAACATCACAACGAGGCAGAATCCACAGACCTGAATTTCATCAGGTCTGCCTATTCTTATTCTTCTGCCCACTCCAACCTCTCCCAGATTCCCCTAGTTTTGACAAATGCTGCTCCTTAACTTGACATACTATAGATCTATTAGCAAGAACAACCACACTACCAGCCCAATACTTTCTTCTCAGTTCTAAAGCCTCAAGAAATTCCATTGGAGGGCTGAAGAGATGGCTCAGTGGTTGAGAGCACTGACTGCTCTTCCAGAGGTCTTGAGTTCAAATCCCAGCAACCACGTGGTGGCTCACAACCATCTGTAATGGGATCTGATCCCCTCTTCTGGTGTGTCTGAAAACAGCTACAGTGTACTCATATACATTAAATAAACTAAATCTTAAAAAAAAAAATAAGAAATTCCATCTGAGTGGTTCAGTTTAGGTCGCTTGTTACAACTGTCCAAGAGGAAGCACACAGCACATGTGTGTTTCCTCCAGAACTTTGAGAGTCTGGGGGAAAGTCCTTGGAAAGTAGAAGCTGTTCAGGCATCATCACACATGTTTAATTCTGGAAGACAGCAGTTGAACCAGGTTTTAATAAAACCTGCCCAGGAATCAAATGTGAGGGCTGAATCTTGAGCAGCCATTGTCCTGAGTCCATCCAAAAGAGGAGCCCAAAGGAGCCCAAGTCTTAAGCAGCAGACAGAAGAGAGGGTGAGGAGAGAAGAGGAGAGAAGAAAGAAGAGAGGGAGAAAATGTTTTTTTTCTAGGCTTAAAGATATTTTGGAGGGATGGTCCTGGGGCAATGCCTTCAGCCCCAACACGGAGGAGACAGAGGCAGGAGGCAGAGGCAGGCAAATCTCTGAGTTTGAGGCCAGCTTGGTCTATAGATTAATTCAAAACAAACAAACAAAACTCCAAAAGAACCCAACCACCCCTCCCTACCAAGTAAAAAGAAAAGGAAGGGAGGGAGGGGGAGGGAGGGAGGGAGAGAGGGAGGGAGGGAGGGAGGGAGGGAGGGAGGGAGGGAGGGAGGGAGAGAGAGAGAGAGAGAGAGAGAGAGAGAGAGAGAGAGAGAGAGAGAGAGAGAGTGTTCCTGTTTCACTAGGCAGGAGCTGGAGGGCTAGCTCAGTAGTTAAGAGCATTGGCTGCTCTTCCAGAGAGCCCAGGCGCAATTCCACTACAACTGTCTGTAATTCCAGTTCCAGGGGATCTACACCCCTCACACAGGTATGCTGGCAGGTAAAACATTGATGCATGCAAATCACAAGTAAATTAAAAAGAAAAATATTGGAGACACAGCAGACTTAAGCATCATACAGGTATCAGCATATTGAAGATTCTAAATAGGACTCAAAATAAAAAAGCTCTGTTTAACTTTAACTCATAATTATGTATGTATTTGTGTGTGGAGTGCACACCATCCCCTTTTACCTCACCATCTAGTCACTTTATAAAGGCTGAGGCGGTTCATCAGTGAATAGTCTTGAGTTAAAACAGTATTTTCCACACCTGATATATTTGCCTTTGACCCTCCTAGAGTATGTCTTATATTCCCTCTCTGTACTATTCCTGGATTTTTTTTTTTTAAATAAAAGCAGTCTCATTATGTAACCCTGGTTAGCCTGAAACTCACTATGCTAGGCTGGCCTCAAACTCACAAAGATCCCCTTGTTTCTGCCTGTAGAGTAGTGAGTTAATTAAAGGTATGGGCCACCACACCCAGTTGAATATTTTTATTTAAAATTAACCACCCAACATCCAAAAAAATTCTTTAGCTTAAATAGTTATTCCATGGGTTTTATGTGGTAATTAAGTTTTTTTTTTTTGTCATACATTGAAATAGATACATGACAGTAAAAAAATGTAAAACTTTGTCCATGTAGACCAAAAGTCCTCTCGAGTGCTATGACTATATGTGGGATCATTGGTTGGAGAAAAGAGTGGCCATCACTAACCAAACACAGAGGCAGAGGCGTTTAGTCCATGGCCAGACGGTGGGCAGCCATGATTGAGCTTAGTATACAACCACTTTTGATACACCATTCTGGGGCCTGCATTTTGTTTTTGTGTCTAGCCGGTTGTCTTAGTCAGGGTTTCTATACCTGCACAAACATCATGACCAAGAAGCAAGCTGGGGAGGAAAGGGTTTATTCAGCTTACACTTCCACATTGCTGTTCATCACCGAAGGAAGTCAGGACTGGAACTCAAGCAGGTCAGGAAGCAGGAGCTGATACAGAAGCCATGGAGGGATGTCACTTACTGGCTTGCTTCCCCTGGCTTGCTCAGTCTGCTTTCTTATAGAACCCAGGTCTACCAGCCCAGGGATGGCACCACCCACAATGGGCTGGGCCCTCCCCCTTGATCACTAGTTGAGAAAATGCCTTACAGCTGGATCTCATGGAAGCATTCCCTCAACTGAGGCTCCTTTCTCTGTGATAACTCCAGCTTGTGTCAAGTTGACACAAAACCAGCCAGGACACTGGTGTTCCTGGGAGGGATGTGGAAAGCAAATGATTATCTCAAGTGACCAGGGGCTAAAGCAGAGGAAGATGGCACTATTTTTCTCAAAGGCTGAATTATCTCAGCCTAACTGCAGTAAACGGGTGGGAGCCAGATGTCTTGCCTGCTGGTCTGAGATGGCTTTTGACTTGGGAAGTCTACTGAGGGACACTAAGTGGGGCAAAATTGGCTCTGGCATATGACTGCAGAGAAAGAGCATTGGACTCAGGCAGACCTAAATATTAGATGATACATATCATCTATACGCCCCCCAAACAAGGTCTTTTTGTTTGGGATAGTCTATTGAGCACAATATTCACAGTTGTCCGTATGAAGACACTGGGGCTCAGAGTGGTTAAACAACTTGTCCAAGGTCACACACAATAGAATTCTGCATAGGAAAGTAGAATTTAAAAATAAGTCCTCACCCTCACTGACCTCGAATTATATAGAGGAGACATACAAGAAGTCACTAGCTCCCCTATGAGTAACTTAAAGATTGTGGTGACTATTATAAAGGAGAGAGGCACAAAGGATCGGCATGTGGAAAGGAGCGTGTAGCACACCCAGAAAATGATATTTGAGTTGAGTTTTGAAGTATTCACAAGAATTAACCCCAAGTGTTTACCACTCAATATGTTTATGAACATTTTCTGAATTCATTTATATTTTGACTTAGGGGGAATTGAGCCAGAGCAGAGATGAATTCAGCCTGGGATGTTCTTGGCGTGGTATACAGGAGCTAACGCTATTAATTCCTCAAGACAGCTGGATAGGGGCACATAATCCATACCTAGGACCGTGAGGATTCAGGGCAGACCTTAAAGTAGGGTGTTTTCTAAATAAGAGTTCCCTCGGTGTACAGTCCTGGATAGAAACAGGACCCACTTACCTGGGGGTCCAATTCCCTTTAATCTGGAACATCAGCCCTCCCACATTAACATAATTCCTGTAGAAGCTTAATAAACATTTGTCAAAAGAACAAATGCAGTAGGGTATTTGTGACACGGGGCTATATGCATAAGCCTGTAAACTGAAGCTAAACCTGACTGAAGAATTAAAATGATTTAAAAAAATGGATGTGAAGTAATCCAGAAGTATGAGGCGTGGACAAAGGCTGTGAGGAGACACCAGATAAATAAATGCCTTAGGGCCGCTGGTGAACTAAGATCCCGGCGGCTAAGGTACTCGCGGATCAAACTTGTCTGGCTCTAGAAGCGCAGAAGCTGGAGCCTCGGTCCCTGCCCAGCCCAGCTGGGTCCCGCCGCGGTCTTTAAAGGCCTACCACGTGGCCGCACGGGTGTCCAGGGTCCAGAGGCGGTGTCCGCGCTGCGCCTGCGCACTGCCTAGAGCCGGTGCACCGCCTCTGAGAACGCCAGTCCGCAGAAAGGCAGAAAGCACAGGATGGGCGGAGTCAAGCCCGTATGCTAATAAAGGGGCAGGACTTGCAAGGCAAAACCGGCTCTGTCTCCCGGACCTCTAAGAGACCCGCCGCAACCCTCAGCCTCTTTCCACGAGCGCTGACGTCGACGACGTCCCATTTAAAAGCGGCCGCGCAGGCGCAGTGAGGGGAAATGCGAACTTAGGCTGTTACACAACTGCTGGGGTCTGTTCTGGTCGCCTGCCCGCCCGCCCGGCAGTCTGTCAGCAGCGTCGCTGCCGCCGCCGCCGCCTCCTCAGCTGTCCTGGGAGTCTTGGGCCCGTGGCTGCTGTCTCCGTCTGTTCGTGCCTCTTAGGAGATCCGTCCGCCTGTTCAGGCCGCCCCGACCGTCCGCCTCTCTCCTCCGCGCTGCCTCTGAGCCCGCAGCGTTCGCACGCCGGCCGACATGAGCGGGGACCATCTCCACAACGACTCCCAGGTGCGACCCGCCGGTCCCCGCCTCGCGGCCGGCCGCCGGGCTCCGGCTCCAGCCGCTCCGGCCGCGCCGGGTTGACAGGCCCGAGTCCGCGGTGAGGGGCGGCCGGCAGGAGTCGCTTGGATGATTGGGCCCCGGGCGGAGCCGTCAAGTTGGAGTTTGGGGGGGGGGGATGGCAGCCCCGGGTAGGCCTTTTGCGAGCCTCTAGGTTCCGGGACGCCGGGTGGGCCCGATCCCCGGCCCCCGGGCCGCGCACTCTCGCCAGCCGCCCCGGGGCTTCTTGTGCCGGTTGTTTCATCTTCCCTCCTTTTCTTTCCTCAGATCGAAGCGGATTTCCGATTGAATGGTGAGTGTGCCCCCCAACCCCGCCCCAAGTGTCTCCACACGCCGCTGGCTGCCTCCCCCGCGCCGGGCCGGAGCCGGGCAGAGGACAGACATGGCGTCCCAGAGACTAAGTCCCGGCTCCTCGCTCACCGGCCCCATTGTTCCCATCGGGCCGCCTCTGGACCCCCTTTCCCGGGGTCCCAGTACCCCCAAATCATGGCCTTCCCCAGAGGGGGCACTGGAGACCCCGCGCCGCCCGTCGCTCGATCTCGGGCGGCCTTTTTCCGCCGGGATTCTTCCCGGGAAAGTCGCCTTGTCGACGGTCGGGACTTAGTCTCTGCGCCATTTTCTTTTTCTCTCTCCTTTCTGTGCCTGTGTCTTTCTCTCCCTCCCTAGGCTCCTTCCTTGAGCTGTCCAGAAAGAGCTTTCTGTAGAGCAGAGCCATATAAATCACAGACCTCACCAGAGAAGAGACGTAATTAGCTTTTTTTTCTTAATAGAACTTTATTTTGGAAGTTACTTGCTTTCTGCTTCATGTTTGCTTGCCTTTTTGTGTGTGTGTGTGTGTGTGTGTGTGTGTGTGCTTTTTTTTTTTTTTTTTTTTTTTTTTTTTTTGTTCTTCCATAATGAAAGATTCCCTTAAGGCAGCTGTTGGGTTTTATGGTTTTTTTGTTTGTTTGTTTTTGTTTTTTTTTTTTTGTCTTTTTAATTTATTTTTTTTAAAATGGTGAGATGTTCATTATAGCAGTTATGGTCCTTATGAACTTAACGCCGTCTTTTGTGGAGTTCTTTGTATTTGGGATTGCTTTCCCAAGTTGTGTTCTTTGTAAAGATATCTCCCTTTCAAAAAGTTTTCACATTGTCTGTGTGTCGTCTAGTGTGAGTGTTGGACTTGATCGTATTTTCTTTTAAAAAAAGTATTCGTGATCAGAACTTCCTATTGTGGCTAGGGTTCCCAAGGCAGTTTTTCTTTTTTTTTTTTTTTCTTTCTTTTCTTTCTTATTTTTGAGACATAGTTTAGTGTGCTTGTCCTAAGGAAAGGTTGCTGAGCTGCTCATTTGGACATGATGTGCTGGCCTTTTCTTTGTGGTCATAGGGAGTTTTAAAAAGGATTTTATTTATTGAAGCAGAGTGGACAGCCCTGACTCCTGGCTTGCACTCTCCCGTTTCTTTCTTTCTTTCTTTCTTTCTTTCTTTCTTTCTTCCTTTCTTTCTTTCTTTCTTTCTTTCTTTTTTTTCTTTTCTTTTCTTTTCTTTCAGGAATCAAGAGTTAACTAGCTTTCTCACATCCTATGCTCTTGAACCCTTTCCAGTCATTTGTTTTTCAAATATTTCCACTAAAGTTACCTAGGGAAGAATGTTGGTGGATATTTCCCACCACCCAGGTAAGAAGCTCACATTTATGGATTTTTTCAGCAATCTCATTGTAGTATACTGGAAATTCCCACAGATTCTTATGGTACATGATCGTGTTCAGTTGAGTTTGGGTTCTAGAAAACTGAGTGGGAGAGGCCATTGAGTAGGTTTTCTGGTACAGTAGTCCATCGTACTGGCCTGCCCAACAGAGAGCAGTCTTAATGTTTATATTTTCAAGTGGGTCATCCAAAGAGACATGGCACTGAGTTAGAAAAATCTGTCTATATCTAAGTAAAGCTTTTCTTTTCTTGAGCACCTAATATGTACCAGATACTGTGCTTAGTACTAGAATTGAACCTGTTACTACATCTGGCTTTGTTCAACTCAGCCTATTGGGGGAGTCATATTTGTTAATTACAAGGTAGGTGTTGGAGTATATGTGTACCCAAAATGCTTTGGGAGTATAGAGGACTTAATTTTATCTGGGGGTGGGGAAATTTCTCAGAGGTGACTGAGCAGGGTGTTGTTTAAAACTAGGTGCTGAGAATTGTCAGGGATTGGGTTAGTTCTTGGAGTATTTGTCCATTCTGTAAGGCTTTGAAAAGAGGGAGATGAGAGCATCAAGAATGTAGATATGCTTTTTTGAAAAGGGGGCAAAGAAAAGATGCCGTAGGTGTCGATGTATGTAAAAAGTGGTTTTAAGCTCTCTGAAGAAAGGTAGGAATTTAATGTAGAAAAAGTATTTGCTTTTTAGTTGAGCCTAGTACATGATGTATTTAGCAATGAAACAAAACTGAGCCTTTTTTCCTCTTAAGTTTAACTTCCATTGTTCTCATCTAAATACAAAAGAGCTATTGAATATGTGCATGATTATGGGCTGTGTATGTTATCTTTGCATTTTTATAGAGTGAATTAAACTGCCTGTGTTAGCATTTAGGCTATATTTCCATTTTCCAACAATGCTATTTAGTATTTATTGAACACCTGTCAGGCTTGAATCTTAACTCACCTGATTTACTCTTTGGAAGGACCCTTGTAAGTTATTGTTATCTCCATTTGAGATGAAACTGTACTCTAAAGCCATGAACCTAGTCTTCATGCAGCAAGGGATGATTCTGGTATAAAGAAATTAAGTTTCCTGTTTTGTATAGGGTGGTTAAGAGGGAAAGGGAAATAAATACCGATGGCATACCATTTACTTTTTACCAACATTTTGAAGAGAAAAGCAGTTTTGTATACCTACTGCCTTAAGGTTCTGATGCTATAGTGATGGTCTTTGTGGCTATTGTCCAGACACTAGTGTCTGTAACTGTTTGCTCTTTCAGGTACACACTGTTAACTGGTGATTGATCAAATAAATAATAAAAGACAATTTAAAAAATTAAAGCTAGTTTTTAATACCTAGGCTTCTTAATTGATCTTTATAATGAGAAGATATTTACTTAAACATGATTTTAAGTGAGCCTGAACAATCCCGTTAAAATCACATATTCCACATATTCCTTAGTTTGCATGCCCAAATCCTCTAAGTTGTAAAAGATTGTCCCCTCACTATGGAGTGCTCCATCTCTCTCTCTCTCTCTCTCTCTCTCTCTCTCTCTCTCTCTCTCTCTCTCTCTCCCCCTCTCTTCCCTTTTTTCTTTTTCTTTTGTTTAAAATAGTACTTAACATTTACAGCCTTATGTGTGAAATTTAGAACATTGTTCCATTCTGAACAATGTTATTTGTTTAGTATATTTATTTAAGATTTTAGCAATTAGCTAGTCATTTCAGGAGCACAGCCCCATACTTCATACTTCCCTTTCACCTGAATGAAAAAGGCTCCTTTTCTTGGTAGCTCTAGCCATAGTGGGATCAAATCATTATTACAGTAGTGCACAGGATACCTAGCTGTACAGTTGATAGCATTAGTTTAAGGTGCTGGTAGTCCTTTTCTATTTCAAGAACTTTTAAGTTACTGTCTGTTTTACTGAAATTATGGAGCTTCCTCCTCTCCCATAGCAAAGTAGAATACTCAACTTCATTATATTATGATTTAATTTGGATGAAGGGAATTGTTTTGATTGTATAGTTGTACTTCTGTGCTTGCTGTCTGTTGTATGAATTGTGATAGGCAATGAGAAGGCTCATGATTTGGCTTTAAACCTGAAAACTGGTGGTCTCTCCAAATGAAATCTGGAAGTCTTTAGATTTAGTCTAGACGAATGTATTAGATTCCAGTGGAGTCTTTCTTTTTACCCTTTAGAGCCAGACTCCTTGATAGACTTTTTTTTTGAAATTAGTAAACTGTTGGCATCTTCGAGCATATCAGATCTCACCCTGGCTACTTTTGGTAAAACAAGAAAATCTAGGATTTACTAAAGAAATCAGAAGAAAACCCTCATGGTTTAAAAGAAAATCAGAGTAATATTTCTAAGCCTTTAATGTGCAAAATGTAAAGTAGGGACCCAGAATTCATCCCCAAATCTTATTTCAAGCACAGGGACAGGAAAGTAGAATCTTTTTTCTGTCAGCATAAAAATGATGAATTTTGAGAGTTGGAAAGATATTGACTTATTCTGGGTATAGTGAAGTGTAATTGCTATTTGTATGCATGATAGGAATTTTTACACCAAAATTTATACCAAAATAAGGATTTAAGATGTGTTTTGTGTTTTCAGAGTGTGTGGCATGGAAAGTTAAAGTCTGCTTTTTAAATCTGTAAATATGTTAGAAAAACTATATTATATCAACAGTTGTCTTATGTTGATTGTGACATGGAAAATAACTATTGTCATTCTTTCTGAATACTTGTCATTTTAGAAGACCATGTTCATATTAGTTGGACATGAGTGTATAACATATATTACAGATCTTCAATAACTTTTATCTAATGATGTTGAGTAAAATTTGCTTTCTTCAAACCTAAACCCAGTCATTTCCCCAGAAGGGTGTTGTGTGAGGAGTTGAATCTTACTCCTATGAAACTTATGATGGACTCTAATTTAAAAGCACACTTTGAAATGAATTGCAAGTGTAATTACTTTGAATGTAGGTGTAGTTTACCTTGAGACTACAAATGCTGGCAATATTTGGTGTTAAATTCTGAAGGTTTTTGTTTGTTTTAAAAGAAAGGGGGAAAAAAAACAGCTTAAAGGAATGACATTTAGAAGTGGGAGTCCCTGGGTGAAAGTCTTTTTCCTGTGGTTTAAATTTTATTATCCCTTGATTATTTTTAATCTACTATCTTTACAAATCAGTCATTTGGGCAAATAATAGAGAATTCACCACCTTAAGGTATAGTTTAGGATAGAAGTCCAGACTTGGTCAATGGGGTACTGTTTTTAAGGGAAGATTTCAGATTATGTTTACCTTAAAGTAATAAGTGGAGGTGTTGTCTCTTTTTTCATTCTTTTTAAATCTGAAGTTTGAGAAGCACCTTTCTACTTCTGTGGCTTCAGGTCTAGCTGAAATAGGCATTCTAAAACCGAAGACATTAGTTTGGAAGAATTAGCTTTTTTTTTTTCCTCAATGCCTTCTCCACCCTCCTCTTGACTATCTAGGAGCTGGCAGTGTGCTGTACTGATAAGTGTGGGCCTGGGCACTTTAGAAGGGAATGAAGAAGGGTGGAGGTCAGCACTGTGGCCGAGGCATGATTAGGAAAGGAAACATTTAAAGCAGAAACCTATCTAGGTATTATAGTATTTTGGTAATGTTAGAGAAAACGTTTTACAGTTTGCAAGTAGGCATTGTTTAATATGGCATTTGTTCTGTATGTTTTCAAACAGCAGTATCACTGTTATTTGGGGTAATAATTCTGGAGTGCATATAGATTATTATATAATAGCATGGACTTAGAGTGACCATACCAAAATGAGTTATGTATGTCTCAGAGTTTTGGTAAAGAGGCAACATTAATTTTTATCTTTTTCGTAGGTACTCATTTTTAATTTGCTGCCCTGTTTTTAGATACCTCCACTTTTCTACCATTCTCACCTCTTTATACCATCCTTGACATTTTCTGAAACAGAGTATTTTTTACATGCTTTTCTACCAGAATATTAATCCCCATTTTATTTTATTTTTGTTATGTGCCACCCTGTCCCCTCCCATTTTAAATTAATATTTTGTGCTTTCTCTTCTGTGGACTGAAGTGACCAGAGATTGATCTAGACAGATATAAGGAAAGGTGTTAAAGCAGACAGTGTTACCTGCTTTTGTTATAAACCTAAGAACAAAATATTTTTGAATTATGACAGGTTCCTATTCTTTTGTTTTTATAATATTTATTTATTTAGTGTGGGTGCTTGCATACGTGTGTGTGTGTGTGTGTGTGTGTGTGTGTGTGTGTGTGTGTGTGTGTGTGTGAGAGAGAGAGAGAGAGAGAGAGAGAGAGAGAGAGAGAGAGAGAGAGAGAGAGATGTCAGAGGACAACTTGCCAGAGTCAGTTCTACCACCATGTGGGCTCATGTTATATTGACTTAGTTGCTCAGCAATCACAGGCCCCAGTCTTTTTTTTTTTTTTTGGAGACAGGGTCTCTCTACATATCCCATATCCCTAGCTGTCCTGGAACTTATTTGAAGAGGCTGGTTTCAAACCTCAAACTCACAGAGATCTTATTTCTGCCTCAGAGTGCTGAGATTAAAAGCATGCAGCAGCACATTCCTTGAGGCTTTTTTTTTTTGTAAGAGCAAGAACTAACCAACCATTGGTGTTAGTACTCATACACACACTCCACCTTCCTCCTTCCTTCCCTCCCTTTTCTCTACTACCCAGCTTTCTAGGTATGGAGGTATTCTGTTTTGAGGTAGCCTTACTCAATGTGTAGTCCAGGCTGGCCTAAAATGAAGATTCTCCTGTCTTGTGAGGGTTCTACCACACTTGAACTAAAATAGACTAACACACCTTTTTGAGACTTGGTAGCAATTGCTACCATCTCTGAAATACACAATGATACTTTGATAGGCATGTTACTGATTGGCAGGAGAGACTGATCTGGCAGGTTAATTTCAACTGCTTAAGACCATGCACATGCCTTTAATCCCAGCACTTGGGAGGCAGAGGCAGATGGATGGATCTCTGAATTTGAGTTCCAACAGCCAGGGTGACACAAAGAAACCCTGCCTCAAAAACCACCACCACTAAATTTACCCATCTCTTTGTGGTATTCTCCATATTTTTCTGTAGTTAGCTAGTTGAACCCTTGATTAGTAGCAGGAGTAGAAGTGGAAGGAGGGAAATTAATTTAAAGTTCTTACCACTTTTTAATTAAATCTGAATTGAATTGGGAGTACTGGAGATTATGTAGGTTTATGGTGAACTGGAGATGAGAAAGAAACCTTAATTTCTACCTTTTCCATTCTCATCTCCCCATTTTGATAGCATAGTGTCTTGGTGTGGATTCTAAGTTGTAATCAGTAAGCATTCTAGTACAGATATCACAGCCCTGTCCTTTACTATCTGCTGGTAGACATGTAGCCTGGAACCCATGTACTTGGACTGTTAGATATCTAAGAGATTCTTTAGTATTAAGGCTGGAAACAGAGTTAGGGTGGATGAATAGAAAGAAATTGGAGAATTCAGTAGTTTACTAGGAACTTGCTCTCACTCTGAAACTTGTTCTGGCTCTTGATTTTCTCACACATTTTCTGTTTCATGAACTATTAAGGATTATATAAGAATATGAAGGTTTCTCTCTGTCCTTGTAATATATAAATTTCATTGAGATTGTATGTATCCTAAAATGATTTTTTATTTTCCTTTTTTGTTTGTTTGAGATAGGGTATTACTATGTAGACTAGGTTGGCTCTTCCTTTTGAGTGCTGTGATTAATGGCAAATGCCACCACACTCAAGCAGATCTTTATCAGTGTTAGATTTGAAGTAGTACTGGTATTGGGATCATCTCTCACTGCTATTTCCTGTTAATGTTTTAAATCTTTCTAACATTTACACAATAAATTGTAGCTTATAACTAAAATTAGTTTTGTCTTTTGTCTTAACTGAGCTGCCTGTTCTATACCTATCTTATTGTAAAAGCAGTCACTACTGTAAAATAAAAGGGTCTTCATATTTAGGTTTGTACTAAACAGGACCCAAGTATATATCGTGTTCTTACTTTGTTTTTCCTTTAAAGTATTTTAAATTTCTGATTATGTGTATATTTGTGTGTTTGTGTGTGCACATGAGTGCCAATGCCCATGGAAGCCAGAAGCGTTGCATCCTCCCTGAGCTAGTGAGTCATCTGATATGGGTACCAGGACTCAAACTCAGGTCTTCTTTGCAAGAGCTGTCTGCTTTTAACTACTGAATCATCTTTCTGGCCCCCTATTGCTTCAGTTTAAGACCTAATTAGTTTCTGAGTAGTTGAGAAGACAGGCTTAAAAACAAAGACCATTTATTGATGAAACTAATTTCCGAGTCTTTTACTAGAACTGTGGGTTTTTAATTAAAGATGCTCATATTTTGTATACATTTAATAAATACAAGGCCAGAGTATTTTTTTTTAAACCATGAAAGTCAATGTTTTATCAGCATGTTTTCCCCTCCCAGAGGACCCAAAACATTGTTAAATTGAAAGACTGAAGACACCTGAGAATTACTTAATCCTTATTAATTCTACATCTTGCTTAAAGTGGCCAACTCAGTATCCTGTGAAATAGTAATTTAGGGAAACAAGATTATCCAAGTTATCTCAGGCCTGTATTCCTAGCTTCTTAGAAGGCTGAGGCAAGAGGATGATCAAGTGAGTTTCATGTCAACTTGGGCAATTTAGTGAGACCTTGTCTTAAAAATGAAAAGAGGGGGCCAGTAGAGCTTTTAGACAAGGCTGCAGCTACTGAATCCCGAAGACCAGAATTTAGGACAGAGCTCTTGCACCATGAATCAAGCTGTCAGCTTTGCTGTCCTGCTGGCAGTCTTGGTGGTACACTGAGGAGAAAAATATGGTGATATAGAGCCTTTGTCTGATCTAGTATATGTTCAGTCTGATCCAGGAGACAAAGATGCACGTTCTCTATTTGCACTGTGGGGTTGCCTAAGCACATATACCACTTTCAGACCAGCCTCACCAACAAGGATGAGGGCACCTCTACATGCAAACTTCACCACTAGCCAGTCTCCTGTGGTCTTTAGTCAGAATACCTCTTCTCAGAGACATAGCCACATTGCTCAGATATAAGAATTTAAGCCTTGTGGCTAGAATACAAAATGTTTTTAGCAGCTATTCCTTTTGTTCTACCAGATTTCATTTCTCTGCTCATTCACTCCCTTTATCTCCTCATGCTTTGGAGAGAAACATCCTGTTCCTCTTAAGGTATTCCTGTGCTTCTGTATGCCATAAATATTCCACTCACCCTACCACTTCGTTCTCTGTACATTGCCAGGTCTTGTAGTCTTCATTCCAGAGTTGCTTCTGTTAAAATGCAGCTCAAGAGTAGAGCACTTGCCTAGTATGTGCAATACTCTAGGTTTGATCTCTAGCACTACAAAAACAACAAAGCTTATATTAAAATTTTTGTAGCCAAGTGCATGTTAATAGTTGTATTAGATAGAAGATAGGTATTTGTGAGACAGTGAAGAAAATTATGTAGTTAGAAACTTTATAAGTTCATAAGTCTAGTTAACACTAAATATTGCAGTCTTGAATTTATTTTTAAACTGTCACTTAAAGGAAATAAAAGTCATTTAGGATTGCTTCACTAGTATTCATTAGATTAAACCTAATAAATCTTAGAATAAATCTTAAACCATTGATCAAGAAGATCATTACAGTAGGCAAAGACTACAGAGTTAAAATAGGTACTGGTACTCATGTATTCCCATATCAAATTGTTGACAAGAATAAGATAAATTATCTGGTCATAGTCTTTTGGTTAAATTCTATAATCCAGATATTTATTTGTAGAAAGCCTAGTTTTGTAGTAACTTAGCTGCTTAAGGCTATATTCCTTCCAGCCCCAAAGCTCCAAGGTTGGATTACTTGGGCAGTGTTTGTGTTTCCTTAAGGTTGTTATATTTAATGAGGAAGGGGCTCTCTAGAGCATAAAGAATTTCAGGAATGTGTTCTGGTTTCTTGCTATAATTCATTAGTGGTCCATAGAATGGTCTGAACATTTCAATGGTCAAGCCATAATTTCTCAAAGGAAGACTTCTTGAAAGAATCAGCAGTGGGATGAATGAAGAAACACATTCACATTCTGATAACTTTATAGCCAGACATAAGACATAATATGGATTTGAGGTCCCTGACCATTAGAATCAAAATCAATGTAGACTGAACTGTGAACACCTGTATAGTATAGGCAGGTTAGAAGTTACTTTCTTTGTTACCCAGGCCTTAAGAGTTCAGTTAATGGAAGGAGGAGGACAAGCCTGCAGGAATGGTCTTACTCTAATTGAGACGGTACATGTTCAGGTTAGATTAGTCTACCACCTGGAAAAGGAGAAGCATTGAAGTGAAGGGATGTCCTTGTGAAAATGAGTCATACTACAGAGACTTATGTAGGCAAGGATAAAGCATTCTAACTTTAAGTATTGTCCTTAAAAGATAAGTACAAATAGGATTTGTCTGTCTTGCTCCTGAAGTAGACTACTAATGCTTCAGTTGAATATCCTCTGTAAACTCAGGCTTTGACTTTCCAGGGACATTGTTCAGAAGCAGTCTACTTAGTGATGGTTCACTTCTGTAGAGCATGCCATGTAGGAAAAATGCTTCAGCTTCATGGGTGGGTCAGAATGCTAGGTATTGAGTCAGAGCAAAGGGATTCTCAATTGCTGCTATGCAGAGGAAGTCATATAATATAGTAGAATGTTTTGATCCCAGGTTTTTAGATTAGCAAAATCTAATACTCTATCGGCCACTATGGTAGTTGTTTGCAATATCAGTCTTTTAATAGGGTAGAAAACATACCCTAAATATGTTACTCAATAGTCCCGAGGGGGAAAGTACACAGGTATAGATAATCCCTTAGAACCAGAGAGTTGGTTTTCTTGAGGTATCTTTAGATGACCAGATGAGAGACCCTTCCTTGGGGTTGTAGTTTGTCACAGTGATTTGGGGGTTGTTTTCCTAAGGGGATTTTTGGGTTACCATGTCTCAGCTTGTCTACCACCACAAGTCTTTTTAGTTTTGTATTAGTCAAATCCTCTATTTTCCTAGTGTGAGCAATTTTCTAAGCTCTCTTACCTGACACATGGTGTCTAGTCCCAGCTGTGACACGGGACATTGTGCCACCTAATGCATCCCATTGTCCATACTAGTAGATGACACTGTTTTCATGAGGGTTCCTTGGACCATCATGGTTATCCAATATAATGGGAGTCCCCAGGGCCATAATACCACCAGGCTCCATAGTTGTGCTCCCTAAGTACACAAAGGCATCTTCAATGGTACCAGAGCTCACTTGCAGCAGCTGTACCTACTGCTTTCTATTGTGAAAAATATTTATACTGAATAGTGTGCTGTCAGAACATGTGATGCTGGCCTGCTGTTAAGAACTCTATCTGTGCCTGGGCACCTGGCTTTCACTGGCATGGAGCTGCTCATAGTTCATGCTCAGAATTTGGCTAGTGAAGCCTACCTGGCTGGCTCATGGCAGCTGGTAACTGGCACAGTAGATGTTGAGGAACAGTTACAGTGTTGCAACACACCGACATGAAAGGTAGTACTGCCTCTCCCCATCCTTCTGTAAATGGAACTCTGAGGGCTTTTCTTTGCCCCTTTTGCTCCCAATTAACAACAGGGCATTTGTATGTCTGTCTTAGCTCCTGAGGAAGTGACACAGAGAACTAATAAAATTATTAACAAACTTCAGGCACTATGCAGGCACTAATCCTCTATGGCTGCCTACTTTCCAGCCACATGGTTCTTTACCTGCAGTCTGAGTCTTACCCTGACTTGCTCTTTTCCATGTGTGTCCTCTTGGCAACTCCTTGCCAGTCTGCTTGCTCCCTGCCAGTCCTCCCCGGTCCTTCGCCGATTTTCTTGTTCCTGACCATTCCTGGCTTGCCCAGGTCTCTCTCCTCTTTCCTCTTCTCTCTTTTTGTTGGGACCCCCAGACTCTGATCAGAAGTCCCGCCCTATTCTCTTCTGCCTAGCTATAGGCTGAATCAGCTTTTATTAACCAGTCAGAGGTGATAGAAAATAATTTTTACACATCTTTGAGACTGGAGATGTTCCAAATATCTTGACAATACCAACCTCTAGACTGTGGCCAGATCCATCCGCATCTGAATACACAGTGCACAGAACCAACCCCCAACAACTGTCTATTTTATTGAAATAGTTACATGTGACTGATTGCTTTCTTATTAGACAGCACAACTTTAAATTATAGATACAACCCAAGAGATTAAGGTTTATATTTTGCTTGGAATAGATGTTTGGGGCTCTTGTAACTTCTCCAGAAATCGGAAGACCAGTGTGGATAGTGTGTTACAAATTTGAATGAATTTTCCACCTATATGTTTACATTTCTTTATTCTAGATAATGTGCTAATAGAACTAAGTTTCTATTAGCTATGTTTCTAGCATGTTACCTATACCAAGTTTACTTACATTATGTTGCAGTTAATACTGTAAACACTACACTATAAATTATAGAGAATCCGGTACATTAACTTTTAGTAAAAGCAGATTAAGAACTATTCTTTCCTGTATTCCTGTCAGGGATGTTTTCTCACTTGCATGCCTATGTTGAGTGTATTCTACAGCTTATAAATAAATGCGCTCATTAGCTAAGGCATATTAGTCTACTGAAACAAAATTATATAGCCTTGGCTGCTGAGACCACTGACAATAGATATTTAAGATCTTCACAACTTGAGTAAATTATGTAGAGACTAGAAATAGAACCAGTTTCCTCTAGATTTAGCTTTGTATATAATCAGGTTTTTGGAGAATAGAGTAGGAAATGCTTAGAGTTGAAACAAATAGCAAAAATGTAATCAATTACTATTACTCTATTGATGTCTAAAAGGCTCTAAATTTCACCTGTTACTATTTTCTACTTTAGAAATTTAGGCTCAAATGTTAATTAGCTCACAGTTGTGTAGTTTTTAACTAAATTGTTTAATCTACTGTTTGATGTCACAGACTGAGTTAAATGTGAAATAGTACAAGGTGAAGGCAAGCCTGAGTGACACCCCCAGGACATCATGGGAGTAGTTAAATACCCCTCAGACTGCAGTTCTGTTTGTGATGGATCTTAAGTAAATTAAAACTGGGCCTTTTTATGTTGATTAGTGTTTTTTCTGCATTTATGTCAGTGTGACAGTGTAAAAAGCCCTGGAACTGGTATTACAGACAGGTGTGAGCTAGGAATTGAACTGGGTGGGTGTGGGTTGAGCAGCCAGTGCCCTTACCTGACTGCTGAGTCATCTCTTCAGCCTCGCCTCTCCTTTTTAAAAGACACGGTCTTGCTATGTAGTTCTAACTCATGGAACTCACTATGCAGACAGCCTTGCCAGGAAGTAACAGCTCTACCTGCCTTTGCTGTTGTTAAAGACTTGCACCACCACCCCTGGATTAATTCTCCCCTGTTAAGGGTATATGCATAATGAACCACATCCATATATACCGCATAAAAAAAACATAATTTGCTTTAGAGTGAATTCCTGTTCTTTCAATATCAGAATTCTTAAGCTTTTAGCCAAGAACTCCTGTGTCTTCTGACTTGGAAAGATTTATTATGTTCTAGAATTTTGAAAACATTCTCAGTGAGAATTATTGTAAAATAACTGCTTTTGTATAGATTTCCTTGAATTAGCCACCATTAAAATGGACCTAGACTTAGAGTAAATTAACACTCTTATTAAAGTATGAATTGAGACAGTTGGAAAGAAGGAGTGGAATTTTTTCACTGTTCTTTACTTTTAATGACAATAAGTTTTCAGGCTTGTTAGTTCCTGGGGAGATTCACACATTCCTAGTCCATAACCACACTTGGATGTTGGACTTTATCACTACTGACCAGTTCATTATCTGTCCTAATCAAAAGCAGTCTTTGAAAGCACTATAAAGTATAAGTATTAAGTATAATGTTGATTTTTGTGTTAACTCCAGCTTTGGGATGTGGTTCTATGGAACCAAGATGCAAGATTTCAGTAAGCTTTATGAATGCTCTGTATTCTACAACTGTTTCTAGCTCTGAGTCCAGAACTATAAATATCGGTAAAAGTCAGCTCCACAGTCACTGCAAGGGGAAGATGCTGAGCTAATGGCAAAAGAAATTGCACTGGTATTTTCAGTGGAGTGAAACACACACACACACACACACACACACACACACACATACACACTACCACCACCACCACCACAAGAATATCAGCGCTGGAAGTAAGCAGGCTGAAATTCCAGTTCTCTTATCTGCTTGCTACATGATGGCAAGAGCTCATCTCACTCTCCCTGAGGTTTCTTTTAAAAATTATTTTATTCATTCCATCATGGTTTATTGTTTATTATGTAATTTTGTGGTTCTGGAAAGCAAATCTAAAGCCTTGTAAGTGGGAGGCAAATGCTGTACCACTGAGCTACATTCTAAGCCAGTGGTCCTCAGCCTTTCTAATGCTGCGACCCTTCAATACAGTTTCTCATTTTGTGGTGACTCCAACCATAAAATTATTTTCATTGCTACTTCATAATTGTAATTTATTGTAAAATAAATATCTGATCTATAACCCCTATAAGAAAATTGTTCAATCACCAGAAGAGTCATGACCTTTGATTGAGAACTACTGCTAAAGCTCTTGTTTTTGTTTTTACCATTTTTTTTTTTTTTGGGGGGGGAGACAAATTTTTGCTATGGAGCCCCAACTAGCCTGGAATACAGTATGTAGATGAAGCTGGCCTCCAACTAAGAGATCGCCCTTGTTTTGAGCATTAAAGGCATGTGCCACCAAGCACAGTCTTTGTTCCTTCCTTCCTTCCTTCCTTCCTTCCTTCCTTCCTTCCTTTCTTCCTTCCTTCCTTCTCTTTCTTCTTTTTAAGACAAGGTACTGTTAAATATCACAGGCTGGCCTTTAATGCCCAGTCTACATGCCTCTGCCTCCTGAGATTATACTTAAGGGCCATCACAAGTGGTTACAATATCCATTTTGTGAACTGGTTGTATATTTGTATATCAGAGAGGAAGAGATTTTCTTTGACAGGAATTGTACTGTGTGTACCTTCTCAGGGAAGGCAGCTTTGGATAGTATAACTCCTTCCTCCCGCGCTGTTTACACTTGTGCTGTATTTGAAGGAGGTCACACTGTTTTATAGCTGTCAATCTCAAAGTCTGTCAAGAAAAGTTGGCGTAAAGAGAGAGTCTGGCTCCTAAAGGTAGAGAACTAACTTCTGAAAGCTGTTCTCTCATTTCTAGACTCTCAAGCTTACAGAGGTGATGCTCTTATCTATGCCATCAGCATTGAGATTACAGGTGCCTGCCACCTACCTCATCTGGCATTTTATATGTGTTCTCTGGTTGTAGGCTAACATGATGACATGCTGAGCCATCTCCCTGGACCAGTCTGGAAATTCCTCAGATTTCTAAGTATAGGATTATTAAAGAAGGCCAAAATTGTATTACTTGTCTTTTTCAGAATCTCAGTATAATAAGGGAATAAAACCCCAAACATCTTTTATCCAGTGTTGCTTTATCAGGCAAGATGCCTAGGGCATGATTCCTGATTTGAGTGTATATATAGAGCCAAAACTCATTATCTTGAATGCAATGACTAAACTTAATTCAGTTCTATATAAATTAATGATGGATATGGTTAAATAATGATTGTATTTCATAGCCAGTTGTAAGTATGTTTGTAATTTCTTAGACATTAGTCAGGAGTTCTGTTGTAACTATTCTGTTGGTTAACTTACAAAAAACATGCATCAGTTTTTCTGAACCCCAGCTATTGTTTTCTCTAACAAAGAGGAACATTTTCACTTAGGACACAGATAATAAGTTTATGATGAGCAGAGATGTGAAGCTCAAGACCTTTTCTGTGCTGCCTTCTCTTTCGGGCTGTGGTGCTGAGATAGGGTTTCTCTTTGTAGCCCTAGCTACAACATCTACTTTTTGTCAAATTCCAGAAGGTATATTTAAATTTTAAAGCCACTAATATATTCTCTATAAACAAGTATTTTCAGCATGCATGAGAGTTCTGTGTGCTCTTACTGGGTTTTACCTTTTACTTATTGTGTCTTGCTTTGTACTATCTAGGTCAGGTGTCCCACTGTTGCCATACATACATACATACATACATACATACATACATATATGTATGTATGTATATATATATATATATATATATATGCTTGGCTTCAGTTAGACAAATACAGTCTTACTATTTGTGTATAGCTTTCTGTTTTCACTAGGACCTCTGGTTCTTCCAGCCACTAGGATCTTAAGACAATCCTTTACCATTCATTCTCTCTTCCTCTACAAGCTTTTTCACAATGAGTTCTTAGGATGGGGTTCAGCTCCTATTCTTGAAATTTTTTCCCTTTGTTCTTAGTCATTTTGATATCACTCTTGGTGCCCCCCCTCCCGTAAGTATGATTTTTGTCGTTTTCAGATTGAAATAGCTGTTGTATTAGAGTAGAACACTCTGAACTAGGGTTAACTTCATTAAAATTTATCTTTTGGCACCTACTGTGGTGGCAAAGGTCTGTTATCCCAGTACTTAGGAGGTGGAGACAGGGCATCTTGAGTTTTATAGATAACTTAGCAAGCTCTTGTTTAAAAAAAATCAAGGGCTGGGGATATTCACTTAAAAAATAGTTTCTAGTTTAGAATAGGACTTTGGGTTTGATCCCTAGCCCCAATTCCTAACAATTTTTTTTAAAATTTTTGTCTCCTTAATATAGATTCTCTTTTGAATTATGCTTGTTTTCTTCTTTTATATAATAACAAAAAATAATTAGAAAGGAAAATGCTTAGAGATTATATTCACTATGTAAATGTAAAACGTTTCAAGGATACACATGTGTAACAGTAGTTTAATTTCCTGTGTACCCATCATAACTTAAATAACTGGCAACTTTTTGTTAGTGTTGTTTTATTTTTATAATTATTGATTCCAACTCTAATTTACTCAGAAATACTTTTTAAGTATTTCTTCTCTTTGTGGGCAATGCTACTTGTATAGTGATTTAATTAAATCTATATCATTTTTCGTCAGATATCCAAGTCTGCCATGTAGAACTCAACTGTACAGATTTACAGAATTCAACAGACATTCATATCTTTTATTACACTTTCATTAATTTGTATGTTGAGGTTGGTGGGCATATAGGGTTATGTAAAAAAAATGTCTGATCAGAAGACAACCTGTGGAAGTCATTTCTCTGCATGTAGATTGCTGGGACACATAATTGTCTGGTTTGGCATCAGGCACTTTTCCAACCTGAGCTCCTTGTTAGCCATAGAGATTTTTAATTAACAACTTTGCCCCCCCCCCCCTTTTAACACTTTAAGATTTGTCACAGCATTTGTAGCACAGTTTGAGAATATACTAGATAAGTAATGACTCTGAGTTGATATTATTGGCCTAGATCTTGTGTCCATGGTATTATATACCAGCAGCCCTAATTTTCTTTCTGGATAGTAAATTTTTATACATTTTTAGATAGTATTTGTTTTCAAAGGCTTAGAACCTGATTTTAAATTCCATTTTGAAAACTTACACTTTTTAGGAAGATAATATATGTGAAACCTAATAGGAACTGCTCTAAATTTCAGTTTGTTACTATTATTCATAGTGCTTTTTAGTGACTTTTACATGTTTGTATTTGACAAAAATAAATTTGTATATTTGTTTATTTAGACGGGTCTATATAACCCTGGCTGTCCTGGAGTAGAGCAGGCTCTACTCTGTGTAGAGCACGCTGGCTTTGAACTCTAGATCTGTCTTTGCCTCCTGAGTGTTGGGATTAAAGGTGTGTACTACCAGGTGTGGCTTCAGAATGAATTTTAAAGCTTGCTAATCTTTAACTTTATTATAAAAGTAGTTCACTATGGAAAGTAAGATGAAGCACACTCAAGAACTCAAGTTTGTAAATTTTAAAATTTAGAAATTTACTACATTCTTTTTTTTTTTTTTTTTAATGTATATCTTCCAGTCTTTTGTATGAGGTCATGGATTTGTTGAATTTCATACAGTGGTGCTCTTTTTCTCCCCTCTCGGATAATATTTCCTTGTCATGCCCTTGGACCATAGCAGAAGATCTTAATGCTCAACAATTGAAGCCCATTTGCTGATTTCTAACTAAATAAAACAACACATGCTTTATTTCAGGCTGTAGTTCTAGTACATGCATTGTCATTTCTTTGACTTGAGGTAAAGGTTACTACTTTATCCTGATTGACTCAGCATGTTAAGACTTTAGACAGGAGAAGTATCACTTTCCTGGCTGCAGGTCAGCAATACTCAATTTATATGTAATCTTATTATTGTGAAACAGAACTACTTCAAATTCAGTTGATTTAGGTTGTAAGCGTCACATACTTTATAGTCCCAAGTTCTTAGGAGGCTAGTTGAATATAAGAATTCATTTAAAAAAAAAAAAGAAGTCTTTCATAAAAAACCACGTTACCCAGAGTTATAGTCATCTGAAGGCTAAATTGGGCTGTGGAGTATTTGCTTCCAAGATAATTTCTTCACGTGGCTATTAGAAGGAAGTATCACTTCCTCACCACATGTGTCTTGTGTACTGCTAGTGTGGTATGATCTTTTTACTAGAACAAGGAGAGAGCAAATGGAACTTTCTAGTGCCTTTGTGAGCTAATGTTGGGTGCTGTGCTGATGTTTCCTTGTAGAAGTGCAAGGGAAGGTGCCTGTGCATTTGCCTGTGCATCAACATCAGTTGTCTTCAGGCTCTCTCTACCTTTTTAAAAAAATTATTTAGTGTGTACACACACACACACACACACACACACACACACACACACACACACACACACACACACACACTGTAGCTGTCTTCAGACACACCAGAAGAGGGCATCAGATGTTATCACAGATGGTTGTGAGCCACCATGTGGTTGCTGGGATTTGAACTCCGGACCTCTGGAAGAGCAGTTGGTGCTCTTAACAAACTGAGCCATTTCTGTAGCCCTCTGCCTTCCTTTTTAAAGATTAATTTATTACTTGTTTATGTATATGTATGAGTATGGATGTCTCTGGAGGCTAGAAGAGGGTTTTAGATCCTAAGGGGCTGGAATTACAGAAGGTTGTGAGCTGCCTCTAACATGGATGTGATGAACTGAACTTTTGTCATCTCTCTGAAAGAGCAGCAAGTACTCTTAACTACTAAAACTTTTCTCCAGCCTCTCCCCTCACCTCTCTCTTTTGAGATTGTACTGGGAGTTCCAGAGATCTGTCTTTGTCTCCCCAGAGCTGGTACATAGCAATAAGCCAGAATCAGAGATACATGTAGCACTGTGTTTCCCTCATGTCTTTAATAAAGGCACCACAGAAAATGAGAATAGGAAGGGAATCAGTGTGTGAGTAATGGGGGGGATATTATCCAAGTACTTCATTAAATAAATGTTTTAATATGACCTAAGATATAGTTCCAGATATAGTTTCCCTAGTACTGGCAAAAAGTGGGGGAGAGACAATGTAATAATGGAACTTAATATTTTTATAAAATCAATATATATCAGAACAAAAGGATCCTGGCCCTTTCCTCTAAGAGAACTGGGTGGGGGTGAGGATAACGAGATCAACTGACGTTTTAGTAGGCAAAGCTTAAATCAAAAGAAAAATTGGTTAAATAAATTTTTACTAAATTTTAAAACTTAGGCATTTTTTAAAACACCTTTAAGAATTTTTTATTTTTGTTTATTTTTTTTAAAGACTGGTTATGGTGGCTATAGCTATAACTTAGCAATTAGGAGCACTGGCTGTTCTTTCAGAAAATGGGGTTTTGACACCCAACACCCACATGGAGGCTCACAACCAACTGTAGCTCTAGTCCTGGAGAATCTGATGTCTCTTCTGGCCTCCAAGGCATTGCATACACATGATACACAGACATGCATACAAGCAAAATACCTATATGCATAAATTAAATCTTTTTTAAATAAAACCCTGTTAGTTCACTTTTATAATTCCTAACACTTGGGTGTCCGAGGTTGTGAGGTTGGAGGGTATCTATCCAAAATAGCAAGCCAGTGACTAAAAGAAAATATTTATAGTATCATAATATATGTGGCCAAAAAATTGCAACCCAGAAATATATGAAGAATTTATAGAGGCAAGTGGATCTCTTGAGTTCAAGGACAGCCTGGTCTACACAGAGAAACCCTGTCCTGAAAAACCAGGGCAAGAACTTCTACAACTCAGTAACATAATGTACACACAGACAAACACACAAAAACTGCAGTGGGAGAAATTGCAGTAGATACTTAAAGTATGTGACTAGTCAGTAAGCACAAATAGTCTTCGTTAAACATTATTTAATCATTAGAAAATTAGGAATTAAAATCACAATGGGGGGGGCTGGCTCGGTGGTTAAGAGCACTTGCTCCTGTAGAGGACCTAGGTTTGGCTCCCTGCACACATAGTGGCTTATCTGCATCTTCAGTTCCAGAGGATCCAATACTCTTATGACCTCCAAAGAGGCCCAGCACACAAAAATACAGGGCATTTACATACATGAATGTAAAACACTCATGTATAAAATTTTTTAAAATTTGTAAAAAGAGAAAAGCCACAACAGGCTAGTATATATATTTCAGTCACTCTTGCCATAACGAGATAACATGTCCAAAGCAACTCTTATAAAAGCAAGCATTAAAAAGAAAGAAAACATTTAGCCGGGGGCTTGCTTAAAGTTTCAGAGGTTTAACCATTATCATCATGTTTAGGAGCATGGCAGCAGGAGGTAGGCATGGTGCTGGAGAAGTAGCTGAGAGCTACATCCTTATTCCTGTTAACTGTTCAAGAGGCCCCTGGGCCTGGTTTTGGCTTTTGAAACCTCAAAGCCCATCCCCAGTGACATACTTTCTCCAATAATTCCACAACCCCTAACTTTCAAATAATGCCACCACCTGATGACTAAGCATTCATATATGAGACTAATTGGGGGTGGGTCATTCTTACTCAAACCACCAAAATCTACCTTTTAGAGTAACAGAAATGAAGACAGTAAAGACTGATAGCCAGGCATTGTAATGTACTCAGGAGGTAGAGGTGGGTGGAGCTCTCAGTTTGAGGCCAGCCTGATGTACTTAGAGAATTCCATGCCAGGCGTAGCAAGAGTTTGCTGTAAAGAAAAACAAAGCCGAGACTGGTAATTCTAGATGTTGCTCATGATTTGTAGTAGCTTGGAACTCATAATTGTTCATAGAAATATATAACAGTATGCCATTTAAGAATAGATAGTTGAACAGTTTCTTATAAAGTTGTTAAAAGTGCATTTTTTAATATGACCTAGCAGTTTTACTTCATTTAGAAGCAAAGTTCATCAACATGTGAGTCGTAAATTACAGCACTTCTATGTAATGGATGTCACTCAGCAGGAAATGAAACCATGGAGGCAGCTTAGTGGTACAGTGCTTGCTTATTATTTATAAGTTACTGGATTTGAGGCAAGGCAATGGGGGTGTCTTTGTGAAGTCTTCCTTTCCTACCAGTAGGATATGCTTTTATGGCCACTTTGCCATTTGACTTCTGTTTCTAAAGATGTTAAGGTAGACAGGCAAAGATAGCTTATGATTCCTTGTGATTGACTGTCTCTTACGATTACAGATTCTCACAAACACAAAGATAAACACAAAGATCGAGAACACCGGCATAAAGAGCACAAGAAGGATAAGGAGAAGGACCGGGAAAAGTCTAAGCATAGCAACAGGTAAGGATTGACCAACAGAGTTCCTCACTCAACAGGGAGTGGCATCATTGGATAGGTATCAGCTTATCAGCTTTAGGTGAGTAGCAAAGTAATAGACTGTGTCTGCTGTAGTTACTGAAGAGAATGCTTTGATAAATCAGGCCTCATTTAAGAAGTTATTGTTTAGATCTACATGTGCATAGCAAGCACAGTGAGTTTTCTTTTAGTATGTATTTCATAATAACTAAATTATAGATGTATTTTAACAGGCTGCTTAAACAGTCAGAGCTTACCTTGGTAAAAGTGATTTTATGCCATAGTTTCTTAGATTTTAAAGGTATAGTTATATTTTAAACTTTATGTTTTAAAGCTGCTTGATTAGTTTGTCTTATTGTCAGCAGACAAGTTAAAAGAGAAAGTCTATCTTTTTTTAATAATTGTGTTTTTGCTTTATTGGTTTTTTGAGACTTGATTTCTTTGTATATACCTTGGCTGTCCTGGAACTAGCTCTGTAGATCCAGCTGCCTCTGCCTTTTGAGTGCTTGGATTAAAGCTGTGTGCCACTGCCACCTGTCCAGGAATACATTTTTTTAATGAGTCATTAAAATAACCAATTTAATTTTCTCTTATGAGGACATTTCTTCCCAAATTATGTACCCCCCTACATTTTTTCCTATCACATAGTCATTTCTTACAACTTAGTTTCCATTTTATTTATTCTTAATATTAATCTCAGAACTTGAGTCAAGTTTTGCTTTTTGTGCCTCTTTCTCAATTTACATTCATCTAGCTAATAGTATTATCTACCAAAATAGACTTGAGAGCAAAGAATACTAAAGAAACTAATTTCATGATAGTACAAAGAAAATTAAATATGTGTTTCTATAGTATTATCAGAGCCTCAAAATATATATGCACACACAGAAACTATTAGAATTGTGAAGAGAATTCATAATTATAACCAATGATTTTATTCTTTTGTTTTTAATAATTGTTGTTAGTACATGTAAAAAATCTCCAAGGCTAAGGGAGGCTTAAGTAGCTGAGCATGGTTGGCTAACACCTGTAACCTTAGCATTCCGAGTCTGAGCTAAATGGATCACCAGAAGATTAAGGGCAAATTTAGGCTACATGGTACAAGACACTAACTTACACAAACCTGACTTAATTGACATTTATAGAGTGGTGACACCGAAATGTTAGAACTTTGTTCAAGTGGGTGCTGATATAAATCATGATCTTAGCTAGCCCCTCTTAAAATCATCCCTTTCGGGGCTGGAGAGATGCTCAGTGGTTGAGAGCACTGACTGCTCTTCCAGAGGTCCTGAGCTCAATTCATAGCAACCACATGGTGGCTCACAACCATCTGTAATGGGATCTGATGCCCTCTTCTGGTCTGTCTGAAGACAGCAACAGTGTACTCACATACTTAAATAAAACTAATTATCCCTTTCTTCCATGCTTCTTTTTTTTAACCTTTTTTTTTTTTTTTTTTTGGTTACTTTTTTCTTCTAATGTGCATAGTGCTTCTCCAGCAGGCTTTGGTTGCCTTCCTCTGCTGTATTTCCCTTGTCATTTACCTTAACCTTACACTGTTCATTGAGCCTTGCAAATTTCTTTTAAATTTCTCAGATAAAACATGTTTTTGATACTACTAGACCTTAAAACATACTATGGCTATTTGTAGAATACTCTCTTACTCCCTAGTCCCCTTCTCCTATTGAACTGTAGGCCTTAAATGCTAGACAGAATAGTCCCACTGAGCTATATATCCCTGACTCTTCTTTTGATTGATAGATTGGGTCTCATGGAGTTGCCCAGGCTTGTTTTTGGTTCTTTGTTCTATAGGCCCAGGCAGGCCTGGAACTACTGATTTTCATGCTTCAGCTTCCCAAGCACTGCTGTATCTGGACTTTCTTTTCTTGTTGCTTTCTTAATATTCTTTTAGTAACATCTAATTGTATCATATTACTAATTCCTCTATTATATTATGCTCTGTGGTCCTCTGAATATATTCTTTTCATGGTGATTACCAGGTTTGGCTGTTAGGAATAATGCTGCTATGAACTTTGATATATGAACACATATTTGAAGCTATTTTCAGTTCTTTCAAGTGTATACATCTAAGAGTGAAGTTATTGGATCATGTCAAACAGTCATTATTTTCTTTTTTTTTTGTACTGGGGACTGAATTGAGGTCATTGGTCATGCTAGGCAAACATTCTACACCTGAGCTATATCTGTAACCTTTAATTTCATCCTGCTTGTTATGATGTTCTTGATTATGTATAATGCAATAGAAAAGCAAAGGGGTTTGGGTTTGTTCTTTTTGTTTTTTGTTGTTTTCCTTACCATGATGGAGCTTTATCATCAGTAGTGATGAGTCGTGTTTTTACAGGTCTGATCAAGACAAGCTGATTTTAATGCTATTAGGAACTAATGTAGAAAATATTTAAAAGAAAGGTTAATATTTAAAACAAGCTTTTCCAAAATGACTTCATGTTCTCTGACATATATGACTTTACCAATCATAATCTATGATGATAATGAGCAGGAGGGACAGCATAAAGCAAGAGTGTAATCAAGGACTTAGGGACTAATTTCTTATCCTGTTTTACTAAAATCTTTTCTTAAAAATAAAGGTGGTATTTTATTGCCACCAATGTTTAAAAGACTACAATAATTTAATAGCCTCTGTCTTGGAGTCCTGAACTGTCATTGATGTATCCCATGATTTTTACTAGGTCATCTAAAACCTTTTTCTCCAGAGCTTCACAGGAGGGACAAAGAGTCAATAAATGTAAAGATCTTTGTGAAGTGCTCTACAGATGTGAAAGAACAAAATGATATTTTGGGGTTGGGGATTTAGCTCAGTGGTAGAGTGATTGCCTAGCAAGTGCAACGTCCTGGGTTCAGTTCTTAGCTCGGGGCGGGGGGGTTGGGTGTGGGTATTTTGTCCATCTACCATAATTAGTTTTCAGTGAGCTACAGATTTAGGTAGCTTTTTGTTTGTTTTGTTTTGTTTTTTGACAGTGTCTAAAAATACTAAAATAACAGCTTATGTCACTTCCTTTCTCTTTGAATTCTAAGTCTCTCAAACTTGTCACTAAAAACACTAATCACATCAAATTCTAACTTTAGGAAAACTTCATCTTCTATTATTTTGGCCTCTGACATTACATTGTCAGATGTAATCAAATGAAAATATAATTTATTATTAGATTTATCTTATGTGTATGATATGGGTGTTTTGTATGTATGTGTACCTTCATGTATATATTGGTACCCTCGAAGATCAGAAGAGGACATCAGATCCCCTGGAATTGGAGTCATGTGGATGATTGTGAACCACTGTGTGGATGCTAGAGTAAGCCAGTAAGCAGCATTCCTTCATGGCTTCTGCCTTGGCATTGTGACCTGGGACATGTTAGCCAAATAAACCATTTCCTCCTCAAATTCCTTTTGACCAGTGTTTTATCAGAACAGCAGAAAGTAAGTTAGGACAAATTAGTAATATTTTATAGATTAGATTAAAAAAAAACTTTGAAATAAAAAAAACCTTTTCTAGTTCTCAAGGCATTACTGGATTTGTAATATGACCAGGCAGTTCTCTGATTTTAATCATTCTTAATCAGGTTTTCTTTAGTTTTAGGTATAATATTGAAAAACACTATAAAACTAAAGGTCAAGTCCTGTTATTCACAAGCTGTATCCTAATCTAAGCATCTTACCTTCTTTACCTCTTTTTCATTTTTGGTTGACTTCATACTAAATAATTTAGATAATGTTGGAGATGACTGTTATTACAAAACCCAATAAAAGATCATATAGATTGCCCCTGTTAGTTTTTGTAGTAGAATCTAACTCAGTAGTTAATTATTAATTAATCTGATTTGGAGCTATAGCATGTTTAGTAATTCCTAACCTTATTATAGTGAATACTATCATTGCTCTTAAGGTTTCGAGGTAGAGGCAACCTTTTTGTTTTTTCTGGCTGATCTAAAATTAGTTCTGTAGACCAGGCTGACCTCCAACTCAGATAGATATCCTCCTGCTTCTACCTCTCAAGTGTTGGGATTGAAGGCATGTACCACCACACTTAGCTCATGGAGACAACATTTCAAGCTAGCTACTGAAAATAAATAGTTAATGATCACAAAAGGATAAAAGGCAATGCCAAAAATAGAGGTATCTGGTAGGGACACTTGGTTTGGGAGGTAATGGCAGGAGGGAGATCATGTTCCAGGACAAACTGAGCTATAACTGTTTCAAATTCAATTCAAGGGGCATTCCAGATGGTAAGAAAGGTATGAAAAGGGTTAAGGGATGTAGCTCTGTGGTAGTGTGTACCACCTAGAATACACAAGCCCAAATTTATTCCCAATTATTGCAAGGAACAAAACATAAACAAGACTTGTTACTATTGTTGCATATGTTTTGTTTCAGAAGGAATTCAATTAGGTGGATACTTTAGTTACAAAGGGTAGGACAGGAGTGAGGTCCAAAATGTTGTCTTGAAATAAATTAACTACTGAGAACTTTTTAAAGAAATTGCTTATAGAAGAGCTTGACTTTAAAGAGAGGAAGAATCTACTGGAAACAGTTTAGAAATGGGAATTTATAATACAGAAAGGGTTCTTGTTTTGGATAATTGGGCAGCTCTTTATAAGATAGGTAGCCACGAAAGGCTATAGACCAAAATGCAATGAATAAAGAACTTAGATAGAGAAGGAATAGAAGTTTAGAATGTGCATTGGTTTGGGCATCTTTGGGTATATCTTTTTATATTCTCCAGCCTGCAAACAAAGGAATAATCTATTCTATGTGAATTTTCTGTAATTGCACACAGCATTCCTTTCTTGGTACAGCTTGCAGTAATTTTCTTCAGACAGCAAGTCTACTAATGGAAAATTCCTAGTGATAAAAGTTCATAAAATTTATTTGTTTTGAGATGGTTACCCAGGTTGGCTTTAATTTAACTGGAGATCTTGTTGGGATTATATGTGTAAAGACATAAGTTTCAAGTTTTATGACTGAGAGCCCTCAGGAAATACAACCCTGAGACTTGATTTATCTTCTGTCTAGTATATTCACAATACATACATTCTCATCCTGTTTGTCAGTCATAATTGAATGTTGTGTTCAATTTACCTTTATTCAATGCCTTCAAAGTGTGATCGTGGTGATGCAGCAATTAGGATATACCAAAGCAGGCAGTAAAGTGTTTCTTGTAAGTAGAAAGCAAAAGTTCTCAAAGGAGAGGGTGAATGATTGTGTTGAGAGCTACAGAAAATGGTGACTGTTGATACTAATCTCTTATACCTAATTTATAGATCAAATTTTAGAGTAGATATGCTTGTATAAGAAACACCAACACTACCACCACCACCCTGTTCTTGTAAATAGAGTTGGGTACTATTTGGTGCCAGGCACTCACTACATCTAAGGTGGGTAACTGTGGTAATTCAAAGGAGCAGAATCCTTGTGATTTTGCTTAGTAGCTTAATGATGATGAACATTCATCAGCTGCTATGTCTTTAGAGCCTTTTGAAAACTAGCTGCTGTACTATTTTCTGGGAGAAAACTTAAAGTTACCTGGAATTCTTTTATTTAAAGCATTGAAGGTTTATTTTCCTGCCTGCTTTCTTTGTAAAGCCTACTCATTCTCTTATAGGAGTACCCAACATTCTATTATCTTCAGTGTCTGCTGCTTTGTGTAGTTGGCAAATATTAGTAGCTAAGTCCTCTTCTCAGAAGATGAGCAGATTTTTTTTTTCAACCCAATAGTGTTTGTTTTTTGTTTGCTTTGTTTGGGAAGTAATAGAATGGTTAATTTTATGACTGGAGACAAACTTCCTGAGTTGAAATCCTCATTCTTTCTCATTAAATGATTTTCTCTGGGCAAGTTACTTAAGCATTCTGTGCTTCAATTTCCAGATATACAAAGTTTAGATACCAGTACTCATTTCAGGGTTTTGTTGTAGCAAGATGTGTATAATATTAGGTAGTAATATTTTTGCCAAGTACTTTAATTGGCCATAAAATAAAGAATAGATTTTGATGGCTTCCCATAGCCAACAACTTGCCTCCCAGAATATCAGACTCTGGGTTTTACATGAGTTCTTTCCTCTTAATTTTTTCCTTAAAGATTAATTACTTTTCTAGTGAAAAAGAGAAATGCTTTATCTTCCTGTTTTACTAATATCCCTTCGCTTGTCCTTTCTCTTGCTTTCCTTCTGTTCATCTAAGGTTTTTAAACACTCTGGCCAATTTTCTCTAGACTACTTTCTCCCATCATCTTCATCATTAGTTGTTTCTCCTACTTCTCCTTCCTCCTCCTCTTCCTCTTTCTCCTTCTCTTCCTCTTCTTCCTTCTCTTTCTCCTCCTATTCTTTCTCTTCTCTTCTTCCTCTTTCTCTTTTCTTCTTCCTCTTTTTTGTTATCATTATTGGAATTTAGTTGCTTGAAGCATAAGAATGTACACTATGAAAAGAAGGCTTTAAGTCTTTTATGTTCAGTATCTTTCTTTTTAAAATTATTCTTTGAATTTCTTTTTTTAGAAGATACCATCATCCAACACCTTCTACCTCTTCCTTTCTGCCTTCTCTTCTGAAATGCCCTGAGACTTTGTGTGTGTGTGTATGTTCCATTTAGGGCTGTGCATACTGTTTACTTTCTTTAACATGGCTTTGCTTATTCAGCTGGTGTGGTACAATCTTACAGAGGAACATGAGTACTGAATCAAAGAGTCAACCTCTCTGTTCATTAGGATATTTTTTCTTCCAAGTACCTCATACCTGTGGGGGTAATTTTATATTTTATCCAAAAAGTGTAATCATCACAGACTTTAGATCCTGAGCATTATTTTTTTAAATATGTGTTTATCTTTGAGTTTCTTCCTATGTTTGCTCTTAAGCATTTCTTTTATGTATTTACCAATGAACACACTTATTAACCCAGATGCCTGTCGTAGCTATGGCTACTTTTGTGCATAGAGGTGAGTGTGACAGTAGGTGATTTGACCTGTATCCTGTGGCTTGGCTTAATTAAATGCCATTATTTTTGTCTTGTTTTTATCTTTATAGACAAACACTTTTTTAGAAAACAGTGTTTAAAGGAGAGACTTCTTGGCTGTCTTGATCATTGCCAGTGAGGCCTGCTTTTTCAGCCTTGAGTAAGACAAGGTGCAAATGAGCTGACAATCTTAAAGTCCTGACTGTCTCTATTGGTTGGACTTACAATTAGCACTCTGCCCTTGGATGAACTTCTAGATCAGACCAGTTGAGTTGTGTTTTGCTTAGCTATAGCAAGGGAGCAAGTGCTTTAACTGTCAGACCAGTACACCAAAGAAAATGACTATCCAGTGTTCTGCAGCATGTGGTTTTTGCTGCTAGTCTTTTGTCTTTTTCTACAATTACAGTCAAAGGCATTTGCATAGTCTTGTTGACATCTGTCGTGAGTATTCTGGATATGTACTTAGAGTAATAAATATTCCTTAATAGTTAAAAAGAATTTGATATAACACAATTTTATCTCTGGTTAGTCATTTAGATTGTTTCTATTTTCTCATTTTCATTTTCCTTTTGGGGATTATGATAAGTACCAAAATAAACACCTTAGTAGGTAACATTATTTCCCTAAGGAATTTCTAGAAGATCTTATGAGCATGTATGATTATTTTAATAACTTGCCTTGTAATATTTTGCTTTCCAAAATAGGAAATGTACTTTTACAGGGCTACTAATATGACCACATACCTCTTTCAAAGCAAGGCTTAGAAATAATGTCCTTGCTTTCAGGTGGGTCTTATTGTGAGGAAGAGGTCTGTAAGATATACAAACTTTATCTAGCAGTAACTATTTCTTCCTAGCTAAAGTTAGAAGGAAAGCTTTCAGCATGTTGGGCTATTCACTTTACAGTGTTTTGTCTTGAGTATGGCACAGCCAACAAATACTTTTGGGTAAGTTGGAGTGAATCCTCTTATATCAGTTGGAGATAGAACTTTCACTGTATTTTTTGTTAAAAAGTTATAGAAATAAGATTAAGCCTGCTGTATATTCTACAACTTTTAAGGGATGTTCTGGAGTCAATCACTTGGCAGAGCTTCCATTTTGTAGTGCTGTAGAGTTTTTCTACTTGCTTCTGTGAGACCTAACCTGGAAGCTTAACATGTCTTTTTTTTTTCTTTTTTCTTTTTTCTTTTGATATGTGGGCCAGGCTAGCCTGGATGGACTTCTCACTAAGACAACTCTCCCAATACCCCTTCTGCCATGTAGCTGCTTGTTTGCCAAGTGGCTATTTGCAGACCTACATTGTTGAACATACTGGCCTAATTCAACAGCATAGATGTTTTTTCTTGTCTTCCCCTTTTCTCTTTTTCCTCTGACAAGTATGAAGATTTCCACTTGTGTGCCCTAAACTTCCTTCTGAATCTCTTCTAAGTTCTTTTGTTAATGAGAGTAAGAACCCCAAAGTGGGAACTCCAAATTCCCATGTAATACGTAGGCAATTGTGAAGGCATCCTAAAGAAGCTTCTGTTAGGATAGAAAACAAGTAACCATGTTCAGGACAAGCAAAGTTATACCACAGAATATTTTATATTTCTTGTTGTTTATGTGTTCCTAATACAGTAGTGCAGTTATGTACTGGGTACATGTCTTTGTCCTTCCTAGTTCACCATAGGCTCCTATCCCAACAGCAGCTTATACCTAGGAGCTGAAGGGAGATCAAAACAAACTCCTGATGACTTTTAGTGTTTTCTGGTTACACCTGGTCAATTTAGCCCTACAGTCAGCAAGCAGTCTTTGAACCTTTTTTCAAGACTGTATAATAAGCATTATAAGTTTTCATGGTGTGTGTCTTTTGAATTGATCTTGTGGTTCTTATTCTAGGGTAACTTTGTGTCTTATTTTTAACAGCGAACATAAAGATTCTGAAAAAAAACACAAAGAGAAAGAGAAAACCAAACACAAAGATGGAAGCTCAGAAAAACATAAAGACAAACATAAAGACAGAGACAAGGAAAAACGAAAGGAGGAAAAGGTACAGAACTTTCCCTTAAGGGGGAACAAAGAGAATTAAGATGTACTTTTATTCTGATTACTTTAGAAGTGGTAATGAAAGTAACTTTGTTATATCTACCCTTGACCATGGGAGTTAAAACTCTGTAGACTTCAGAGTTCTTAGGCAGTACTGTAGCTATTGCCTGGCTTCCTTGGAATGTACTCTAAACTCCCCACTACCTCCCTCAAAAAAGACTTTAGATTCAACATGTCTGAAACTATGATAACCAAATTATTTAATTCTGTGTCGTTCACAATGCAGTAAGTCTATTTTAAACTACAATGTGGATATAAAGTTTCTGGAAACATCTTTCTGTTTTATGGAAAGTTTTGTTTTTGGAAGAAGGTCTAAAGCTTTACTGGGTCTCTTTTGATGAAAAAATAGAATATTCTGGGGATAGGTCTGTACTTAGTTGATAAACTAAGTTTGACTAGCATGCAAGAAGTCTTGTGATTCCTAGCACTAACTAAACCAGTTATGTTTATACATGCCTGTTATCCCAGCACTTGGGAGTTAAAGAGATAGGAGTAGAAACTCAAGGTCATCATCTTGGGTTACAAAGTGAGTTCAAAGTGATCCCCAATCTGGGATGTATATCCTGTCTCAAAAAAGAATGAAGATTCTTGAATGGAAAACTCAGACAATGGGAAATAGAGACTGTGGAACAAGACATCCTTGTATACTCCTGACTTGGAGTCTCCGTATTTCTATGAGGTTGCCAGTGCACTGATCATTTTGTGTCTTTTCAGAAACCCTATAAATAGGGAACTGAAGGTCATCCCCTTGTGTATATGTGTCAAGGTTTTTGAATGATTTGTTTTTTCAACAAGTGTGAAAAAGTTGTAGATGGGGAAACACACACACACACACACACACACACACACACACTAGTAGAGAGGACAGGAAATAGACTAGTTATTTTGGTTTTAGTGGGGTGGGGTTTTTTGTTGTTGGTTTTTTTTTTCCTCTCTCTGCACTGTTAGCAGCAAATTTTTGAGTAATGGATATATATTTATTGGGGAGATTCTCAATCAATTTCACCTAGAATTGTCAAAAAACAGCCTTGGGGAAATGTTTTTAGTTGACCCACTTTAGTTTTGCTAAAAAGAGTCAGTCCAGGATCAAGATGCTCCAAAATACCCTGGCATAGTCTCAGATTCCTGAACCATTCAATGGCTGTGATTATCAGCACAAGACATGAATAGTATTGAGCCTGTCAATATTCTGTCTCGGAGAAGAGTAGAGACTCAAGGTCTCTTCCTTAAAGATTACCATCCATTAATGGTTAGTAGAGAAAGGAGAGACATTTTCTCAAGTAAGATGCCTAATTTTTATATACTGTAAGCAATCCTGATTCAACTCAGTGGGACATCCAAAAAGAATGAAGAAAAGATAAGTCATGGCAGTGGAAGAGACTGATTAGGGAGGGGATCTTTAGGAATGTGGGGATGAGTATCAGGTAGATTAGAGTACCCATATATATACTTGTATAAATTTTATAATGAAACCTGTTGTATGTATAATTAGTGTATGCTAATAAATTTAAAGTCTCCCAAATTGATGGTAATACAGTTGAGTAAGAGATTTTTGTCTCGTTTTAGTGTGAAATACTTTCAAAGCAGTGACTGAGTGGTTATGGTTTTACCTTTCAGATTAGAGCTGCTGGGGATGCAAAAATAAAGAAGGAGAAGGAAAATGGCTTCTCCAGGTAAGACCTTTTGCTATGGCAGCTTTTTTTTTGGGGGGGGGGGGTGACTCTGCATGGTGATGTCTAAGCTTTTCCAACATGAACTGAACTAGCCACCTTGATGGTTCAAAAAAATGTCACTTAACAGTGTACTTGACCTAGGCCAACTTTGTTTTTTTATAGTTCTAGTTAGTGAGACTGAAGAGCATTTATCCAGAAATTTACTAGAAATGGATAAGACTAACAGAGTAAGAATTTTAAAAGTTGAGGAATGTATATACCACAAAATTTGCCATGTTAGCGTATATATAGTGTATGGACTTTTAGTGTGTCCACCTCACTATTCCCCAATATTTCAAAAGAAACTTCTTGGTAGTAATTATGGAATTTCTTAGTTTACAATAAATTACTTATTTGTAATATTGTAAGACATATATAGAACCTTATTGAACTAATTTTAGGGATAAATGTATGTTTAAGTAAGCATATGTAAATGTATATTACCTGTAGTCCCGTTTTTTACACTCTGCACTCCATCTTTTCTGTTTTCCTCATTTTGAGTTCCCTAAAGTAAGTGCCCAAGTCCTCCGAAGAGTGAGAGGATCATTTAAGATCACACAGTACATTCCGATGTCTTCCATGGAACCACAGAATAGATTTCTTAAGGCTTGTTCAAAGCATTTGTCTTGTTGACAGGAACAAAGAGTTTTGAGAGGTTTTCTTCCTTGAGGTTCTTTAGAAAAAGAGAAGCACAGGTGCCTTCTATAGGGATGTTTTACAACTGGTTTAAGAAAACAGAATAATAAAGTTGAGTAAGCATTCTACAAAGTACCCTAGGAATTTCGTTTCTTAGATAAATGGGATTTATCTAAGGCTCATGATGTCTATCTTTGCTAAGAGATTATGCAAGACTTCTTAAACTAAGATATGAATCGATCATTTGAACTTTTCATCATGGAATAACTTACAGACTTTGGATTTAAGAAGGTCAACTCTTTGCCTCTGATTATCTTTGCTGGCCTCTTGTCAGCAGTGAGGTGTGTATGCTTCACTTAAACTTTATCTTGGATTTTTTTTTTTAAAGAACATCTTTGAAGTTTGGTAATTCACTACTTGCTTTCACACGTGACACTTAGGATGGAGCATTAACTTTGAACCAGTGGATGTTGTGTGTTTCTTCTGTATCTCCGGGGCTTTGTAATTGGGTGAGAATAGAAGGAGAAACAGCTTAAAAGTGGCATTTGGGGATTAGGGGAAATATGCTGGAATAAGAAGAGTTAATCTCTTTAAACATTCAAATTTTGCAAGGAAATGGATATAATCCTTTTAGAAAGAAAGTAAGATACATTCATTATATATTATCTATACTATACTTCATGCTGTGAATATATTTTATAGTTGAAACTAGATACTTATTTTTCAGATCCATCACTTCATAGATGATAGCTTTATTTTGGGAGGTCTAATTAGAAGAGATGTATCAAGCCAAGATAGGAAAGAACATTCCAAGGTTTCTGAGTGTTTGTCCCTGTCATCCGTGATTCTTCTTCTTTTCTTCCTCCTCCTACTTTTCTTCCTTGATCATCATCTTCACCACCACCACCACATCACTGTAAGATAGCTGACCTACATGATCCCCTGTCTCATTGTTTGTGAATAATGGAGTCTTCTGAAATTCGGAGTGGCTTGAACTCATATATAACCAAGACCTTGACTCCTGTTCCTTCTTAATTGTTGGAAGTGTTGAAATTACAGACGTTTGCAACTGTTCCCAACTTATTTAAAAAAGAAAAAGTTAGATTTAAAAATTTACCTGTATGAATGAATGTTTTATTTGTGCACTAAGTGCATGCCTGATTTCCATGGAGGTAAAAATAAGGTGTTGGATTTCCTGGAACTAGAGTTATAGATGGTTGCAAGCTTCCTAGTAAGTGTTAGGAGATAAATCTGGATCCTTTGCAAGAACAAGTGCTTTTTATGAGTGCTGAGCCATCTCTCCAGACCCCCAGTTTATTCTTTCTAGTTAGTATAGGTTTCATAATGTCATTGTACTTTGTTCATATATTCTATATAAATATATACTTAAATCTAGACTCTGCAAAGGGAAGAAAATGTGACATTCTTTTTTTTTTCTTGCCTTAAGCCTCTCTTCTTCATACTCACCTTTTATTTTCATGAACATTCTAAGATTTCTTTTTTTTGTATATGAGTATTGTACCCTCATGTATTTCTATACACCAAGCCCATGCCTAATCACTACAGATGTCAGAAGAGTACATTGGATCCCCTGGAACTTGAATTAACAGATGTGAACCACCATGTGGGTGCTGGTACTTGAGCTCAGGCTTTCTGGAAGATTAGCATGTGCTCCTAACCATTGTGCCGTCTTTTCATCCCCTTTCATGCCACATTTTTAGAAATTGAGGTTTCTTTGCATAAGAGAGAAAACATGGTATTTGTTCTAAATTTTCCCTGTAGTTGACATGTTTTATTCTTTGTGTCTGAATAAAATTTTATTGTGCATGTGCCATATTTTCTTTATCCACCCATCTATTAATTAGTATCTACACTGGTTCTGGATTTAGATTGTTGTGGATTTACAGAGACTGTGTTGTATGGTATACTCACGAAGCTTCTCTTGGGTATACGCCCAGGAGTAGTATGGCTGGGTCATATTGTGATTCTGTTCTTAGGTATAGTCCTCTATAGGATTCCCATAGTGGCTGTACTAGTTTTACATCTTCATTAGCATTTTTTTTTTCTTTTTTTGTATCACTGTTTATCACTGAAAAAATTCAGGTTAGGAACCTGGAAGTACGAACTGGTGCAGAGGCCATGGAAGGGTGCTGCTTGCTGGCTTGCCTGTCATGGCTTGCTCAGCCTGCTTACTTATAGTGGTCAGGACCAGCAGCCTAAGGGGGGCCCTCCCACATCAATCACTAATTAGGAAAATGCCCTACAATTGTATCTTAGGGAGGCATTTTCTCGGGTGAGGTTCCCTCCTTTCAGATGACTCTAGCTTATGTCAGGTGAACATAAAACTAGGCAAGGCACCTACTTACTGTGTTATTTAACACAATTCTGACATTCTAGTAATCAGTAACTAGCTGTTTTGTTTTCTTTCTCTTTAGTCCACCACGAATTAAAGATGAACCTGAAGATGATGGCTATTTTGCTCCTCCAAAAGAGGATATAAAGCCACTGAAGAGGCCTCGAGATGAAGATGAGTATGTACTTCTTTCTTTTTGATTAAAGTGGAACATTTCAAGAAAATTTAATTTGAAAAGAATGTTTGTTCCAAAAAATTGAAATCAGCCTTGTTCATTAAGGTTGTTTATGGATGGATAATGAACATTTGATATGTGTGTGGATAGTAGAATGTGTTATTCAGCTCTAAAGAAAAACTTTTGTAGGAATATGGATGGATTTAAAATGTATAATATTCAGCAAGGTCACATAATCTCAGAAAGAATAAAAACCACATTCTCTCCTGGAATCTACTAATACTTTGAAGAAAGAGAATAGGAAAAGCTAAATTAAAAGGGATGAGGACGTACTGTCTGCATTAATTATGAAAGAGGATATAAAAATAATTGTTTTTCTACTTCTGATTTATTGATTATTCTCCCCCCCCTTGATAGATAAGGGCATAAGCTACATTCTATACTGAAAATGTAAAATTGAATGAAATTATAGAACTTTAGTTATAGATATAATTATAGAAATTATAGAACTCATTTTGAGTGCCTTATATAAATATAGATGTTCATTGAGCTATAGCTAGTTTTGGTCTGGTAATTTGGAAGAGTTTTTTTATTTTTTTTATAATGAAGTTTATAAAACATTTAAAGATGAATTATAAAAGAGAAGAGATACTTCAACAATTTTTAAAAAGAAAAGGCCAGAGCCAGGCATGATGGCGCCTACCTTTATTCCTAGTATTCAAGAGGCTGGGGCAGGTGGATGGATTGCTTAAGTTCTAGAACAGCTAGGGTGCAGAAAAACCATGTCTTGGGGGGAAAAAAAACAAATTAATTTATGGGTTATGTGGGGTTTTATTTTATTAAAAATACATATTATTATAGACATTTCAAATCATACATAATTAGTGAAGGGAAATTATTTTAGTCCCTTAGAAGTTTTTCAATTTTATACCACAAGTAAAGAAATTTTGGGTTAGGGATATAGCTCAGTTAGTAGACTACTTATCTACCACACAGAAAGTCATATGTTGATCCCAGCACCTCATAAAACTGGGTGTAGTAGTATATACACCTCATATACCAGCATTTAGGAAGTAGAGGCAAGAGGATCAGAAACTCACTCATTCTTGACTACATAGTGACTTTGTGGCTAGCTTGGGCTACATGAGACTATACCTCGGTTCTCTTCTAAGATCTGTTCCTTTGATATATCAGAAAACCTTCAATGTATAGAGATAGTGAAGTTGATATTTTTATTTAAGACTTATATTTACCTCTTCTATTTTACTAGTTTGATCATGTAGCTTACTATATTCTAATAGTCAGAGGACTTAAGATAGAATGGCTGAGGCTGTAGCACAGTTGATAAAGTGCTTACCTTGCAAGCATGAGAATCTGAGTTTGTTTCAAACCCACATACACATTTCAGGTATGATGGAGCATGCTAAGGCTGGGAAAGGGTTAGGGTTAGGGTTTGCCAGCAATTTAGTTAGTCCAGCTTAATTAGTGAGCTCCAATCTTCTGAGAAACCATGTCTCAAAGGAGATTGAGAATGTTCTTTAGGAGGACAGTACAAATTGTCCACTGGCCTCCATGAATATGAGCACTCAGTCATATGTGCATATAACATTTAGAAATCAAATATATTGGCTACACTTATAGCTTAGTGGTTAAGAGTGCTTATTGTTTTTCCGGAGAAACTAAGTTTGTTTGTCAGGCAGCTCTTCATAGCATTACATTTATTGGTCTCCAGTCTGTTTCTGTCTGTCTTTTAGCTGTATTTTATTTTTTTATGTCTACGATCCTGAACATGTGTATGTATACCACATGCATACCTGGTACCCACAGAAACCTAAAGGATACATCAGATCTTCTAGAACGGAAGTTACAGATAGTTGTGAGATATTTCATACGGGTGCTGGTAACTAAATTGAGGTTCTCTACAAGAGCAGCCAGTAGTCTTAGCAGCTTGAGCACATATCCAGACCTTAATCTCATCTTTACTATTGTAGAATGCCCATTAAGAATAACATCAGTCAAATCTGCAATGGACACTTCAAAGGTTTGGGAGATCCTAATCCTGTAGGTGAGAACTCTTGAGTCTTCGTTACATTAACTGCATATTCATGTTCCCCTTTCTAGTACTGATTATAAACCTAAGAAAATTAAGACAGAAGATATCAAGAAGGAGAAGAAAAGAAAACTAGAAGAAGAAGAGGTTAGTAAAAGTTTTTGAGGCTTATGTTTGTATAAAACAGCCCTAAAAACATGAGATTTAAAAAAATTTTGTGTGTGTGCGTGTGCACCATGATGCACATGTGGCAGTCAGAGGAGTTCAGAGAGAAGTCGACTCTCCTGGAAATTGAACTGGGCTTATTAGGTTTGACAGCAAGTACCTTTAACTGCTGAGTAATCTCATTGGTCCTAAAATAGCTTTGGAAGCTAAATGAGTTTTAGAAATATTTCAGTTTGTTGTAGTAGTAAGAGTGGGGAAAAGTTTCACAAGTTGTGACTGTGACACTGAGTGTGCCAAGATTTTGAGGTATCCAGAGTATCAGCCACCCTTGAGTCTACTCTTTGTCTATTCTTAGCTTGTGTTGATACTGATAGAGAAAATATGCCACCTGTAGGTATGCAGAAAAATGTTCATAAACATTTGGTTTCTCAACTCTGAAGATTCTGTTTTGACAATATTTCATGTTCAATGAAGCGTGCTCTTTCCTCATTTTAAATAACTGCCCAAATTTAAAGTCCTTTAATGAGTTCCCTCTTGGTTGTAGGATGAGATCTAAGCTCTGGAGCACCACTCCTCAGTCTGGTCTCTGCATCTTGTTTGTGCCTTGCTTCATTTTGTTCCTTCTGAGTTCACCTTGCTCTGGTCATACTGACTGCCTGTTTGTTTTTCGCACCAGATTTTGTACTGCAGAGTTCTGTGTGTAGTGCACGCTGTTCTTCTGTCTGGAACACACATTATTTTCTCCCTTCTACTGTTTTACAATCTTCCTTAATCTCTTAACTTCAGTTCATGTGCTTTTTTCCAAGGATTCTATTTGGTGCTTATGGTAGGTGTAAAATAATGCAGTTCCTTCCTTTCTTCCTTCCTCCCTCTCTTCCTTCCAAAGATCTGTTTATTTTATATATATGAGCACACTGTCGCTGTCTTTAGACACACCAGAAGAGGGTATCAGACCCCATTACAGATGGTTGTGAGCCACCATGTGGTTGCTGGGAATTGAACTTAGGTCCTCTGGAAGAGCAGTCAGTGCTCTCAACAACTGAGCTCTCCAGCCCACTTTTTTTTTTTTTTTAATTTCTTGTACTAAAGAGTTGTTAGCAAGAAAATTTTTTAAAAAGCTAAAAAGGTAATCAGCTCCTACAGTTAGAAGGTTGTAGTTTTTCAGATCATTAGTGCCTGCTTAGCCAAAGTTCCAGTTAATGATAACTAATTCATGGGCCTGATAGGAATAGTTGTTATACTACGCAGCTACTGTACTCTCATTTACATAGTACAGACTAGTAAAATCAAGTTCTTGCAGTCCATTGCTTTGCCTTTATACTGCTCTATGTTAAACAGTTTAGAAAAGGGACAGCTTTTGACTTTAATATTTCTGTGTAGCATCCCTCTCTCTGTAGAAAAATATGTGCTGAAAGACTAAACATTGATGCACAGTTCTCTTATGATAGGGACCCCAGGTGTTAGAATTAATCAAACTTCACTCAGTGATATTTCTTTCTTACTTTTAATTTGTCTCTGGGATTGTTCTATGGGCAGTAGTTTCCCTGATGGATCATTTGTAAATGATAATATAAAAATAGGAATATTTTGCATATTAGTGAGGTAATGAGTTTTTTTGTTTTGTTTTTTTTAATGTTCTTTTCATTTGCTGGGACATTGCTGACAAGCAATTGAAGGACAAGTTTATTTTGGCTTACAGCTTGAAGAAATATATTCTGTTATGGTGGGAAGAGTATAAAGTGTTGGGTTATGCTGCACAGACGGCCAAGAAGCTCTTGATTCATTCTGGGTCTTCAGTCTATGGGTTGCTGCTGCTTACAGTTAGCAAGGGTTCTTTTTCTCAGCTAACCTTTGGTATATTTCTTTGGAAATAGTCTCATGGGCATGACAGGTGTCTTCTTAGATTTTAGCCAAGTTGACAGTGAAGATTAACTGTCACAAGTTCACCCATTAGTTTGATACAAAAGCAGAACATTCCTCCTAACATTTCATCTGTGTCTTCTTTGACTTATGGCCATCTTGTTTTACAAAATATAGTAACTCTCTGATAATTCAAAATTCTGATTATCTCAACAGTTTCAACACTGAAAGTCTAGTCTCTTCTAAGGTTCAAGGAAATCTAATTCTGAGTCCCTGTGAAATTAAAAATAAATTATACACTTTTAATATACGAGGGCACAAAATAAACATCACCCTTTCAAAATAGAGAAATAGGATAAAGCAAGTAAAGATGAGAGTGAAGTAAGACTGAAGTAGAGCAAAGCAAACACCAAAGCATATACAGCTCCATGTCTACCATCTGCCATTCACAGTAACAACATGTGGACTCCAGTAGGTTTGAGTACCCTCATCTTTCTTTTATCGTCACCTGCAGCACAAGCAGACTATACCTACATCTTTTCTCAGTGGAGGTCCTATCATTCTAGCATCTCCAACATCCTAAGGCTCCATTAAAACTTGGGCTCTACCTTTATGATTTCATTTAATATCTTTTAGAGCCTTCTAAGGAATCTGACCTTGGTTGGCCTTATTTTCTGAGCCCTTGTTGTAAGCCTTTATGATGTTGTGGCTTGGATTTTACATTCCTGCAAACTTGGCATCAAGATGTTGGCAGGTTCTGCTTCAAACTGGAGAATCGGGCCCTTCTACAAAGTTGTTAGGCCTCAGTGTGCTTTGGTTGCTGAGTCTGGTACAGTTGTTTTCAAGAGGGAAACTGTTCCTGTTCCTGTGCAAAGTAGTAGATTTCTCCTATATGGTGTCATCTTACTGGTTACAGTTACTTGGTCTGCACCTGCTCTAGCTACAACTTAGACTTTTTGACCATTCTCCTTCCTGGTGAAATTACACATTGTTTTCTTTACCTTGGCTGACTAAGCAGTGAGTGGGAATCCTGCCATAGTTTGGTTTTATGCTGTTTTGAAATTTCTTTCACCAAAAATCTTACTCTATTATTTTTGACTTGACCTTACTGATATTCTCAGGACACAGGCAGAATATAGCCAGACTATTTTCCTAAATAACAGATGCTAATCTAGTCTCTCATGTAATCTGCATGTAACTCATATAACTGTAAGCAGGCAGTTATTTCTGTATTTCCATCAGCATTTGTGTCTTTTGTACTCCCACCAGTATGGTCCATTAATCTTTATTTACAGCATTCTAGGGCTTGTTCATTTCATAGGTCTTAAACTTCTACTTTCAAATGGATCCATAAAGCAATTCAACAGTTGAACAAACCACCTGGTTAGGTAGAGCAACAGCTCTACTTCTCAGTACAGTTTTCTTATAGTAGTTACTTATTGTTGTGACAAATTTTGTAACAAAATCAACTTCTAGGAGAAAGGCTCGTGTTTGGCTATAGTTTGAGCTTTCAGGGCATGTGTGTATGGTGTCAGGGTCATAAGGTAGATAGATGGTCATGCTGTATCTGCACTTGGGGAGTAGAGGTAAATTGCTCTTATTCTGCTTACTTTCTCTTGCCCTTCGCCCCCATTCAGACTGGGTTCTCAGATTGTCTATCTTGAGTCAAGCATTTCTAGCAAAACCCACTGTACCATCATGGCTCAGAGCTGTGTTCCTATGGTTCCAAAAGCCTTTCCAGTTGACTATAAAAATTAACCACCAAAGCATATGAAACGTTTTTATTTACTTTTAAGTTTATTTTACAGATTTTTATTTTATGTGTTTCCCCCATGAGTATGTGTTTACCACATACATGGTTCACATGAACCAGAAAGAGGGCAGCAGTTCCGTGGAATTAGAATTAGTTGGTCTTAAACCACCATATGGATCCTGGGAACCAAACCTACTCTTCTCTGCAAAAACAAGTACTGTTAACCTCTGATCTGTCTCTCTACTCCCCTCCTTTTGTGTTTTCTTTCTTTTTTAAGATTTAAAAATTTTATGTGTATGAGACTTTGTCCACATGTATGTATGTGTGTGTATAATTATATATATGTGTGTGCGCACCTGTGTGTGAGCGTGTGTGTGCACTCGCCATGCATGTCAGGTGCCTGCAGAAGTTAGAACATCAGATCTCTGGAATTGGAGTTTCAGATGATTGTGAACTACTATGTATATGGCAAATCAAATAGACTGTGCAAGAAGTGTCAGTGCCCTTAAGTGCTGAGCCAAATCTCTAGTCTGTTTTGTTTGAGATGTGTCTCATTATGTAGTCCTGGCTAATCTGGAGATTCCCATGTAAACCACATTGGCTTCAAACTCAAAGATCTCTGTGCCTCTGCCTCCCAAACATTAAGATTAAAGGTGTAACTACCCCAGCATATTTTGTACTTTTAAGATAGACCCAGGCTGACCTTAAACTCCAAGCAAACATCCTACCTTACCCTTGACTACAGGGATTTTTAGACATGAGCCACTACTTTCCATCAACAGGCTATTTTGATGCTGTTTTTCTACTTGCACACTTGTATTCCTCATAGCTACTTACAGGGCAATAGTGTAGCTTTTGCTTTTTGTCCTTAAAATTATTGCTTAAAGACCTGAGTTTATCACTACTTTGATTACCATCTGATTACAGACTCACAGGATGTTCTCTAGTCATTTTCATTGTTTGTTTGATTGATTGATTTTAAAATATATTTAGGGTTTCCTGCTAGGGTTTCATTATGCTCAGCAACAGCTATATAACTTTGATCAAATGGCAAACTGATTTCAGAACTACCTTGATTATGGCTGGAAGAGAAGAATCTAAATAGTTTCTAGCTGTGCTATTCCATAAATCATCTTTCATTGCTATATAAAACTTAACAGGTAAAGCCTAATGTGATGCTGAAAATGTGAATCAAAGTTAGAAATCCTTCAGAAGAAATTAGATTCTGTTGAATATGGCTCTTTACCTGTTGAGTCACATTCTTTGCTGGGATGTATGTTTTGGATTTGTCTCTTAATGGTAAATTTTACTCTTAATTTTGAAGCTTTCTTTGTTTGTTTTAGAGTTTCATACATACATGCACACCCACGGTTGGCCTCAAACTTGAAAAGATTCCTCTGCCTCTGTCTCCCGAATACTAAGATTGAAGATATATGCTACCCAGACTGTTTTGTGTTTTTAAGATAGAATCTTACTTTGTGACCTATCTGGCCTTGAACTCCTGTGACTTAATAAGTCACTGCTGTTTAAACACACAAAGACAGGGTACTCTCAACTCTTTCCTTCCAATTCCTGTCTCATCTCTCTCCCACCCTTGGCTCTCATATGTTGTTTTAGTCCACTGAGTCTACTTAGTATTTCCTTAGAACATGGGTGTAGAGCATAGTTAGTTTCTCAGTACCTGAGTCCTTGAAATAAACAGGCTCTTTCCTAACCTAGCACTTTGTTTGTTTTAAGACTGGGTTTTTCTGTGTTAGCCCTGGCTGTCCTGGAGCTCTGTAGATCAGGCTGGCCTTTGACTCGAAAGATCCACCTCCCTCTTGTCTCTCTAAAACTGGGATTAAGGTGTGTGCTACCACCATACCTGTTTTTTTTTGTTGTTGTTGTTAGTGGTGGTTTGTTTTTGTTTTGATTTGATTTTGTTTTGAATCAGGCTCTTACTATGTATCCAGGCTGAACTCATGACAGCCCTGCTACAGCTTCCTTACCGCTTGGATCAACACATGTGCATCATCATGCTTGACTGGTGGTCTTTTATTTTGCTGCTGTGAGCAGTTCCCAGTTGAGAATACTCTGTATAAACAATAGTAACTGAGACACAACATTCCCTTTCAGATCAAATACTAAATCTTTATTGCATGTCTTTTCTATACTTTGTTAGATTTGAAGAGATTAAAGATGAACACATTTTAAAGTAAATGAGGAAAATACCCTGGGATTACTGTCAGTTCTCCAGGTTTTCCCCATGTGGTATTCCTGAATAATTGTTTGCCAGAGGGATTGGGGGTAGTATTAACTCAATGGTAACATATCAGTAAAACTTTCTCTTTAGATGGTGGGGAGGAATTAGATAAAAGATCTTTTCTAGTTGTAGGTAGCTTTTTGTTGTTGTTGTTCATAGTTTTTCTTTCTAGCAGCTGCAGCCTCCGGGTGTATAATCAGTCCTGACTTAAGTGCTTTCTGTCTGTGTCCTTGTAGGATGGCAAACTTAAAAAGCCCAAGAATAAAGATAAAGATAAAAAAGTTGCTGAGCCAGATAATAAGAAAAAGAAGCCGAAAAAGGAAGAGGAACAGAAGTGGAAATGGTAACATCTCATTACTGGGTTAAGATAACAGCACTTTCATTGTGCAGCCCAATTAAACAAGAGTTAAAATATTAAGTTTAATTTCCTGACATTTGATGGAGAAGTACTTACAGACTGTAGAAGAAGAGTTTTCAGATCCTAGTAATTTACTAGCTCTAAATCTAGTGGATCTCAAAATTAGTTTTCTGTCATTGAATAGAATTAACTGTAGAATTAGCCTATATAAAGAAGGGAATACAAAATGCATGCATTTATTCATTTAATCCAAATTGTACCTACTAGTGGTATATCAGTGCATGTGTATACTCTATGTAATGTTTAAATCAGGCTAAGTCTACCTATATCATCATATATTCTATCTTTATGCTGAGAATTACCAGCATACTTTCCTGTGTCATTTTGAAATGCTCAGTTCATTATTGGTGTTAGAAATGTATTTACTATGTAAAGGTTTTTTTTTTTCTTCTATAAATTATGTTCATAAAACTGCCAGTTTGTTAAAACAACAGCAAAGGAAACCTCCACACAAATCCAGAATCATAATGAAATTACTAGCTTCATGAAATTACTAACTTCATGACACGTCAGTATTGAAAATTTCAGGCTGGAGTAACAGAACAGTTGGTAAATTGCTTGCTGCATAAGCATGAGGACCTGAATTCAGATCCCCAGCACCCATGTGAAAAAGCAGAGCACAGCAGGACGCATCTGTGATCCTTGTGCTGAGGAGGCAGTCAGCCTAGCTAGATTCAAAACTGTTCACTGAGAGCCTGACTATTATCAAATAAGGTAGACGCAGTGACAAAGACACTTGATATCACTTATCTATCTCTTGTGTCCACATGTAGACACAGGCACATGCACTACTATGGGAATACACATGTGATCCCATACCTTCACAGAAACACACCTTCAAACAGTTAAAAAATTATTGAGGGAGGAAGAAAATGATTATGTGTGTGGGTTGTGTATCACAGAGTGTGTGAAGGTCACCTTTTTTGGAATCTCTTTCCTTCCCCCATGTAGATGCTAGGGATCAAACTCAAGTTGCCAGGCTTACAGAAAGAAAAAAAAAAAAATCACCTTTAATTTAGGTGATTAAGATGGCCCAGAAGTTTTTTTTTTTTGTTACTTTGATTTTGTTTTTTGGTTTTTGTTTTTTGGGGTTTTTTTTTGTTTGTTTGTTTGTTTGTTTTCTAATTAAAATTTAAAGTAGTGAGATTGCTCATTGGTTAAGGGTACCTTTTGCCAGGCCTGATCACCTGAGTTTGATTGCCAAAACACACTTGGTAGAAAGAGAATCAAATCCTGTTACTTGTCTTCTGACTGCCACTTGTGTACTGTGGCTCTATGCATGCACACACACAAGCAAATACATATCTAAAGTACTCTATAACAGATAGTTTTATGCCATTAGTAATTAATTAATTCGGGGCTGAAAAATGGCTCAAGTGTTAAGAATAATGCTGTTCTTTCAGAGGGAAGATTGATTCTCAGCATCCAAATCAGACAGCCAATAGTTTCCTGTAACTCCAGTTTAAGGGGATCAAGTACTTCTGGCTTTTGTGGACACTCTTGCCCCTCTCCTTTCTATACTTACACACACAAATAAATAATAAATTCCTAAAATAAAATTCAGGCTAGGAGTCAGTTGGTAAAGTACTTGCCCAAGAGCTTGAGTTTGATTCCTGGCACCTTGTGTGCAGGGTCGGCAGAGGTGTGTGTATTTTTACGGTTCTCTGAATCACTAAAACCCAGCTTCCAATGAGAAAGACTGTCTCAAAAAACTAGGTGGAGAGTCAGAGTATTGAGTGCCTTTAATCTCAGAATAGATAGGATTTTTGTGAATTAGAGGCCAGCCTGGTCTACATAGTGAGTTTAAGGACAGCCATAGAGTCCCTGCCTCAAATCAAAACAAAAAAAATGAAGGGTGAATTAGGTGAATGACTCCTAAGGAACAGTGATAAACCAGTAATGTTTAATTTATATTTTAATTGGAATTTTTCAAGTGAGCCACAGGTTAAGTCAAGAAAAAAATGTCTTTTACCTTTCTCCATTCAGACACATGCACACACACACAACATATTTGTGTGTGTGTGTGTGTCTATCTGTCTATATGTATATTTATAATTTTAATCCTTGGCATAACCATAACCTTTACTCACATTTTGGTTTGTTTTTTTCCAAATCTTTTTATGTGTTGCTCTCTCTGTTCCCAGCATCTCTGAGGAATGGGAAATAGCAGTGCCCAGTGAGGTGACAGGGAGCAGTGAGGCAGAAGTGTTTCTATTGGTGTGTTGCTGTGAGATCCTGGAGTTAAAAGGGAGATGTGAAAAAGAAATATGACAAAGCAGGGGACCCTATCCTTCTAGGGATCAAAGTAAGACAAGGAAAGAATGTTTATTTTACTTTTTTTAGGCTTTAATTTTACTTTTCATTAATTATTTCCCTAGAGTTAGTTCACAGTGAAACACTTTTATACCTCTCTACTCTCCACCTACTTCTTTTTGTTTTGAGACATGCTTTATATCCCAGGTTGCCTTTCCCAGTGCTAGGATTAAAGGTACATGCTACCACATCAGGCTTTTATAAAAGGCTTTTAATAAAATTATCTTTAAATATTAAATAAACTAGGAGTTGCTATTGGGAATCATGTTCAAGTGAGTAGTAGCAATTTGTTAGATTTCTCTGCTAGGTGCTCAGGAGCTGTGAACTGTATTTCCTTGTTATTAGGATATAGAGGGAATTCCTTGGACCCACCAATAGTATAAAGCTTCTAATAAAGTTTAAGGTGTAGGCCTTTGGCTGGGGCAGTCTCCCAGCTAGCTCTTCTAATTTAACCTGACTACCTTGTCTGTGATCCACCACGTGACTAACTCATATCTGTGCTTTTCTCTGGTTTTCCTCTCCCCAGAGGTTTCATTCCCCCCCCCCCCCCACTTCCTGCCCGGCTATTGGCTGTCAGCTATTATTACAACCAATCAGCAGCAAGACGACCTCTGATACAATTCTAGATTGACTTTAGGGAGGTGAGGAAGGATATATGCTCACAAAATAGAAAACCTAATGATGGGCCAGAGAAGTGGCAATAACAAAATTCCTGCTAGTAGTTAGTTGGTACAAATTAACAACTTAAAGAGCAGAGATGGACCTTTATACAAAGTTAAAAAAAAAAAAAAAAATAAGCTACCCAGGCACCAGGAACTCCTGTGGTCCCATCATTTCCCCTATGGGCCCCAAAACCTTAGGGTAACCTTTGAGCATAGAATCAGGTGCCTGGGAGGTCTTTAGTGTCCCAGTTTTACTTGGGGGATTGAAATCAAGTGTGGCCATACATTAACTCTAAGAGATCAAAACTTTTGTTTTAATTCTTATTTTAGTTCAAAGAGGAACAGGCTAGTCCTTGGAAGATGGTTTGAAAAGGAACAATTTTTGCTATAGATTAAGTATGCTTTTATCAAATCTCATTGTTCAACTTGTATATGTGCTTAAACATTGTCCAATGATATGATGTAGTTTAAGCTGCTAGAAATAGAGAGTAGGAATATATTTCTCCAAATATAGGGACAGATAGCTTCTTATTGCATGCAGAAGTCCTCACTGAGTTCTACCAGTGGCCTAGTTGGCGAACTTTAATGGAAGGTTTCTCTTGCTATGATTCCCTTTACTATCCCAAGTGAAAGAGATTAACACACTTTACCAGAACTGCTCCAAAGTCTGCAGATGTTCGTCCTGACCACAGAAAGAAATAAACTTAGTCTGATTATCTTCCTCTATTTCATAATTATTGGAATGGGAAAATAGCCCAGGTCCTGATTGCTTCTTTATGTTTTCCCCCCCATAAAGTTAGTGGCAATATGCTTTATATCTCTTAATGCAATGTATTTAACTTCTGTGACCTTGTTACCTGTTACAGACCTGCAGAGGGGTTTTCAGTTCTCTCAGCTGACCTCGTAGAACCATGTTCACTCAGATTTAAGAAAAGCATGCATAAGCTTAAAGAGTTATCTCATTGTTCCGGAATGCTCTTGCAAAGGACTTGTGCTTAGTTAAATTCCCATATGGTAGTTCGTAACCCCAACTCTGCCCTCTTCTGGGAAAGCATCATCTTGTTCCCAAATCAACCATCTTTCAAGACAAAACCAAAAGCAAGAACAGGATTAATTATAAACAGATGATTCTTTACCAAAAGACTTAAAGAATGGCCAGTTCATCACTAGTGCCTGGTTGGGTTTCAAGTCTTTTGGCAAAGAGAACTGTTAAAAAATAAGTTAGGGATATAATATTGTAAAGGAGTTAATGTTAAAAGATCAGGATTTATAGGTCTTATCAGTGACAATGCCCACACAATAAATAAGTATATACACACACAACTAATTAAGAAACCTTAAAAAATAAGGATTATTGATATTTTCTCCAAATCAGAGTCTTGTTCATTCTAGACAGCTTCCAGAAATCTATAATTTTAGATTTTTATCTACAAATTTTTATTGTTCATAAGTTTTATAATTTATTGTAAGGTACACCTGAAGAAGCATGTAGGCCTACTTTTCTGCTTTATATTCATTTTTAGACTGTTGAACTTTCTCCTTTCCAAGAAAACTTTTTTTTTTTTTTAAAGGAAACTACTACCTAGCTTGAATTTATAAGCCTACCATTCTTAATTGGTGCTGGTGTTGGAGTGTTAGAAAACCAACACTACAATTTTATTTGAATGGTAATAACCTCTCACTCCAGTTGGGGGGTATTTTGCATTTTCTGTTTTGTGTTTAGTGATCCATTGAATCTCTTAATTGGCTTAAATGGTAAGGAAGTTTTTTTTTTTTTGTCTTGAAAAACTATGTTGAATTTGGAGGAATTGTGAGAAATGGTTTAGAATCTTAATTTTAAGAATATAAGGGTATTCTGAGCCCCTCCACAATTGCACTGTGACTATTTTAACAGATGAGTCACTTACAGATGTTTTGATATGCTTGCAAACATTTTCTCTGATGTGGAGAGTAGTAGATTTGAGGGTTAGGTAGTTTCTTCATCTGGGCCTTTGTCATTAGCTAGTATAGTAACGTCCTATCTGTAAAGTGGTTGTTGATTATGGAAAGTCTTTTATTGTTCCTTCTAGGTCTAAGACTATAAAACTTTTACTTAAAAAGGAAAATATTAAGTACTTATAATTTAAATGTATATTTAAAATACACACAAAATTTGTCATCTTATCATAAATAAGCTATAATGAGATACTACATATCCATTAAGATGGCAAACAAAAGAGGTGTTGGTGGGGCAGAAATAGAAAAACTGGAATCTTTGTATACTTGAAGAGAATGGTATATTCATTGTAGGAAACAGGAAGGTACCTCTACCAATATTCAGCTTTTCCTTGTTTGTCCTAACTGCTGTTGCTCAGGCTGGCTTTGGGTTCCTGGCTTACGTTTCAGGCCAATTCCATTATGCCTAATAAGGAATTCTTTGTGTATTTTATTAACCTTTTATAAGATTTTTAACTTTCAGCTATTTTCATTTTGAGTTACCTCTTACTTTCTTGAATATTCCATTTGATCCACAGGTATCTTTAAAAATTTTGATTTAGCGCAACTTATGTGGTTTTGTTGCTGTTACTTTTATATTTATTGTATCCAGGAAATCGTTGCTGAATTCAATGTTATGAAGCTGTTCCCCTTTATTTTCCTCTAATGTCCAAATGAGCTTTAGCTTTTATATTTAGAATTTTAATTTCCTGGTTTATATAGAGCTAACTTTTGTATATAGTATAAAGGACTTGCCCTGTGCCATGCTTTGCAAACTCCAGTGTTAAATCTGACACCTCTAACCATAAAATGATCATAATTTTTGTTGAAAATTACTTGCCAATATATGTTGACTATAGTTTTATATAACAGTATTGTTAGAGTTTGAAGGGATTATTTTATTTATTTATTTTTTACTCTGTGATTCTGAATTAATTAATAACAGAACAATCTCAGCACTCAGGGGACAGAGGCAGGCAGATCTCTGAGTTCAAGGCAGCCTGGTCTACAGGGCTATTTCTAGTACAGTCAGGGCTACATAGAGAAACCCTGTCTCAAAAGACAACAAGTAACCCAAACCAGGAGTTTATAAAATTCCTTTTATTTAGAAGTATCAATAGATAGAGATTGATAAATTTAAAAGTAGTCTGTATATCAGATGGATTCTATCTGGCTGATTCTTTTCAAACTCTTGAGTGGGTGGTTGTTGTTCTGTCTATCAGTGTAAAGGGGGTATTAGAAACATCCAGATGCAGTGCCCAGTCCATCAGTAGATCTGTACCTGTAAAATACTGGGTCTCATTGGTGAGTTTATAATCAGAGTAAATACTAAAATGATATTAAAAACATTGTGTTTTTTAGATCTGTTGATATTATGTACAAGATCAGTTTTGTAAAGATAATTGCTGAGATATTTATTGAGCTTGCATTTTACTAGTTCTTTGTATATGTCTGCATTTAATTGTTTTACTATATGCTTAATTTTTTATTTTTTAATGTATTTTCTTACAGTTTTATTTTAAAAAGAGAGGTACTTGTACAGATTTTTTAAAGCCTTTTGGCATAAAACTATATGAATATATTTTTGTCAGTACTTGAATTTTTTTTTAAAGGTTTGATAGTATAAGTTGAAATCTTACTAAAGTACATGTAAAACAAAATGTAATGTGGAAATAGTCAAAGTTTTCTTGGTGTGTATAGATTAAGCATACTGATTTTTAATTATCAAAAATCGCCACAAGGCTATCTTCTTAGCTTGAGTTATTAATGATTTAAGGTCTAGGTGTACCCTACTCTGAGTGGGTGCTATACACTTGTTAGAAAAAAAAGTGTATAGCTTAACTTTTTTTTAAATAAAATGTTTTAGAGAGTTATTTACTCAGCAGTTTATTTAAATTTTTCGTCAAGTATCTACTAGATAGTTTTGTGTATTTCAGAAGTGCCTTAAACTTAGTGTGCCTCAGACTATTCTCAGTCCTTTTGCGATTGTTATGTTTTCTTGAGACAGTGTCTTACTCTGTAGCCTTGACTGTCCTAGAACTCGGCCTTCTACTGACCTCTGACTTCCGAATGCTGGGACTAAAGGCATCCTGTCTGACTGTACAAGGGTACATTCAAATAGGGCTGCTTTCTTCTGAATTTTCACTGGCATGCCATCATTTTAGTAATGCCTCCTTCACATGACCACTGTGGCATATTGTTAGAGTACCAAAGTAGAGCACTTATCACAGTTTTTATATTCCATAGTTAGTGCTGGGCTTTTTGAGTGATGGATGATCTTTTAATACTTAGTGTCTCTAAACTGAAACTATTGAAACGAACTTTTTTTTTTTAGTTACCATATTCTTTCATCTTGCTTGAAATTGCTGCCTTTTCCAGTGAGATATTCAGCCTTTGAATGAGTACCACCAATTGATTAGTTAATTATTTTGACATTTAATAGGTGAGAATCTTTTTATTGAGCAAGGTGATCACTTAATGAGCTTGTGCCTTGTCTTTGAAAGGTGGGAAGAAGAACGCTATCCAGAAGGCATCAAGTGGAAATTCCTAGAACATAAAGGACCTGTCTTCGCTCCACCATATGAGCCTCTGCCAGAGGGTGTCAAGTTTTACTATGATGGTGAGTTATTTCAGGTTATTTTGGCTAAGAAAGGTTTGTTTCTATTCAGGGATAGAAAATGAGGACACCTCATATATTGCATAGTCCTATCTAGTTACTTCACTTTGTTTTATTGTCTGTGTGGTTTGGGAGAAGGAATCTCAGTTGTTTAATTCATAAAGATACCTCAGGTGCTTGAAAAACATGAAAAAATGGTGCTGTTGATGTCTTATCTGAAGTCCTAAAAAGGTTTATCAATGTGACTCAAAGCTAGCCTATATCCTACACACTGAAGGTTTTTATCTGAACTCAGTGAGAAGCTCTTCTGTTCTGTGGAGTTGTTATCATTCAAATAGTAGCACATAGTGATAATAAAGTATGGCAACTGGTAATCACTAGAAATAGTATTAGCAAAGGATTAGCCATCATTCAGCCTGTAGGTAGCAATCATAAGCTATGTCACTCTATGTAGTGCAGCACTGTGTCTTTGATAGGTGAATTTTAAAGAAATGCTCTGCCTAAGTCTCTTGTTTTTATTTTTTGAGACATTTCTAACTGTGTAACCTTGCCTGGCTTATAACTGTAACTTGATAATGTAGATCAGCTATCCTTGAATTCAGTAGATGTACCTATCTGTTCCTGAGGCACATGTCATCTTACCTGGCTTCCTTGGGTCTCTTGGCACTTTCCAAAATGTCTGAGAGTTACACTGTCTGTGTTTTTGTCTTTGGCTTGAGGGATTTCAAAGTAGCCTCTCAACAATCTTTAGACTGACTCCTTAATTCCAAGAGTTCTGTCCTGTGATCCTAAAGTTGTTTTTCAAATGCTATATGTATTTAAGATTCAATAGTAGATCTGGGCCTGTTTAATAGTTGAGAAGTAGGACTGGGTGCTCTTAATCAAATAATGTATTTACTAACAGGGAGCAACAAACACTGTACAGTAAAGCTACTAAGAAGTAGCTGGTAGCAACCATTCAGAGCTGTTTGGTGCATCTCTTTGACCACCAGCAATGGTTTTAGGAGTGTAGATGCCTGTGAGCTTAGGATGAGATAGGTTTAATAGCATCCAATAATTGAATTTGTATATGAAACAAGTGAATTTTGACCTGTGTCTTATCCTAAAGATATTTTATTTGTCTCTCTCCCTCTTTTTTGAGGTAAGGTCTCATTATGTAGTCTTCTTAGCTGGCCTTGAATTTAGGGGTCCACTTGTCTCTGCCTCCTGAGTGCTGGAATTAAAGATGCCCAACCTAATTACTTATTTTTATACCCCCCCCCCCCCACTTAGTCATTTTCCAAAATCTAGGGGTAAAAAAATTAAAATCTAAACACTTTTGGTTACACAAGTTTTGGAAAGGGGGTGTTCAGTTAATTTTTTGTTTGTTTGTTTGTTTTTTCAAAAGGCTCATTCTGTAAGTCAGGAAAATGTGTTTTTTAAATATGCTTGTATTTAGACCCCAAGTCCCAGATAGATAGAGACTACTAATTCAATTTATTTAGGAAGTCAATGGCATAAAACACTTGGTGGTCTTACTGGCAAATTTAGATTAGCTAAGCGGTCTGATCAGAAAGCGTAAAACACCCTACACACTGGGTCATCCCTGGAGACTTATGAAAATACTTGAATTTAAACTTAATTCTTGTTGAAGAGAGAAGGCTTAAGACCTTGAAAAAGACAATTGCTATATTCTGTAGCCTGATCTGTGCTCACTAGCATTAGACAGCTCTCTGGAAAAGCCTCACTGTGAAAGTCAAGGTGATGATGATAGAAAGTAAACTTTTTTATCGTGGGGTTTCTGTCATTTTTCAATATAGGAAACTAAGGTTTATTGTTGGCTGTGGTCCCTTTCTCCATTTTGTTTTCTTTGTTGGTCCTCCTGGGATTTCCTCCCTTTGATTATAAAACTCCTCCACAATAAGTCAAGTGTGTTTGATAAGTAAGAACTGGTAGGCAGGATATTGCTTTGCTGCCTGTGTCCTGGACTTTGCCCCGACCACCTCTAGGACATGAGTTGGCTGGAAGCACTGAATTGTAGCCTCTGCTAAGGACCTACCATTTCAACTCTGACTCAACAGTTTCTTTCTGTTTCCCGGAGCTCAGCCTTTTCCTCAAAGCACTACTATTGCTGGGAATCTACACACCCTCCACCACTGCTCTGCTGATGGAGCTGTTACTTAATCCTTCCACAGACATTTAAAACAAATCAAGTCATAGTAGCTTCTTTACCGGGTGGGACAAAGACAGTGAAGTCCAAAGGCATCCCACCCAAAATAAGAACACTATTGAATATTTAGTTTATGTGAAACATACCAAGGAATACATTCATTAAAAATTTTTTAATCTTAGGTTTTGTTTTGAGATGTGATTCTGTACCCTAGACTAGCTAGCTTCAGATGTACAATACTCCTTTCTATGCTATAGTTATAGGCTAGTACTGCCTTGTCCTCCCCTCCTACTGTTTGTTTGCGTATTTATACTCCCTTCATTATATTTGTTCATGTTGCTGTTTTGCTGGCAACTTGTTCAGACCTGAGTGTGGATAGGGAAAAGCAGAAAATGTCTTACTCAAGTCTTTTTCAAACACAGAATCTTGAAAGGGCTGAGGAAGAGCTACAAAACCTATTGGCATTTTGAGTTATTATCTCCCAAGCTGATCTCTGCCTTTAGCACACCTTTCAGTTTTGTGATATATTCTCTGTTTCATACAGTCTGGAGGAGCAGCGCTATCCATTAATAGATAGGATATCTCAATTTTACAATGAGTAGGCTTCTGGTTAAGTTGGAATTATTATTAGTACTTACATAATTGTAAGCAGTGAGATTATATTAACTCATTTAGAATGCAGCTAAATGCTATTATGGCATAATTGTTATATAATATTGTAAAGTTGGCTTTTTGAGAAAAGATGGAAATTGGCTCTAGGATTACAATATTCTCTTTGAATATTTGGTACAATAAGTAATTTTCTTTCACTGCCAGTCATGATCTGTCTGAGAAACACACCTCTGGGGTTTATTAATCAGTTTAGTGGCTTTCCTTGTGATCACAGGGTTTTTTTAGAGCATTCTTTACATGCTACCCAGACCCACCCAGACCTCTTGCTTTGGATTGATTGGGCTTTCCTAAAAGAAGTGAGTTCCCAGTGTTTGAGGTACTCTCTTCCATATTTCTGTATGTCACTCTGCACACACCAGTGCTCCAAAAGTGCCTTTTCTGACTGGCAAGATGGCTTAGTGGGTAAGGTACTTGCTGTACCAGCCTGATGACTTAAAGTTGTTTCCTTAGAACCACATCAAAGTAGCACACTTGTCTGTAATTGTAGGATGTCCCTATGGTGAGATGGGAAGTGGAGACAAGAATTGGATGATTCTGTGCCAGCTAGCCTAGATATATGTAGCAGTGAGCAAAGAGACCTTATCTCAAAATAAGATGGAAGGCAAGGACTGACACCTTAAAGGGGCGCTACTATTGCATACATAAAACCATACACATACATACCCACAATGCAGTTTTTTATTTTTGGTATAGGATTGAGGCCCAAAACTTGGTATTATTAACAGATTTGCTTGTGATGCTTTTTCATCTGTGAACTACATGAATAGCAAGGTTGTAGAGGAAGGTCTTATTTAGGCTTTATATGTGGGAAATCTGGGCTTGCCTGCTATGAATATATATTTTTATTCATATTCCACCCACGTAACTTTGAAGAAGAAAGATGCCTATTTCTTTTCCCCACAATTCCTTTCTTCCACTCCCTGCCCCTATCCTTTCCTCCCCTTCTTGAACAGAGGCTGCTTAGCTTAGCAGTGGCAGGAGTCCTTCTGAGGATTTGATTTTTAAAAACCATTGAAGAGGTGTAAAGGACCCTGCTTGCTGAAAGGAAAAGGAAGAGTGGCCGGGCCTTCCCCAGGTCATCCCTGTCCTGAGCAGGCACCTGGGAACAATTAACTGGCATAGTCTCCAAAAAAAGACCCAGGTAAATATCTACTAAAGAGAAGGAGAAATTTTATAAGTAGATATATAACAGTATGTTACTCTGTTGTTGTTATAACTGTGTGTCAGCAGACCTTTGTAAACCTTGGAAAGGTAAGCCATCAGTAATGACCTCTTCAGTATTCAGTGCACATAGAATATGAATATTGTGCCTTACTGTTTGGAACAATTTTTTTCCTCTAGGTAAAGTTATGAAGCTGAGTCCCAAAGCAGAAGAAGTAGCTACATTCTTTGCAAAAATGCTTGACCATGAATATACTACTAAGGAAATATTCAGGAAAAATTTCTTTAAAGATTGGAGAAAGGTATTGTGGCCCATGTGTTCATATTTTAATAGTTCACAAAAGTGTTGACTGGGAGTTGTAGACCATAATGTCCTAATGGTTTGTTTTTAAAAATGCAAAATATAGTTTAATGTATATCTTTTGTTTTCTACTATTTTAATGGGGTTTTTGTCCAAAAAGAATATATCCTTTATCTCAACTTTCATGTGACTGCAGGAAGGCATTTATCAGATTAGGTTAAACAGAAAACCTCAATTCCAGTTGAGCAAAGGAAACATTGTTTTTGCAGGGACTGTGCTCTGATGCCTTTGCACAGGGTTAGTCTGACCACCTCTTCTGTCTGATTCCATTGTGACTTACCTATACTATGTTAGCCTGTATGCATATAAAAAATACCATTGCTCTCCATTTGGATAATTGTGAATAAAGGCTGAATTAAGATTCACCATCTAAAGCATTCTAAAATCAAATTTAATAAAAGCAGGCTTAGTTGTTCTCCACGGGAATAAGAAAGTATTTCTCTTCATTGCTAAAGTAATTAGTATATGTCTCTTGGATTGGTGTTTGTTCATGTGCTTGTGTGTTTGTGTTTTGTCCAAGATCCCCCCAAAAATGAGAGTAATTTTTATCTATGATAAATCATTAAAAATATTTTTATTTAAAAGAATGCATCTTAGAACAATCCCTACCCCCAAAATAAAAGGTCACTGAGCTTTGCTACCTTTCTAGATACCTTTGATTAAAGGAGAAAAAAAGATGTGATTTTGAAGAAATAGGAAGACTTATTACTATATTAATTTTTTTACACCTTTTCATTCAACTAGGAAATGACTAATGACGAAAAAAATACGATTACCAATCTAAGCAAATGCGACTTTACACAGATGAGCCAGTATTTCAAAGCGCAATCAGAAGCTCGGAAACAGATGAGCAAGGAAGAAAAATTGGTATGATAGAATCTACTAAACTAGAAAAATCTTGATAGTATTCTTTGTCTAATTTTTTGGTTCATGTGAAATAATATTGAATTCATTAATTTTATATTTTTCTGTGTTAAAGATTTACTTAGTAAAGTCTAACTACATGTATGAGTTGTGCTAGCTGGTACCTCTCTGTGTTGGTACATGCCTGTAATCTCAGCATCTAGGCTTGAGGCAAGAAAATTACTGCAAATTAAGTTTTATTCTGTGATGAAAGCAAGAACTGTGATGTGTCCACAAAACAAACAAAGATATTACATTAGACTTTCAAGTTCATTTTATCTGTAGCTTTTCAAATCACTGAAATTTGACCTATTATTTACTTTGTGGATATTTCTTATTTTAATTGTATGCACATGTGTGCACATGGGTGGAGACCAGAAGGTACCCGATGATCTGGAGCTCTTCCTTGTAGTTTTGAGCTACCCAGCATGGGTGCTGGGGACTGCTCTAATTATTTCGTCATTTGTAAAGCCCCAATGCCTTTAAACAGAAAGATCATGTTGGACCTCTGCTGTAATACTAGTCCAAGTAACTAAAAGCTTTTATAAACGTTGCCTTGTCTAAGCCCCTGATAAGGGCACCTGTAGCCAGTAAGTTGAGCAGGACTTGGTTATTGAATCACTACATAGAATTCATATATCTATGGGTTGTGATGTTGTACCCAGCATTTATGTCTCCTTCTTTATAAGGATCATATTTAAAAATACCTAGGTAGGACTGGGGCTGTAGTAGCTCAGTTGGTATAGGGCTTTCCTAATGTGCACGGAGCCATGTTTTTGCTCCACAGCACTGAATAAAACCATGTGTGGTTGTGATACGTGCCTAGAATATCAAACCTTGGGAAATGGAGACAAGAGGATCAGAAATTCGTTGTCATTCTCAGTTGCATAGGGAGTTTAAAGACATCCAGGGACACATGAGACCAGATCCTTCAAAACTAAACTAAGCTAAACTAAAAATAGCTGACACTTATAAATCTATACCCTTTACAATAGAAGATTAAGGGCTGAAGCTTTAGTTCAGCCACAGTTTAGTCTGCAGTATTACCAAGGACAAAAGTTGAGAATCTGTTAATTGGGTAAAGTCAATATTATTGACAGATTTTTTTGGGGGGGGCAAATTATATATATACACTAGACATTTTCCTATATTTGAGTTCATTTCTGAGTGATTTTTTAGACTTTACCTTGACCTTTCTTTTGCAAGAGATAAAAATATGTAATTTTTGGGGGCTGAAGAGGTTGCTCAGCAGTTAAGAGCACTGACTGTTCTTCCAGAGGTCCTGAGTTCAATTCCCAGAAATCACATGGTGGCTGACAACCATCTGTAATGGGATCTGGTGTGTCTGAAGATAGCTACAATGTACTTATATAATGAATGAATGAATGAATGAATGAATGAATGAATGAACCTTAAAAAAATACATGTAATTTTTAGCATGTAGGAGTTTGAATTTATTTTGCATACTTCCTTGGTCTATTTTAGAAAATCAAAGAAGAAAATGAGAAATTATTGAAAGAATATGGCTTTTGTGTAATGGATAATCATAGAGAGCGGATTGCCAACTTCAAGATAGAGCCTCCAGGGCTTTTCCGAGGCCGAGGCAACCACCCCAAGATGGGTATGCTGAAGAGAAGGATCATGCCTGAGGACATCATAATCAACTGTAGCAAGTGAGCACAACAGTTCATCTAGAAGGGAGAAGTGGGTGCAGGGCTATTTCCTCAAGGCTGGTGGTTGGGACTATTCATAGTGTTAAGAGGAGATCTTTGAGAGCAGTGTATTGCTTGCATGGGTAGTCTCTTAAGTTTTTGTTTAGAATTGAGGGCAGGATGAGAAGGGACATGGTTTGTCACTTTTCATTTCACTTCCCTTCTGCATGATTATTTTCACAGAGATTCTAAGGTTCCATCTCCTCCTCCTGGACATAAATGGAAGGAGGTCCGACATGATAACAAGGTTACTTGGCTGGTCTCCTGGACAGAGAATATTCAAGGTTCCATCAAATACATCATGCTAAATCCCAGTTCACGAATCAAGGTAAGCATAAATATAGGCTACACCCATTGGTGGGCCTAACAATTGCCTTCTCTTTTGGTTGTATTGCAATGTGCTTTCTAGACTCATTTTAATAAATTCAAAACCTACCCTCCTTAAAAGGGCAAGTGCTTTCATGATTAGTGTTACCAATTAAACTCTTATTTAAAGATGCTTTATGTTTGTGTCCTATTGTAATCTTATCTGTGGAAATTTTCTGAAATCCCATTTTGTCCCGAGTGAGTGCATGTGGTAACAGTGATTGCCCAGGTGCAACCCTTCACAGTCAGTGCTACTGTCTGCTGGTCAGGATGTGATGACATGTTAGTAGGCTTATGTGAGAAGTGTAGAAACTATTTTTCTCTGAATGTAGAAACACGCTATAAAATCTAGAGCTTTATATACTTTGTTTTCTGATGTCTCATCTGAGTAGGTTCCTTCAGATTGTGACTGAAATATTACTATCCCACCATGTGTATCATACATACGCAGGAGTTGTTTTCAATTGTTAGACTTCCTTCCTGAGAGGGCCTGTCTTGGGATTTTGTTAGCCAGGTAGCTCTATATGTACTCTGTGTTCTCAAGAGTTTTACAAGCTTCTTTCTTCCATCTGACTTTATGGATATGTGAACTATAGCCAAAAGAGACATTGGGTTCACAAAAACAGCCAAGGTATAGGCTCTGTGTAGTCTAGAACTGTTTTCCATATTAGAGTCTGAAGCTAAAGACTTTTGAAACCCTTGTTTATAAGGATTTAGCTTCTGTAAGATCCAATAGTCACAGATGAAAAAGCTGTGTAAATTTTGCATGCTTTCTAGCTTATACCCTGTTGTCTGACATGTATCTCTACCTTCTTATGAAAAATGCCATTTGGATACTTCAGATAAACTGAATAATAGTTCTTCTGTTTCAGAGTAAGTATAAATCAGAAGGGAGAATTGAGACTACTAATCCTTTCTTTCTGAGTAGTTTACAGAACTACAGAAATGGATAAAGAAACCATGGTTTTATTCCTTTATGGAATTGTAGGTTGGTAGGCAGATTGTGTAGGGATCCAGTTGTGTTAGAAGAAAGGTAATTGTTCTTACTAATAGAGTAGTTATTTTTTAACATCAGAATGGACTGTTTAAAGGAAATTAGATTAGAATTAGCTCTTTAAAGAGGTCTTCTAAACAGACTTGGGTGCTTATGGACAAAAGAGGAGGGTAAGTTGAGGTATACAGGGATATAAAAAGACCAGTGTCAAATAGGTTGGGGGAGAAGGCTCAACAGATAAAAATACTTTTTGTAAAAGCAAGATGTGACCTGAGTTCACATCTCCAGCACCCACATAAAGCTAGACAAAGCCATGCATAACTGTGACTTCAGTATTGGGAACATATACAGTCACGATTCTATGAGCCCTTGGCCAGCCAGCCTAGCTGAGAGTGTGATCTTCAGGTTCTTAATCAGGTAGAGGAGCTAAAGAGATGACTCCGTGGCTAAGAGTTCTGGCTGTTTTCTCAGATGGCCTGTGTTTGATATTTCTAGTGCCCACACAACAGCTCACAAACAGTTCAGTTCTAGGGGGATCTGACGCCCTCTTCTGGCCTCTGTGGGTTCTGCATGTATATCATAACAGGCAGGCAGAAAACCCATAAACATAAAATAAAAATCTTTAAAAAATAAAGGTAGAAAATCTCTTTGTGCTTACAGAGATGTGTGCCTACACACATACACATATGACACACACACACTGCAGTATGCATATACCACATACACCACAACTACCAAATAGTCTGTGGGAAAGTTTTAAAAAGTCCTAGATCCGATAGCTGGCAACTCTATCAATCTTCTTAGAATGTAATTTAGATCTCCAATCTCATGCTCTCTCATGACATCCTGTTGTTAAATTGTGGCCAGTCTTAAATATCATGCCAAAGAAGACAGTGTTCTGTTCCGGGAAGAGAATCATTTAAGGACTTTGAATGGAAGAGTGTGTTTTAAACATAGGTTACCAAAGATTAGCAAGCATGACAATAAGTAATGTGACACAAATAAATACAAACTGTGGTAAATGTTGCTGCACAGAAGTATAAGTCCCATTCAAGAGTATACATACCTCAGGGTTCAATCTTGACTCTGTTTCAGGTAAGGCTTTTTTTTTTTTTTTTTTTTTTTTTCCTACAAAGATTAAAGGCTACATATTTTTTTGAGATGAATAGGAATTTCATTTGCCACTGGAAAGAAAAACAATGGGAGTTAGCATTCCAAAGAGAGAATGAGACCTTTTGAGATTTCTGCCATGAGAAAGAGCTCACATGCTTGTGGAACAGAGTGCTTTGAGAAGTAAGAAACATGAAAAACGCCCTGCAGAAGCAGACAGGCCAGGACTTCATCTCCAATTTATTTAAAAAAAAAAAAAAGTCTAAAATGAAGCTACTGATCTAGATGTAAAGAAGAAAATAAGATTGGACTTGTGACATAATTGATAGTTTGACTACTTCTTGGTGCAGCCTGTATTGGACACAGACAGTTGTTCTAAAGGCAAGAAACTGTAGTGACCAAGGCAGATGATAGCAGTGAGAGTGGAGGAAAGGGAGGAGATTTCAGGTATGTGGCCATGTGTCCTCCTATAGGCAAAAATGAGATAACTACATAGTAAGGATTTTTCTAGGTTTCTGCAAGATGGTGACAGTAGTAAGCTCGAGAATCAAGACAGAATGCTTGACTTGAGACAACTGCAATGAGATCCCAGGAATAGTCATTACAGGTCTGGAAAGGTGGGACTGCTGGCAACTGGAGTGAGGAGGCAGTGTCTGTGGCTTCTTGAGGTTGCTCTCAGTCTTGTCTTAGGCTCCTTCCATCTAGCAGAACAGCAGTGGCTTCACAGTAGAGTCTGGTAGCACCGTGAATACTGTACTGCTACCCAGAGAAGTATTACATTCTTTTTAAAAAACTATTTATTAATGTATGTGAGTACACTGTAGTTGTCTTCAGACACACCAGAAGAGGGCATCAGATCTCATTACAGATGGTTGTGAGCCACCATGTGGTTGCTGGAAATTGAACTCAGAACCTCTGGAAGAGCAGTCTCTCTAGCCTGAAGTATTCAATTCTTAAGTAAAGACTTTAGGACTTGGCGGGGGTGGGAGGGGTGAATTGTTGCTATTGTTTTAGGCTTATTTATTTTTGTTTATGAGTATTTTGCCTGCATAATGCATGTTGATTATATTGTGTGGCTTGTGTCCACAGAGTCCAATAAAAGTTACCAGATCCTTTGAACCAGAGGTAGCTAGGGACAGTAGTGAGCTGTTTATGGGTGCTGGGAACCAAACCTACTTCCTCTGTAAGGGTAGAAAGTATACTTAACCTCTGAACAATTTTTCCAGGTCTGAGTTTTATTTTAATGAAATAAATCAAATATGTAATTATGTATAATAAATTCTTGTCTTGTTTGGCATTATCAGATCTTAGCACTATGTTCAACATACTTAATCACTGAATTACAAAAACTACTCTGGTGGCACAACCTTTAACCTAGTACTTGGGAGGCAGAAGAATCTCTTTGAGTCTGAGGCTATCCTGGTCTTTATAGCAAGTTCCAGACTAGGGAGGCCTTTTTTTGTTTTTTGTTTTGTTTTTCCCCTTCCATGTTCCATTGAGTGCTACCATGCCAATGCACAGATGGATTTATGGGTGGCATTAACTGTACTTACTGAGTTATCATTAAACCAAAAACTTGATGTGGTAAGGGGGTATGGAAGACTTGAGGAGAAATGATATCATATTTTATTATGTAAACATGAAAATTTCAAAAGTAAAGAGAAAAGATGTGGTTTATTAATTTTAAAAAGCTAGGCATGGTAGCACTTGCTGGTAATTCCAGCACTGGGGAGGTAGAGACAGAGGGATCACTGGGCCTGACTTGTCCAACAGTCTGGCCTAAGTGGTTAGTTCTGGGCCAGAGAAAGACCCTATCTCAGGTACAAACTTCTGAGCAACCAGCCTGAGTTTGTCTTATTCACACACCCAAAGTATAGTAGCAAATGGCATCTTCTCCAGTACAGATCCTAAGAATAGTTAAAAGACAAACAACTCACTTCCTGCTCGGCAGCCCTGACTCCATCTGCCCATATTATTGAGTGGATAAGTATCTACAGTTTTTTAAAGTCTGGTTTGTCACTAACTAGTTTTCTCTCCATTGGGGAGAGGTTGCCAACTAAGGAAAGAGGAAAGGGCATCAAAGGTTCCTACAATATCTGCCTTTGTTTTACCTAACTGATTTTCTAATCCATGTTAGTAATGTGCTGATGTAATTTGAGGGAGCACATCTCTGCTAGTGTCAGGGAAGGACCTGCTGTGATGGTTTTGATTTTGCACCCTGGAAGACCTAGGTGAATATTTTCAGAAGCAATCCAAAAAGATTTTAAGTCTATTGTTATTTTATAGGCTCTTTTCAGCAGCACTGAAAGCAACTAGGACAAGCATACTTGGAGGCTTGCCTTGCCTTTTAGCCCTTCCCAGGATGTCTTCTGTTCTTGATCATCCCCATCCTAGTGTTCTAGAGAAAACATTAGTTTATTCTAGGAGGCCAATCATGTGACGGGAAATCTCTTTAGTGGTCTCTTCTATAAATTACTTAACTTTTTCAAACCTTGTTTGCCTGACCACTTCCTCACAATCGTAGCAATCATTCAGACAGACTAATACCTATGTATTTTGGAGTGGTGAAGAGAGTCCACTCCTGGCTAGATAGTGTATTTTGGTGAGTCTTTCAGGTGTCTTGTTGGCTGTGGATTATGTAAGAAATTGTGATAGAGGTGCATTATTGCTTTGTACCAGGAGGATAGCTTGCATTGTACTTTTTCTAATTCAGTCCTAAATGTCAACTTGTATTTAGAGAAATGAGAACTTTAAAAACTCCCCAGGAAATGGGACAACTATAAGTTATTGGATCTCTTGCTTTAAAGCCAAACAAGTTCATACAAATACTACACACACAATTGTGAGGAAATGTTGATGATTCCTTAGCACATCCAAAAAAGCATTGCTTTTTGAGCATTTGTTAAGATCTGGAAGTGAGCCTTTTTGTTCTACACACCCCCATGCCTTCATGTGATCCTATGGGTCAGGTCCTTTCATCTCAGGTGGAAACCAAGAATATACAAAAAGAATCACAAGCACCTCCTCTCCTTTGTTGTAGGATCAAAGAATTAAGAGTAGAAACTCTTGGGTTATTTCTTTTTCTTTAAGTCCTGTGTGTCCATGTAGGGACATGTGCATTTGAGTCCTGCAGTGTGGGAGGCTTCAGATTCCACTGGAGCTGAAGTCACAGGTCACTTCTGATATAGGCACCGAGCCCAAGCCTTCTGGAAGAGAGCAGCAGGGGCTCTCAATTGATAAGCCATCTCCAGCCCCAGATTCTTGGGTTCTTATGGTAGTCAGTTTTGCACCTTGTAAAATTCTGCTTGTGTGGAATTTTCCTGGTCTCTCACTTGACATTATTAATCCTTGCTTTTGAGTATGTTTCTACTCAGGGTAGTAACAGAAATCTTAGGTTGTTTAATGTCAGTCATTACTATTGTTGTTGTGTTACTATATAGTCTTTATAAATTTCATACAATGTTCAACTCCCCACTTCCCAACTACTACCAGGTTCCTTCCACACACATTATTCTCTTAACTTTGTATCTTCTCTTTTTAGTAACCCACTCAGTTGAATTAGTGGTGTCCATGTATGCATAGGTGGGGGCTGTCCAATGGGGCATGGGAAAGTTACCAGGTATCACACCTCAAAGGAAAGCACTACAAATACACAGCAGCAGCTACCAAATGTCAGGAGCTCCTCAGCTAGGAGTTGGGGCCTGTGTATCTCTCCCCACTTCATGATGGAGTGTTGACTGGCTTGATACTGTGCAGACAACCACAGCAATTCCTGAGTGTGATGGCCCTACCATGTTTGGACAACACCTTTGCCCCAGTCTTTCCTGCTTGTGCCTCTTTAAGTCTTTTTTCATCACCTTTTCCAATGTTTCCTAAACCTTGAGGTCAGAGTGTCTGATGTAGAGGTCCCATTTTTGCCTGAATACTTCACAGACATTCTGTTCTCTGTACTTTGACCAGTTGCAGCCTTGGTATTAACCAAATCCATCGCACAACTCTGCTGATGATGGCCAAGTCTGTGGGTGTAGAGATCTGTGTTTAGAAGACAGCCTGATGCACAGTAGTGCTTTCACTCATCAGACCTATGAGCTCCCCAGCTGCAGGTTCTTCGTTAGGTTTATAATGTCAAGCATGTGTAACATTTTCATGACACTTCATGGTCTTTAGGATCAGATCTCAAACTTTATGCCAAAAGCTCTGTTTTGTTTTGTTTTTTTGAAAAAGAAACCAGGTGATGGTGGTGCACACCATCATTAAATCCCAACATTTAGAGGAAGAGGCTGGCAGATCTCTTGAGTTCAAGGCAGCATAATCCATGCAGCTAGCTCTAGGACAGTCAGGGCTACACAGAGAACCCCTGTCTGGGAAAACTTAAAAAAAAAAAAAAAAAAAAAAGAAGAAGAAGAAGAAGAAGAAGGAAGGTGTTTCCAGAAACTTTTTTCTTTCCCTTAAAGACTGAGACTGTTTTTAAATGCAGAAGTGAGGGAATGGTGAATGATTATACCTATTCATGGAAGTTTTTGTGTTCATTGGTAATTACATGTAGTATCTTGGGTTCTGTTTCTTTGATAGGTTCACAAAACTATATGGCTGTCTTGAATTGAATGGAATTCAGTGCTAGCAGAAAACTAGTATTGGAGCTTACATTTCACAGCAAGGCTGTGGTGCTCATGAAGCAATGTGGATACTTACATCCTTTATGTTGACAGAAGTCCGTTTATGGGCACGCTTAGTGGGATTCTCACAAGAGTGTGAACCTTTTTTTAGATTGGAAAGCTTTCTTAGCAATTAGATAGGAGTCAGTTATGTGAAAGTAGAACACCATATTCTTGTTAGGCTCAGTGACCTAGACTTTCTCTTCAGTTCTGTGCTTTCCCATCATTGGTTAAGCTCAGGTTCCTTTTGTTGAGTTCAGAGCTCTGAATATTCAGTGTGCTGCTACACTCTGCAGGGTGAGAAAGACTGGCAGAAGTATGAGACTGCTCGGCGTTTGAAGAAGTGCGTGGACAAGATCCGAAATCAGTATCGGGAAGACTGGAAGTCCAAGGAGATGAAAGTTCGGCAGAGAGCTGTAGCACTGTACTTCATTGATAAGGTGAGGACAGGCTCCTTTACCCACATTGGACAGTTCCGTTTACAGATATAGGGAGTGTCTGCTCTAAGAACAGGGATCAGAACCGCATTATCTGCTGTGCAACTTATAATCAAATTTAGCCCAGTAAGGAAAGGTAGATGTGGATGCAGAGAAAGAGACATGTACAGTATGTTTGCTGTTGAACAGTTTCTGTAATAGGAGGATCTGCATAAACTGAACATTATTGGCTTGTTTGTTGTTGTTTTTTTAATAACTGTTATGCTTTCAAGCTTTTTACCATAATCTATACTGCAAAAGTACTTATTTTATGTCAAAATCAACATAATATTTTTATTTGTATGAAATTAAATCAGAAATTGCACAAACCACTAGTTAACTAATAGCATTTAATTCTGGTAGTTATTTCCCATTTCATTAATTGCAGTCTAAAAGATAGTGCTGTAGAGTTCAGTTTTTTAGTGCTCAGATTTTTTTTTTTCATTTTACACTTACATTTTAGCCCAAATTCTGAATTCATACAAAATTGATAATTGTTTTTAATCTGACTGTTCTCATGAAAACATGTTCTCGTTTGTTGTCTTGTAATTTATTTTTCTTCTATCTGCATTCTAAAGATGGAATAGAGAAACTTGGGTCTCTGGGTATTCCTGTGACTTTCACATGAGCTATAACTTTGTAGAATCTGAGTCTCTAGATTATGCAGCCTGATGCTCCATCTGCAGAATTGAGGGCTTCTGGTTTGGGGTTATCATAGGTGGTCCATGTGTTTCACTGATGCTGATCTTTTTCTTAACAACCCCACTCTCTTTCTTGCACAGCTTGCTCTGAGAGCAGGCAATGAGAAGGAAGAAGGAGAGACAGCAGACACTGTGGGTTGCTGTTCACTTAGAGTGGAACACATCAATCTACACCCAGAATTGGATGGTCAGGAGTATGTGGTGGAATTTGACTTTCCTGGGAAGGACTCAATCAGATACTATAACAAAGTACCAGTTGAGAAACGAGTAAGTTTACGTGACCTGCGCTTCTGGCTTGCTCTTTTTACTTATTTGTTCATTCAGCAAGTATTTATTGAGGGCTTTTGTATGCTCTGCATTTTGATGGGCTCTACTAAAAATTATCTCAAAGAAGAGAGATACTGCTTGGTGTATTGTGTGCCTCATTTTAGTCCTGTCCTGCAACCTCTACTACATTTCTGGAAATGTGTGGCTATTTCTGGAAGCAGTTTAAAACAGAGTCTGAAGAGAGTTAGTTCTTATAGCAAACTCAGTGTAAGATTGAACCCAGCCACTTTAGTGATCCTCTGGTCATGTTGTACACTTGTCATCTTGTGTCTTTTCTTAGCCCCAGGCCAATTCCCAACTGAATAAAATTGTAGCCTTTCAGTTCTCAGATCTCTGAAGACCCACGATATAGGCATATGGGTACTTAATGCTTTAGCCCACTGGATAACAGTAGGTACCAGTTAAATCATGCAACTAGGGTAGGCATAGTTAGGCTATAAGGGAACATATTTATTCTTAGGAAGTAGGTGCCAGGATGTTGGTGCTAAAGGGCTACAATATATACCACAAATGGCTCAGAACTGATAGTTAGAATTTGGATATCATTCGTGTGTGTGTGTGTGTGTGTGTGTGTGTGTGTGTGTGTGTGTGTGTGTGTGTGTGTGTGTTGTCTTTATGTCTTTTCTCTTTTTAAAAAGTTTTGTGAGTTTGAAATTCTAAAAAAAAATTAAATCATAATTGGACTTCTTTCAGGTTTTTAAAAACTTACAACTGTTTATGGAGAACAAGCAGCCTGAGGATGATCTTTTCGATCGACTTAATGTGAGTAAGCAGAGGACACTAGGCTAGAGGCCAAGCAGTCTGAAGCTCCTGGGGTCAAGAGTTGTCAGTGGATATTTGGACTGTCCATTCAGTCTAGATTGTCCAGTGACAATCTACATATCCTTCCTCCTTTGGGACACTCATTATATCTGTTGTGTTGATCCCCCATCCGTTCCCTCTCCCCATGGAATAGTGCAGTGGATTATTACCAGAGCCTTAAGGCAGAGGGAGCTGAGCTTTATTTACATGGATATTTGCCTCTCTCTTTCTTTCATCCTTTCTTGAGATGCCCAGCTGCCTGTGCTAGAAACCCAAGACTTTCACTTGCTTTCTTTAGTGGGAGAAATATTTATAAGAAAGAACAAGTTTGTTGTTTTAAGCTTAAGAATAAAGTACTTTATAGAAAGATACTGTACAATCCTGAATTCTGGAATTATTTTCCCTCTTTGCTAACTTCCTTGAAGGATAGGCCAGTAACTCACAGGATGGTGGCAGCACTGGCACAGAGACTCCTAGTTCTTGCTGCAAGGGAAAGGGTGATTCGGTGTTTACCTCAGTCCCAATATCCTCTTTGTTGTCTTGTTGTCTGCAGACTGGTATTCTAAATAAGCATCTTCAAGATCTCATGGAGGGCTTGACTGCCAAGGTGTTCCGTACCTACAATGCCTCTATCACTCTGCAGCAGCAGCTTAAAGAGCTCACAGCCCGTAAGTAGTTTCCCTGGAATGCTGCCAGTGTTCTCTTCATTCTTTCCCTGAAACCTCTTGAGAGGCTTTGCTGTCTAAACAAAACCAAGGCTTTTCTTTCTTCCCACTCCCGCCGAAAATTCTAGATTACTCTCAGGATACTGACAACAGTTTTGCATCTGCTTTAAAAAATTTTGTGTGTTATCTGTGTTACTTACAAGCTCATAGGGTATCAGATCCTTACAGATGATTATGAGCTACTGTGTGGTTGCTGGGAATTGAACTCACAACCATCTGGAAAGCGGTCAGTGCTGTTAAGAGCTGAACCACCTCTCCAGCCCTGAGGTTTTTAAGAAACAAAAACCCAAAACGCAGATTTTCATGTAATATGATAGACAAGCTGGGTACAGTAGATGTGGAGACCACCTGGACTACATAATGAGACCTGCACACAAAATCCAGTAAGGTTAAAGAAAGAGGCACAGAATTCTTGTGACAGAAACTTATTCAGGCTTATGTAGAAATTTACTGTCTTTGACTCAAATTTTGACCTTGTGCCTTATAAGCTGAAGGTTGGTATAAACATTACAGAGATGAAGTCCCTAGAAGACACTGATGCGTATATTCTTGCTGTGTATATATACAATTGACCCTGTTGCTATTTTACTTTTTGCAGCTGATGAGAATGTACCAGCAAAGATTCTATCTTATAACCGTGCCAATCGAGCTGTTGCAATTCTTTGTAACCACCAGAGGGCGCCACCAAAGACCTTTGAGAAGTCAATGATGAATTTGCAGTCTAAGGTATGGTGGTGGGTCCATTGGTGGGGTAGCAAAGGGAATCGTGTGGTTTCTTTTGAAAATGAGAGGCTTCTGGAATCTGACTTAGTGTGGCCTGGGATAACAGCAGGCTCATCTGGGTCTGTTTTGAAGGAAAGATCTTTCTACAAATAACAGATGAAAATGATTTGATAGTATCATAGTGTTTGTTTTTCTCTAAAATATTTGTGCTGGAGACACAAGTTCTACATGAACCACTTTCTGTTTTGGAGTGCTAACTTTGATGTACCACTGAATTGCTAACTGTTGCCCCAGTTATACTTAAGGAAAATGGAAATAGGAGTGTAGCTTTGTGGTAGAATGCTTGCCTTGTGTACAGCAGGCTCTGGGTTCCATCTCTAGGACCACAAAATAAATTCTCAGTGCTCTGGCTAAGAAACATGACAGGAAGACACAACAACAGTGGTGGAACCTACCTTTGCTTATCTACCATACATGAAACCCTGGGTTTGATCCCCAAAGAAAAGCAGGGGAAAGGAGAGGAATCCTGTTAGATTGCTTGAAGTTTAAAAGATGGTGAAGCAATGGCATTTAATTCCCTCCTGATCCTAGAACAACTATATCTGTTGTTGAGTGTCAGATCTGATTGTGTCGGGTTGTGCCCTATTGGGAGACACTGATATGAAAACAAGTTGATGTTCCACTGCTGTGCAACTCTTTTTCCTCTCTCAATGCTTAACTATTCATCTGAACCCTCTAATCCACAGTGAGCATATTTCATGTTAAAAAGATGCACAGGGTTACAATGGAAAGCATTTCTATTTAAATACAGCCGTGGCATAGAAATAAGTTTCCTTATTAGGATTTTCGAGGTGGTCCTAATAACTATAAAGTTTGACAGTAGAGTTATACAACACTACTGCATAACAGGAAAGTATTCAACATCTGTTGGTAATAGTCACAGGACAAGTTATATTTCTTTGGGTTCTTGCCCACAGTTAATTAAAAGAGGAAATAATAAATGCCAACTAGAGAGTAGCCAAAGTACAGACACATTTTTTTTTCTGTCCAAATATATGGAATTCTATACTTAGACAACTTACTTTTAGAAACTGCTTTACAGTGAAACTTAACACATATTTTCAGGCTCAGAATATTCTCCTCCTATTGAGGTTTTTGCAAGATTAGAACAGAGGCATAATGTATATTAATCTAAAGCTACAACTTAGAGGCTTTGCTGCAGCTGCCCTGAAGGGATCTCCAGATCCACAGTGAGTGAATAGTGATCACAGACCTAATCTGCATAGGGTCAGCAAGCTAAGAACCCCACAGAATTCCCATTTTAGCATGTGCCTTTGCTTTGCCTGTTAGATGGAGATCCTCTGATACTGCTTACTTTCCTCAGGTGCTGTCACTCTAAACCCAGAATAAAATAAAGTATGAGAATCAGATGCTGTTTACCCAGTTCAGGAGACCCTTCCTGGAGAATGTTGCTCTTATTCTGGAACCACTGTTTGAGCAGCTCAGGCTGCCTGCCAAAGAAACCCTCCAAGTGTAGGAACCTTCTCCTGTGTGCCCACAAAGTAAACACACGCCCAGTTGCTTAGTCAGTCAATGGAGTCTTTGAGAGAATTTAACATAGCTTGCCAGTTTAGCATTCACAGAAATGGTTAAGACTGTGGTTTGCTGCACTTCTAGCCTAAGAAGCATCTGCCTAGTGGTGGTGCCAATGCTTTTGTGTGCAAAGTCAGTTCCAGTAACTTTTTGAACAACATAGATACTGGAAGGAAGCCACTAACAGTGAACATTTAATGATTCTCTCACAATGGTGAATTGTTTCTAATCTTGAGCTGCATTTTATGTGGGTTTGTTTTTTGTTTTTTTCCTGGCAGGGTAGAGGTTGGCAATGGGTGTGGTGTTTGTCTAACATTTTAGGCTCAGTCAACAACAACCCAATGTGTGTAAGGCAACATGTATTTACTCTGGGATATTCTCTTGGCCTCATAGGTCATCAGTGTGATCATAAGGATGGGATTCTTTAGAACCCAGCAGCACAAATTCACCAGCATCAGCTCCAGTATCATATTGTTGTTTATAAGCAACATCCAAAGCGAAGTTAGGTTTTCAACAAACAGGGAAGGAAGATGAAAGTGTTCTGTCTTTTCCTAGTAGATATGGATTCCATAAGATTTCCTTTGTGGAGGGAAAAACTTTAATTGATGCTTTTTACATCTCTCTTATTGAATGATTAATTTTCTTCTCTACTTTTGTAAAATAAATAGTAAGGGAACTTGAGGCACTTCCTAATTGATGCCTACTTGCCAGTTTTTAATTTCCTGGGATATCCTCTTTAGTGTATCCTTTTTCCCAAAGCTGACAATTCTTTCCCAAATTTGATCTGGGAAATGATCAGAAATGATCTGGGCTTGCTTAGCAGATATGTGTATCTTTTATGATAGTCTCAGAAGGAATGCTAAAGGCCCAGAGTGATGACCCACACCTATAAGCATTCAAGAGTCGAGGGCAGCTTGGTCTACAGAGTGAGTTCTAGTCTAGCCAAATAGTTAGACCCTGTCTCTTTCAGACTGACTGATTGACAAAAGAATACTAAAGCCTGGCATAGAATCCATTTGAAAATAGGTGTCATCTGGGTCTTCCTTTCTGTTTCCTAAAGCTAGAGTGTTTTCCTGAAAGGTCACAACCAGATTTCCAGGTTACTGTTCTAGAAGCTTTCATTGTTAAAGCTCACTGAAGAGCATAAGTGAGCAGCAGGCAGCAGCTGGGTGTTCTGCAGTCACTGCCCATCATTGTTTTCACAAAGCCTTCTGTACTAGAGAACACAGACAGCTCTCTTACTTTCTAAGATGGAGCCCTTTTCCCTTTCCAGCTCATTTTATTCCTAACTGTACTGCTGTTTTTCTGTCTAGATTGATGCCAAGAAGGATCAGCTAGCAGATGCTCGAAGGGACCTGAAAAGTGCTAAGGCTGATGCCAAAGTCATGAAGGATGCAAAGACCAAGAAGTATGTATCTGATACTGTACCAAGGGCTGAATAAGAGAGAGCAGTTGACATCATCACTCAGAGGCCTGGGAGTCCCAGCTCGCTCTGTCTCCTTATGTAGCCTTGACTTCCCGGGATAAACCATCATAATCAGCTTTTTTTTCAAAGGTTTCTTGGGGAAATTTTTCATGTTTTTCTCCTTTAAGCAGTAATGTGAGGATACTTGTCTAGAGGTCAGTGTTAATGTATGATTCTGCCATTCTTCTAGGGTTGTAGAGTCAAAAAAGAAGGCTGTACAGAGACTAGAAGAGCAGCTGATGAAGCTGGAGGTTCAAGCCACAGATCGAGAGGAGAACAAACAAATTGCCTTGGGAACTTCCAAACTCAATTATCTGGACCCTAGGATCACAGTAGCTTGGTGAGCATTTGGTTGTGTAGAGCTCCTGCTGTTGGTAAAGGAAAGGCAGCAAGTCTCTGGGAATAGCCAGAGACTTGCCAGCTCCCTCATTGCCATGTCTAAGTTCACATTTCTTCCAGGAGATCCTGCAGCTCTCCTTGCTGAGCCCTGTCTACAGGTACAGTGGAATATCCTAGATGCCCATAAGCACATTAGTGTAGGAGCCCATGCCTGCAGAAGCCAGAGGAGTACATCTGGTGTCCTTCTAATCACTCTTCTAAACACAAAGTAAACTGGGCTTGGTAATGTATGCCTATAACCCAGTACTTAGGAGGCAAAAGCAGGATGATCAATGTAAGGTTTAAATAAAAAGATATCTCAAAAAATAAATAAAACAAGAACAAGTTCCAAAAAACACAAAGATTAGAAGAAAGGCACAGCAAAGAATTAAGAACACAGATCCATGTAACCTACACAGAGGTAGAGAGACCATTCTACAAAGGCACGTAGATTTTCTATTGTGTGTAGATACAAAGCTCCCTCCCTTTATCTCTCATAAATACATAGTGCTGCCCCATTTTTGCTTTTCCCTCTCCATGTAGCCAGTCCCATTGTACATCATCAGGCTGGATGGAAGGAAGGGAAGCTTACATACTTAAGGACAGTTTTAGAGAACTGGTTCAGTTTATTGGGGAGAAAAAGTTATTTAAACTTTTGGTGGGTGAGTAGGGACTATCAAGGAGAGTGTACATCGTTGGCCAGGGCCAGGGTGATAGGAATACCTCATTTGCATGAGAAAGAAATCCAGGTGCTGCTGTACATGACCTTTTAAGGGGAAAAAATGTTTTACCTGGCTACCAGCTATATAACCACCTCTGGTGAGGCAAAGATCTGAGTATCCAGGCCAGGGGAAGGGGAGGGGAGTGATCTAATCTTGTCAATCCTAGGATGAGATTCCCAGAGTTTGGACACACCCTGATCTTGCTCCAGGATTGCTTCCCTTGGCTCCACAGCTCCCTGGCCCCATACAATAACATCCAAACAAGTGGATGGTTTCTGAAGATATTTAATTAGCTTGAGTTGTTGAATTCTAGACCAGAGACCTAGCTTTGTGCTTCTGTTGCTAGGGGTTAACTTTCTTTTTTTCATTAATGTGTGTGTGTGTGTGTGTGTGTGTGTGTGTGTGTGTGTGTGTACTTACACCACAGTGTATATGAAGAGGTCTGCTGACTTTGGCAATAGTTGGTTAGATTCTCCTTCCATCATGTGGGTCCTGAGGATCATACTTTGGTCTTCAGGCTTGGTAGCAAAGCTTGCTGTCCTGGGTAGGGTTTTTATTGCTGAGATAAAATACCATGACCAAAATCAACTTTGGGAAGACAGTGTTGGCTTCAGCTTACAACTCTGGTCATCCTTCATCACCGAGGGAAGTCAGGGTAAAAATTTAAGACAGGTATATGGAAGCAGGAAATGAAACTGCCCACCACAAATGAGTACTGCCTACTAACTTGCTGGGTGGAACTTCTCATCAGGTAGTCAGCAAAATGCTCTATAGACCTTCCTACAGGCAATCCGATATAGGGTTTTCTAGGTTGAGATTATCTTTCCCTGATAACTGTAGTTGTGTCAAGTTGAACAACAGCAGGTCACCCACAGAGGCATCTCACACTGGATTAACTGTTGAGAAGCAGTGTGATGGTAGTCAAAAGTGTGGGCTTCAGACCAAACTGCATAGTATAAGATCCCAGCTGCACTTTCTAATGCCACGAGGACACTGCTTTTTGCCATCTCTGCATGGTTGTCATTTAAAGTCTACTTTTTTGTTTGCATATCAAAGTAGTAACACCTACTTTAGAGATCTCTATTTTAAAAATGAGGTGATAAAGTCCTTTGAATATTTTGGTGCATCAGAAAACTCTGGACCCCTGCCGTTGGTTATCAGTGAGATAGACTACATCGCTTTTATTATCTCTGTGTTTATTTATGTGTTTGTTTTTTTTTGCAGGTGCAAAAAATGGGGTGTCCCAATTGAGAAGATTTACAACAAAACCCAGAGGGAGAAGTTTGCTTGGGCCATTGATATGACTGATGAGGACTACGAGTTTTGACCAGTCTGAACCGGGGTTCTGTGAAAAAGGAACAGTGTGGTTTGGGGAAGATGGATAAACTGAGCCTCACTTGCCCTCACACCTGAGGGAGAGGCCACAAGTCTTAACAAACCAACATCTTTGCAAAAAGATAGACCTGGAGATATTATAAGGGAGAGCTGAGCCAGTTGTCCTATGGACAACTTATTTAAAAATATTTCAGATATCAAAATTCTAGCTGTATGATTTGTTTTGAATTTTGTTTTTATTTTCAAGAGAGCAAGTGGATGGGAATTTGTCAGCATCCTGCCAGGCAAATTCAGTTTTGCTGCAATGTTTGGATTCTCTCAGCTACTGTATGCGAAGTCTGATTATATTGGTGCGTTTTTACAGTTAGGGTTTTGCAATAACTTCTATATTTTAATAGAAACAAATTCCTAAACTCCCTCCTCTCCCCATTTCAGGAATTTAAAATTAAGTAGAACAAAACAAAAACCCAGCGCACCTATTACAGCTGTCATTCTGTTGTCATGGGAATCAGTTTTCATTAAACTTGAAGCAGTTGTGACATCGGCAGTGTTTTGGTTCAGACACCTATTCACAGAAAAGCATGATGGGAAAATATTTCCTGACTTGAGTGTTCCTTTTTAAATGTGAATTTTTATTTCGTTTTAATTATTTTAAAATATTTAAGCCTTCTTCTTGATCTTAAAGATCGTGTAGCTTGGGGTTGGGGAGGGATGAAGGGCGAGTGAGTCTAAGGATAATGAAATAATCAGTGACTGAAACCATTTTCCCATCATCCTTTGTTCTGACCATTCTTTGTACCCTTTAAGAGATCCATCTTTTTCTTTGGAAACCCCAGTCTTTCATTTGAAAGATTTTATTGTATAAAAACTTCCACAGGTCAATAAATTTAGAGGAAAATGAGCATTTGGTCCAAGAAATACAAAATACAAAAACAAAACAAAAAGGAAAAATAATCAAGATTTTAGGGCTTTTATTTTTTCTTTTGTAATTGTGTAAAAAATGGAAAAAAAACCATAAAAAGGAAAATTTTAATGTGAAGACTTTTTTTGCTATAATCATTAGTTTTAGAGGCATTGTTAGTTTAGTGTGTGTGCAGAGTCCATTCCCACATCTTTCCTCAAGTATCTTCTATTTTTATCATGAATTCCCTTTTAATCAACTGTAGGTTATTTAAAATAAACTCCTACAACTTAACGGAAACTTAGCGTCTGCCTTTTTGTGAATGAGGCCCCAGGCCAGACAGAGTAAAGGCTCGGGGCTGAGAGTTAGTGCAGTGCATGGTCTGTTAATTCAGGTCAGCAAGGGTTTGTCCCTCCCAATGGGAAAATGGTATGGGGCTTGACCTGGAAGTACATCTGTCCTGATGAGGAATTAAGAGTACCACAGTCTCCATCCCTAAAGACAGGCCCAGAAAGCAAGAGAAGTGCCTGAGCCCAGTGTGGGCAGAGGCGATTGAGCAAGACAGCCTTGTTTATTTGGGAAACAATTGTAGAGAGCTTTCCACATATACTGAACAAAGGCAGGATAGCTTTCATATATGGTGAAGCCTTCAGTCTGTACTGAGTACCAGATCTCAGAAGCCTCTCAAATGGAATGAAGACTGTATTGATCGAAGGAGTTAACTGTAACTAACCCAAAGATCTGGATACCCCAAAGTAGCTATAATCCCTACCAAATGTTCCTAAGTCTGAAATTCAAAATGAAAAGGTAAAACTCCAGGTTAAAGGAGAGGTTGGAATGGGTCACCAGTGACTATACCTGAGTTTGTTGGCATAAGCAGAACCACCTTCCTTGAATGGTTTCAGTTGTCACTGATGCTGGGACCACAACAGGAGACTCTTGGGTCCTTGAAACTTGAACTTCGTTGGCCAGTGAAAGCAACACTTACTCCTGGGGATAAGAACAGTATAACCATCACTGTTTGGAACCAAGAGCATTATAGCCAGGTGTTTGTGAATTCTGTAGTGTTGAGTTAGCCATATGAGATGTTAAGACAGGAGGCCTTTCATAACCAACCATACTCTCTGACTGGTAGCTGGTAAGAAATGAACCTTAGTTTTGGGACCTGATAACAACTGTGTTGCCAACACTAGGCAGATAAAGAGCAGGAAGTAGTGCCTACCTCTGGTAAGCCCCACCCGGTAGGTCTTTGATAACATGAAGAGCAAGTTTGTGCTGCTTAAGATAACACAGCAAATAGCAAAGTGCATTACAGGCAGTCGTGGCAGACCTCTAAGGAAAGCTACAGAGGCAGGGATCTCAGCTGATTCTGACTGGGACTATGAAAAGAGGCTGCCAAGATTTGGGCAGCAGCGGGTTATGGGGGGAGCTGATGAGTGGGTAGAAGTACATTAAGCTCTTAAGAGATGCTTGTGTTTGGAGAACAGGATTAAGCCTACCATTCTTGATGACCCAGCACATCTCAATTCCAGCCCATATTCAAGAGTAGAAGCCAGAAGGGCAGCATCTGAGAAATTCTGTGGGCAAAGAGAAATGCTTCTATGTGGTGCCCAGACTGCAAATCCCCTATTCTCTTGCCATCTGTGCAGCAAGTGCATTGTCCCAAAAGTTGAGAGCTAACAGTGGACATGTAAGAAAAAAGAGACGCTAAACAACCCGAGCTTTTCCTGCCTCCACCTCTCTTCCTCCAGCTAAACAGTCAAGTACCTGCCATGCATGAGTCAACCACTGAGCTGTCACTCCCTACCCACTGCATCCAGTGTCTACCTCAGTCCCCTCCCTGCATTCTAACCCTGGTCACCAATGATCAGGTGACATGGAGAGAAACTCAGCCTTCATTCACCATCTTGCTTAAGCTCTTTTTGGGTAGAATTGAGTGCTGTTACTTTACATGCTGTAAATGCAGCACTCTAATAAGTGATTTTTAGTAACTACTGACAGGTTCGCCCATCCTCGTGGGTGAGTTTTAGATCACCTTCATCCCTCATGCCCATTTGTAGCTAATCTGCACTCCCATATGTATCCTCCAATGGTGTCTTTCAGGTTTATGCTCTGAACATGTCTTAGACATTTTGAAAGGACTCCATATATGACCACTCCTACAGATAGATGCCTCTCTATCTGTAGAGGTATCTATCTAAAAAATTTTTTTCCTGGTTTCACTCCCGTTTCTGTCAGGCTGTTGCTGAGACACCGTTAATGTAAAGTCTGCAGCTGCCATGCTTACTTAGTGTAGCAGATGCCACTCACACTCCTGAGCTCTGCACACACTGTCAGCCACATGCTTCTGTAGGATATCCACAGAAACCTCTGGAGGACAGCTCAGGACTTGCTATTCTAAGCCTGTTGGGGCCTGGGTTTCCTGTGTGTGAAAATTACCACATTCACTGAACTGGGTAGTCTCAGCCTTTAGATCCTTTCTTTCAATCTCATGTCTTAGTGATTTGTCAACTTTGAAATTCTTTTCTAAATACTTAGGCTGCATACAGACATTTTTTCAATTTTTAAAATTTTTAAACATTTCTTCTAGGAAAGAAATGACTTATTTCAGCCCTTGCAAATCCCTCCTATAATAAGACATTCTCAACTTGTTTTCAACAAAAGAGCACTTCTTGGAGAATATATTACCCTGAAATGACCTCAGTCAAGCTAGTTTTGGTTGCTTATAAGTAGTCCCTTGACAAATCAGTAAACAGGGAGGGAGAAGGGATTTAACAGGCTTTACCCACAACCTCAAGTAAGCATTTTTGAAATTACCATATAGATTTTTTAGTAAATAATTCTTCTGTATTTACATATTTTTAAAAAATCTTTAAGAAAAATATTTATGGAAAACAATGATTGCAGAAGCTGGAGCTAGTGATGTAGGCTAGAGGTAGGGCCCTTGGCCCTGGAGTCTGCCTCTAACACCATAAAACCCTCAATGTAACTAACTCCCAGAGTTGGGTGGAGGCTCACTGTACCTAGTGCCATGTCTGTACATGTTTAAATGGTTATCAGCATTAGCTGACATGTTATTGTCACATTACGGCAATTATGCTTAGATTAAAATTTCCAGCGACAGCAGATCTACTCTATATACTGTCTGGGAAGAGGTTACAAGGAGTATATTTTTCAAACTCAAACTTCATATGTAAGATGGGCGCATCTTGGGGATAGAGGGATGCTTCAGTGGTTAAGAGCACTTGCGATTCTTGCAGAGGATTGGTGTTTGGAACCTAACACCCACAGCCAACCAAGTATAAGTTCCAGGTGTTCCAATCTCTCCTGACCCCTGTGCATCAGGCACACAACTGGTGTGCATACATACACACAGGCAAAGAACTCATACACAAAGTAATTTTAAAAGGTGGGTACAACTTATGTGTAAATTATTCAATAAGACGAGGCTTTCAGATGCAGTGAGGACAATGAATGTGCTCTGATAACATTGGATGGTTCTTCATGTGTTTCTTATGGTGAAAAAGACTTAATGATTCCTGCAAAGTTTACTGATAAGACTGAACGTAGGACTATTTATAAGTAAATGCTTTTCAATAATGCTATTCAAAGTATACATGTGTCATTGAACAAATGCCTGGCATGTAATCATTCATCTTTAAACCTTTGTACTTCCTTTGCAGAAACACTCCACAAAATACCTTGTGGTGACCTTATTGTGAAAGGAGTATTTACCTCATTTGAAGAGGCTTTATTTTATGAATACACAGCACCTCTCACTTTGTGCTTTTCCCACAATCACTAAAGAATCTAGATAAGGCCCTTCTTGCTCTCTGTGCCCTTGTCAGACTGAGAGCATGGCCTATGGACATTTCTGTTGCCACATCTGGAGCAGGCCTGATGTGTTCCTGCCTTGCTAACTTAGATCCTCTAGAAGGCACAGTAGGGATGTGTGCTGGAAGAAAGGGTGGGAGAGTAAAAGCAAGTCCATTCTGGCCTCAGTTTCCCCTCTGTCTTCAGTACCACATGATTGACTTCAGTGAAACCACCACTGTACCTGCCATTCCCAGCTGAAGAGAGCCAATGGGGACAGTCAGCAGTGAGGCAGCCAGGGCTGTGGACAGAAGAGGGGATTGGGAACTGTTGAGACAGGTGTGATTTATGTGGTTCTTGTTTTACAAGACAGTGTTTCTCTGTGTACCCTGGGCCATCCTGGAACTTGCTCTGCAGACCAAGCTGGCCTTGAACTCGTAAAGAGCTGCCTGCCTCTGCCTCCCAAGTGCTGGGATTAAAGGTGTGTGCTGCTACCACCTGGCAGGAATGATTTTTAACTTGAGTAAATCAAAAACACTAAAGTTCCTTTAAGGGATGGAACCTACTTAAGGAAGGAGCCAGGCAGGAGGTTATGATGTCAGAAGGGGTGGAGCCATAGATAGGTTTACAGGTTAGAGGACTAGGGCCTATACTGAGGTGTGCGTTTGGGAAGCGCCTGCTTTGTGTAAGTACAGAGAAAATAAGGAATGGGACACAGCTTGATGACTGGATTAACTAGAGTCCAAGTCCTTGTCTTGCTCTGTGAGTGGAACATCACTATGCTTTTAAATTATGACTTCAATAGTCGCTCGAGGTCAGTCATAAAGAACAAATGAAACGTGTTAGCACTTGGTACTAGCCTGCTAAGAATACCCTCTTATTTTAACCAAATACATAGCCAAGTGTGAATCGTTTCTTATAATTTCAGGAAAATTTTATCCCCTCTCCAAAGAACTAGTTACCAAACACTGAGAGTTAGTACGTTAGCTACTATCAAACTCAGCCTCATTTGTTTCTCAATCACAGCAGCTTGGTCACCATTTCAACCACATGATTGCTCTTACACTCACACCTCCCTCTTCAACAGCCAGAGTTTTTGTTCTGTTGTGTTTAAGTGCTCTCTATTTTTCTTAAGGAGCTTGGCCTGGTGGTGCCCACTGGATGTCTAAATTCTTGTGAGGCTGGGGAGGCCTCAAGTTTAGGGCCAGCCTGGGTTATACAAGCAAGACCGTACCTGAAGAAAAAATGCAGTGAACATAACAGTGTGCCTGTTTCCCATTCAAAGAAAGATTTGTCATCACTTCTGAAAGAAGTGTAAATAGAAATCCAGTCCCAAAGATCACAAAGAGCCATGAGGCTGAAGATGAACTTTTTGCAGAACAATGAACATCCACTCCAGGATAGTACCGAACAACATAGTTCCCTGGGAGTTGGTGGAGGCTGTTCCCACTCCTATTTCCTTCCTGTTCCTTCCACAATGCTGATCTTTGGGCTGCTCCCTAAAAAGCATTCTACCCACGAACCTATCAGTGGCAGCATCCTAAGTCAAATTCCACCCTAGCCAGGAGGTGTGGTAGCTCACATCTATAATCCCAGCAAGGCTGAGTGGCTGAGCCAGGAGAATTGCTAAGTAAGACTAGCCTGGGCTACCCAGCTTTGACAAACATGAACAAAATAGCTAAGAACAGAAAACAGTGAGATAGTTCCCTGGGTAAAGGCACTGCTAAACCTGATGGCTGAATTCAATCTCTAGAACCCACATGGTATGTGAATAGAGAAGCTCATGCTTACTGCTGTTCTAAGTTAGTTATTAAATACAATGTCTGTGAGATCAAGTCCACAGGCCAGAGGGACACTGGGCAGTCTCTCGACTCCACAAGCACAGGCGTGCGGAAGCATGAGTGTTTCCCAAAATAAGCCCCAAGCTGGGCTAGTCTGGGTGATGTCACAGGCAAGTGTGTGGGTGCTAGGGCACCTCCCAGACAGCACAAATGTATATACATTATCAGTGACACCTACGCGTCCTTATATATGCTGAGCTGGGGGAAGCCCATACTGACTACACCCTGTGTGTGCCCTACTTTTCCCAAACTTCCTTTGGTGGAAGGAGACACCTAAGGCCTGGGAAGCTAGTGAGAGGAAATGAGGCCCTGTTCCCCAATTACAGGCCTGCCTGGCAGACAAATTGCTGTCAGAAGAAATTCATGGAGCTCCTGGGGGGAAATCTTGTGACAAACACAAAAGCAAAAAAGGTTTGGGCTGGACACATGGAAGCTCCCAGAAAATAGATTTTTTTTTTTTTAAAGCATACTGTAGCCTTTAGGCTGCTGGGGTTGGTACAGAAAGCTCAGCAATGATTACAACATTTTAAGAGGCTGCCTCCCAAGAGAACCGGCAAGACCAGGCAGGCAGGGAAGCCCTGTTCAGCCCCATCTGCTCTGTCTGATCATCCTGGCTAGTCATTCCCCTCCACTGAGCAAAAACCCCAGGACCTTTGTACATGCTATTGTTTTTGCCTAGAAAGTACTTTCCTCCAACCCACCCTTCAAAATGCATCTATACATCTTTTTACATCTTTTTACAAGGTCCTACAGACGTGACACACTTCCTCTTAGCTACACTGACTGGCCAGCTGGCGAATGACTACCGAGATGTGCCTCTCACCCAGTGGGCTCTCTTGCAAAACAGAAACACATGGACCCAGGTTCCCACTTATTACTTAGTCTCTCTTCAAGTCGTGGGGCTCTGAGACCTTGATAAGAAGACGATTATGATCATGAGTTGTGCAAGCCAAGGTCAATTTCAGTTCCCGCCGACAGCAGAGGCCTGTCACTAGGTGGCAGTCAGTCTGTCTCTACCCAATTCCTTAGGACAAAGTTCCTCACTAGTATTACTGAATGAATTCTGACTCTAAGGAGCACCCTCAAGGGAAACAGCACATCTGTCATCACTTGAGCCTAGCAAAGCTGAAGCTGGCCCAGCTTAATGGGTTGTCTGAACTCTTACATTCACAAATCCCTGGTCTCAGGAATCCCAAGGAAGCTTTTCTGCACGCTGGATGCTGTGTGGGACTTCTCACCTCTGAAATGCAGATAGCTGCCCAGAGCTGCATGGTGGCTGTCCAAATGTCGGATCAGACAGTAGGATCAAGAGGTGCCCTCGGGTTTACCCGTGCTGTTCTAAGAACGGCCTTTGGAAGAGTTTAAGTTATTCAACGGTCACAGACAGGTGTCGTGTGTGGAGAATAGAGGGGATAAGTCAGCGGGAGGTGAAGCAGGAGGGGCAAGGGAAGGCAAGACAGGACTGCTGGGCCATGAAGCTGTACTGACTTGAAGCACAGTGGGAATTCACATACATAACTGAGAGGATTTAATTTCATTTTAGTGGTAAATTCTGAAGCACAGATGCAGGCAAGACCCAAGAGGATAGTGCACACAGAGAGAAGATGGGGTCTTAGGATCCTGGGTACAGTGGAGAGAGCCCCAAAGGCAGGAGGGAAGAGCCTCAGTGGATTATCTAGGGGTGAGGCAGAGAAGAAAAAAGGTTCCTAGCAAGGTGTGGGGCCTCAGGAGTTTACTGCCATATAGAGGTGTAGTCCGTGAAAGGAACCTTGTGATGAGGAGGGCAAGATTGTGGCACAGATAACAAGATGTCTGGGTCGGGAGGTCAGGGGAGATCCAGGATCGGCGTCACCTGTGTTTGCGCAGAGGGGAAGTCACAGGGCAACTAGCCCAGCACTGAGTCCAGAGGAAAACAAGGCTGAGAAAAAAAAAACAGCGCTTCAGAGACTATCTGCAGGTAGGGTGCGGGCGGAGCGTGAGGAGAGCAGCAGTCCACGCGAGAGGCCTCGAAGGCCACCGGGCTCGCGTCCGAGGGTCTGAGGTCCCTGCCCGCACCTGCAGGGCCGCTTCCCGAGAGGACACCCTCGAAGGCCACCCTAGGACCGGTCTGCTCAGCCCTCGCAAAAGACGTCTGCGGAGAGGGGGCGTGGCAGGCGTGCTGTCACTCACGGCCCGCTGGCCAATCCACGGGCGCGCCCCTCCCCGGAGAGGGTGCGCGGAGGGCCCGCCCCCGCCGCCACCGCGGGTGTGAGGCGGCCAGCCTGGCGCGGCTCCCTCCGCCAGGCAGCCTGCCCAGGTAACCGGGTTCGGCGGGAGGGCCGGGGGGTCGCGCGGCACCCCCACGCCCAGGGAGGCGTACCCACTGCATAGGGGCCTGTGCGGGACGGAGGCCCGTGCGCGCATCTGACTGACGGGCCGCAGCCTGTGGGCGGGGTTGTGTGCGTGACGGGTGGCTGTACCCCGCGTTGTGTCAGGCCTGCGCGGGGAAAGCTCGGCTGGACCGAGGTGTACCGGTCCCACTGCTGCGGCCTGCCCCGGGTCGCGGGGCGCAGGCGCGGCGGTGGGCGGGGGTCGTCCCTAGGAGCGCCTTTGTTCCCGGCGCGCTGAGGGCGGAGCCTCGCCTCGCTCCGCCCCCGCGCTCAGTCCCCGCCCCGCGTCCGCCCGCAGGAGCTGCCACCGGGTCCCGCTCTCCTCCCGGGCCGCCGCCTCCGCCTCCACCTCCGCCTCCGTTGCCCCGGGCCCGCCGGCTTGCGTCGCCGAGGTCTCTGCAGCATGGCGGGCGTCGCGACCCCCTGCGCCAACGGCTGCGGGCCCGGCGCGCCCTCCGAAGCCGAGGTGTTGCACCTCTGCCGCAGCCTCGAGGTGGGCACCGTCATGACTTTGTTCTACTCCAAGAAGTCGCAGCGGCCAGAACGGAAGACCTTCCAGGTCAAGTTGGAGACGCGCCAGATCACATGGAGCCGCGGCGCGGACAAAAACGAGGGGTCCAGTAAGTGTGCCCCAGTCTGGCCTGTCTCGCGCCTGCCCGCCTCCCAAACACTTGGGCAAACTTTCGGGCCTCGAGCCTGGCGCCCCATCTCCGCCCAGTCCCTGGTGGTCACTCTGGGACGGGTTGAGGGGGGGGCATCCGGGTCTTGGATCACCTGATAGGACACCCCCTCCCCCAGCAGCGGGGGGTGTTCCAGGCACTTTGCCCTGAGGCCTAAGAGTCCTCACTGTTTGGACAAGTGGAGTGGGATTCTGGCCCCTAGAATCGGTCGGCTGTCAGCGGCTATGAGGAGAAGCCAAGGCAGGAACCCCCCTCATCCAACCTGAGAAACTGGGGACCTTCCTGCCCATTGCCATTCTCCAGAGAGTGCTGTCTGTGAAAACTCTGAGAGCTCCAAGATGGGCTTATTGGCACAAGAACCTTTGGAATCCTCATGTAGAACTTAGGCAGATGTTGGGATAGGGCTGGTTGTGGAGCAAAGCGGGCCTTCTCAGCTCCCTCTTGGAGATAGGGAAGAACACGGTCCTTTGGGAGGATGGGGTACAAGAGCAAAAACAGTGGCTGCTTTCTCCCCATTCCCCCTCGTGGATGTTCTTTTTGTCCCAAATCTGAGTTTTTGGAGGTTCATGTTGATAGGCAGATGTCCAAAGCCAGAGCCCGGGTTCCTGGTAGAACTGCCAGGCTCCTTTGCCCTTGCAGCATGTAACAAGGAGCTTGCATTCACAAAGATTCTCTGGTCTTGGGGTTGTCCTCTCCAGAGTTGACAGCCAGTTTGGGGCCTGGCCCTTTGTGTGGGTTGTTCTAGTGACCGCAGGGTAGCCCAGCTCTACTGTTTTTCTGCTTTTGCCTTTCCAGACCTGATCTTGATGGGTTTACACAAGTCTCTGGTTGGGGGTAGCAAATAACGGGTTTTGAGAAGCCTCTGCTCTTTCTGAGAGTCATTTTCCTTGGTGTGAGGCCGGATGGCACTCAGCTCTGCCCTCCCAGTTGAGGAGATGAGGTTTTGCAACCCCAGGCTTTGAGGTGTTTCTTGAAAGAACCCCCAAAGAGACTATGGTTGAAGAGACCTAGCCTCAGAACCAGGTTTGTGTTAGAGAAGGGGGGTTGGTGTCAGGAAGTGACACTGGAGAGAAGGTCCCACAGATCTTCCTGGGTATGCTGTACATGTGTAGATGGGTGAGGAGATGATGAGGAAGGAGGCTTTTGTGGTAAGGCAGCCATCCTCAGCTACACTTCAGGTCTGACATAGCTGCCAAACAGAATTGGCACTTAACCATTAACAGTGGCTGTCAGCTCTGGCCTCCACTGGAAGAACCTTTCAGTGATTTTCAGTTGTTGGGGGATGGTGCTGCAGACAGTTCCGGTAGTCCTGAGAACATCACTCAGACAGCAGGTTGTAGGCACGGCATGTTTCATTTGTAGTATTTCCTGTGTTTAAGTGGTGGCATTAGTTCCCGGGTAGATGGCTCTTGGTAACGGCTACATTGTAAACCGTGTGTGTGACATTGTATATGTAGACAGATGTCCCGTGGTTGAAGACAGGTATGCATTTGAAGCCAGTCTGTTAGTTGTACGTCACCCAGACAGGTGTTTTCCTTCTCTGAGCCTTGTTACTCTGTAAGGTAGTAGAACTATATTTACTATAAATGGTCAGTCTTGGAAGTGAGATAGTTGATGTAAAGTAAACAAACTAAATATGTACTAGATAACTAAATATGTTGCAGATGGTTAAGAACCAGTTATTAGTAGAGGTAGATATGGTAGATGCTTGTCTCCTAGACCTGGGATGCGGGTTCTGAGGGAGGTCTAATGTGGCTGTTATGAGACAGGGAGGGCTTGGAGGGAGGAGGGCCGAGAGAGGTTCACATCCTCCTTAACTTGTTTCTCAGTTAAAAGGAGGGAACTTTATTTTGCATCTTTCACCCCATTCACCTGTCCTGTAGAGGGTGTTTCTGTAGAGAAAATGTTTGGAGTTTTGTACATTGCATGTCATTGTGAATTAGGGCCTGGACAGAACGAAGGGGTTTAGAGACAGCCATCTAGTTCATTTTGTCTCACTCGGTCTTTGAGGTTGGGTGGCAGAAATAAAGAGGATGCCATCTTCCCAGACCCACAAGGGTCAACCAGAGATAGGCATGTTTTCATTGGGCCTGGCCCTATAATTTTTTGGGTCCAGAATGAAGGCTGGCAGACTAGGCTGTGCAGACTTCACACCTTGTGAATGGATCCCCGCACCAAAGCCCTGTCCCACGTCTGCCTGTATGCACCTCACTGTCTTGGTGGGCTCCCAAACCTGCAGCCTTCTGCACTTTGTGAAAAGGATGGAGTTGCCAGCAGGGTCCCCTACTGTCTGGTCTCTTGTTCAAATGCCTCAGGTATTTGGCTTTTTGCTGATAACCTTAGCCCTGTCTGAAGCCGGGCCAAAGAGAAAGACTACTGCAGTCTGCCCTCAGGTGCCCTCGGATCTGAAGGACAGACTGACTGCCATTTCCTAAATCTTGAGTTCTCTCACTGTGGCACTTGTGAAACTAGTTAGCACCTTCTGATGTCTAAGGCTTGAAACAAGCTTTGGTGCTGTTTGGTTGTGTGGCTGGAGTCAGGCTGGTGTCTGGCATTTATATTGCAGAATCTAGTGAGTTAAAAGCGGCCACACACTTCCTGCCTAGTGCTAAACACCTTTCATTCTGACTGCATGGCCAATCCTCACAGGACTCTGCTCCCAGGTTGTGTTGGTGATAGGCCTTGGTCTTGTATATTCTGTAGCCTTTGTTGCCCCTTGTGAAGAGAAACCCCCATGTTTATATGGTATTTACTGGCAGAGGAGACCTGAGCATCCACATCCTAGACGCCCTCCTAGGCTCTGGCTCCGTAGGTTTCATTGTGTAATGCTTGTAGTGAGCTAGCTCAGCCCTATGCTTAGCGAGGTTGTCCAGTTAAGGACCACTGTTGGCACAGTAGCTTCAGGTAGAGACTCCAAAGGTATGTTGTGATTGTGGTGAAGAGGCCTGCTCTAAGGGTAGGTCTGTGGCACCTAAGAATGTTCTGCAGATGTCCTGAAGGATTCCTTTTTGCTGGCTCCCAGTGAGAACAGCAGGAACGTATGCACCTGGGTCTCAAAGCCAGCCATTCCCACCATGTGTTTCCTCTTTGACTGTCACTTTTCCAGGGGAAGTCAGACCTCTTATTGTTCCCCAGCACCCCAGGCTTCTCTGCTGTGAGAGTTTCCAGGTCCCCCACTCAGGGGGGCATTGTTTTCTGAACCTGCTTCATAAACGACTAGCCAGTTGAGCAAACCAGTACCAGGAAGCCCAACATTTCGTCTTCTCTGGGGACTTACAGACTTGAGTTGGAGTTTAGAAAACTTGATCACCAGCGTTGCTTCAGGTGGCCCTTTGGAACTAGGGGTAATCATTTGTTCAGTAGACATTGTTTGCATGCCCGTTACTTAACTTGTGGAGGAGACAAGACCAGAACATAGTGATGAGAAGAAAGGGCAGAGCACAGTAGCAAAACACTGGGCAGTGCACACTGTCCACAGCTCACCTGCTCTGTGACCTCCGACAGACTACTCATCCTTCAGAGCTTCTCGTCTGTAGACAGTACTGACTTCAAAGTTCCTAACGTACTTGGCACCAAGGGTGGTGTGGTGAACATGCTTAACGTGTGGGAATCTGACAGGAGAGAAATAGGATCGCGTCGCCAGGAGGGCCAGGTCAGAAGGAGAATAGATGTGTCTGTTGTGGTCAGGGGCTGATGCCTGGCCACCAAGTCCTTTGATGAAGGGCACGAAGCTGCAGTTCTCAGCGGGGTCCCGATGATCAGGACTGTCTGCTGCCATGGGCATTGGTGTAGAGAGAAGGCAGTTGGCTGAGAGTGGCTGCTTGGATGTCAGGGTTTGCCTCTAAGCCAGTTCAGCACTTGGATTGGCCTCGCTGTCTGAATGATAGCGGAGGCCCAGTCTTCCAGGAAGTGCTGTGACATGGCCCAGAACTGGGGCTACATCCGCTTCTGTTAACTCAGAGTGTCTCTTTTCACTCTCTCCTTTCCTATGGAACTTGATTTCAAGGACAGTGTATCCTTAACTGAATAAATACACTGGAGGAAGTGGTAGGGCCTGAGGTTATAGAAGCCTGCTGTTGGGTCTTGCTGTTAGGAGACGGACTCTCCCTGTCTCTGCTCTCTCAGGAGAGGTCATTGTCCACCTCAGGAGAGTCTTTGGAGAGGTTTTGGGGAGGAGGACATGGTCTTGGTGTGCCGTGTAGCCATGTAGAGTGCTCTACTGCCTTGGAGGACCCTCTGATAATGACAAGGGTCCTCAGTGTCCTTGGGCAGGTAATCCTATCCTCCTGGTAACTGAGCTAGGAACACTCAAATGTGTGGCTAGAGGCAGTATGTTCTTGTGACCCTGGGTAAGTTACTTCCTAGTGTATTGACTATTCTATGAAACAATTCTTAGCTTGGTGGCGAGTTCAAGGTTGTGCTGGCTACAGACTAAGTTAGACCAGCCTGGGCTACAAGTTCAGTCTCAAAAAACAAAAGGCAGACAAACAAAAACAGTTTCTGCTCATGGAGTTATAGGTTAAGGTTAATGAAGTAAGATTGCATCTAGGCCTAAGAGTTATTTGAGAAATGGCCAGCAGCACATTTGACACCTGAGGCCCTTAGTCACACCTTCCCCTTGCCCTCCTGTTAGTTAACTGCAGAGTTCTGCTTTCCACTGGGGTGTGGCTGGAAACCTGTTGTCTCCTTGACTTTGGGTACAGAGAAGGAAAGATCTGGTGTTTGAATAATGTTCTGGAGTGCACCATACCGTTTTTCTCACCCTCTGCATGGCTCTGTGCTTCCAGGGAAAGCAGGAGTTAATTGTCCCTGTTACAGAGATAAGGAAACAAAGGTCCCAGGAGTGAGGTCATGGAGCAGAGTTAAGTGTGGGATTTCTGAGTTTTGCTATAGTATTGTTTATTCTCCTGCTCTAGGATTTAACAATAATGTGGACTGATCTGTAGATATTTGACCTCTGTTCTATATTCTGGTCACATGTGTTTACCCTGGGCTTTTGTCAGTAGACAAGCTAGACTCGGTTGCTGCTCTACCACTCCAGTCTTGTCCCAGGAATGCTACTTAGATAGCTGGGCTCCTACACTGAAGGTACTATCTGACATGGAAACCAGAGCACCCCATCCCTGGACTCAGCCCTACTCTTTCATGGTAATAGCCTATCTGTACCTCTACAGAGAAAAGGGTCACAGGGTTCCAGGTGCTCCCAAGAAACACCTTCCCAGGCTCCCCTCCCAACAGGGTCCAGTGTGCTTCCATTCTGTCCTGTATCCATTCATCAGGTGCTGATGGGCCTAACTGCCTTGTTGAGCGCATCTTTCTTCTGCTTCTGCCAGTATATGGTAGCACTGGACTAGGTTGCCTTCTTGTTAGCCTAGCCACTGTCTTTTAAAAGGAAGGGAGGGGAGAGGCTGGCAAGATGACTCGGTTAGAGCACTGACTGCTCTTCCAGAGGCCCTAGGTTGTGATTCCCAGCACCTCTGGTGTATCACAATCATTTATCTGTAACCTCAGTCCTAGCAGGAAAGCTGAGGCCCTCTCTGGCCTCTGCAGGCACTGCATACATGTGATACACAGTCCTGCGTTCCGGCAGATATTCATATGTATAAAATAAAAATAAATCTGAATAAAAAAGAACTGTGACTTCCTTGGGTCACTGAGCGAGCAAGGTGCCATGTGTGCTCTGGCTTCTCACTGTGGCAAGCCCTGTAAAGTCTAGTGGCGAACATACAGTTAGGGCAAAAACAACCAGACAAATAATTACAGGGTGTGGTGAGTGCTGTGAAGGAAACAGGCTTGGGCCGCTCTGTCTGAAGGATGGTTGAGGGCATGCTGCGAGGACAAAGGCCCTGACCTCGGACTGGTGGCATAAAGGTTCATTTGTCCTTTATGTTACATGCCATCCATTTAAGCCACATCACTGTCTTTGGAGAGTGGCCTCAGTGGTCTAGGCCAGGTCTGTAGTGCAGATCTGAACACTGTGGGCAAACTAAGCTAGAGAGGAATTAGGAGCCTAGTGGCTAGAAAGGGAAGGTTTTCTCTGTAAAGCTGGGTATAGTGTGTGACCTTCGAGAGACAGCCTTTAGACTCTGAAGCCCTGCCATAATGTCCCCCTTGGCCTTGCTTCAGCCCCCTGAGCAGTTTCTTCTGTAACCTCAGAATCAGAGCTTCTTAGAGCCTGTTATCATGGTTGCTCCCACAGCTCCACAGAACTGGAAACTCAGGCTCCTAGAGGCTTCTAGAGAATCTGCTTGCTGGCCCCCAGAGAGCGAGGAGAACTGGGCCGTGAGCTGAGTGCTGGGGAGCTGTGGGGAGAGTTGCTGGGCACCGTGGAGTTGATCTCAAGAGTCTCGACTTGCGTTCCTGGCTCGGCCCTGGGTTCGCTCATGCTCTCCTTTCAAGAAGAGGCCTGAGGTAGCGCTGGGCTAGCCTTTGAGAGGCTGAGGTGGCTTTGTGCCCGGGTACAAGTATTTGTACTCTACTCACCTCCTGGGCCCATCCTGGGGGAAGCGGGGAGGGGCTCCTTTTTATAGCCGCGTGGAGGCTTTGTGTATAGGCTCTGCTGCTTCCTTCCGGCTCTTGCCCTTCCCGTGTTGGCCAGAGGCCCTGGCTTCAGCAAACTCAGGAGTAAATGGGCGAGGCTTTCTCCAGCAGAAGACTGGCATGTCCTCTATTGAGCCCAGGCCTAGCAGAGAGGAGTTAGGTAAGCAAGAAAAAGAGATGGCCCAGTCCTTGATCCTGGGGAGTTTGAAATCCAGAAGCAGATGTGAAACCAGGGCTCAACAGGAGACAGTACTGACTAAAGTGCTGAGGCCTGAGCCCAAGGGCCCAGTGTTTCTGGCAGCCTATCCCTTTCTGTATAGTCTCTTCCCCATTGATTGACTGACACATCAGCACGGGGTAGAGGCACTTGAAGTGAGGCAGAGCATGGATGCTATGAAGAGTACACTGGTCCAGCCGCTGAGAGAGCTCGTGTGGCCCACAACAGGTTTGATGCCTCTTGTTCGTGGATGAGCATTTTCTCAGCTTAAGTGGTGCATTCAATTCGGATTGACTTCCTGGAGATACGGCTGAGTAAAAAGCCTTACAAAGTGATTCTTGGGGACATTGTGTACCTGAGGGCCAGAGGGTCCTTGCTTGGCCGTGGCTGAGGTGAGTGTAAGGCCCTGACAATATAATTTCTGTCTGTGCAGGTAGATGTGAGTATGTGCTGGGGAGATCCCAGCCTTATACCCAGATAGTGGGCCCAAGTTATAGAGTGGTTAGCCAGAGAAAGAGCAGCAGAAAGCCCCTGTTAGCCCACACGTTTCTCAGCCTCAGGTGGTAGGTAGGTCAGCACACGTGTGGAGTCTCTCCTCGGTCAGGTTAGAGATTGACGCAGGCAGTGATGGTCTTTCTCTAAGGCTCTGCAGACCACTTGATGGTCTCACCTGAAGCCTCATATACTAGAAGCAGCTTTTCTCTTCCCACCCCAGCCACTTCCTCACCCACAACAGTAGGAGAGTGTAATGTGCTTGTGTTGGGCCCCTTCTTGAGACCACTTAGCATATTGCTCCCAAGAGCTTGTCTTGCTTTCTACTCTGAGAAGTAGATGGACTGCACTAGAAACATGAAGTTCATCCTAGTATGGATGTGTGTTGGTGGAGGATGGGGGTGGGGTGGGGTCACAAGGCAATTGTAGACAGAGACTGGACCTTTCTCTGGGGCCTTGCTTTTCTAGGAAGCAAAAGGGGAAGAGTGGCTTTGGCTAGCAGGATGGAGGGCTTGTGGCAGGTGCTGTGAAGGGCTGGGTCATGAAGCTTCAAAGCAGAAAAACCTCCTAGGATATAAGAAAATTGGAAGATTGCAGTCACCAAGCCTCCAACTTGATGACTCCCTTTGTCATTGAGAATTAACCCCTGTGACCTTCTGCTCCTACTAATAAGCCAGAGGTGAGAGAATGTGCTGAGTAGCTTTGGCAAGGAAACCCCCTCTACCCCCTCAGCCCCTCTTCAGGCTGAAGGTGCTTTTTTTTTTTTGTGGTAGGGAGAACCCAGATTTTCCCTTCTCCTGACCATTGCTTGTCCTCTGCCCTTTGGGTGGGTTGTGCAATAGGCAGGCATCAGAGAGGCCTGCAGGCTGCTGAGGCCGTGAGGGGTCACTTGTCTGCTGGCAGGAGCAGATTGGCCAGTCAAGGAAGACTAAGTGTAGTTTTCTTTCCGTGTACACGTGCTAAGCTTCTGCTAGGTATGGAGTAGGGAAGATGATAGACGTGGTTTGTGTCCTCAAGGAATTTATGGAGAACAGCCAGACAGCCCTAGAACACACATAGAACTGAGAGATAGCTCATTGTAATCACACTTGCCGCGCAAGCCTGACAGCCTTTGCTCACTGGAACCCATAGTTGTCCTCTGGCCTCCCCAAGCATTATGGGATGTGTGCACCATTACATCAAATGTACATGTACACACACACACACACACACACAATAACAATAATGATAATAATAACCTAAAACAATATACACAAGGCTTTTATTATTACTGCTGTAAAGCAGCCTGGAGTCCTGCCGTCCTTCCTGTGCTGTTCCCACTGGCTGCTTCCCACAGGGATCCCAAGGCACAAGCCAGGGCACATCAGCTAGGCTCTGAGATCTCGATGGCTCTGCCCCTCACCAACTGTCACCTTTGATAGGATCATTAACCACTGTGCTAAGTGTCCTTGCCTGGGGATTGGGAGCCCTGATAATTGTCTCACAGGATCCGCTTTAAGGATGAGACAGCTCAGTTTAATTAAGAGCTTGATGCACTGTGCGTAGCAGACAGGCCGAGTGACAGGACACTAGATGCCACTCCTGCTGCTGCTGCCCTCCCCACCCAGCAGAGGCAGCGACCTCATCCTCTGTGTTTTGCAGTTTCTGAGAAATGTCTGTAGGCTGTTTGACATAACCTGTGAGCGTGGGGCAAACCGAGTCCTTCTTCCCATGACTGACCTCAAGCACCACGTTTATGTCCTTACAGCTGCTCATTAGGAATAGCAGCTGGACTGGCAGGGTTGGACTAACGAGGAACATAGAAATCAAAAAGATTTCAAAACAAGTATGTTTGAGGTCAGGAGACAGCATGGGGGAGTTGGTTCTCCTATCATGTGAGTCCTGGGGATTGAACTCTCTGGTCATCAGGCTTGGCAGCCGGTGCCTTCTGCTGAACCATTTTGTTAGGCCTGAAAAGAGAATCTTGATGGGTGGTTGTGAAGTTTTCAGTTCATATTGTTGGTATACCCAGAGGGGCATAGCCGGAAGCTGAGGGTTTTAGGTGAGAGAAGATAATGGTTGCTTTGAAGGGTGTGTGTGTGTGTGTGTGTGTGTCTGTGTGTGTGTGTGTATGTATGTATGTAGGTGTGTGTTCCTTAGGTGTACAGGTAGGAATAGAAGTGAGCAGTTGGGGTGCAGTGCCAGACATTTAGAGGCTAGAGATGTTTTGTGAATTGTTTGTATACCACAGGGATTAACGCTGTGGGCATGACTCTCACTGAGGAGAAAGCAGAGCATAAGAACAGAGGACCGTGGCCCATGCTAATTGGGTCGGCCTTTAGCACACAGAGAAGCAGGAAAGGCTGGGGAAGGTTGTGTGGAAAAAGTCAAGAGCAGAACACCAAATAGAAGGGAGGTTGTGCACATAGCACCACAGATGTCTCCCTACTGCTCCATTCTTTGCATGACTTCATAGTTATCTGCTTCCCCATCTGCTTCCTCCATCAGGCTGGGGTTCTCTGAAGGGCAGGAACTCAGTGCCATTGATCTGTTTCCCCGGGACCCAACTTAGGGCCTGGGGTGGAGCACATAGATGCCTGGTAACTGACAGTCATGGACCGAGTCAGTGACTCTGGGACGGAGGTCTCTTCTGGCTCTGTGTTCCCTGTGGAGCCTTCTTTCCCTTCCTTCCTTCCTTCTTTTAGGGCTTGCATATGCTGTTACCTACCACTTGAAATAAACTGTTTTAGGAAAGAGGGCTGCCTGCCTGGGTAGTGTGAAGCCTTCAGTGACCTTGCTTTCTCTCTATGTAACCCATTACCAGTGTTGGTACTACCATGAGGACTCTCCATGGCCCATCTGCCATGAATCTCTTGCGTCCCATCCCTCATTTGCCCAAACAGGAAAGTTATCTGGAATTTGGTGTCTAGGTGGCCTTGTGCATTGGTGAAGATTGTACCAAAGCCACTGCTACAGAGCACTCACTGCTAGGCCCCACGTATGAGAGACTGTGGATCTCTATCCAGATGTCTGAATGGCTGCTTCCTGTTTACCTAGGTAGGAAAGACTCTGAATGCAGAGTTAGGCTGAGCCGCTCTTGGTCAGGTGTAAACTGGTTTGGCTAGGTTCTGAGGAGGGGTCACTGTTTCTTTCTTGGACAGTGTGTGGTAGCTGGTGTGGCAGCAGCTGCTTGCTGCACAGGCACAGGAAGGAGAGTGTGTCTTGGCACCACCGTCTCTTTGCCATGTGACACTGTTGGGGATATTTATCTGTGGGGCTGTTTGGAAAGTGGCTTTGTTGGAGGTGGGAATGCTAGGACATGAGTTCTGGCCCAGAGTTGTGTGAGTCTGAATTAAGGTTTTGTGGCTTGTCTTCCTGGGCCTATGCTCTAAAGACCCCTAAAAAGGTTTAGTGCCCCATTCTTTTCATTCTTTCTCTGATGAACTCTATGTTATAGAATACTCACCAACAACACCCATCTCTGCAGTGAATGCACAGTATGCTTGTCTCACGATGACAGGCGAGAGCTGATGACTGGCATGTGCCTAGCCTGATGTCTGGGGAGAGTCTGCCTTCAGGAACCAAGCACCAGAAGAGCCCTCTTCCCCTTTCTCAGGCTACAGATTGGCTGTCTGCCATTTAGCTTGTCCCTGTGACAGCTCTGTTTCTTCTGCCTACTCAGTTGAGTCCTGTCTACAGTGTAAGAACTTATTCTATAGAAGAAGGGGCTCTCACCCAGCCTCGAGTACCGCCTTCATGGCTGTCAGAGTGCTTGGGGTTAGATGAGAAGTCTTTTAGAGGAACATTGGCATGTCTAAAGGTTCTTGCTGTCTGTAAGCACCGTCCAGAGGCTACACTCTTGAATAAGGCTGGTCTCTAGTCTCAGGGTCTCGAGTTAGGAGTCTGTCCCTAGGTTGAGGAAGGCAGAAAAGAGAGGAAATGAGATAGAAAAGGAACATTAGCCTTCCAGAGTCCCTGCCTCATCAGACAAACTTTAATTTTACCAATTTAGTTTTCTGTTATCTGCCTCAGATCATTGAGAGGCAGCAAGAACATTTCAGCTCCTACCAAAGCCAAAACAGAAGATTGAAATGATAGGACAGGCTGGGGCCAGTGCTCCCCAGTGCTCCCCAGTACTCCCGTGGATGCGGGTGTGGGTGTGGGTAGATGCGGGTGTGGGTGTGGGTAGTGTGTTCCCCTAACTGAGAGCCTTGTTCTGATGATCCAGAAAGGAGAACCATTCATCTTTGCAATTTCAGATCTGTTGCTTGCTCTCTCTCTCTCTCTCTCTCTCTCTCTCTCTCTCTCTCTCTCTCTCTCTCTCTCTCTCTCTCTCTCTCGTGTGTGCGCGAGCGCATGCCTACACTGTGGGGAGTGCTACAGACTCCAGAAATAGTATCTTAGCACATCCTTGCATACATTAATCAATGAGACCTATTCCACACAGAGCACTCATCTTGTAAGGCCTGGTTGTAAGCTGGAAAGTAACTGCTTGGATTCTTTTCCAGGTGGCTTTTCTCTTTAAAAAAAAAAAAAAACTTAGATGTTTGAGTTTGCCCTCTGAGCAGAGCAGGCAGCTGTGTCATCTCCCGGAGGGCTGTCTTTCACAAGATCCTTGTCGGTTGTCGGCCTCACCAGGTACATAGGCAGGTGCTTCTCAGCAAAGTCCTTATCTTGTGAAGTGAGAAGAATTCACAGCTTGGGAAACTAAGCCCAAAAGAGTGAGGACCTACAGAATCTCACAGCTAGAATTGAAGGGCCCTGTGGGTCTTGGTTCTTCCTGCTAGGCCTGGCAGCTTCAGGAACAGATACCTGGTCAGCACAGGCTCTCTGAGGACATAGGAGTGGGAAGGTACATAGACCACCAGGATTCTGCCTGGTGTACTAGACTGTTTGGCCCTAGAGCTACCACGTGATGTTAGTTCCTGGCATGGGTGTGGGTGGTTCCTTATTATTCGAATCCTTTTGAGGAGAGCCTGTCATGCTATAGCTCACACCTAGGGATCTCAGCGCTCTGCAGGCTGAATCTGGAGAACTGTAAGATCTAGGGCTATCTAGGTCAAAAAAGACAGAGGCAGAAGTGACAACAGAAAACCAAGTCTTGATTTCATTGTAAGAGTTCATAAGGATTAAGTGGGAGGGACTGGGTGTCTGTCCCTTGCTTCCGAAGCAGCCCAGGCCATTCCTAAAGCCTGGGTAAGCCTTTTCATTTGGCCCAGAGCCCTTGTCCTTGGAGGAGTGCATGTGTCAAAGCTCCTGGCAGGCTGTGCTAGCTAGACTGTGCCTGTTCAGGTTGTGGTAAGCCTGCAATTGGGCCATTGTCACGCCACGGTCCCCTGGATGTGGACAAATCTACCCTTGTCTTTAGCGAATACCTTTTCACTTCCCAGCCCCTGGACAGCAGGACCTCTCGGTGTCCTGGACTTATGTTCCTCCAAATGCTGTTCTCCCACAGTTTTTAGGAAGAAGGAAATGCTGGCTCGTGGGTCTTCCAGGCATAGGGAATGAATATCTAAGCAGTCGCAAACACGCACACATGCACTTGTGCACACACAGTCATTCATGACATACAGCAGATCTCACCAAAGTCTTCCTCTCCTCTTCTGCAACTAAAGCAGAGGCTGCATCTAATAAGGGAGTCTTCCCTGTGATGGCAGCTCCTGGAAATGGATGAGTCTGGGCACTCTCTCTCTCTCTCTCTCTCTCTCTCTCTCTCTCTCTCTCTGTCATGAGACACAGAGACACAGACCTAGCAGGCCATTTCATTGCTGTCATGTCTTTCTCAGTCTGCTTCTGACTTCACAGACTTAGAGGGCATCAGGGACATGCTGTTGTTTCCTTATGGGAGAAGGAAGAAGGAATCAGTGTGACCAGTGTGGGCTTAGAAGAGTGATGTCTCTGGCCTCCCTACTCTATGCCTTCCTGGTTTCTATTTAGTCATATGCCTGTTCTAACTTCAGACTCTATGAAAATGTGTCTGGAACACAGAGCAGGCTAGAGCTTACCTGGGTCTACTTGGCTCTGTGCACATATGTGCATATGTGTGCACCATCCACGTGTGCTCATATATATGTAGGAGAACCATCTGTGTCCTGTCCATGAGCCTTAGACAGACTTTCTAGCTGCCTGTTTATTGTGTATACACAGCCTGTGGGGCAGCATCACAGTTAAGACCTCAACTGTGGATCATGTACGTATGTGTGCATGCACACACATGGGCGAATGTGTAGGTGGGGAATGATAGCTTTGCACTGGAAGAATATTCTAGTTTCTATTTCAAAGGGCAGAGTTTTGTGGTGGTTGTGTGATGTGTGATGTAGGCATTTCCTCCTAATGGAAGCTCTTCCTTCCACCTTTAGAAACTGTGTTATCAAGTGCCCCCTGAGTAAGGGGAATTTACTCAGAAGGGGGACTGCTCAGAACATTTTAAGGAGTTCCCATGCTGAGGGGAACTGTCAAGCCTGAATCTCTCTTCTTGGGCTGAGTGTTTTCTTCTGTCCAGGCTCCGCTGTGGCAGGACCTCTCAGACCTGAGTGGGCTGAGAGACCACACTGGGGCAAGTGCAGGCCAAGGAACAGCTCCCTTCTGGTGGGGCGCATAGTTTCCACTATCTTTATCTAACACATGCTTCAGGCCACTTTTAGCATCCTATCTGATGCTCTTCTCACCCTTGTAAGTGTAGCAGTGGATTCAGGGCCTTGTCTCTGCTCAGCCTCACAGTTAACGTGATACAGAGCTAGGCTCTAGTCCATGGAGCCTATTGCCCCATCGCCCTTTAGTAAGACTACAGCTGCAGGAGCTAAAGGGGTCACTAGCTTACAGTTGCTCTGTCACTCAAGCCATTTACCTCTCATGCTCATGTACTTGCCTCACCTTTGCTTGTGAGAGGGGGGCAGTTGAGAATCCCTTTGTAACTGGGATAAGGACCCCAAAGCCACACAGTGCAGACATTCTTGGACAGCCTGGGCCTAAACCAGAACTTGGTCTTTTGCTAAGTCTTGTGTGGGCATGACTGGGGTGTGGGTCATTTCAGGATTTGCCAGCTTTCTGGACCTGATCCAAGGTTCTCTGTGGGATTTTGAGACCAATCTAGACTTGCCCACCCCAGCCTCTAGGACTTCACAATTGTGTCTGCATAAGTATTGTGTTAGAAAGTGATCAGTCCACAGGAACTAACTGCTTTGGATCCCTGTTCCTTCTGGAGTCCAGCTCTTTTCCAGGTTTAAGTGTATGTAACCTGTGCTTCCAGCAATGGAATGAAGATAGGGTCAGGAGAACACACTTGCCTCTCTGTCCCCAGACAGCCTTCACCTTTAACAGTAACGAACAATAACTAAAGGTCTACTTTCAGATGAGCCCAGCTCTGTCACCTGGAGTAACAGTGGGTTCAGTCTGTCTCAGAGAAAGGGTTGTCTCTTTGGGGTCCAGGCCCTGAAGAAGGGGAGTGGAAATGACAGAAGAGCAGGCTGTGCTCCCTTTGAAACTGTGAAGACCTCCTCAGCCTGCCCCTGGCCTTTAACTATCTTCCCAGTTGATATCCGTGAAATCAAGGAGATCCGCCCAGGGAAGACTTCCCGGGACTTTGACCGCTACCAAGAAGACCCTGCCTTCCGGCCAGACCAGTCACACTGTTTTGTCATTCTCTATGGAATGGAGTTCCGCCTGAAGACCCTGAGCCTGCAAGGTGGGAGACACGGGCTTAGGAGAGGTGGGGGGAGGTAAGGGGAAACCCAGCTGCACTTGCTCTTGTGGGAGATATGTGCTAGTAGCTCAGCTGTTGCTCTGCTCACAGCCACATCTGAGGATGAGGTGAACATGTGGATCAAGGGCTTAACGTGGCTGATGGAGGATACACTGCAGGCGGCCACACCCCTGCAAATTGAGAGGTAAGACTCATCTTCATGTGGCTTAGACCAGATGTCTTGGAACTAAGAGAAAAGAGGCAGAGACTAAAGATCTCCTGCAGACAGTAACTGCTCTTCTCCCTAGGCTTTAACTTAGCTGGAGAAGGGCCCCTTCCTTACCTCAGGCTGCTCTCTCTTTTCAGGTGGCTCCGGAAGCAGTTCTACTCCGTGGATCGCAACCGAGAGGATCGGTAGGTGCTAAGCTGAGGTGTTTGCCTAACCAGTGGGCACCCAGAGCATTTGAGCCAGAGGGCCCAGAGAGCTGAGTTACACAGGGAAGGGCTAGGGCTTCTGACACAGTAGTTCATGCTGCTGACAGTGGGGTACAAAGCTGGCTCTGGGTCTTAGAGATGCGATTGGCACTGCAGTCAGAGGACCAGGAGCTGGAGGAAGCAAAGACCAGATGGCTTGCTGCCAATACAGCTTTGTACTGTTCCAAGGCCCTCTGAGAGTCCCCAGAGGCAAAAGCCTTGGGAGGTGTAGTGGATGACCTTCTCTGACCTAGAGTTTCCTCAGTGTCCTAGATAAGCTTACCATTGTTGCAGTGAAACACCATGAACAGGCCACTTGGGAAGGCAAGGGTTTATTCAGCTTAAATTAACTTCCTCCTTGCTATTCTTCACCGAAGGAAGCCAGGACAGGAACTCAAACAGGGCAGGAACCTGGAGTCAGGAGCTGATGCAGAGGTCATGGAGGAAGGCTGCTTATGGCTTGCTTCTCATAGCTTACTCAGCCTGCTTTCTTATAGAACCCACGACTACGAGCCTAGAGGTGCCCCCACCTGCCAACATTGGGATGGGCTGTCCCACATCAATCACTAATTAGGAAAATGCCCTGCAGGCTTGCCTACACCTGGATCTTACAGAGACTCTTCTCAATTAAGGCTCTCTCTTCTCCCAGTGTGTCAAGTAAACATAAAACTAGCCAGACACACTCAAGATCATACTGCTGTAGAGGGCTGTTAGCTCTTACTGCTGTAGAGGGCTGTTAGACACTGTCCGACCATTCTGGGTGTAGGTGAGGCAGATTGAGGTATAATGGTAGGAATTATCTGGATTTGGGCCACATTTAAAAATTTGATGCATTTTTAAAAACTGCATCAAAAAGTCAGAAATCAATATAGGCTTTTGACTGAGTGACTGGAAAGTAAAGTTGCCATTGCCTGAGACAAGAAGACAGTAGGAGGAACACATTGTGGGGAACTCAGGGTCTACAAGTGTTATGGTGCATAGTAGGTGCCCAGGTAGAATGAGTCACATGAGGCGGTAGGGCTGGAGGTAGTAACACAGGGGTGTGGACAGATGAAATGGAAAGTCGTGGGGTCTCAGATAAAAACTCATGGGCCCAGATAGCAAGAGAAGGGAGGAGATGCCCACTAGCCAACCCCAGACTACTTCCACATGAGAAGCTAGGGAGTTTACCCTCACGTGTTATAACATTGTGGTGATAGTTGCTTCAGCCCAGTGGGGAGCAGCTTGGAGCATAAAGGGAGTTCAGGAGAGTCTTGTAGGAGTTTTACATAGAGAGGCAGAGGGAACAATTACACAAACACCGCAAAGCAGAAAGAGCAGCATGTTTTTATGATGATGGTGATGGGAAAGGGAGGGGACAGGCTTCTGTCTCCTTTGTGAATATGGGGCCCCTTGACAACAGCTTCTTGGCTGACTGAGGGTCAGGTGACCTAATGCTCCTTGCAGAACAAAGACTCTAGAGTATTAGTTCTCAACCTGTGGGTCTTGACCCCTTAGGGAGGGTTGAATTCATTCACTGGTGTCACCTAAGACTATCTGCATATCAGACATTTACATTAGGATTCATGACAGTAGCAAAGTTATAGTTGTGAAGTAGGGATGAAATAATTTTCTAGTTGGAGGTCCCCACAGCAGGGGGAAATAGTTAACTATTAAAGGGTTGGTGCATTAGTTTGAGAAATACTGTACTAGAGCATTCAACCATTGCTGAAGATCTGAGCCTTACTTCAAGAATTTTGGTCTTTCCTGCCTGGCTTTATGCCAAAAGAGGATGTGCCCCTATTTCTAGCACCCACTCCCAGGAGAACATCCTTTTCCATCTTGTTCATCCAGTTGTTGTCCTAGCTGCCACTCCTGGAGGGGAGGGTGCATTCTCTCACTCCCTCGCTTCCTCCCTTCTCTCTCTTACTCTCCCTCCTTCTGTTCCTTTTCCCTTCTCTCCCTCTCTCCCCTTCCCTTCCCCTCTTCCTTTTTCCCTCTCTCCCACTCTCTCTGACTAGGTTCTTTTCCTGGAGTCAGTTTACTGTCCAGCCTAAGGCGTGTGCCCAGGCAGCAACAGCTCCATGTGGCTAAGTGCACATGATTCCTTCCCTGATGCTTATCCGGGGTCTGTGGGCCCAGGATATTCCAGTTAGTGGCAGTGAGCACTGCCCTCTCCTGTCCAGACAGGAGATCGGAGCTGGGGTCAGCTGCTAGAGGTGGTTTATTCTGCCCTCCACTCCAACCGGACCTGCTTTCCTGAGCTTGGTCGCTTCTGGAGTATTGGGCTTTTTCTTTTCACATGCAGAAACTGAGGCCCAGAGAAAGGAAGGGACTTTCATCTATCATACCGTGAAGTTTGAAACAATATGCTCCTAAGACTGCAGGTTCCCAGAGTATAGGTGTTTACCTGTCCATCCTTGGGTAGGCTCAGCTTAAAGTCAGAAGGGAACCCTTTTTACTCTCCTCAGTATATCAGCCAAGGACTTGAAGAACATGCTGTCACAGGTCAACTACCGGGTCCCCAACATGCGCTTCCTCCGAGAGCGGCTCACGGTAACGCACACTTGGGGCTATCTACTGGCAGGGCAGGAGAGGCCAACAGCTCCTCACAAGGGCTGACAGGCAGTCTGCTCTGTACCATGCAGGACCTTGAACAGCGCAGCGGGGACATCACCTACGGGCAGTTTGCTCAGCTGTACCGCAGCCTCATGTACAGCGCCCAGAAGACGGTGCATGAGCCTCTTGCTCTCCCCTGCCCTTGACCCAACTCCTCTGCCCCTTCTCATATCCCTGCTGCCCTGCTTTGGAGTTTTTGGGTGCTATTGCTCCAGCCATACCCCCAGAGCATCTGCTCCCTAACCTTTTCTTAAGAGCCCCTTTCCTGCATGGGTCTCCCAGGGCTTTCCTCCTGACCAGATTCTGTTCTCTGCAGATGGACCTTCCCTTCTTGGAAACCAACACATTGAGGTTTGGTTTGGAACAGCCAATTGGGCTTTTTCTCTGGGTGGTTTCAGACCCATGTGGGAAGCAGTGGGTGGGTGGGGGTGGGGCATAATAAACCACTGGGTGTCTACATTAGCCTGGGCCCCTTGTCTATTGATGAAGTCAGCCAGCTGCCAGACACTGTGTTCTCTCCCTGCAGGACTGGAGAGCGGCCAGAGCATTGCCAGGTGTCCCTTTCTGAGTTCCAGCAGTTCCTTCTTGAGTACCAGGGGGTACGGCTGGGCCAGGGAGTCAGGCTGCAGGCTGGGCTCATCATTGGTGGCCTCTTCCATGACTTCCTCTTTGCCTAGCAGGAGCTGTGGGCTGTTGACCGGCTCCAGGTGCAGGAATTTATGCTCAACTTCCTTCGAGACCCCTTGCGAGAGATTGAGGAGCCATACTTCTTTGTGGATGAGGTGAGCCTCACCTTTCCCACCATCTGTTAGAGAAAACAGGTGGGGTAACCAGAGGCGACCCATGTTCTAACAGCTATATATGCAACCTACTGCCAGCAGAGTTGAAACTGAACACACTCTTGTACACCTATTTCCATCCCAAGTGGCAGCCAGGACTCATTCATTCACTTTCTCCTCCGCGTTTATTCTTGTAGCTTGTCACCTTTCTGTTCTCCAAAGAGAACAGTGTGTGGAACTCACAGCTGGATGCTGTGTGCCCAGACACCATGAACAACCCCCTCTCTCACTACTGGATCTCTTCCTCACATAATACGTGAGTATGCCTCTTTCTGTTCATCCAGCCTTTTCTAAGGAGGGAGGAAGGCCCACCAGACCATATGTGTCTCTTCTTGCTTATCCAGGTACCTGACTGGGGACCAGTTCTCCAGCGAGTCCTCCCTGGAAGCCTATGCTCGCTGCCTGAGGATGGGCTGTCGCTGCATTGAGTGTACGTTGTGTCTAGGGTTTGGAGAGGGAAGGTGGGAGACCTTCCTGTTTGACCATGATGATATTGTTCCCTAGTGGACTGCTGGGATGGACCAGATGGGATGCCCGTCATTTACCATGGGCACACTCTCACCACCAAGATCAAATTCTCAGATGTCCTGCACACAATCAAGGAGCATGCTTTCGTAGCCTCAGAGTGAGTGGGTGTGGAGGTCGTGGGCAACCTCCAGAACGTCCTTTCACTCGGGGATCCCTTGCATGACTTGCCCCCACTCCTCCTGTGGTCTCAGGCTATCTCATTTTCCTTCAGTGCCCAGAGGAATGTGTCCTCTGGGCCATTCTCAGTTGGCAGCTGGAGCCAGGCCTGCAGCCGCTGCACTGAAAGGATCCTCACGCCGCATTTGGGGGCTGCTTCTCATCTTTTCTCACCTCTTTTGTGTGGGATGTCTTTTGCTAGGGCAGCCTCAGCAACTCAGAGGCTCCCTACCGTAACAGTTGCCACTTCTTGGTTCCCACTGCCTCCCAGCTGCCTCCTGATGTGTCCCCACCCTTGCTCCAGAGGGCTCCTCTCTTCAGAGGGGTCCTGTGGGTAAAGTGCCCAGGCCCTTGACTCCCATTATTTTACCCTGTAAGGAACTGTTTGGACTGAGGCTTGAGCCAGAATAACTGTAGCGGTAATGTCACTGTGCTCCCCACTGCCTTCAGGTACCCTGTCATCCTGTCCATTGAGGACCACTGCAGCATTGCCCAGCAGAGAAACATGGCTCAGCACTTCAGAAAGGTGCTTGGAGACACTCTCCTTACCAAGCCCGTGGACATTGCTGCTGATGGACTTCCTTCTCCCAACCAGCTCAAGAGGAAGATCCTTATTAAGGTGTGGCACTGTTGGTAGTAGATGCATTAGGAGATGGGGCTAGGCGTGTAGTGGTTTTGCCGTGACCTGGTCTGCTTCCACAGCACAAGAAGCTGGCTGAGGGCAGTGCCTATGAGGAGGTGCCTACCTCTGTGATGTACTCCGAGAATGACATCAGTAACTCCATCAAGAATGGTATCCTCTACTTGGAGGACCCCGTGAATCATGTGAGGTCTAGCTGAGCCTGGACATGGTGGGGCAGTGTGTTGAAATCTGGCTTACAGGTCCCCTTTGGTCTCTTCCAGGAGTGGTATCCCCACTACTTTGTTCTGACTAGCAGCAAGATCTATTACTCTGAGGAGACCAGCAGCGACCAGGGCAATGAGGATGAAGAGGAACCAAAAGAGGTAGAATTGTTGAGGGGCGTGGGTTCAGCTGAATAACTTCATAGTCAGGGCTGGAGAGATGCTCAGTTGTTGAGAGCACTGACTGCTCTTCCTGAGGTCCTGAGTTCAATTCCCAGCAACCACATGGTGGCTCACAACCATCTGTAATAGGATCTGATGCCCTCTGCTGGTGTGTCTGAAGACAACAGTGTGCTCATATACATAAAAAAAAAAAAACAACAAAAAAAGAACTTGATAGTCACCGGTGTCTTCTGTCATCCTGTCTAGGCCAGTGGCAGCACAGAGCTGCACTCGAGCGAGAAGTGGTTCCACGGGAAGCTCGGGGCTGGGCGCGATGGGCGGCACATTGCTGAGCGCCTGCTCACTGAGTACTGCATAGAGACTGGGGCTCCTGATGGCTCCTTCCTAGTGCGAGAAAGCGAGACCTTCGTGGGAGACTACACGCTGTCTTTCTGGTAACCCACAGCCAGCATCATATCTATGTTTAGTCCGTGTGTACAGTAGACTGTGCCTAGATATAACTGGTTAACATTTCAGCCTTGGGTCTAGGTTTTCCACAGAACATAATTCATTCTTACACAGGCATGTGTAAACTTAAACATGCATGTTTGATGTGTTTGTCCTCTAAGCTTCTTTGGAGAATGGCCTCCCTTTTTGAAATGTTATGCTTTGCCTAGTTAAGTATTCTTTGAAGCTCTGACCTATTTTTGATGCCTCTCCCATCCTGTCTTTCCTCAGGCGGAATGGGAAAGTCCAGCACTGCCGAATCCACTCCCGGCAGGATGCTGGGACTCCCAAGTTCTTCTTGACAGATAACCTTGTCTTTGACTCTCTCTATGACCTCATCACACATTATCAGCAAGTACCCCTGCGCTGCAATGAGTTTGAGATGCGCCTTTCAGAGCCTGTTCCACAGACGAATGCCCATGAGAGCAAAGAGTGAGGAAAGGTCAGGGAGGGGAGCAAGGGTATGGGTAGGACTGGCCAGGGCCTAACTCTGTTGATTTTCAGGTGGTACCACGCAAGCCTGACTAGAGCTCAGGCTGAACATATGCTGATGCGAGTACCCCGTGATGGGGCCTTCTTGGTGCGGAAACGCAATGAGCCTAACTCATATGCCATCTCTTTCCGGTGAGGCATGCTGGACAGGTGTGGGCTCTTGCTGGGATCTGGGCTGTTTTCCTTGCTGACTGTCCTGTCATTGTGAAGGGCTGAGGGCAAGATCAAACACTGCCGAGTACAGCAGGAAGGCCAGACTGTGATGCTGGGGAACTCTGAGTTTGACAGCCTGGTCGACCTCATCAGCTACTATGAGAAGCACCCCCTGTACCGCAAGATGAAACTGCGCTACCCCATCAACGAGGAGGCACTGGAGAAGATTGGGACAGCTGTGAGAAGGCCGGGGGTCGGGGAGCAGGGTATACCAGTATAGTAAGAGGACACTCATAGTTGTTAGTGTCTGGATGTGCTGAAAACTCATCCTGTGGTGTTTGCAAGTTCACATGGGAGCTCTAGGAGTTACTGGGAGCCATGGTGTGTGGCTGGAGGAAGTAGCACCTGAGCTGTCCTCGGTATTCAGACAAGATCCCCATGAGCTAAGAATTGGGTAGCAATGTCTGGGAGCTCACATGGGTTGTGTGCACACATGGGCTTGGTCAGAGTATGTAGAGCGGAGGACAGGGTAGGTGCAATTGTATAGATGCCTTTGTTCTTTGGGAAGGCTCTGGAGAGAAGACCCTGGGCTTGGTAGTGCAGAGGTTGCCAAGGGTCTTGGACTAGTGTTGTGGTTTTAAGTAGAAGGCAGGCATCTCACACAGAATTAGTTGAGAGTTGTCACTTGTGTCATGATATTCTGGTCAGGGTCATGCTGTTCCCTGAAGCCAGAAGAGGTTGTGCTGGACCTCTTCCTGACCTTGGGTTCAGCCACTGAACAAATCATTTAAGTATGTGGTGCTGTTGGCAGCTCAGCGGCAGGTAACTCAGGGTCTTACGAAGTCAAGGTAGTAGATGTTGGGTAAAAGTGCAGAAAGGAGTGTGGAGTCAGGTCCCTACAGTCACCCTCCCCTTGGAAGTTGAGGGGGTTCCAGCAGTCCAGGGCCAGTGAGCAGGGGCAGACCCCTTGTCGAAGCGGCCAACTGTGCTTCAGAAACTGGGCAGGTAGGAGCTAGCAGCTGCATTTGTCTCAGTTCTGGGGCGGTAATAGATCACAATGTGTCCTGTTTCCAGGAACCCGATTATGGGGCACTGTACGAGGGCCGAAACCCTGGCTTCTATGTGGAGGCAAACCCTATGCCTACTTTCAAGGTAAATATCTGTCCTTGGCATAGGAAGGAGGGGTCCCCTACTGCTTGGGGTTTGTATTTCTGTATTCTGAGCCTATTTGTGGTAGGTGTGGAGAAGCAAGTGCTAGTTGTGGTTTTCTGAGGCTCTAGAGATTGTAAGATGTGTGGTTGGCAAATGACCATAAATCTCCAGGGCTCAGCCACTTCATAGCCCATGTCTTGGGTTAGAACTGGCCCTTTGTCACTTCAGAGTGATCCCATGTCTTCCATGGGTAGCACAACGGGGTCAGATGGCACACTGTCCAGTTCCTTCATCACGAGGATCTTAGGATCCTTTGACCTTTTCTCTAATGTAGCAGATTGCCCTTCTGTTAGCAGTTAGTACCATCAGAGATGAGTGAGGGTCCTAACTGTAGAGCTACACAGGACTGCACTTACTCTCATGGGCCTCAGCCCTGACTTCTGGGAGTAGACCCTGGACAGAGCGCCAAAGACTCCATCTTGGCAGCCAAGAATTTCCCTGGAGAAAACCGTGTATCTTCCCGTCCTGCTTATTCTGAAACTTCCCACACGGCAGCATTTAGAACCGTGTCTAGGATTACTTGCTAACAGTGGTACTTTCCACGAGCACAAGCCCAGGCACATGTATGTACATGTGCTGCACTTGGTCGAGTGATGGGGCGTGCCCTCTACTTTACTCCACGCAGTCCCATTGTCTTTCCTCTGCAGTGTGCAGTAAAAGCCCTCTTTGACTACAAGGCCCAGAGAGAGGATGAGCTGACTTTTACCAAGAGTGCCATCATCCAGAATGTGGAAAAGCAAGATGGTGGCTGGTAGGTCGTCTGAAGTGGTGGGATAGGAGTCCAGGGCTCCTGTGTAGCTGGCACTGAAGCACTTGTGACATTATGCTTTGAGAGAATCTGTGTCATGGTCACTAGCAGTGTTTGCCTTAGCCTGACTTATGTGTGGGAACCCCCCCCAAAAGATCTTGTGAGAGTTTGGGGTAGTTGCTGGAGTCAGTACCCTGTTGCTTCCACAGGTGGCGAGGAGACTATGGTGGGAAGAAGCAGCTGTGGTTCCCCTCAAACTATGTGGAAGAGATGATCAATCCAGCAATCCTAGAGCCAGAAAGGGAGGTATGTCTGGAACCACCCAGTGTCACAGGTTTGTTTCCCTGTCTCCAGGTTCCCTTTTGATGTGTCTATCAATCACACCTAGGCCTTCCTGTCATCTGTGAGCCACACATCCTGTGTGGTCACACTCTAGTCTCTATGTACTTCCGTCATGCTTGGCTGGTCATGAATATACCCAAAAGATAGTTTAAAAAATCCCTCAGTTAAGCATGCAGCAGCCATGCTGACCATCCTGTGGTTTTACTTCCTACAGCACCTGGATGAGAACAGCCCACTGGGGGACTTGCTACGAGGGGTCTTAGATGTGCCATCCTGTCAGATAGGTGAGCTCCAGTTCCTAGCTCATGGTTCCTCATATTGTCAGGTGTCCATGTCACTCCTGCTCCTGGAGAGGAGGCCGTGGCTGAGCCCCCAGAAGCTACTCTTATACTCTGGACATCCCAGACTCCTTTGTCATCCCCCAAATTTACCCTGTGCCAGGTACAATGGAGTCATAGTTGACAGAGATGCCGACAAGCTGACATTCAGTCCTAATGGTTTAGACCATAGGGTTGGGACAGAAGCCTGGAGATGGGTTAGGGGGAGGGGGTTACAAAGCATGGCTCCAGGGAAGAGGCCTGAGTCAGTTCGGTTGGAACCTTGGTTCCACCACAGCTGCTATGGTATGTCTGACTACAGTATCCTGTGTAAATTGTACCAGTTTTGCCTGTTTGTAAGTACGGCCAGGAAGAAATGGAATGAATTCCTTTGAGCCAGTGTCTAGGGCAGTGGTTTTCAACCTGTGGATTTCAATCCCTTTGGAGGCCTAACGACCCTTTCCTAGGGTTTGTTCATCAGATACACTGCATATCAGATATTTACATTATGATTCATAAATAGTAGCAAAATTATGACATAGCAATGAAATAATTTTATGGTTGGGGGTCACCGCAGCATGAGGAAATATATTGAAGGGTTCACAGCATTAGAAAAGACAAAGAGATAGCATTCCTAGCTTTGTATTATTTTACCCCCAACAGCCATTCGTCCTGAGGGCAAAAACAACCGGCTCTTCGTCTTCTCCATCAGCATGCCATCAGTGGCTCAGTGGTCCCTAGATGTTGCAGCTGACTCACAGGAGGAGTTGCAGGACTGGGTGAAAAAGATCCGTGAAGTTGCCCAGACTGCAGATGCCAGGGTGAGAACCTGCCACAGATTAGAAGGTGCTACTGGGTCTGCGAGGGCAACATGTGGGCCCGCCTGGGAGCCAAAGCCTCCAAGTCCCCAGCTAGCTCCTTTAGAGAAGGTAACTGGTGTGGCCTGTTATAGGCCTTAGATAAAGCACCCAGAAGAACAGACTCAAGTTAGAAAATGTTGAACATGAAATACTCTGGATCACCTGAATGAGTATAAGGCAAGAGGTAAGAGAGGTCCTGGGCTGGTAGCAGGAGTGGAATCAGACTTAGAAGAGATGAGGTGGCAAGGTAGGAAGAGGGCTTAGGAAAATGTTTGTAACGTTTGATGGAGAAGACGAATGGAGAAGGGTGTGAGTCTGAGACAGGAAGCAGGGAAGCTGCAGATATTCACAGCAGCAGAATTTTGCTATAATGAGGGCCACAGAGGTATGGTAAAAATGGTGTCCATTGGCTTTAGCAGCAGCAGATACTTCTAGTAACACTGACAAGGTTGGATGGCAGTGGGTTGTAGGGAGTGACTAGCCACGAAGAGCCAGGAGTTGGAGTAGTGGATAGTGGGTAGCTTGCATTTGTTTGGAAGGACCAGCTTTCTGGAGGCGGCCTCTTCCATTGAGCCTGATGAAACATTTGCAGATGTCCATGGCAACTTAGAGGCTGCCCCCCAGGGCATTTGGTGAGCATTTGTGACTGGAGAACAGATACAATGCTGAGGATTTCATTAGTGTGTCCTGGAGGGCAAGGCACTGAAAGATCCTGTGGCTGGAGGGCTAGATCCTGGGTCTAGCCTGGAACGAAAGTACATAGAGGAGCCCTAAAGGAAGAGACTACAAAGAGCATTGTGGGGAGTGTGTGAGTAGGCTGCAGCTAAGATCAGGCATGGGAAGAGGAAAGTTGCATTAGCCATGGGGGACATGAGGTGGTAAGATCATCAATGGTACACACATTGCCAAGTGGGCTTAGGCCTTAGTGCTTCAGGGAATCAGGAAGCGGTGTTTTTGCTGAAGGATGAGACTAGGTAAAGAATAATCAGAAAGCATTACTGGGCAGGCCTTGCCCACCTTAGTACCATGTGAGGTCATTTGGGACATGAGTTATGGTGAGGCTTCCACCCCAAGAGGGTGGGGGGACAAGTGTATCTGTGGAGACAGAGGAAAAGATAATTTTTGAATAAAACGGAGCCTGTAGTTTTGTTTACTGTATGGTGGTATTTAAACTGTGCAAGGAGAGGATAGGGCCTCAAAACACCTGAAGTGTGTGTGTACTCAAGGCTGGCAGGAGCTTCCTTCTCCTGGGCAGAGCTCAGCCTGGGTCTTGTGTGTGTCACCAGCTTACTGAGGGAAAGATGATGGAGAGGAGGAAGAAGATCGCCTTGGAGCTTTCCGAGCTTGTGGTCTACTGCCGGCCGGTTCCCTTTGATGAAGAGAGTAAGGCTGGGGCCGGGTGTGGTGTGCATGCTGAGGGGCTGGTGGTAAGAAGGTGATGTTTAATGCCCTCTCCCGTACATACACTGTACAAGGGGGCCACTCCATACATGCTCTCACTGTTTGGCTCAGAGATTGGCACAGAACGTGCTTGTTACCGGGACATGTCCTCCTTTCCGGAAACCAAGGCTGAGAAGTATGTGAACAAGGCCAAAGGCAAGAAGTTCCTTCAGTACAACCGGCTGCAGCTCTCTCGAATCTACCCTAAGGGCCAAAGGCTGGACTCCTCCAATTATGATCCCCTGCCCATGTGGATCTGCGGCAGCCAGCTCGTAGCACTCAATTTTCAGACCCCAGACAAGCCTATGCAGATGAACCAGGCTCTCTTCATGGCGGGGGGACATTGTGGCTATGTGCTGCAGCCAAGCACCATGCGAGACGAAGCCTTTGACCCCTTTGACAAGAGCAGTCTCCGAGGTCTGGAACCCTGTGTCATTTGCATTGAGGTGGGTATGTTCGTGCGGATGCTTCAGGGTGAGAAAGGGCACAGAGGTGAGCAGCATTGCTGCTTACGTGGGGGAAGGTAACTCACTTTGGACTATTCTTGAGCTTGAAGTAGAACCATCGGAAGTGGAAAGCCAGCAGGTCCTCTGTGAGGGTTGGGATCCCAGAGGTAGCACAGCTGATCATGGCCAGTTTTGGGCACAAAAAGAGTTAGGCTGTCAGCTTAAGGCTAACCTTCGAAAAGTCACTAGCTGGCAGAAAGATCCTGGTCAGTGGCACAAATCAGGCTAAAAGGGGCCTGTAATGAGCCAGGCTCCGTCGGCAGGACCAAGCAAAGCCTGGGCTTGCTTGAGCAGCAGCCTGTTTGCCTTTCCTAGTCCCTGGAATAGAGCTCCCCCGTGCATGTCTGGTGAAAAGCTGTGAGCAAGAGTCTGGAAAGAGTAAGGCTAGCCTGTGGGCAGCTGGGCACACATGGGAGCCACAGATGGACAGGTGCACTGCTGTTTCCCAGACTTTCCCCCCAAAGTGGAATGATTTAAAGATCCCCACATTGGAACAGACTTGGATTTAACATGAAATGGACTATAAAGTACTTATGACACTTAGCTAAAGCTCAGTTTTCTACAGCCAACAGCTTGTTCTGCCGTGGAACAGTGAGGGGCCTAATGGGCAGCACCTTCAGGGCCCAGCAGGGGGCATACTGCCTCCATGGTGCATTTTCCTTCTTGATTTGCTCCCCAAGCCTCTGCTGTGAGGATGTTGGGGGCAGGAAGACAGTTATCACCCCATCTCTGCCTTACTGCCTCACAGGTGCTGGGCGCCAGGCATCTGCCGAAGAACGGCCGGGGTATCGTATGTCCTTTTGTGGAGATTGAAGTGGCTGGGGCAGAGTATGACAGCACCAAGCAAAAGACGGAGTTTGTGGGTAAGTCAGTCGTCCCCCATTACCAGCCATTCTCCTGGAGTGTGGAAGACCTCCCCACCAGTCATCACATCCCCTTCATGTGGCCTTGGCTTTTGCCCTTGCTTTCACAGTGGACAATGGACTGAACCCTGTGTGGCCTGCAAAGCCCTTCCACTTCCAGATCAGTAACCCAGAGTTTGCCTTTCTGCGCTTTGTGGTGTATGAGGAAGACATGTTTAGTGACCAGAACTTCTTGGCTCAGGCTACTTTCCCTGTAAAAGGCCTGAAGACAGGTGAGGACACTTCCTTAACAAAGTCTTGCTGTCAGGGTGGGGCTTATTCCCTTGCTTGACGCCTGTTAGGCTGAGAGCCAGGTATTTCTCCTAGGATACAGAGCAGTGCCTTTGAAGAACAACTACAGTGAAGACCTGGAGTTGGCCTCCCTGCTCATCAAGATTGAAATTTTCCCTGCTAAGGTAACTACAGCAGAGTGAACAGAGAGCTCAGCCATAGCCCCTGAGATGCAGAAGAGACCTCAACTATTGTGCACTTCCCTTGCTGAGCAGGAGAATGGTGACCTCAGTCCTTTCAGTGGTACATCCCTGAGGGAACGGGCCTCAGATGCCTCCAGCCAGCTGTTCCACGTCCGGGCCCGGGAAGGGTCCTTTGAAGCCAGATACCAGCAGCCATTTGAAGACTTCCGCATCTCGCAGGAGCATCTCGCAGACCATTTCGATAGTCGGGAACGAAGGTGAGGGAGATGACGGGGAAGTTGGCCAGTGTGTAGGACCTTGAAGGAGAAGGGTGCTGGAGCCAGAAAAAAACAGCAGTCCTTTGGCAGCTTTCTCCTATGTGGAAAAGCAATAACTGTGTGTCTTTGGGTTGTCCTGTCTGGCTGCAAGGCTAGTAAGGACACTTTACTTCTGTTCAGGGCCCAAAGAAGGACTCGGGTCAATGGAGACAACCGCCTCTAATCATGCCCCACCCTGTTGGAGAGCAGCAGGTGCTGCCCACCTGCGGATGCCATGAACTGGGTTCTCTGGGAGCTGTCTACTGTAAAGCCTTCCTGGTCTCACAGCCTGGAGCCTGGATTCCAGCAGTGAAGGCTAGACAAAACCAAGCCATTAATGAGATGTATTGTTTTGGGCCTCCATGCCCAGCTCTGGGTGAAGGCAAAAAAATGTACTGTGTCTCGCATTAAGCACACACAACTGGCCCTGAATGTGGAGGTGGGTCCTTCCATCTGGGCCAGGACTAGGGCTGAAGCCCCTTGGAAAGAGAAGTTGCCTCAGTTGGTGGTATAGGAGGCTTCAAGGAGCTGCTGATACATTCCTGAAAGAGGAGGAGGAGGAAGAGCCTTGCTGGGCCAGGGAAACAAAGTTTACATTGTCCTGTAGCTTTAAAACCACAGCTGGTCAGGGTGAAAGAGTAGATGCCCTGAAGTTTGGGCCTGGAGCCAGGACAGAGGAATGCAGGGCCTGTAAGAGGGTTCTGCTCTGCCCAAGGAGGAAGACACAGCACAAGGGCACATTGCCCATGGCTGGGCACAGTACCCAGCCTGAAAGATACAGGGGATCATGATAAAAATAGCAGTATTTTTTTTTTTCTTCTCAGTGGTATTGTAACTAAGTTATTTTGTCCTGCTCCTCACTTTGGAAGGGAAGACCCAGCACAGAGCCTTTGGGAACAGCAGCTCTATAGGATGTTGTACTGGGAGAGGACACTGTCAAGAAGGGTGGAGGGGCAGGAGGAGAGAAGAGCAATGTCTGCCCTGGTGAGCTTTTTTGTTTTTATAGCAAGGAAGACTCTATGTTTTCCCTTAGGAATGGAGACATGGGTAAGTGGAGTCAGGCAGTAGGTACCAAATGAAGCTGCTGTGTGGTGCAGTTTCTGTATCGTTGGTAAAAAAGATGCAGAGGAGATGGGAAGGCTGGGAAGGTAAGCCTCACCTCTGAGAACAGAGGCTGGGGTCCAGGCCTGTGGGTGCAAAGGTGCCTCAGCATAGCCAGCATTCAGCACATGCAAACCCACTGCCCACATCTGGGCTCAGGGTTGGCCATTTGCTAGTTCTGCTGCCCTCTTAAGATCTTACTGCCAAATAAATCGTCATGTCCTTTTAACTCATTTGTTTCTTGGGCGCTCAGGACAACATGGTGATTGACAGTAGAAGCAAGTGTGGTATAATATCCCTGGAGACTTGCGAAGTCACACAGCTCTTCCCTGTGGCTCTAAAATGTGTGGCCACCTCTTCTTCTAATGGTATTGCTGAAGTCCACCCCACCAAGGCGCAATCTCAGTCTCCACTGCACAGAAGCCTACTTCATAAAGTAGCATTTGGCTATGTGCTGCCAAGTGCTACTCTGTTTGCCTGTCCAACTGCCTCTGAGCATACCATGCTGAGGAAGGCTTGTTCCTTCCTGAGGCTTTGCTGGAGCAGTACAAAAGCCACACCACAGTGAAGCAGTGTGTACCACCTGCTGGATTAGCTGTTCGAGTCCCATAGCAGTAAGTACATAGGTGATGGTTGGGTCTAATTTTCAACAAATACCTCCATTTCCTGAGCAAGTCTTCCAAAGAGGCTCAGCTCTGCCTTTAAGCAGCTTCACAGAACCATAATTCACGCTTCTTGTCCCCTTAGCATGTTTCCTTTCAGGTAGTATTTTCTCAGTGACGCAGATTTAAGGATCAGTTTCATCACTTAAATCCCCCAGGTGAACCTGACTATTGTTGAGTGATCCAGGAGACCCGTCTTGGCACCTCATGGCTGTCTTGCTCGATGCATCCAGTGTGTCCCTACATGTGACAGCTTGGCTAACATTGCTTTCCATCCACCGGGTTATGACCTGTAGAATTTCAGCCAAGCATCATTTAAGCACACCCTCAGGTACATACTGTTATCAGGGCTTCCTGGAGCATGAAAATGAGTAGTCAGGTTGAGAACCATTGGCTTTGGCAGAGGAATCCAAAAGAGTGCGGTTGGAACGGAAGGCAGTGATACCAGGAACACACGCTAAGAGAAGTCTCCTTTTGACTAGCAGGCCAGGAACAAGTAAGAAGGATTGCTACATGTTACCAGTGAAAACAGGAGCATTGCTTATAACTTCAGGGGCATTCTGCCTCTTGCCGAAAGACTAAGCCCATGGTTAAAAGGCAGAAATGATTTGTGGCCTTTACTAAGAAAAATCACAGGTAGCTGTGCCCTTAACAAAAAGAGCTGGGGCCTCGCTTTGGGCCAGATTCACCCTGACCGTCAGCTGAGGACTGGGACTAACCAGCCACTTGTCTTTCAACTTATTCATTACCTCTGACCATATCAGATCTACTGAAGGGTGCTGAGTGAGTGGGAGGTTACTCCACCAAACTAGCTTAGTGACCAAAACAAGCCCAGCCCTGCCTTAAAGTTTAGGTAAAAGCATATTTCCCTTAGAGGCTTCCCCTACCTAGGATATAAACCTCCAGAGGGTTTACATTCTTTCTTACCCAGAAGACACTACAGCTCCCTGCAGGCTGACGCTGTCATCTCCACCGTGTTCTGAACCTGCCCACCGAGGACTCAGAAATAGTTCATGGCATTATGCTTTAGTTCACTGTATGGCTTGGCTCTTAGACTCAACACACAACTTCTTTAGGACCTGAGCTGCCCTGGGAAAGGCCAAGTCACGAGCAGGTCCTGATGCTGTTGAACTTCACTCCAAGGTGGCTTTGTTTTGGAATCCCACTTTCTTTATGGCCAGTGAGGCTGAGTTCAGGAATGCAGAAGACAAAGAATTCCATGAACTGGAATACATCCTTGGGGAGCTGAGGGAAGCCCCAACACCTATTACTTTTAAGGGTCATATTTGCCCTCAACCCCAAAAGTCAATAGAAGGGGATTTAGATTTTTGTTTATTCCCTCCCATTCCCCCACACAAAGTCAGATAAAATGTGTCTGTACGTTTTTATTTAGGAACAGTTAAAAGATTGGAAGTACCACTGAGGCCCATTCAAACTACACAAGCAGTTTTGTCCCTCATCCCATCCCTTATCCAAACCTGCAGATACAAAATCTAGGAAATGTGCAATTTGCATCTTGGAAATAGCAGCATCCCCATGGGGGACCTTAAGAGGCCCGGAGACTCAGCTCAAAGAGGTCATCTTCAGACCTCCCACCACACACAGCCCACACTAAAAGCAAAGACTATCTTTCTATTCAAATGTTTCCCAGGGTGAAGGATTCCTACATTCCAGCCAGGTGTGGCCCATGCCTGTGACTCAGTGCTTGGGAGGTAGAGGCAGGATGAGCACCCAAGTCTGAGGCCAGCTTGTCTACAAAGTAAGTAGACCAGTCAGGTGGGAGGCCAGTCAGGGCCACACAGAAAATGCCCTCTACAAAAGTCTATGTGACAGAATATGCTGTTTCGTAGTTTACTCTCACAGCTGGCTGCAGTAAGAAGGGAATTTCTTCTCACTTAGCACCAGGATAGTCTTCAGTTGTTCTGGGAAACAGGAAGCACACCAAAGGCAGACTGTTCAAATCACCCCCAGTCCTACTCAGCAGTCAGGCCCCAAGAACAAAGCTATCCACACTGAGATCAGAACACAGCAGGTGCTGGGGACCAGGAACCAAGACATTGTCAGCAAGGACACTGCAGGTCTTTGGCTGCCTCCCCAATTTCCCCAAGGGCTTTGTCAGGACAACTCAAAGAACAATAGTCAGCAGGGACCAGAAAAGGGTTGGCTCATTTTCTCTGTTTAATAACAATTATGACACAGTCTGACCTTCCTGGCAAAGCTGAACAAAGCCAGCTACTCAGAAGCATGTGAGAGACCAGTGCCCTGAGTGACCACTCCTGCCCTTGGCCCACCCAATTTCACAGAGCAACCTAACTCATGCTGGAACCCTGCTGAGGAATGGGTTTGTTCTCACTGCAGCCAACCTCACATGGGGCTACTAGAACGAGACCAAGCTGTGTGGACAGGAGCTAGGAACAAGATCTCAAGCACAAACTGCAGGTTAACTGGCACCACATAATACTTTCACCCACTGGGCATGTCTCTTCTGGGACTTAGCACTGGTGGCTCTTTCTATAGTCAGTGTCTGAGCAGGCTTTATCCTAGGCATTTACCTTCAACTGGAGTTCTAATTCTGAATCACCCACTTTCCATGGAAGGGAACACATGTCAAAAGGCATAGACCAAGAAAAGCTATTAACATACAGGTGCCCATCGATGGGCACAGTATGCCAGTCTCTTGTCAGTATATGTGCAGGCCCCTCAGGTGTCCTGATGTGCCATCTGCCCACCCCTGTAAACAGCAGGAAGATACCATGTAGCAAACAGTCCCTTCCAAATAGCTGTTCTCTGTACTTCCGGGTTCCTGCCAGAGAAGCAGCAAGTACAATGGAGTACTAACTACACTGAGTGTTCAGTGCTGCAATCCATGAGACTGAAAAACCAAGGAAGCAGGTGCCCACCTCTTCCTTGTAGCTACCAGAGCCTGCTGTACATAGCCTGTAGTAGCCAACCCAAGTGTACTCTCTGGATTTACATCCCTGCTCCAGACTTTAGGGAGTTGGGAAGAGAAACCCTGAACTAAAAACCTGTGCTGGTTTTCCAGTCTGGAGGACTAGGTTCACAGGACTGCTGGTTAGTGTAGACAAGCACTCAGAAAGTCCCCCAAAGCAGGCTCTCAGTCTTTGGATGACCATTAACCCTCTGAGCTGCTTTGACTCGAAAACTCAGTACAGGTTCTGAACTCTGAGTACATTTGGACTTGCCACTACCTAGATGCTAGCCATCCCTAGTGGCCAAGCACTAGGGAACACGGACTCCAGCAGAAATAGACCAAGGATTCCGTTCCTTTTGGATTTCTAGCTAGCAAGCCAGGTAGCAGTGTAAACCGTAGGCAAGCATGAGCATTGGTTCTGTCATTACTCAGTCAAAACTAAACCCAGCCATTAATCTTAAGAGCCCTCAAAAGCCTTATTAGCCTTGGAGTATAGAGCTCAGAAACATACCTGCTCCACTGAGCCAAGACAGAGGAACTGCAGTGTGGTTAATTCAGGAAGACATGTGGGCTCTGGTGCTGTAGCACATGGAAGTCACCTCAAAGGTCTGCAGGATGGTGAACAGTGTGCTCTTAAGGGAGAAGAGGAAGCTGAATCAGGGATGCTAAAAAGGCTGGTATAAGAAAAACCAGGCAGCAGGCCAAACTTTGGGCAGAATGATCTGACCAAAGTCCTTAATGTATCTAGAAGACTACTGCAGAAAGCTTCAGCCTTGCAAATGAATGTGATGTAAGTTCATCTGCAAAGTTGCTTTAGAGAAAACAAATTCTAAGTTTTGTTTTAGGATTTTCTTGGCTGGTTTCCCAGAAAGTGCCTTTATACACTTGGGCTGTGACAGTGGAGCTGACTGAGCTGCTCCGATCTGAGGAGTTTGGTCCACGTAGAGACTAGGAAGACAAAAGGCAATGGCTCAAGACAGGACAGCTCAACACTCACCTGGAGGACAACACGAGTCTCCAACCAGAAAGCTTGCTCCCCCACCCCTGCCCTCCACACAAGGTGGCTGTGTGACAGATGTCCTAGGGCCAGCAGGGAGGAGGTGACACAGTATGACATAGCTACTGACAAAACAAGTAAAACCTTTGAGAACCATGTGGGCCTGGAGAGTGCAGCTGAGCTTCCTGGTAGCACACACCCAAGGCCAGCTGGGGACAGACTGGAGGATACTGGTAGCCGCCCACCAGGTCCCACCCAACTCTCCTTGTGCTTCCAGAGGGAAGGGTGCCCTCAGGCTAAGGTATTTTGTTCACCTGGTAGCCACTGTCACTCAGCCAAGAGAAAAGTGCAAAGACAGTCACTAGTAGACCTCAAAGTCATCTAGGGAAAGGGCTCCCAAAACTAACACACTCAACTCCCGAAAGAAAAATTTCTGATCAAAAATTACAAGCAATATGCAAAGCTTATGTATAAGTTTAGGTTTCTGTTAGAATTGGTACTGGTTTATAACAACTGACAAACATGTGAGTAGAAAAAGTTCAACATACAAGACCAGCAACAAAGAACACTTAGAATGTACTCTGGTAAGTCCAAATGAGTACAGAGGATAGGGCAAGACTCACCGTCTCACAGAGCACACCTTGTTAGGAGTAGCACACGCCACCCCACCTCAGCAGCTACAGCCAGCCTTCTATTGAAGGCACACAGAACAGCTTGAGCCTCCCACTGTACAAGGCCACTGTGATGTCACATAGTGACCATAGGCCTGGTAGCTACCAACCTACACCCCAACTCCTCTGTCAGTGCACTCATGCTTGGTATCAAAGCCTTTCCCTGAAGTGCCTACTCCATGACCACCTACCTCCCTAACCATTACCTATCAAACAAGGTCCAAGCCACAATTTCCCTACCCCTATCCAAGAGCAAAGGAAGCAAGGTCCGCTTAGTCTAAAGCATTTCTTACCTGGACAAGCTTGCCGTTATCAGCTCTGAGAAAGGTGTGGTGTGACCCTCGTTACTGCAACTTCCCATCCAGAAGACTACCTAATGCCCGAGTCCAGAGGCCAGGCTGCTCATTGTCCACCAAGTAACTTATTGTTTCTGTTCCATGTAAATTGTTCAGACATTTTTATGGAGTCTACCATTCAACTAGTGCAGCAGGGCTCCGGAGGTGAAGCCCGGCAGGTGAGACACAGGTGCTTTCTTAGAGGAGGGCTTCCTGTGCTGCCCCAGTGTACTGTCATCTCTTCACACACAGACTACTTCCCCTAGAGCATCCACACGAAGCTCACGTGTACATCAGATGTACATTTTATGGATAAAGTATCAAATGAGTATGTATCCTGTATATATGGATATGTAAATCTGCACATACACAGACACTAAAGGAAAACTTCCAGGCATCTGTTCTCGGGAGGAAAACAATCATTCAACATTCATTCTTTCCAATTCCTCAAGGTTTGGGGCCAAATAACTTCCCTCCCCAAACAAAGGGTACAAAAATAGGCTGCAAAACTTGCCAAGTAGTCAAAAAAAAAAAAAAAAAAAAAAAAAAAAAACCAAAAAACAAAACAAAACACCCCACTCTGAGACAAATGTGAGGCCATCCCTATGGGAACAGGAAGGGCAGGAGAAACATCTTATAATGGTTCAAGGGCCCTGGGTTACAAAGAAAACCCTCTTTCCTAAAAGGCTGAAGGCTGCCATGTTCATCCTCAGACTATCCCCTCCACTGGGAGGGAGGGAGAACACTTAGAAGTTGACCACTGCCTTCCTGGTCAAAGCTCTTGCCTTGCCTGTGGGTCTCCTGATGGAGTATCCAAGAGGGAAGTGGGACCATGGATGACACATTCTGTTTGTCATCATTCCCTCCCCTGCCCTGCTTTGTCTACTGCTCTCAGAGAATCCAGCCTAGAGAGAATGAGGCTTAAATGTTTAGTACAGCTCCCTAAGCAAGTTTTCCATTGTTTCAAAGGCACCATTTCTTGCGATTTTAATTAAAAAGACATGAGGCTTAGGCAAAAGTAGATAGAGTACTTGTCTCTCAGGTTGGGAATATAAATGTGGAACTTTAAAAACACCCTCACAGGAATCTGTCCAGTGATGTCCAGCACCTCTGGATCATGAAACCAGTAGCTGGCCAGGCCCTTGGTTGGTGTGTGACAAAGGCTTTTTGCCAGGAACTCTCACTGCAGGTCTTTGTGTTCAAGACCACTCTAGCTCTAGTCACTTCAACTCTCCCAAGCCCTTCCCCCTCTTCCTTCCTACCAGATACCATGCATTTCCTTCTGACCTGCAGGAGGCATTGAGCACTATGGGGGCCAAAGCCACAGCAATTGGCTCTACTTTGACCACTTTTGTTTTGTTCTAACAGAGTCAGAACTGAAGGGCTGAAGGGAGCGTACAGGTCAGTAGATTGGGCTTTACAACAATGGTTTCTTTAGTTGATCTGATAATGGAGAAGTTGGTCCATGATTCAAACTCCATAAAAAAAGCAGAATTACAGTTAACTAAAGAGAGTGGTTAGCATCCAATGGTAAGGTCATCGCTTGGTTGTGTTCAGAACTGAGGGTAACAGTGGACTCTGTGTCAATCAGAACACAAGACAAGCCTGGCACAAAATGTGGCTTGTCTCCACTCAGTGATGCAGAGATCTCTTCCAACAGTCTGTTCCCTTGAGAAGACAAGTAGGACAGGCCTGATGCAGTTCTGCACATGCCTGCAACTCCTGCTGCCGCCAAGGAGGAGGGTCCCTGTGGTCTTGGCTTCCCCAGAACAGATACAGCACTGTCAGAGCTGTACTGCTTTGGTAACCCGAGTTCCTGTGTACTGAAAATGTCTGTAGTAGGATGCTTTATTAAATGTATATAGGCAGATGTATATGCTAACAACTTGATTCTGGGTTTAAGTATATGCAATCTGAACTGCTTTGTCCCTGGGAGGCCAAGGAAAGGCCCTGCACTGTGGCAGGATGGGCTGATGAGAAACCATTGCTACTTGATTAGAAGTGTCAGGCAGAGGGCGGTGGCAGGTTCTGGGCTCAGCGAGGCTCCAGAGGTTCTCCTGGTACCTGGCAGCTGGCCATCAAGATGATGTGTGGCAGGTTTGGCCCTTCCACATAGCAGACAGCATCCCAGAATGGCCGGATCTTCACAGTAATCAGATCAAATTCAGTCTGTTTCTGAGGAGAAAACACATACCTGTCACTCCGTGGAAGCTACAATGTGTACAGTCCCCAGGGATGCCCAGTCCTCACTTCCTGGGCTGGTATCACTGGTGTTGGGGACTCCTTAATTCCATGAGGAATGCCATGCCACTGTCCCCTCTAGCCTTAGGGGAGGTGAAAAAGCAGAGTGTGGGTTAAGGACAGGGATGCTGGCTCAACGGAACAAGACCTTCAGACTTCTTGGCCTCCTGTCACTTACCTAGTCCATCCCCCTGGCCTCTGACCCGATGCCTGATAACCCCGTGTTCTAACAGTCCTGCCTCCTGCACCGAGAGCTCTGAGCTCTGACATCTCACATATACCTTACAGGTTGGAAGTCAAGGTCAGGGCAGCTGATAACAGGCTCGTATCCCGTGTATTTAGACAGGGCCCTTCCACTGAGGCTGGCTGGAGAGCAGGAGAAGCCCTGGTACAGATAACAAACAAGCCATGGAGGCCAGGCTACCACAAGATTTAGGCCACCCCTGCCATCCTGCTCTGCCATGCCTGTTACACCCACGCTTCTCATCACCAGTTTGAAAACATCATGGCACAATACATGTAGCACACAATTTCCCATTACAGCCATACTAAGTATGCCTCAGTATTATGTTCATTTTTGTTATGAGCCAACACCCTGTATGCATTAATTACTGCCAGTTTTTCTCTCGGAAGTGTACCTTCTACCTTCGTCTCTACAAATTCGTCTAGACTTCATCAAAGTAGAATCATAAAATATTTGTCTTTTGTGACTAGCCTATTTAACTTGGCATAATATTTTCAAGTTCCATCCATTTGCAGTGTATCAGAATTTTATTCCTTTTTATAATAGAATAATAGTCCACTGTATATTTGTGTATGTGTGTCTATATGGCACACTTATCCATTCCTGTGTTAATGGACACAGGTTGTTTCCTTCTTTTGAAACGTGTGAATTCTACTGCTTTGAACATTCATACACAGGGGCTGGAGAGACGGCTCAGTGGTTAGAGCACTGACTGCCCTTCCAGAGGTCCTGAGTTCAATTCCCAGCAACCACATGGTGGCTCACAACCATCTGTAATGGGATCTGATGCCCTCTTCTGGTGTGTCTGAAGACAGTGACAGTGTACTCACATGTAATAAATCTTTTTTTAAAAAAAGAAAGAAGTCCATATGCAATGTCAGTTTAGGCCCTCTTTTCAGTGCTAGGAGTGAGACTTCGGGATTGGATGAGAAGCCTGTGTTCAGTTTCCTGAGACCTGCTGAAGAGTTTTCCAAGGTTTAAGCCCTTTACATCCACAGCAGCAGTGTACCAGGGAGCCGGTTTTCCCTACCCCCTCTGCAATGCCTGGCTTTGTCTGTGTACGTTAACAATAGCTGATGTAAGTGTGAACTAGAATCTCGTGTAGATCCTCATTGTTTCACATGCATTTCCCTAAAAACTAAAGCTCTTAGTCATCTTCATTTTTCTTATCTTTTAAAAAGTAGTTTTATGTCTATGGATGTTTTGCCTGCATGTATGTCTGTGGTGCTTGGTCCTATGGAAACCAGAAGACAGCATTAGATCTCCTGGAACTGGAGTTACAAATAGTTGTGAGCTGCCACGTGGGTGCTGGAAACTGAATCCAGGTCCTCAGCAGCTTCCAACTGCTGAGCCATCTCTCTAGCCCAAGATGTTGGTCATCTTTTCATGAGCTTGTAACTCTTGTTAGCTCTCTCCTTCTTAGGAGAAACATCTAGTTAAATAATTTATCCATTTTAATTGGCTTGTTGTTGAAATGTATTTCTATGTATTCTGAATATTGATTTTTATCAGATGCACAATTTTCAGGAGTTGTCTCTCATCTGTCAGTTGTCTTTTACTCTCTTGAGCAGTGCTTCTCAGCCTTCCTAATGCTGCAGCCCTTCAATACAGTTCCTCATGCTGTGGTGACCCCCAACCATAAAACTATTTCGTTGCTACTTCATAACTGTGGTTTTGCTACTGCTATGAATCACAGTGTAAATATCTGATTACAGGAAATCTGACATTTGACCCCTGTGAAAGGGTCATTTGATCAATAAAGTTGTTGCAACCCACAGGTTGAGAACCATTGCTCTAGAGAATGTCATTTAATGCACAAAAGGTTTTTACCTTTTTTTTTTTTTTTTTTTTTTTATTGTTTAAAGTTAGGGCCTCATTATGTAGACCAGGCTAGCTTGAAACTCACAGTCCTCCCACCTCAGTTTCTTGAATGCCGAGATTACAGGAATGTGCCATCATTTGCTTTTCTTTTTAAATCTGTTTTGGTGTTTTGAGATAGGGTCTTGCTATGTGTCCCAGGCTAGCCTGGAATCCATAATCTTGTCTCTACTTCCTAGGTGCTGGATTCGCGACTTGAGCCACTATGATCAGCTTTTAAACATTGATGCTGACCAATTAATTTTTTTGTTGTCTATGCTTTTGCTATTATAATTAAGAAACCTCTGCCTAACCCAAGGTCTGAAAGGTTTTCACCTGTATTTGTATGTGTGTGTGTGTGTTATCACTTTTGCTTGGCTGATCCATTTATCTCTAATTAGTTTATTCTATTTTCCTTTTGCCTAAGCTGGCCTGAAACTGACTACGTAGGGCAGTCTAGTCTCAAATTTGCAGTAGTCCCTCATCTCCATCTCCCAAGTGCTAGGATTACAGGCATGAGCTACCATACTTGATTAAGTTTATATTGTTTTTAAAGCCTTGATCTACTGTCTGATCTCTATTTGGCTTTGTGTTGAGAATTTCTCACTATATTGTCAGGGCTGGTCTTGAACATGTCAAGGAATTCTCTTGCTTAGGCCTCCTATAGGCATATGCAATCAGATTTGGCTTCTGTGTAATTTTTATGTCTGCTCTTGAAAGTAGACTATTAAAGTATCTAAATGTTTTTATTATTTTTCTTTTAATTCTGTCCATTTTTGCTTTGTGTACTTTTGGACCCGAGTGAGTATGTTAATAACTGCTAAATCTTGTACTAGACCTTTTACCAAAACTTAATAACCTTATGTCATAAATGTTTTATTCAAAGTATTTGGCCTCACCATGATAAAGCCATATTAGCATTCTCTATACTTACTCTTTGTATGACATATCTGAGACAGGAAAGCACAGGAGACACTTTAGTTTGGAGCCCTATTGGTTCAGTTCTGCACATACACATCCTTCTTGTAGTGACGCACTGACAGCCTGTTCCTTCATCTGCATGTGCCATGCACACATACTCTTTTCCAAACAGTGCACCTAACAACCTCAGAACCCTCTCCACACCCCACATATGTCAGTCTACATGTACCCTATCTCTGAATGGCAAGATGCTCTCTCTAGTAACAATCAAATGCAGTTTGTTTCAAGGCTTCTCAGCTCATCCGGGTATGAGAATATAAGGGTTCAATTGGTTTGGGGTGAGTGTGCAGTAAACAAATCTATGTCTTCTAGTAATCTCTTATGGAAAATCCCCCAATGCTCTCTCACGTCTCTGCATAATTGGGTGGACATATGATTAAAATCAAATTCGGTATGGGGAGCGACATGCCAAGAAGAGGAAATGATTATATAACCTATCAAAAAGAGAGCCACTCGGTCGTTCTCTTAGGTGTCTTGTTAGTGACCAGTCTCCTCCTGATGCTTCTGTACATCTGTGTGGTTCCTGGTTTTCTGTTTTTGGATGAGAGATTAAGAACTAAGCAGGATGGTAGTGACACACGCCTTTAATCTTAGCACTTGTGAGGCAGAGGCAGGCAGATCTCTGTCTGAGTTTGAGGCCAGCCTAGTCAATAGAGTGAGTTCCAGAACAGCCAATGCTACATAGAAAAACCCTGTCTTGAAAAACCACACACATACTCCCCCACACAGAGAGAGAGAGAGAGACAGGCAGACAGACAGACAGAGACAGACAGACAGAGACAGAGAGAGAGAACCTGGACCTGGAAACATCTCAGTAAAGACTCTAATTACTGGTCATTTTCTTTCTGTCTTTTACCTTTGACTTCTTTTGTGTCCCTGTATTTAAAGTGAATCCTTACAGACAGTAAATAGATGGTTCCTGTATGGTCTTGGTCTTTAGAACAACTTAATCCATTGACATTGCATGTGACTGCTGACAAAGAAGGAGTATTCCTGCTACCCAGCTATTTTTTTCTGCCTTACTTTGTTTTTATTTTCAAACCCTCCCTCACTGCCTCTTTAGATATTTGCTTTTCTCAGTGTGCTTAGTTTGACTCCTTTCTATTGTGTTATTTTGTTGCTTAACTTGGGGGCCATAACTAACACTCTAACCTTGAAGTAATCCGGACACTGCTCACTTTCTGTGTTATTTAGACCTCTATCATGCTGTTTACTGCAGATTCATTTTCTTGCTGGATTAGCACAGAATTATACTTTTCATGATGTTTGCATTTTAAATCATACAGGGATGATAAAAAAGTTACAGACTAACTAAAAGTATAATGTCACTGGCATTATATTTACCTATAAAATCATCGTTATCATGGTTATTTTTCTTGTGGCATCAAATTGCCATTCATTATTATTTCATTTCTGCACAAAGGCCTCTTGGTAGCGTCTCCAGTAGGACCTCTGTCAGTAAGAACTTTAGCTTTTGTTCATCTGGAAATGACTTAACTGCTTTCCTTTTTCAGAACTTCAGATGGGTCCTTTCTCAACCACTAACCGTACCGAGGATCCCCTGCATGATGAGATATTTTTCTCTAAATTTACTGTTTTGAGTTCACTAAATTCCTTGGATGTGTATGTTCATGGCCTTTCATCTAATTTGCAAAGGTTTCTGTCACTAGATAGTCTTTCTGTTTTTCTCCTAGAATTCCTACAACGCATGTGTCCGTGTTTATCTATGCTCCACAGGCCCCTTTAGCTTCTATTTATTGTCCTTTTTGTTTTCTGTGCCTCTGGGTAATTTCATCATATCTTCAGATCCTCTGCCTTCCTTCTCTGAGCTGCTGCTTAGTCTCTCATAAGCTCTTGTCCCAGCGATCACACTGGTCTCTCTGGAGTGTGTTTACTATGGTTTGTGCCTCTTTAGCTAACACTGTCGTTGGGATGATACATTTTCAACCTGATTTCTCTTCATTCTTCCCATGGTTTCCTGTACTTCACTGAGCAGATTGAAGGCAGATCTGGGATCTTTAACCAATGATCTTTATCCAATCAATGCCTAGACTTCTTCAAGGGAAGTTATATGTCAAACTTTTTTTTTCTGTTAATGTACATACTTTAAGTTTCTTTTTTCTGTTTTGTAATTTTCTGTTGAAAACTGGACCTTCTAAGTATGGTATGTGGTGACTCAAAATTTAATTCTCTTAGCCTACAGAATTGGTAACTTTTGCTCAGTAAGGGCTGGAGCCATCTGTTCTGAGATTTTTCCAAACTTCCTGTCAAGTGTGTACTCTTCATGTGTGGGGTCATTGATGTTTCTGCTGTGTTGTTTCTGTGAGAACATGAGATTCTTTAAGTGTCTGGTTTGCAAAAAGGGAGAAGTACTCTTTAAATACCTAGCGACTAAGAAGACACTTCAGACCATGGGCTTGGGGACAATGACTGGCCTCTATGATTGCAAAAATGCAGCAAGGTCCAAGTTTTGGAGGCAAAGTCATTACTACCCAACGGCAAAAATAAGCCACAGCAGCACCCTGGCCACATTCCGATCTGAAAGGCAAGATGTGTTCACTAGCACAATAATGAAGTAACAACTGCTTTCTCACAGAAAAGAGAACTCTTGTTTGGTAAAAACTCAAGGCTAAGGAATTCTTAGGCCCTAGGGGAAAACTTATCAGTATGTTTTAGTTAGACCACCATGGCAACAAGAGGCCTAATCAAATGGCTGTTCAGGGTGCTAAGAATAAGTGATAGTTGAGTGTTCAGCCCTAAATGGCATGTTTACAGTACCTACTCTAAAGCTCAGGGGTCATCATTAAAGAGAGGACAAAAAGTATAGAAGAGCCAGGGCACACGGCTGTGAAATGCTGATTTTTGAGCCTGGCATGGTCAATGCAGTAATGACCTCCCAGCAGCTATCTTTAAGTGGTGTATATAAGACTGGGCGTAGGAGGCTGGAGAGATGGCTTGGAAGTTAAAATACTCTTGCAGAGGACCTATGTTCTGTTCTCAGCACCCACATGGTAGCACACAACCTGTAACTCTATAACTTGTAACAATCTGTAGCTCTAGTTCCAGGGGATTCAATGCCCTCTTCTGTCATCTAAGGGCATCAGGTATGCATGTGGTACCCATACAGGTACACATACAGGTAAAACATCAATACACATAAAATTAAATTTAATTTTTTAAGTGTGAGGGGTCTGGGTCTATCAATAATCCATGGATCGGGGAAGGATTCACAGGGCCCTGCTGAACTATTGGCAGCTGATGGATTCTGGAGGAGATGTAGCTGTGTGTCCACTGAGAAGCCACTAGGTTTTAAGAGAATCCCACTTAAAACTCAGTGGGTCACCAAAACAGAGGGGCAAGAATTTGAGAGTGGAACTGGAAAGCAGAGTGAGTATCACAGTAACCAATATACTTTATAATGCATAAAATTATCAAAGGACAAATTCAATAAAAGCTTTTTTTAAAGTATAGAGACACTTTCCAAGGGGGTGAGTGCAGGAATGTAGAGGAAGGTAGATCCCTGAAACTCACTGGCCAGCCAGTCTAGTCAGTGAGCTTTAGGTTCAGTGAACAACCTTGCCTCAAAGAATGAAAGAGCAATATAGGAGAGACACCCAATGTGGACCTCTGGCTTCCATACTTAGATGGAAATGTACACTGAAAGAAAGAAATTGGGAGGAGGAAAGAAAGAGAGGGGAGAGAGGGAAAGAAGAATAAGAAAAACAAAGCTACTGTGAGACACTGAAGCCATTCTTCCAATAGTGAGGATGTGGACAGAACTGGGGAGGTCAGTGGCACTATGCATTTACACACCTGACAGGTGACCAGAGACTTGGGCTCCACCAGGTGCTTGTTCCCTATGTGCTTTGCAAAGCTGAGTTTCACCTTAATGGTGGGCATGAAACAGTAAGTTTTTTGGACTGGGAGATAGTTCAGTTAGAAAAGCACTTGCCTTGCAAGCATAAGGGCGTATGTTTACTGCCTAGGTATGTATGACACATACTTGGAATTCCAATGCTGAGGAGGTGGAGATGGGTGGGTCCCTGGAGCTTGATGGCCCACTAGCCTACTGGCCAAGCCCCACATCCCAGCAGAGACTTTGTTTGGAAAGCAAGTAGCATGGCTCCTGAGGAAAGATACCTGGGTGTTGACCTCTTGCCTTCCACAGGCACACACACACCTACATAGAGAGTCAGACTCAGAGGGAGAGGGAGGGGCACACACACCTCCTGGAGGTGCTTACTGGTGGCAACTCTCCCCCCAACTATCGTACTTGGAAATCTCCTTTTCCTTAAATAAGTAGAGCAACAGTATAGTATTTCAAAACAGATGTTGAAAGAAATTAAGACTATTCAGCAAAAGAATAAGCATTCTGTAGATTTTTGTAGAAAATAAGTAGGGATGGGAACTAGGATTTCCTAGGTCAAAGCAAACAACAATGTCCAGGCATTGTTTGCAAACAATGCAACACTGTCCAGAGAACACCACAGGGTTCTCAGGGCTAGAGTGTTGCACTTGGTCAGAGCCCCACACAGAAGTGCCAGTCTCCAGGAACCGCCTTCCAATCCCACAGACATTTTTGTTGCCTCTTCCCTCTGTGACCCAGCTGGACATGCTATCCTTTTAGAGACCCAGTCATTCGGCTCCTGTGACACTCTTCTCTCCAGACTCTTGTTCTAGCTGCTCTGAGTGGGGCATTTCACCAGGAGACAAATGCAAAGAGACAGTGAAGGGTCTGGAATTCATGGACCAAAATTATAGAAAATCAAAATCTATTGATGTGATGTGTTCATAGCTTCACAATCGTGCCTTAAAATAATCAAATGTTACTTCTGAATACCAAAAGACCATCATCCTGAGAAACTGAAAAGCAAAACCTAAGCATTGAATTTCATATTTCTTAAAACAAAGAGATTTTCAATTATAATAAACATTTCTTCTATATCAGCAAAGTCAATAGAAATGTAAGACAAGATTTTCATTAAGAACAAAAATGGGGCTGGAGAGATTGTGTATCAGTTCAAAACACTTGCTACTATTTACAAAAGGTCAATGCTTGATTCCCAGAACCTATACGGCAAGTCAAAAACCACCTGTAACTCCAGTTCCAGAGGATCTGATACCCTCTTCTGACCTTTGTGCGCACCAGGCCCACATACAAATGAGACCATTAAGAGATTCTCCTTTGCTTGCCAATCTGAGGTAAATTTCCTCTGAAGTCCTAATCCTATCTCCATAAGATGGTATCTCTGTGACTCTGATGACATCTTAATCAATAATAAGAAATGGCTAGAAACAGAGGAGTCCCTTTAAGTCCAATATGTTCTTTCCCCTGCATGGATTTAAACCAAAACTCTACCATAAATAAAAACCAGAGGAACCAAAACCAAAAGTCTAATTCTGAGCTTTTACTTGTATGGCTTCTATTGCCAGTTGTCCCTGGCATTCACTCCTCTGCAGTTGGTCTGACTGCCAGGTAGCCTTAGAGGCAGCAGTACCTGCCACCTGTGCCTACTCTGTGACTGTACCCTTCTTCAGATTCAGAGAAAGGCCATGCATAGATCCCATCAGCCCCTTACCGAGTTGACGTCCACACTGGAGATTTGAAGTGTTAAAGGGCTCTGAGCAGGCCTCAGGGACACTTGGCTCCCATGATTCACTGTTCTCAGACAGCTCTGAATAGGCATCACCCAGCACCTTGTGAACTGCCACAGGGTCTCCATTTCCAGGGCCCTGGTCCTCACTGCTTGTATCTGCCACAGCCCGGGTCTCTTCACCCATTTTCTCAGCAAACCACTGCTTGACCTGCTGGGCACTCATCTGGGTCTTGTCGCAGAGGGTCTGCAGGTCCTCCTCACACAACATCTTATGTGTCATGTAATAATCTTGCAGCAGCTCTCGGTTGCCAGGGGCTATGACCAGCAAGCCTGGTGGGAAGTTGCCCCTCTTATAGTCTTCGTACCACTTGAGCTGACCGTTCTTAAGGGCATACCTGCTATCTCCAAACCAGCGTACCACCTCTGGCCGGGGTAGCCCTGTTTGGGCCATGATGGAGTCATAGTCCTGGTTGCTTGGCCACTGTGTTTGAACAAAGAGCTGCCGAAGCAAGTGACGCTGCTGTGCGGTCTTTTTGTAGCTTACTTTGCTTGGTGGCTGTTCTACCAACTTGTTCAAACCATCTTCCTCGGGCTCACAGACACCCATTCCTGGAAGCTCACTCTTGCCACTGGCTTCAGTGACCCGCAGGTTCTTGAGGTTTATTTTGATGGGGCTGACCTTCCGTTCTGCCAAGGTATGGCTAAGAAACATTTCAGGAGAGCCATTTTCCCCAGGGACCCTCAGCTCACTGGCCAACTCTTCATCTCTACCTCTATCCTCCTCAGCGCCCTCCTCCTCCTGAGGCACGTGCCCATCAGCCTTCTTTGTCTCCTCAGCATTCACCTTTTTCCGTCTCTCCGAGAACCAGCCATCAATTTCCCTTCGGGTCATTTTCGTTTCACTTCTTAGGCGGTCCAGCTCCTCCTCGGGCGGAAGTGGGTTTTGTGCAAAGCTGTTCTCCAAGACTCGCAGCTGCTCTGGGGCTCTCTCTTTGTATTTGGTTGGCGTGAAGTCTGGGGTCTGGTGCCAAGATTGTCGTTTGGTGGCAGGGTGACTTATCAGTGAGGTTGCTGTTGGGATACAGGTCACCTCTGGAACTTTAGATGGCAGGGGAAAGGGCACCTCTGGCACAGAGTCAATAAGAACAGAGCCATGCTCTCCAGGCACCATAGCCCTGGTGCCCTTCAGGTTCCGACAGTGATATCTCCGGTCACTGAACCACTTCCGCACCTCTCTGGTACTGAGGCCTGTCACTTTGGTCAGATGCTCTACTTCACTCTGCCCAGGAAACTGGTTCCGACAGAAGCTCCCTTTCAGAGCTGACAGCTGTTCATGGGACTTTTTATTTTTGTAGATGTTTGCATCAAGGAAAGCTTGGGAAGTTATGCTGGGGCATGCTGTGAGGAGTGACTGGGCTGCATTGACAACCTTCACAGCTGATGTTGTATTTGAACACACAGTGTTAACGGGTGCCACAGTTGGCTTGGGAACAGATGCAGTTGTCAGGGGGAGAGATGAGCTTGATGCTTGTAACCCATTGGCCATCAATGGTTGAGTGACCAGCAGGCCCCCTGCTGTGCCCTCAGGCTGTCCCACAGCATGACCTGGGAGAGCAGCCTGGATGAGGTGCTGTACATTGCCAGCACTGGCAACAAGGGGGGTGTTCAGAACTGTGATTGTGGGCTGAGGCACAGACTGGATGACTGTATTGAACATCTTTTTCCTGGCATCTTCAATCTCCTCAGGAGACCAGCTGATTCCCTGCTTCAGCCTCTGGGCTGTGAACCAGATCTTAAGCTGTTCTTCTGGATACTTGGTCACCACAGTCAGATAGCAGAGCTCAGCTTTGGTTGGGTAGGGGAATTTGTGGAAGGAGTTCTTCAGAAAGCTGTTGGAGTCCATAGCTGCATTGTAAGTTGGGATGCTGCTCAGGGGGATCATGACTTTTGGAAGGGCCTTGGATGTAGGCAGGGGTTGGTGGGTGTGGTGCTGGGCATGTACTGGGGGCTGCTGCTGGAGAGAGAGGAACTGTGCTATACCAGCTGGCAACACGGGCACTGTTCCTATCAGGGGCCCATTGGCAGCGTGAGGGGGTTTTGTGGAATTAGCAGATGCCTGACTGACTGGAGCTGCCCCATTGATGAACGTGTGGTCCCCCTCTTTAACCTCTATCTCTCCTGCCAATGGCTTAGGTAAGGCCTCACTGCCAGGCTGATTAGGAGCACTCTCTTTAAGCATATGGATTTTTTTGGCTTCAGCTTTGCCTTTCATTATCTTCATGATTGGAGTCTTGGTAATGATGATTTCCGTCCCTTCAGTAGTAGACTCTCCTGCTAGGACAGATGAGCTAGCACTCTCAGGGACACTCTGCTCCACTACTACATGATTGTCTGGCTTGGTCACATTCCACAAAAAGCTGGCTTCCCCTGAATGACACTTGGCATTATGCAGGGAAAGCCCTTCAGGGGTTTTTGCCAGGAAACTGCACCCTGTACATACAAAATTTGGGTCTTTATTGAAGTCTGTGTGCTCGGAGTTCATATGTCCTACAAAGTGGGTCACATCCTGGGACCTGAAATCACACTCCTTACAGGAATATACATAGCCATTCAAAGTGCTCCGGTGCCCATTTGCCAGGGCAGAGCTATCAGTGCTGCTGGTGTTTGGGGCTGCCTCACTGCTGGCATCGGGTGCCTCTGAGGGAAGATCCTGCTGGGGACCTTCAGGTAGAGGTTCCACAGGCTGAGCCTCTGTGCTGGCACCTGGCAGTACCACGGTTTTAACAGGGATCATGCATGGGGTAGTGGACTTCCTCTTGCTGGCCATGGCGACAATCACTTCGGGTAACCAGCAGGCAAGAAAGCCTTGTAGTACAAATTCCAGCTAATCCATGAGAGCCTGGCAAGTGCTTCTGAAGGCAGTTTTATCAGTTATTTGCAGAAAGCAACTTTTTCTTATTAAACCTGGGGAGAAAGAGAAAAAATATAATGAACTCTTGCAGTCTGTTTTTCAGGTCCCTAGTCACACACCACTGCTTACTTCTATCTGTGAGTCTTTCCACAAGAGGCCGGTGTGCTTCTTTGCTATGAATTGAGAGGCAGGAGCTCCTTGGTAGTTGTCCTGAGAATGAACTTGGATGCTCTGTACCATTTGATAAATTTAAATTATACTTCTTTGTTTATCTCCCTATATCTCTGCATAGCTCAGCTTATAGTAAAGAAAGGGGGAAAGAAGGAAAAACCACCCTTTTTGAGCCTAAAAATTAATTCTGACCAGTTTAGACTGAGAACAAAAGACCCAGTGTAATTCCTGTTTAAACATTTGGACCAACAAGGGTTTTCTTTTCATAGTCTTCCTACATGACAACGCCTCTGTCTCCTTCAGGGCGGTCAGTTTCAGTGTGGATGCAGGCTGGGTGTGTAAGAGCCAAGCCTGCCTTTTCTGCTTGTTGTCCTGCTGCCTGTGTCCCCATTGGGGAAGTTGTAGCTCCTTCCTGTGTCCAGGACACTGTCACTTAGGTGAGCCAAGAATCAGAGGGACCCACAGACCAATTTAGATGCAGCAACTCAAACGTAAGGCCTTGTATTGGATCCATATAGCTGTTCACATGATTGTTTTGTGCTTGTTTGATATTTTTCACTTTTATTTCTGTTAATGCCTTTTTTGTTCTTAAAAACACTGGTAAATCTTTGATCTGTTTGAAATTAAACCGAGAGATTTACTTATATGTAAAATAACTGTAGTAGCTATTCCGTAGGACACCATAGAAGGTGATTTTGCCCTGTGTCTCCTGCCTGCTCATTAACTGAGTCTGGCTTCCTCTTGAGCCTCACTCCTGTCTCTGGTGTGCACTCTTGAAGAGCTTTCTCTTGAGAGTAAAGGACTATTTATATCTATATCATATTTTGTTTTTAAAACTCCAGCTTTTTGAATAAATATACACATCATCATCATTAAATCTCTTTTTAGTAAATATTCAAGCTATAATGAATAATAATATAGTGATTTTAATATTAAAATTAGTATCTGTTTGGATTTGATATAAAATATTAAGAAAATTTAAATATCTTAATTCAGATTCTTAGAAAATAAACAAAATAAGCTTTCTTTTTCCTTTTTGGCTTCTAAATCTAGCTTGATGATCAAGATGATAAAATAAACTGCTATTAAAAAGGCTGTCATATGATAAACAGACATCCAGATCCAATCTAACCATCAGTTACTGCTTCCAGTGCCACCCACCAATGTCAGGGACAAATTTACTGAATTTAATTATAAAGACATTAATGGTAAAGTGAAGTTTAACTGTCCAATAATGTTCTGCAGTGGACTTAACTCTATTGAATTCTGTTCAGTGTTACATGAGCTTCAACTTTACCCATACAGAGTATTTTTTTTCCCTGAGGACAAGTGTACAGAAATAGGTCTATTCGGCAAAAGTACCTTTTTAAAAGTACCTTTAAATAATAGACTTAGCAAATTCTTTGAAGTAAGTGCTTTACAATGCTGAACCTAAGACTGGCCCGCAGTTACAGCCCCTAGTGAGCATATCAGCTTGTTGGGTAAGTCACGAAAGATCTCAAACAGAATAAAAGTTCATGAAGAAAATAACAGATCAACTGGGCTTCACCAAAAGTAAAGCTGGACTTCAAAGGCCACTTTCAAGTGACAAACTGGGGCTGGAGCTGAAGATGGTATTAGAAAGTTCCAGCTGCAGTGCAAAATGGGATTTAAGAACCATCTGTCTGATAAGATGTACCTGGAATATATATGAAGATGTTTTACAACTTAAGAACACTGTCTACTTAAAAACGAGTAAAGGATTTGTTCAGATATTTCCAAGACATACAAATTGTATTTAAAAGTACATTTTAAAGTCTATAACTTTGTCAGTCATGGTGGCCACACCTTCAATCCCAGCATTTGGGAGGCAGAGGCAGGCAGATCTCTTTGAGTTCAAGGCCTGCATAGTCTACATAGTGAGTTCCAGGACAGCCAGAGCTACATAGTGAGACCCTGTCTCAAACAAAACAGAACAAAACAGAAAGTACAGGTATCATTGGTAGCTAAGGAAACAAATCAAAACTACAATGAGATCACTCTGCACCCCAACAGGAGAGATGCAGTCACATAACAGAGAACAATTTCTGATAAGAATGTGGTGAAGTCGGAGCTTTCACTGTTTCTGGTATATGAAATAGTGAAGCTACTTTGAACAAAGAGTTTTTGGCAGTTGCTCAGGAAGCTACTACATACATAGTTACCAAATATGTCCAGTAATTCTACTCCTGGACAGATGCAAAACAGGAGGAAAACATGTGTGTGTGGGGGGGGGATGGGTATCGAGGTGAAGGGAGAAGAGAGGGAGGAAGAGGGGTAGAGGCCAGAAAGTCACAGCCTTAGGTTCTGTAGAAAAGGGTCATCGCTCAGATGTTTAAGTTTATAATTTAAGTGACACTGTTACTTATGTCTACCTGGTATGAGGGTGAATGGTAATGTCCGTAAGCGTCATGCTTGGTGAGGAAAGAGAAAAGAAAGATGCAGAGTCACCAACTGGAAGACACACCACCAGCTAGAAGAGAGCTTGGGATCACCACAAGCCCAGACCACCAGCAGAATTCAGTAGCAGATAATGCAGGACCCTTGCTGCTATGGCATAAATGTAAAAGCACAGGGTCAGTGCTAGTATTTGTGATAAGAACTTGGTTTCACTGAGCAATAGGTAAATAATGCCTCCAGTACTTTACCTACAGAAGCTGAGAAGTGGCCCAAGTAGGGGAAGGTGCATGCGTGCGCATGGGTGGATACACGCATGCGTATGTGCAGGCCTAACACTGACACCAGGCATCTTCTTTGACCACTTTCTACCTTATATTGTGAGGCAGGGTTGCCTCCTGAACCTGGAAACTGTTGTTTGGTTATGTCTGGCTAGCCAGTTTGCTCTAAGGATACTGTCTCTGCCTCATGAATGATGAGATTACAGATAGCAGCCACACCCATCCAGCTTTCATATGGCCTCTGGGGACTTGAACTCTGGTCTTCATGCTTGCATGACAAAGGTTTTACCCACGAATAAGACATTTGAGTAAGATTTATTACTATATTAACACACATAAATCATGAATTTTCCCATATGACAGAAGTGACTGGTTACAGAAATAAAGAAAGGAAAGTCAATTCACATTAATAATCAAAGTTCTAAAACCTTTAACAATAACTACAGAGCTTTAATAAAAACAGACAAAAAGAAATGAAAAGAAAACCTAGTAAGAGCCAGAATGCATTCTTGAAAGTAAAGACTCAGAACTATAATAATATCAAGACTTTCCAGATCAGTGTTTGATTTCAGTGGGATTAAAATCACAGTCAAGATGCCAGCATGTTGATGGTAAAATCTAGGTGGTGAGTATGTGGATACTCCCTTCATCTTTTAGTTTTCCTCTTTGTTTGAAACTTTATTTTTAAAAGTGTTGGAAAGAAATGCCCTAATTTTTTTTTTCATGGAATTTGACAAACTGAACTTGAACTGTCCTTTCAAGAGGAAAGGTAAAAAGCAGCTTTATATATTTGAAACAGAAGAGTGAAAGGAGGCCTGTTTTTGCCAGAAATCAAACTTTAAAACCGAATGATCAAAGAGGCATGATATAAATGAAGGGTCACTGTATGACTATGATAGTCAGCCTTGATGGCTACTTCAAGGGACCAAAGAAGTACCTAAGAGGTTAATAAAGCAAGTAAATCCCTGAGAGTCTGGTGGTATTTCCATAAAAGATTAACTAAGCAAGGAAATGCCATCCCATAGGCAGAGAGAAAAAACATCCAGCAGCAGACAGCCTCTTCTGATGCCTGGCCACAGGATGTGAGCTGCTCTGCTCCTCCACAGCTCCTGGAAGTGGACTGACACCTCTAAACACATGGAGCAAAGTAACTAATGTTTCCTTTTTCTTAAGCTGTTTCTTTCAGACTTTTGTCACAGCACCAGAAAGGCTAACAGATACATTTTATGCACATGGATTTTTATTCTTTTGCTGTTTGACTTTATATGCCTGTGGGTCTCTCTGTGCATGCACATATGTGTGGGGTACCAAAGAGACCAGATGAGGACACTGGATACCCTAGAACTGGAGTTATAGGAAGCTGTGAGCCATGTGATATGAATGATGGGAGCCAACATTGGGTCCTTGGAAAGAACAGCCAACACTCTTAACCACTGACCTATCTCTCCAGGCTCTAAGTTACAGAGTAAATGAGCACTTTTGAGAATCACTGTTCAACAGAATCAAAGGATACCAACTGGTGGTGGCGATTGGTTGAAGAGGCTAGCATTATAAACTACTGCTATAAACATTTAACAAATCCAAGCGTCCAAATCAAGAGACTTGTGAAACATAAAATAAAGCACACACAAGAGGGGGGTCAATGTGCCCTGACAGCACCACTGTTTGGTTAGAAAAAGAAGTCTGACTGTAAGTACACACGAATAAAAGCAACATTACTCCTTAAATCAAGATCCCTCATTGTCTTTTGGGCTGTCAAGTTTCTTGCCTGTACCTGCTTACAAAGAGAAGATGGCAGTACAGGCATCTGTGAAGCTGTAAGCACCAGAGGGTTTGCTCTAAAGCCCTGCTTCCTGTATTTTCCTTTTCTTTAAGAGAATATGGCTACTCATGCTATGATCCCTTCTCAACCAAGCAATAATTAGGTCATCAAAATGATACTGCTGGCTGGGTGTGGTAGCTCACACCTTTAATCCCAGTACAGGTTGTATCTCTGTGAATTACAGGTCAGCCTGGTCTCCAGCCAGACAAAAATATCAGTGCAGAGAAGGTAAAGTGAGCAGAGATCCCTAACTTTTAACCAAGGCATTATTTGATTGATACATCCTAGAAGGAAAATCAGCATGCTCTAATAAAGTGACACTGGATACAGCTACCACACCACAGAGCAGGCCAACACAACACAGACGCCATGGTTTGTTTTTGTGTGCTCTTTTGTATGTTTTGTATTTTTTTGTCCTTTGGACATTTTTTTTTTTTTTGATATTTTTTATACACACACACACACACACACACACACACACACACACACACGGGGTTGGGGGAGGGAGGGAGAGAGATAGAGAGAACAAGAAACTGGGTGGGTAGGGAGGTAGAGAGGTTATGGGAAGAGCTGGGGAGGGGAAAATATAATTAAAAATACATTGTATGAAAATTTGAAAGAATAAAAAGTATTTAAAAAATTATAGTGCTTTAAAATGTGCTTATGTGGCCAGTGAGATGGCTCAGCAAGTAAAAGCATCTGTGCCTGAGCCCTGGTGGCTTCAGTGCGATCCTCAGGACTCACATAGTAGAAAGGCAGCACTTGTCCTCTGACCTCCACATGCAGGCCGTGGTGTCTGCACACCCACTGCAATTTTTGTTTTTGTTTTTTGATAAGATTTATTTTTCATGTATGAATGCTTTGTCTGCTTATGTACAATACAGGATTGAGGCATTGTACGAGCCACCGTGTGGATGCTGAGACTCAAACCTGGGTCCTGTGCATTAACAGCCAGTACTCTTAACCCCTGAGCCATCTTCCCAGCCCCAATTCAAATGTTTTTGGATTTTGTTTTAATGGCAAGCAAGTGAACAGTAACAAGGGGACAGAATTCAGGATTTTACAGTAAGTGTTATGCTCAAAATAAATAAAAATTTCATTTGCAAATGAGCTACATCAGATTTGAATCCTGATTCTAACAAACTAAGAACAAAATGACATTTTTAACAAAACAACATTTTTTAAAACTATCAGGGGAACAAACATGTTGGAATTTTAGTTTATCATCACACGGAAAAACAATAAAAACACCTAAACCCAGTGGTTTAAAGAAAACAACGTCTGTCTCATGATTCTGAGTACCTTAGCTGGAAGGGAAGCTAGAGGCAAGGATATGGCTTCTCTCCTGTATCTGTCACACCCTGGGTGGGATGTTTGGGATAGGACTCACTCTCTTCCTTACATGGCAGCTCAGCCCTTCTCACAGTATGGTAGTAAAGAGTAGTCAGACTCTTGTACAGTGGATGACTTCCAAGAAAAGAAGTTGCCAGCTAACTTATGAGCTAGATTTGGAACTGCCAGTATTATTTCTGACATACTCCACAGGTCAAAATTAAGCTATAAGGCCAATCCCAATTAAAGGGAATGGAAAACAGATTTCCCCGCCTGGACCAGGGATTTCCTATACTAGGAGCAATGGTATTGTTTTTTTGTTTTGTTTTAGCCTACCTACCAAAAATGGACATTATATAGCATTAAAGAATTACTTAATATTTTTGTATTTAATATTAGCATTTCAATTATGTCAAAATAAAAGTCCCAAATTGGTTAGTATGATACACAGAAATATTTATGAACAAAACAACTCATAATATAGAAATTTACTGGAGTAAGAATCACAAGAAAAATGGGGACTGGGTAACAAATAAAAAAATCTGACCATTCTACTATATATCTCTCATACTTTTTCATAAAAAAAAAACCAAAATCTGACATGAGAGCGTATGATAAAGCCTTTATAGCAACTTCTAAAAAAGTGTTTTTTTTAATGTTTAATCTTTCCTTTCTTGGAAATTACTAACTTTGGCCATGACAACCAGATACTGCCACCCACCTTCCTACTGCCCAAGCCAGCCTTTAAAAGACTATCTTTCTGGGAATTTTCCACACCACCAAGAAAACCAAGTTAAACATCAATTCTGCCACTGAAAAGACTTGGAATCCTATCTTTCCCAGCCCTTCCTCAATGCCCCTAGGGGATTACTAATGCTCCCACCCTCTCTTAACACAGAGAAGCCACTACGCAAGGAGGAGGACAGGATATGCCCATCACAGCAGATCTTCATCCTAAACCCATTTTCCCTTTAGGCTTCATTTACCCTGGATAGCTACTAAACAGCAAACATAGTTCTTTTATTTTCACATTTCCTTATAGATGGTTCAAAGAGTTTACAATTATTCCAGTGGGTTTGGTGGGTAGTGGTCATTCTTCTCATCTTTTTCTTTATTTTACTTTATGTCTTATTCTTTCTTCTCCCTTTTTTCTTTTGAGACAGGGCTTCTCTGTGCAGCAGCCCTGGCTGTTCTGGAACTCACGCTGTAGACCAGGCTGGCCTAAACTCACAGAGAACTGCCTGCCTCTCTTGTATGCTGGGATTAAAGGCATTTGCCACCACTACCTGGCTCTACTTTTCTTTTCTTTTTAAAGCATTAAAGGGTATCTTAGTAAGGACTACTGTTGCTGTGATGAAACACCATGACCAAATGCAATTTGGAGAGGAAAGAGTTTGCTTGGCTCAAACTTCCACATTGTAGTCCACCACTGAAGGAAGTCTGGGCAGGAACTCAAACAGGGCAGGAACCTGGAAACAGGAGTTAATGCAGAGACCCTGGAGGGGTGCTGCTTACTACTGGCTTGTTCCCATGGCTTGCTCAGACTGCTTTCTTCTAGTACTCAGGACCATTAGGGACAGCACCACCCACAATAGGCTGGGCCCTCCCACATCAATTGCTAATTAAGAAAATGCCTTTACAGGCTTGTTTGCAGCCTACTCTCATAGAGGTACCTCTCAGTTGAGGCTCCCTCCTGATGACTCTAGCTTTCGTCAATCTGTCATAAAACCAGCCAGTACAAAGGGCATGACAATGTTAGAATAATTCTTACTTTTTTCTTCTCACTGTCAGATGAGGGACTGTGGTCCAACAAGATGGCTTAGGTAAGGGAGCTAGCTGCCAAGCCTGACATGTTCTATATCCAGAACCCACATAGAAGAAGAAAACAACTCCCCACAAAATGTCTTCTCATCTCCATTTGTACACTGTGGCATGTGTGGCCATGCACAGAAAAATGCAATAATAATGATATGCAATAATAGAAAAGAAAATAAGCTGTATTTCCCTGTTACATCTAACAGAGGACTGTCACAGTGGGATAATGTGTCAGCAGCATCTACAACCAACAGCACACACAGAAAACCATCTTCTGTCAGTGTGTGTAGGCAGGATGGTGGTGATACAGCATCTGCTGGTTGGAGTAGTCAGAGGTCTGTTGAAGATAAAGAGCTTACACAAAGTTCAAATCTGTCTAACCCTATGTCTGCCAGTGGTAAAGAATGGCAGAGCCCAGAGCTGGGCTAGTTTAACACACTAAATGCTTATAGGTCTTAATACTTCCTGCATTTAGAAGTCATAATTCAACTGAGGGCTTGGGGCTAAGCTCTCTACTTTCACCCCCAAATAATTCTTGTTTCTGTCAAATCACCAACAGAAATAGCCAGCTCCACTCAGATGTTATCACTTCTAAAGTGAATGCTAAGTTATTCCTCAAGCTCAGAAGGGTGAGCATGTTATAAGCACAGAGGTCCCAGAGTAAGAGGTACTTGAAAGATTCAGTTTAGGCAGCCACATCTGTATGAGGATCCTTCAATGCACCACTCTTTGGTAGTTAGAAGAGTCATTGTCTGAGCATCTCCAGCGATAAGGACCTAGACACTTAACACCAAAGGAAAGGGTTTTACAATAGTATTGTATAGTGAGCACATAGGCAAACACCTTCATGTAGGTTAGATTTGTTAAGTTTATGCCATCTCTGAACTCAAGAAGCCAATGGTCTTCTGTGGTTATTAGGATCATTAATACTCTGGGGCTTGCTTTTCTAGACACATTGGAATTCCCTGTTTACTCAAGGTTAGGTGTAATCAATGAAATATGAGAAAATGTGTTAACTCCAGGGGGCACTTTCAGAAAGTATCTTCTTTGTTTCCGTATTTACTCTTGGGCCTGTTCACTGGCACTGTCTCAGAGAGTGACTACTCACCCAGGCTTAAAAGAAGAGCTGGGAGTTGGGCACATAGCTCAATGGAAAAGCACTTGTCCCCCATGGACAAGGCTCTGTTTTCAATGCCCAGCTCTGGGGTATCAGCTGGGACATGAAAAAGTGAGCTGCCTGGATATGTGGGGAAGCAATTTCCAGGCAGAAACACCAGCTGGCACTAGGTGTTGAAATGGTGGCAATGGTAGAGAGGGCAGGAAGCGACCAGGGTAAAGAGCTGTGGGGGTGGGCCAGTGCAGACACACAATGATGTTAAAATTTCTCTGAGACAGACAATGCCAAAGGAAGAGTATAAATACAGGGCTGACAGGATCTGCCTTGTGTTTAGTTCAGCATGCCTCCACTGCCTGTACTGAGAAACTGGGAAAAGCCAGAGGCTACACAGGGGCATCCATCAGGATATGAAAGAAGTCTAGGCAGGAGATGACAGTGGCTGGCATCAGGCTAGGAGAAACTGAGGCAATGAGGGGTAGCTAGGTTTCTAAAACAATTTTGAAAGTATAGGGTATGTGTGCTGTGTCCATGTGAATGGAGACAGACTTCAACTTGGTGAGTAAGATGATGGCATTACTATTAACCAAAACATATTTAGAACTACGAAGTACCATGCAGAAAGCAAAAGGAACTCCGAGCTGCTGATAATGGACATCTGTTCTGGGGGAAACTAGATTAAGCTGGTTTCCTCCCAAGTGTTTCGGGGAGCAAATGGATCAGACTGCTAATGAGCAGAGAGACTGAAATGCCGATGTCCCCAGTGAAAAAGACTCTAGTCTTTGCCAAGACCCACTCCAACCCACAGAAAAATACAGGAAGTGGGGTGAAACTTAGGGGCTGGGGTAGGGCTGGGAGCAAGGCTAGCAGAAGAGGCAAGTGGCCAGCACTTGTTCCACAGAGGTGTGAAAAAGCTGCTTTCAAAGTAAATGTGTTACTGGGAAACAGACTTGAATCCTAAATTTTGTTTCAAATACAAAAGTAAATTACTTTATTAAATTTAAACTAAAAAATTGTAAAGCATTATAAATGGTTTGTTCTGGATGTGGTTTTACTTCTGGAATTACATTTGTTTTGTTTTAATTGAAAATTTCCAGTGTAGGCCACATAGTTTTCAAGCTAAATAGCTTGCAGGCTGGCATGCTTACAAGAATCTGTGAAGAATATTCATTTAGAAAAATAAAAACCCTCCCTGACTCGCCCTGCAAATCCAGCATCTCTTCTCCTCCAGACTTAGTCTCGTTGACAACTCTCTTCACTGACCTTACTACCAAGTCCACGAGATTAGACACACAATACTTCATCCCATCGCTGTGAGGAAGACAGAACTATCTGCTTTTTGTTTTTCTTGCTTGGGGAAAACCAGAGACATATGAGGTTGTATTCAGTGGGTAAGGCTTCAAAAATAAATACACTCACCCACTGTTTTTAAGAGCCACTAAAAATAAAAATGGAAATGTTCTCCTTTACTCAACTTGGCCACTCTGATATAGATAGGAACTCAACCTATTGATAAACCCATACACATATAAAGTATGTAATACGTTACCAGCACTAGGACAGAAACAGATGAGAAACAACCCAATCAATCACCAAAGAGAAACAGTCATATCAACTACAGCAATCTAGACAGTGAATATGCACATGTGAAAATAAAAAGGCACCACATTTACACTGCATTTACACTGCCATTAGCTAAGCATTAGCCCCATGGACCCCTCTCCCCCAATTTCAGAACAGCATGAGTATTCTATGCATTCAAAACAAAAAAGTTAAATGTAACCAAATGCTAAAATGACATATTTCCCAGAACTTTTAGTTGTTACAGATAACAAGTAAGAAAGTAATAGGCTAGTGGGGTTGAGGCTGAAGCTGAGACCATTCCGGATAGGTGACAGGGATGGTAAATCACATTCCTATAAACCCCAAATATCTCAACTCTGACAAACTTTAATTGGACAGTGGAAGGGAAGGCGGAGCTGAAAGTTTTAGACAGACAGACAGGGAGGCAGACAGGCAGACACATGGAGATGGAAATGGGAGAAACAAGATGGTACCTGAAGGAGAGAATGATGAGCCAGAACCACATGGTCGTAGGAGCCATAAGAAATTAAGGACTTCACAGATGGACAATTGAATAATGTAAGGCACATCTGTCCAATAACAGGTTCTAGTCTTATCTGACTAATACTTCACATGACCTCATATGAGTACAGGTGCTCCATTCGAGGGGGCAGGAAAACAGACAGCAATTCATTACTAATAACCAGGGGTTACTTAGGTACAAAAGTATTGGCTTTCTTATGTCTGGTTTACTTCACTCAGTTGTATCTAGGTTCGTTTATGTTTGTTGTAATACTGCATCACGATGCCTTTCCTTTTGAAGACTAAATAATATTTCATTCTCTATATCCATCACATTCTGTTTTTATCCCTTTACCTGTCAGTAGATGATAAGGTGTGCCCACCTCCTAACTCTTGTGAACGATGCTGTGAATACAGGAGTTCATAAGTGAATAAATGTCTGCTCCTCCCTAGTCCCCCTTCCCTGATCCTAGGATGCTGGTGGGGCAGCAGCTGCAGGTGTCGTCAGCTGGCATTATCTTTTAGTTCTTGTCATCAAACTAGCTCCCTCTAAAGCTTGCTTCCTAGTTTCTGATGTCATCTGGGTTCTCTTCTAAGTGAACCCTGTTGGCATTTCTTCTAGGCTCCACCCCACAGCTACTTGCCCCCTCCTCTTGCTCTTGCTTTTCTCTTACTCTCCTTACTCCTTTGCTCTCTGTTCCTTCTTTCCCCATTCCCCTCCCCACCTCTCTCTACATGTTCATGGCCGGCCTCTACTGATCCACCTCCCCACACACTTCCTGCCTTTCTCTATCTCTACTACCCCCTCAACTCCCCTCCCCATGCCCTAAATAAACTCTATTCTACACTATACCTTCATCTTGTGGCTGGTCCCTCAGCATGGTTCTGCAGAGGCTCCTCCTTCTCCCACACTATACTGTGCCTTCACCAAACATATCCCTGGCTTCTTTTTCTTTTATATAGAACATGGCAGACTCAAAAAGTCAACTTTTAATTTTATTCTACTGATCAAAGAAGGAAGAAAGCTATTGAGCCCTTTCTTGCCTTCTCTGTTGAAAAAGCTCTAGTTCCTTCATTGAGAAAAAGGCAGTGCTGCCAGAGGGAAAAGTTGCAGGAGTACAGATTTCAGTTCCCTGGAAGTAAAGGTCCAACACATAAATACATGCTCACTTCTGGAGTAGTGTTTTGAATGCTGTTAATAGCTCTTCCAGAAGTTACTATGTTTTTCTTGATAGGCAATATTAAATGCCACTCTGTGGGTGGCTCAGCTTAAGAGCAACAATATCCACTTCTGATCTTATATCAAACTATCAGGTCCAACTGTTCATCAGTAAAGTTTCACATTTTCCCAGAACTCTTCAATATCACAGTCATGTTTGGCCTAATTTCCTGGGAGGCAGCAGACCAAGGTGCAAAGTCAAATGAGGCATTTTGGGGCTGCTGTATGTCTTTGAGGAACTTCAGAGCACTGAAGGACCTTGAGGGGATGAGAAAGAGGCCTTGACACCTAAGCCTTCTGTAGGCTACAAAGCAATAACAAAAAAATAAAAACAATCAAAATGCATAAACTAAAATTGGCTATATAGGTACTGTGCTGAGGGGAGGGAGCCTCAACTGAGATGTGCCTCTATGAGAGTAGGCTGCAAACAAGCCTGTAAAGGCATTTTCTTAATTAGCAATTGATGTGAGAGGGCCCAGCCTATTGTGGGTGGTGCTGTCCCTAATGGTCCTGAGTACTAGAAGAAAGCAGTCTGAGCAAGCCATGGGAGCAAGCCAGTAGTAAGCAGCACCCCTCCAGGGTCTCTGCATTAACTCCTGTTTCCAGGTTCCTGCCCTGTTTGAGTTCCTGCCCAGACTTCCTTCAGTGGTGGACTACAATGTGGAAGTTTGAGCCAAGCAAACGCTTTCCTCTCCAAATTGCATTTGGTCATGGTGTTTCATCACAGCAACAGTAATCTTTTTCTAAGAAAGGTACAAAATCTAAGACTTCAATAACTGTTTATTTAAATCACCTTTAAATCAGAAATGAATCATACATTTTTGCCTATTCCCATCTCAACCACTGTCCTACATGTACATATGGGCACATGCATAAACGCATACAGACACTCATTCAACACAATTATTTGGACAGATACACACATATATACTCACCCATACTCACTCAGTAAGACTCTTGGGTTAGTGTCTGGGTCAGTTAACTTTCTCAACCAAGTTTCTACTGGGCATGGTAGCTTGACTTGTAACCCTAAAACTTGGACACAGGCAGGAGAACTACAATTTTGAGGCTAGTCAGAGATATACAATGGTACCCTGCCTCAGAAAAAGAAATAGTTTCTAAGAAGTTTTCTGAATTCTGTTTTAAATTTTTATGTGAGGGGCTGAGGAGATGGCTCAGTGGATAAGAGCACTGGTTGCTCTAACAGAGGACCTTGCTTTGGTTCCCAACACCGGCATGGCATGTATGTTACATTGCCTATAATGTAACTTTAGTTCCAGGGGATCTACTCTAGCATCTAGATTCCTCATTATCAGGCATGTATGTGGTGAGCATGCAGACATTCTCAAACACACAAAACATAAACCATTTTTAAAATTTGATATCGTGGCTGAGTGATCACAGGCTAAGATGCTGCATTTGACACCAGCAGGGTACCAGGCAATGGGGGACACAGGGTTGCACTGCACCAGGAACAAAGGTCATCTGAAAGAAAAGCCTTGTGCAGAAGCTGGATCGACAAGAACATCATTCCTTATACTGGTGTCCATTTCTCATATGAAGCATTTGTTATGTTCCTGGCATACAAAAATTTTCCTCAGCTTAGTGAGGAAGAGAGTGAATATGAAGGTTCTGAGAGAGATGGATGATGCCAAGGCTCTAGGAAAAGGCTCCAAATACACGGACACCTTTTATGTGCAAGTATCGGTTGCTTATTTTGCAAACGTTTGCTATCCCAGGTTCCATATTCCTTGGTATCCTCTCTGGGGTTCTTTATCCCTTCCCACTTGCCTTATCCCTTGTTTGTTTGTGCTCTGGACTTGGTGTCTCATTCTGCTACACGCTCCCCTACTTAGCTGGAAGACCTGTTGTACACAAATACCTAACAGAGAAGGCAATGAAATGCTCACAGCAGGTAGAGGGCCCTAGAGAACACCTTATTAACTACATTATATTTTTGAGAATCACACCGTTTTTGCCTAATTAATTTATTAATATTACATCTCCTGTGAAAACTGTGCCATTGAAAGTGTTTTTTATTGGCACTTTTCTAGGTGTTGCACCACCCTCTTTTGTAGCAATTAAGACAGGAACAACTCTGTTTCTGTATTTATTCCGTATTTCCTCAGATGACTTTGGCTCTTCTTTCTATTCTGCCAGCCATCTTCCAAAAAATGAAACAAAACAAACAAACAAAAAAAAACTAAAGCAGAAGTTTGAAATCACTTCTTCATTTAAAGTAAACTATCCCATGAGATAGATGATGATGCATATATGTGGCAAGGGAGAACAGAAATTGGTATGCTATGAGAAGTGAGAGATCCTTACACATTACTGTCACAGGATTGGCTCTGAGACATCATTCATCATGGCTTGGTTTGGAATTCTTACTCTAAATGATTCATTTAAAGTGTTTTTCTCTTTTATGTCTGACTAATGACTAAAATAATGAACCCGGGTACAGTGGAACATACTTATAACTCCAGCTTCTCAGGAGGCTAAGGCCAGAGTATTGCTAGTTTGAGACATCACAAGACACTCTATATTAAAGCAAAATAAGGAACCATGAAATTAGAATAAGACTTCAGAGCACAAACTGAATACCTGAAGCAAAAATGATTTTTCATTTTCCTTCTCTTTTCAGACAGCACTTCCCACAGGTAGTGAATGTAGCGAGGATGGGTTATTTAAGTTTTCCTTAGAAATCTATATCATGGATTGGTCTGATAATTTGAATTCTGGCCAGTCTGTTTTCATCCTTTTTCTAGGTTTTATAGTATTTCCACCATACATATAGAAAAGGAGAATTATATATCTGTATCATATCGGTGTTGATAATGTATATTAAGATAATGATATTTTGAAACAGTGTCTTTATTATCTCAAAAGGGTTCTAGAAGTAAATACTTGAAGCATATACTTTTTAGACATTAATGATTTTATACTGAAACAACAGTAGGAAATTAGTGATCAAGTCTAGTTTATTTGTTCCAATTACTGTAAAATTTGCCTCATAGTTTTGTCTTCTCATTAAAGAATTGTAATTACCTTTCATGCAAAAAAAAATTGTATCGTATGTCTGCCTTACAAATCTGGCAAAGTTACCTACCTTTAATAAAAGGGCCATTTTATGGGAATGTATTGATTTGTTATTGTTTCTATATTAACCTTTAAGAAAAAAAAAATCATCTGACTTTATTTAAGATACTACTTAACTCCAAGAAAACCCAGAAAACATTCCATTAAATGGCCTCCTCCCATCCTCCTCTCTTCAACAGAGCCAGCTAGCTAGCCACAGTCCTTGCCCAGCCTTTGGCTCACTGTAGGTACCACTCCCTCTTCCCGTTTTGATCAAACAACTTGCTTCTAGGTGAGGGGTCGAGTAGCTCTTCCCAACAGCTCTCCTGCAGCTTTTATTTGAGTCTCAAAAGCCATTAAGGACCCTTAGGACTCAGGAAGGTGAAGACCCACCCTTGTGCAATCTCACCAAGGTCAGGACTTGGAGTCTTCTATAACCAAGTGCTTCCAAAGCACTAGCTCTATCATTTCCAATCTCAACTGATAGGTTTCTCTCTGACCTTGGTACCTATTGTTTAAGAAATAAAAGAAAAGAAAAACATCTGAGCTCCATATTTTAGAGCCTGGATCTTCACCTCCCATTGTCTGTTATAGTTTGTTTGGGCTACTGCAACCAACTGCCATAGAACAAGTGGGTTATAAATAGGAATAAATTTCTCTCATCTCTGGAACCTTCAAGATTGGCTTGCTGGAGACACTCTCTGCTGAAGACCTATTTTCTCAGTCAGTCAACATCTCATTGTGGCCTCATATAGCGAAGAGTCAAAAGAAGAATGTTTTGGGCCTCTTTTTAAAGTGCACCAATACTACTTACTAGGCTTCTTTCTCCAAGGTCTGATGGCTTTCCAAAAACTACACTTCCTCACCTCATCTTACCCTGGGGATTAGGATTTCAGTGCATAGGTTTGGGGGATACAATCATTCAGACCACTGTCCAGATGTCCAAGCAGATCTCCATGTTACTCCCACACCACGCACCCTGCTCTGTTCTTTCCCTTATGTGCTGTATTAGTTGGATTTATCATTTCTGACAAAAAAAGCTTGTGACCAAAACAACTTGAGAACATGGATTATCTACTTGTCTAATTACTGTGACAAAGTTCCTCACAAAGACACTGAAGAAAGGGCTTGCTGTGGTTCACAGTCCAGGGCACAGCCCACCACGCCTAGGGCACAGCACCTCATACCATGAACTCACTTTTCACTCTTGAATGTGTCCCTTGATAAGCAGAACTCAAAATTTTGACATAGTTCAATTGATCTAATCACCTTTCAGTATAATTGGCCATCCTTCCAGTATCATAGATAAGAAATCATTATCTAATCTAATGCAATACAGATTTTGCCCCCTATGACTTCTTCAATGTATTATAGTTTTAATTTTTAAATTTGGTCTTTGATCTACACTGCATTCATTTTTTCCGTATGTTGTAAGGGTCCAGGGATATCTAGTTTTCCCAGCACCATTTGTTAAAAGGATGTCCATTTTTCACTAAAAAGAACTGATCAAAGATTGACTATGTATAATATATCAGTTAATTTCTGAGCTCTCTATTTTACTCCAAGAATTTGTTTTATTTAACAATTTTAATATTGAATATACAATGAAATGATATTTTAAATAAATTAAATAATGCTTTATTTGTTTTGTTTTCCAGTGAGACTGCTAGAACATTTAAAACCACATGTATGGCTTGCACTATATTTGTACTGGGCAGCACTACCCTAGATGCCTTGAACTGGAGCCACAGGCAGTGTGGGAAACAGCTGAGGCACTGTGGGATCATCTGGTTCTGAGTTCTCTTCCCTTTTTGCTTGCCTACCACTGCAGAACTCAGGGAGCTTTTTAGATATTTTATCCTTTGTACTATACTTGGCAATATTTTATACTTACAGAACTCTGGCTACATTATGAGTGTCTAGTAGGCACATGAGTTCTGTAAGTATAAAATATTGCCAAGTATATATATCAATTACATGTTAAAACATTAATAAATTACTAGATCTGGTCAAATAAAATATATAAATTACTTCCTGTTGTATATACATGTCTGAATACATTATATATGCACAAATGTGTAAAAGGAATGCTGCATGAAGAGCAGGGTGCTCCTGCAGGAGATGGAACACCACTTTAGACTGAGCACTGCCTTCCCACCAGGGGTGCCAGGGTTAGGGTTAGACTTTCAGGCTGTGTGACAAGCATTGTCCCTTCCTGAGATATCTCTCTGACCCATAAAATATATTATTAATAGGAACTTACTTAGGCGTTTTCCTTTTTTCTTCCTGTTCTAGCTATTTTCTTTCTTTCCTTCCCTCCCTCCCTCCCTTCTTTCCTCCCTTCCTTCTGCCCCTCTTTCCTTCTTCCCTTCTGCCTCTTCCTCCCCCTTTTTTTCAGACAGAATCTTACTACGCATATCAGGAACTTGCAACTCCCCTGCATCAGTGCTAGATTGCAGGTATGTGTCACTATGTCCAGATCTATTTTGCTTGTTTTTTTCCCCCAGACAGGCTCTCATATAGCCTAAGATGGCCTTGTGTCAGTAAACAGTCAAAGATGACTTTAGACTCCTCGTGTTCCTGCCTCCATCTTCTGAGGTCTGGAATTACAGATGTGTGCACCATGACTCTGTTTTTCAGTGCTGGGAACTGAGCCCAGGGCTTCACCACATGCTAAGAAAGTACTCTACCATTGAGCCCTAACCTCAACCTTAGAGCTGTAGATTCACAGCAAAATTAAGGAGACAGCAAATGGTTTCTCATGTATCCTGTCCCCATCCATGTGATGCATACAGAATTATGAATACCCTCTACCTGAACAATGCATTTTCTATATTTAATGATCACATAGACCCCACAGTTTACACTAGGGCATACTCTATGAGTTTGGGAAAATTGACTGTATTTATTCACTATTACAGTATCATGTTGTGTTCTATCTATTTATCCTTTCCTCCCACTGCAAACCACTGATCTTTTCCCTATTTCTGCAAATCTGTCTTTTCTAAGGTCTGTCATAGAATCACAGATCATGTGGGTTCTATAACTTACTATTATTCAGGAAAGTTCCACCCATGCCTGGCTACACTTAAGTCCCCTGCTTCCTGAAAGTGCTAGCCCCTCTCTCTCTGCCTTCACCTGCACTAGCACCGAACTTCACCAGTTCAAATAGCACATTTTCAGTGAAGGCTTCCAAAATTCCACTCCCCTTAAATTATCCATTACAACTTTTAAATATATGCCTAGCTTTCCTTCCAGATTACAAGCTCCTTGAAATCAAGCCCTACATTTTCTCCTCCTCCTCCTCCTCCTCCTCTTTCTTAACCTCCTCTGTCTCTAGCAGTTGAGCACACAGTATACACTCACAGCTGTGGAGCCAACAATTACTAAAATACAGGAAAGGATTAGCTTCTCATAATATAAAAGTCACAACCAGACAGAAAAGGATCTCAAACGGGTTAGGCTGAAAATATCTATTAACCAACAGCTAGACTGATTCAATTAACATTTTAATCCAATCAACATTTTAATCAAAAGTATTTCTAATGTATCACAATGAAGAGATAGAGAAAATAGCCCCTAATGATCAGAAGACTGGAACTGGCCTGGAAACATGGGGACTAGCCACAGAAACAAAATGGCTAAAACCACATTCCATATTCATTAAATACTGATGACCAGACCCTACCAGAATAGAGGCACTGAAATGAGCCTTTGATGTAGTTTCCACAGAAAGCCACCAACATGATTAAAGGACTAGAAAATGAGATTTATGGGTCATAGTCAGAGGAACAGAGACAACTTTGCCTAGACAAGAGAAAAGGCTGAAGAGTGACTTAATAACCATTTTCAATCATTGTTATTACACAGACAACAGTAACCAGATGGTCTCCATTTCCACTAAAGACAGAATATTGAAAAGTACTTAAGCTGCAACATTAAACAAAAAACAAAAAAACAAAGTTGTCTAGGTTAACAAAGAACCCAACAGTTAAGAACTAGAATACAGTAAGACAGACCCAGGGAGTGTGGCGTGTAGCATTTCTGAACCCCTTCATTAGGCTGGAAAGTAGCAAAAGAGAAGGGTGTGTTCAGGCAGTCCTTTGTTGAGAGCCAATTCTCAACTGGCCACTCTTCAAAACTTCTAACAAACAACCATAAGAAACAAAAAAGAAGGTATGAACATTGAAGCACAGCACCCTCTGGTGTACATAACTGTCCTTCAATCAAGCACATTCTTGAAATCGTACTTCTCAATATCTGAGATCCAAATCATGACAAAACTTAGACAAATGTACAAAGTTACTATAGGAGTCATTTATTACTATATATTCTACTATCAGGCATATACTATGCACTCCCTTTAGAACAAGGGATTACCATACAGGTAACTTCAACTCCCACACTTAGTAAGCACTGGTATCAACCAATAACCCTTTGAATGCTGAATTCAGACTTTGGTACATCAGTTATACCAAAGTTGGCATGCAAGCATTTCGTGTTTAGGCATGGTAATACCATCTGCCAAATAATATGAATCTGACAGCATTTTTGGAGTGTATCTATCATGTACAAAAGTAAGGAAACAGCATGCCCCTGTTCTGTTATGGTATAATGCTACACACAGCCCTTCCTTACTACTATCACAATTGTCCTAAAAAAAACTAAGATCAGGATATACATATTGTGATATCCTAAAACATGGTACCAATTTCTGTCTTAGGGTTTTTATTGTTGTGATAAAACACCATGACCAAAACCAGTTTGGGAACAAAAGGGTTTATGTAATTTTACACTTCCAGGTAACAGTCCATCACTAAGGGAAGCCAAGGCAGGAATTCAAACAAGGCAGGACTGAAGCAGAGGCCATGAAGGAGTGCTGCTAACTAGCTTATTTCTCATGGCTTGCTTAACCTGCTTTCTTATGTTATCAAGGACCTGTCCATGGGTGGCACTACCCACAGTGTGCTGGACTCTCCTACATCAATCACTAAGAAAATGCTTGCCTTTAAGCTAATCACATGGGAGCATTTTCTTAACCCAGAGTCCCTCTTCCCCGATGACTCAAACTGACATATAACTATGCTGCTCACTACTCTCTGCATCCCAGACACTATCAGGCCGTGTTTGCTCTTCATAAGCTGTATCATTCTTTTGCTCTTATCATTTTTACTTTTGCTTTCATCTCTCTTTTTGAATTCAAGAAGTATCCAGCCAGAAACAAGTCGAGAACCTTCTGCCAGCTGGATGAAGTGGTACATGCCTGTAAAGCTAGCCACTGGGAGACTGAGCCTAAAGAAATTATCCATTCAAAATCCCTCTGAGCTACATAAATAGACTCTTTCTTAAAATAAATGAGAACTTTAAAAATCTTTTATTTTCAAAGAGATTTATTTATTTTTATTTTGAATGTTTGAGTGTTTTGTCTGCAAGTATGAATGTGTACTGTCACATGCACACCTGTTACCAATGGAGGCTAAAAGAGGGTGTTGTATCCCCCCTGGAACTGGAGTTCCAGGTTGTAAAGAGACATGTGGGTACGGGAAATTGAACCCAGATCTTCTGGAAGAGCAGTAACCACTTTTAACTGCTAAGCCATCTCTCTACACCCTACAAAGAATCTTTTAAAGTCCTCTCCATATCTTTTGTCATCTTGGTACCAGATGGCAAGCAAGTTCATTTTCACGATATTCATCCTTCTTGCATGTGATTCACCTTGCCAAGAAGATGATATGTTCTAAATGAGTCTCATAGTTTCACTGAGAGGGACAGACAGACGCAGGTAAAAATAGAAACCCATAGTTCTGTGAGCTAACTTAAAAGGAAAAGGCAATGGGAATACTAGAGAACAGTTAGCAAGTGTCCCTCAAGACACCAGGCAGAGTTCACATCCTGTGAGAACAGGGCTCAGTGAATGAGAAGGATTTGTGTAGACAGGAGAGAGGAATATACTTCGTTCTAGGTGTAAAAGGCCCTAGGCTTACAAAACAGCTCAGTCATCTCTGGGAGAATGGAACCACACAACACACCTCCCCATATCCTGCCATCTCCTTGAGGAGGCATAAGAGCAGGGCCTGGAGCACACAAACCTGCTACTAGGACATTATATACATAAGGGACAAACAATATGAAAAACATGCTCTCGATCCACAACAGTGAGCCAGGCAGGAATAGAGAATGGCTGCAAGCACAGAGTGTGGCTGGAAAATTTGACAGGAATTTTTCTGACACCTTCTCAGTGCCAACAGCCTCATCTCAGACCCATCCCTGCTTCTTCTGTACTGTAACACCATCTCAAACTCTCAACCATAGTGTTCTTCCTCTGCAAGGTTTGTCTGAGCAAACTCTAAAGTTTTATCACGCTGCCTCTATCACACTACTCTATCAGTGCAAGCAAAGTTTGGTGGCCAAGCTAAGCCAGCAGCTGGTATGTGTGATTAGGATTTCAAGAACAAAATCCTGGACCTATAAACCAAACACCATCTTCTGTCTGGGTGAACTATTTTGTTCTTCCTTTGGCTAATCCTTTTCCTATCTCTCTATTTTATATTGATAAAGTGTCTTCTACCCTCCAAGTGAGGTGAAGAAATAGCTCTCACTGTCTTTCAAACTGAAGAATACCAAGCTAAAGGGTTTAGCTGGGGAAGTGGCTTGCTGAGCACTGGGAAGATGTGAGAGTACGGCCTCCCGAGAGAAAAGAGAAACCCGACCGAGTACTGTAAAAGTAGGTCACTGCTTCAATAGCTGGCAGCATGCCCATCTTGTTTCTGACTCCAGTGTCACAAGAAAGGAACTGCCCAGTCTTAGAATAGGTGCTCCACCACCAGCTGGCCACTCAGCCTGAACTTTTAGCTGGCATTCTAGAAGCAGAACATAGGCCAGGGCACTGTGGAGCTCAGCAAGCCTTTGTCACTGCTGACATGAAATAGAGTTGGTGAGGTTTTTCTGTTTTGTTTTAGACAAGCTGGAAGAGAGTTCAAGGCTGTCCTATACGTATTTCCTCAGACTTATTAGCAGGGTTCAATGAGTAGAGCTCAACTAGATCACTGCTGCACGTGCTGGCAGCCTCGGCTCTGTTGGGGGAGGGAGGAAGCTGTGTTTTTCCCAAAGAGGGGGGGAAAGCTAAGACTTACTGATGGAGAATACCAAATACCAGTAGACTATAAATAATGAACTTTTTTTGGTAGAAACTTACATAATGCCATTAACCTTTGTCCACTGTGAAAAACACATGACAAAAAGCCTGTAACTTTGTTGGTTTACCTAAGTTTATATTTAATCAATCAAAGCAACAATGCAAATAAAGTCAACTGTGCCTATAATCCCAACTCTTAGAAGACTGAAGCAGGAGGACTGCCACATGTTTAAAGGCTAAGAATGAAATCTTGTCTCATAGTAAAACAATAAAGGTAAGACTTGAAAAGGATCAAATTATACAGGCAAGTCATTATTTTGCAAAATTGTGTTCACCCAGACTGACTGTGCCTTGCAAAGGTAGAGCCCCAAGTTCCTAGGCTCCTTTTTTTATGGTCAGAGTCACTGATGTATTAAAAATGGAAGGTTCTATATCCACCAAACACCATTCCAAGTTGCAAGTAAGAAACCCAGTTTAAGATGGCTCTCAATAAAGGAGGGTTCTGACACACATGTGAAACAAAGTTCAGTGTTGGGAGGCTTCAGTTTGACTTAGGCATTCTGTGCTTAAAAAAACAAAGGCTTCTACTTTGTTAGTCTATCCTAAGGGTGGCTTCCCTAATCTGGGGTAACAAAACAACAGCCCCAGGCTTCACTTCCCCCCACATGTAGGTGGGAAGAAAGGCTGACTTTGAGGGTAGGGCTGTTACAAGACTGAGGACTTTTGTTGCTGTTTTTATTTTGTTTGTTGCTGTTTTCTCCTCCCAAGCTCCTTCCAAACTTTCTGGGGTTTCTGGATCATACCCAGCCCTGAACTCTGTGCTGGCATTACAGCCACTGAATTAATCCTGGGGTAACATGTGGGGTTCCATGACTTAGTTAAGTAATCAAGACCCAAGGTTAGAGCTCAAAATGAGACCAATCCTTTTCATATGAGAATGAGAACAAACATGATTTGCCGATGCAGAAAAGGAGGAGGGAGGAGAGACATGGTAAAAAAGACAAGTACATAGTTGTCCATCTGATACATAATTTGAGCCCTAGAGTCCTAATATTGAGAGAAATGTACTTTGAGTGGTACTGTTTATTACTTAATAATCATAAATACTGATGCCTATTCAGAGGTAAATCCTCCTTGGGGGACACTCGAGTAGAAGCCTGTTCTGGAACTCTGTGTCAGGAAACCAGGCAAAGGTACAGTGAGATGCATGCCAAAGGCCATGCATATAATGTTCTCCAGAAGGCAAGGCACAGACAGTAAGTCACTATCAACTGGTTGTTTCAGTGGATGGCTCAGATGATATGGTCAGATCCTTCCCTTCAAATGGTCTCACTTAAGAATGGTAAGGTAAGGACTGGCATATCTTAGACTCCTTCTTAAGAACAAGATTTCAGCAGTCACTGATAATTGGATACTAGTCCCAGAAAGCTCTGAATACCCAAGAAACAACTCACAGATTATATGAAGCTCAAAAAAAGAAGGGCCAAAAAATAGAAGCCTCAGTCTGTAGAAAACAACAGCAAGTGTATAGCACCCACTCAGAGTGGGGTACACCTAGACCTTAAATCATTAATAACTCACAAGCTAACAAAGTGCCTGTCTTCAAACGGTGCAGCCACTGCCATCACTATTCACTAAACAAAATCACTGTAAGCCCTCTCCAACTTCCTTACATTTGTTTTCTCACTTGTTTTGAGCCTTACAAAAATGCCATGAATTAAATATCAACACAACTTTACACAGTGGAATGCTAAAGCTTCAAAAGCTAAGTAACTTGACTTAGGTCACACAAACAAGAAGCAACAGCTGGGAGTCAAAGCCAGGTATCTTGAATTCCAGTGCTTATAGATTTAAATCACAGCACAGTTCTTTTGGCTGGCAAGAAAAAAACTCAAAAATCCTGTAAGAATGAATAGTACAAGAAAACATACTCCAGTGTTTTTGTCGCAGAGACAAGTCCTGAGACAAGTGTCTATTCTGAGGAGTCAAAGAAGCAAACAGAAGGAGGAAACGCTCCATGTACCTCTAGTAGCTAAGTGACCTCTGCTGATGCTAATGCCTAAACATCAGACAGATCAGCCTCTGACCTCTGACCCTTGTTTAGATACTGATAAAGTTGAAGATCAATGTTTCATAGACCTTAAGGCCTTTGCTCTCTTTAATAAAGGAGTCAGCACTTTCTCTGACATGTAGACTTCCTCTCTGTTCTGTAGGTGTGACTGCACCCAATGGGACTGACTTGAAATTCTCTGAACAAATACTAGATGGGATTTGAATGTTATAGCCCTTTCCCTAAGAGTATATACGAAAATGGCTTTTGACTATGTTGTCAATTATCACTAGCATGCTAATGCTATGGGAAAAGATAATTTTATCATAATAATTGTCTGAACAAAAGGTAAAACTGTCTTGAACTGTACCATATGCTGGTCTCCATGTAACAGATTTGTGGGCAGTGTCTCCCTCACACCTCAACAATTTCACAAAACAACTGTCTTCAACCTACTTCAGGTCATCGCAGGCCTCCTAACCTTCAGAATATGTTTCTAGTGTCCAATTATCCCAGGAAAGGAAGACAAGGTTCTGTAGAAATGGGAATCTGGGTAGACTGGCTTAAGCTTATAGTATAACTCAGGAGACAGCACAATTGCCTGGACTTCATGAGATTCGGTCATAAACAAAACACTAGTCATGTGGGGTTGGGTGTCCTTTGCTTCCATGAAATACAGAAAACCACGAACATACCAGTATTTCTACAGTAAAGGGATCACTATTGTTAGGAGAAATATTGGGTAGCTATCTGGAATCAAGGTCACTACTATCTAGACAAGAACAAACAATGACATTTTCTGTGTGTGCTAACTACCTACTGTCCTGGTCACATCTGGAATTCTGGTTTCATTTTCCTGTTATAAACTACATTTAAATGTGATATGTTCTTTGCTGATATGATAGTCTAAATCTCAGGAAGCCAACACTGTCTCTGTCCTACCTGGGCAGCTGGCAAGGTCAAACATTCTTTTTTCTCTTTTGAGTAAAAGGAAGTATGAAAAGACATGCCACAAGAAAGTTACCAATCTGAGATTCTCACCTATTTGGGAGATTTGAGTGTCCCTCAGTTTGGAGAAATATTGATCTGGGATATGCTTATTAGAGCAATCTACCCTTATCTTCTCAAGCCAGTTTCTTTCCCTACATCTCATCCTTGGCCTGCTGTTGTCCAAGAGCTGAAGAAAGAATTTTGAGGAATTGGACTGTATTTCTCAGCAAAATCAAAAAAGGCAGAACTGGGGTTTAAAGGTTGAGAAAAGGAAAATTGAGGAGAAAGGAACATTTGCAAAATGTTCACTGCATAGCAATGTGGGGAAGAAAAATGTTTGACCTTGCCAAGCTGCCCAGGTCTAGAGTCTGTTCTTGTCTTATGTAGGTCTTAGGCTGGGTTTTTCCTACTCAGCCCCCATCACAGGTTCTCACTGGCTGTGTACTTCATCTTGTCGAAGTCCACATCTGAGGCACTTGTGAGAGAGTCCTTGCAGTGGCATCTCTTTGCCTTTCCTCTGGGTCTAGGCCTCTGCATAGCAAAAGCACATCCATTACCCGAGTCACCACATCTAGTGTTGACACTATCATGAAATACTCAAACATGGAACAGGCATTAACATGCTCTCATAGTAGAAGTACAAAGATGCAAAGTTACTGATCAGGAACACACGGTATGACCAGTGCCTCAGGCTTGGTCAGTGGGTTTCTCTTTGCTGTGTCATCTCAGCTCTAGTACACCATAAGCCTTTTACTCTATGTGAGCTGGGACTGTTTGCATACAGGTCTATGTGCTCCAGTGAACTAGTGTCAGGCTGCAATTAGAATTCCTTGTTTTCAGTGTCCTCTTATGCGCCAAGCCTAATAGCCATCAAGGAAGCAAGTGACAAAGGACCACAGAAGCCTAGCTGTCTGGGTTTACAGCAGTGCTAGCAAGCATACTCAGTTGCATAATGGCCTCTCCTGCTATACCATCATTCGCTAGGAGAAAGCAAAGCTGGCTCCCCTCCCCCGACCAATATATAGTTCAGACTGGACAGGGGCTGTGCTACAGCAGCAGATCTGCCAGAGTAAGTGTTAAATTCCCCAAAGACCCAGTGACGGCACACAATAATGTAACACAGTCTGAGCACTGAGACCCAGTGACGGCACACAATAATGTAACACAGTCTGAGCACTGAGACCCAGTGACGGCACACAGTAACACAGTCTGAGCACTGAGATACTTAAGTTTATATTCTGTACTCAGATTTTCTATCTTCACAACATTCATTATCCCTTGCTCCACTCGAGAAACATGCAAAAAAATTGAGAAATGAAATGCTAAGAAGACAGTCACTACAAGTACAATCTTGATGCTAAACTGTGAGCATCCAGTCCCAAATGGCTGTGAATTTTACTGAGAACAGAAATGGTTACCCAGTCTTGAGAAGCAACATTTGCCTCTACTGTCTATTTCCTAGGAGCTAACCCTGGAATGCATGTTGTCATGACTGAAGGATGAATGAAATAAACAGAAAATATTAACTTGTCTCAGGGTTGACTAAGGCTGAACTTGTATAATAATCCCCTTTTATATACAGTTACCTGAAAAATGTCTTTCTGAACCATCACACACTTATCAAAGTGATCCCTGCCCCATCTATCCGCTTTAGTCCTAAGCAGTTCTTTAGTTTCTGAAGGCCAAAGTTTATTGTTCTCTTGGAAACTGTTATACATACACTCAACACTGAAACTTGCATGTTTTAGGCCTGGTAAGACGGCTCAGTGGGTAAGGGTGCTTGGCACCAAGCCTGATGATCTGAGTTTGATAACTAAAGGCCATGTGGTGGAAGGAAAAACCAAACTCTGGAAAGTGGTCCACTAACTCTATACTCACTGTGGCATATATGACACATATGGTCCTATAAAAAACAAAATTATAATAGTATTAAATTCAAGCAATCAATCTAATTATTTTTAAGTTATTTACACTCATTTTTTGCCAGTTTGAGACTTTTCCCAAAAGAGTTCTGACACAAGGGGAGATCTGAAGAGATAAAAATCATGCTGATTTTCAGACTTTCAAAGTGTTATTTGTATTAGCATTAGTACTAGTATCTAAGCATTAGTAGATGATTATTTATAAGTGTAAACTCCTAGAAAGTATTATACAAGGCTGGACATCGTGAAGCCTGTAAGCATAGCACTAGAGAAGTGGAAACAGAGGCAGGAAAATCACTGCAAGTTTGAGAGTTTTAGGCCAGCCTGGTCAACATAAGAAGTTCTAGGTCAGTCAGGAACATAGCTCTGTCTCAAACACATAAATAGACGCATAAAAAAATATGTATACATTTTGAGTCTTGCTCAACACTGGATTGCTCAGTTGCATCAAGTCTTACCCAACAGTAGGCATGTCATTACGTTTGAAGACAGATAAAATGGGTTCCAGCTCTGACTCGGCTGCTTCCTCTTACAGACTACTTAGGTTTGGAGAAACACCGAATCTCCCAAACCTCAGCTTTCTCTGATACAATATCTGAGTGAAACAGGACTGAGTCCACTACATTAGACATGATGGTGTATATGAGTCTTTGACAGCATGTTGAGAGTTCAAGAGACTTCTTGCCTCCAGCCTCCTTTCTCCACCAAGGTCACCTCTGAGTAATGTCCTCTCCTTATTTGCTGCAGAGACTTCAGTGACCTACACTACCTGCACCCATGCTCCCCATATGATCTTCTAAATTATAACATATCTAACTTCCCAGGACACAGATCTACTGTGTCTCCTGACTCCATGCAGAAACCACTTCAGCCTGGTATCATGGCCCTTCCTTTGTTTTGTTCAACCTTCCTTTTCTACACTAAACATACCTTTTCTCACCCAGTTCTGCCTAAGCCAATCCCTGATTTCTGGAATATCTACAGCACTACTACCCACGGGAGATATTCTAGGTTGTTTCCTGCCATGAGATATATATTACATGGTCCCTTGTCAGCCTGCTTCATTCCCTTCCCAAGTATGGCTCTACTAGTCCCTTAAATCCCAGAGTGTCTCATTACACTTAAAGAAAGAATGCTTCTTGAGTATACTGCAGGACAAGCTGAGCAACAAGAGCAGTCCTAGACCTTCCCATCTGGCAAACTCCTAAACAGTCTCCTAACAGTCCTGGACAGCACTGATCAAAAAGCTTTAAAAAGTACCTATAAATGCCCTCATTTCTGTCACTCACTCTGTCAAATACTGTGACTTGTGTGTTTTCTATTATTATATCTGCATCACAATTGTGTAAAATATTCCATGTTTTCTTCACTGGCTGCCATCAGTATCTCCTTTGGAGGGTGGGCCAGTACTTAGCCTTCCAAGGTGCCATCAATCAGTAAGTGTCTGTATGCAGGGCAGAAGCTGCTCCTACCCTGATGGGCAGATCGGATGAACTGTACATCTTCATGCCCAAGTATATGGGGGACAACAGAACAGCAGAAGAGAATTTCATTGAACTCCTGTTTAAATAGTTAAAATGTTCATGCCCACCAGAGCACAGGAAGAAAACCCTTTTCATGTGGTCATAACTCACTCTAGAAAATCAACTATATTTACCTAAAGTCAGTGGAGCTCAAAAGCATATTTCTCTCCCCAAAAGCTCATTCTTTCATGAGTCCTTCCTTTGTGGAATGAACACGGGCAATCATCTTTGCAGGTCCTGCTGATGCCAGTTTACGGCTGTGTTTTTCTGCTCACTGAACTGGCTCATTCCTTCAAGAGAACAAACTGTTCTGCACTGAAGCAGGAATTGGCTGGGTTCTAACAAAAAGATCCCCCCTCCCAGTGTTTTTTGCAAAAGACCCAAGTCAATTTATAGCCAAGTAACAAAAGGTCAGAAAGGTTAGTTAAGCAATGAGCGTAATTCCTGTGTGTCACAGCCAATAAAGGAAACGGGTGGGAATAAATAGTGTGCAATTTTAACCTAAAATCATTTGTGCAAAATTACTATTGTAACTACATAAAATGGCTCTGGTTTCCAATGTTAGGAATTACTCTGATTTTTCAAAGGCATATTTACTGTGGAAGAACTGAGGTGACCTCAAGTCTTTCATTTGCAAGAAAAGAATGTAAAAAACTCAATAAGAATATTTTTCAGTACATAAACTTAAATACTCACATAAAAATTAAGTATCTTACAGTTAACTGATGGGTACAGTTTACATAGTTGAATTTAAAATAAAATCCCTATCAACAGGGATTTGGCATTGATCAAAAAGCTAAGAAAACTCTCTACAGAACTACAGTTTATTTGTCTTACTGTGCTAGAGGTATGAAAACGTACTGTATTATCCAGCAAGTGTAAAACCAAAGAAAGGGCTGTCCTTTTAAAGCAGACATGAAAAACACATCAAACAGCCAAGCCAGGGAAAGACAGATAAGAAAGCCTCCCATGGGTCTATCTGGTAAGAAAGCTTTACAGACCCTAAGGCTTCTGGAAAGCCTCCCCCAGAAGTCCCTCATCCATGTTAGGAAGTTTAAAGTTGTAACTGATGAAAACAACCGTATTGTCCAAAAGATGAGTGACTAAACGGAACAGTGAGTGCCGTGAGCTGGACAACACGGATAAGCCCACGAGCTCACTTCTTACCTACCTCTCTGTAAGTACAATGGGAATAGCACAAGAAGCACTCAAAGGATGTTGGAAAGACAGGAAAGAAGGTGAATGGTTAACTACACAGGGACATTGTACAGCTGGGCATGTTATAATACCCCCTCCATCACACAACAGAAAAAGGTGGCAGGCTCAATGTTTCCCAACCCCCAACCTAGCAACAGAAGGCAGCCGAACAGAAACTATTGACAATACCAGGCCAGTTGCCAACACCAACTAGCAGAATACCTCAACCAGCTGAAAATAAATCAGTCTAGGGAAATACCCTCCCTTTCTCTACAAAGCCCCAAGAAGTCCCCTTCATCCCAGTGAGACAGAGACTTCCTCTCCTTACACACAGGCACCAGCAGCATGGCCTGGGGCAACTTATTATTTAATATTCCACCAATAATGCTGAGTGGGATCCTCTAGCAGTACCACAGGAACTAAGCAAGCCAATGAGTTTGTAATCTACTGCTAAACATGGTGACTCAACAGCAAATTAATTAAGACCTGGATTCTCCCAGAGTTATAAAGACACTGTTCAAAACAGTGAAAATCACTGGTCATAACCAGAACCAGGAAAATCACAACCTGAATGAGAAAATATAGTCAACTGATGCCAAAGCAGCCAGCAATTACAAGGGCCCTTTCTCTGTCTAACAAGATCTCCCATAAGTTTTCTGACCTTCATATATGTGCCATGGCATGTTCAGCTCTCCCTGTAGATAAGCTTAGTATGTAAAACCCATGAACAAACACTGACTTCTATTTCATGACAGGCATATAAATACCTAGGGGAGGGACACATCAAAAACACAATGGGTAAACGGTTGGAAAATAGGGAGTAGGAGGTACATGAAGAGAAACATTAGTGGGTGAGACTGGTAGATGTGTGGTTTCTCACCATTATAGTCTTACTTCTTTACAGCAACTTTGAAAACTGTTAGAAAAGACCATACTTTAAAAAAAGGGGGGGGGGGGAGAGACACTCAGTACATCCTTCCCTCTTCTTATACCCTTTTCCTATAGTTTTCATTCATCCCTCATTCGTCTGTTAAATCTTACTAGGCCACACTGTAATAATGTTGCCTAGCACAAGACGTTCAACTCCAATCCCTCTGAACTTTAGTTTCCTCACCTACAGAACAACTGTGTATACCTCATGAGCTTTGTGTGAGGATGGGTGAAGTAATGTATAATACAACCTAGTGCTCACCACATAAGCAACATTCCATAAACACTGTTGAGATTTTGTCTGCTGCTATGTGTTGTAATATGAGAAACTGGTTCCCCAAAGTCTGGTTGCCCCCAGGGATGAGCAAATCTTCACATATACCAAGTGATGCTATGTTATCTTGTTCCTTAATTTTATACTCTTGGTTAATAAAGATGCCTACAGCCTATAGCTTAGCAGAAGAGAGGTAGGCAGGATTTTGTTTCCTGGGTTTGGGGTCAGAGGCAGGACCATACACAAGGGTAAGAGAGAGAGAAGCCATGGGATAAATAATTGTGAGAAGTGGCTATGAAGGCTGGCCAGTGTGAGTGGCCCAGACAGAACATGGTAAGTCATATCTCGGGGTTATTGGCAGGGAAGTAGACATAATAGCATAGCAGGTAGATACCTGCCCAGCTCTAGTGCTGATTAAGGCTTGTTATAAATATAAAAGTTTTATATCTTGTATCCTGAAACTGAATGATCAAAGGGGGGTAGAAACCCTCAACTGAGATTTAAAATTATCACAACAAAACACTAGCTTTTGTATGTCAATATGTCACTCAGTATAAGGCATTTATGCTACCACAAACATTTCAAGTAGTGCTTAAAAGCTCTGTATACTGACGTCTTGCCTGGCTTCCAATCCCAACTTCACTATTACCTTCGTAGCTTTGGGCAAAATCTTTAACCTTTTTGTGCTTCGTTTCCTCATCTGTGAAACGAGAATAATGCTGTGTTACTCTCATAGCATTACTATGACAAATAAAAATAAAGGTACAGTGTTTGGGTAATAGCTAGAACATTAAACACTGATGTTAAGAACTTAGCTATTCTGGGCACCAGATGACAGATGAAGACACACAGCTGTCACCTTAGGGAGTTGGTAATTCGGGATAGGAGACGATCATGCCAGTATTCGTGGTCATCGCCTGTCAGCCTATGGAGTGTGCTTCAGGAGAGGTATTACACTATGTTTGAAAAACTCAAGGGCGAGCCTAATGGGGTAAAGAAGACCAGAGTCAGGCATGGTGGCACATACCTACAATCCTAGCACTTGGGGGGCAGAGGCATGAGTTCAAGGTAGGCCTAGGCTATACAGTGAGTTTGAAGTCAATGATGGCTACAAGAAACTGTTTCAGAAACCCCAAGAGGAAGAAAAGAGTGAAATGTACCAAAGAGCACTTCACAGGGAGGATGGTGACTGAAGAACTAGGATGTGCAGGATGACACAGCATGGGCTGAGAGAGCCTAACAAGGCAGGGAGGGCTGTAAGATCCACTGCTGAGAAGAGGAGTGGGACAAAGCTCAACTGATGAGCATAGACTTTGCCCTAAAAAACTAACTAGGAAGAACAAGCACATCCATTCAAACATGCTGCTGGACTGCAGACTAACGATGTCAACCAGTAATGAATCCTTGTTATTTTTTCCTGCTGCTTCAGCTTCTAAATTGTGGGGTGCTGGGATTACAGAGTAGGTTCTTCATTGCCTAGCTTTGACTATAACCTTGGTATAGGAAAACTAACCATTTATAACATTTTTTTCCAACTCAAGTTTGAAGATATATCTCTACTAAATAAAAAGGTCAAAAGCCTCTGATAGAAGGGCCTTGGAAGAGGCTCTTAGTGTATGAAATCAGGTTAGATAATACTTCTCTAGTTGGTCCGCTGCTTTGAGGCTACAGCTTGGAATGTGACCCAGGAGATTAAATTCAGGAAGAGAGAAATGTCCACAGAAAAAGTTGGCTCCCTTTGGATGCTGCCAGCTGGCCATACTGCCTTAGTAAACACATTTTGGATTGTCATCTGCACTGAGCAAACCCACAAAGCCTTACTAAAATATCTTCAACACCATAGCCTGAGGAGAGCAGTCAGGACAAGAGCTGGTTTTATAATCAAAGGGACAAAATGTTGGCTCCAAATTACATAAATCAAACTATATGTGAAACTATCTTTTCAAAACTGCTGCAAGAAACTTAAAACACTAGTTCATTTTAGTAGTAAATAAAAGCACACATCTATAGACATCAGAGTGATTTAGTTAAGGCACTTCTGAGTCACATGAGCTGGCTAATGCAAGTTAGGAGGAACAGTTTCCCTGCCTGTGAGCCCCGTCAGGGCAGGACTCTAGTGAGTGTGCTTGCTGCTGTATCATCAGGACCTAACACAGTGCTCACAAAACATCAAACCAACCAAGTATGTCTAGCTCAGCTTTCTTAAGTTCAGAAATCTGATTGTTTTCTTTTAGTTCAAGTTTTAGTTTAGTTGTGACATTGGTCAACTCACAACTAGGTAGGGAAGAACTAGCTAAACAACAAAGCTCCAGAGACAAATTAGACCACCAACTATGAGACTTTCTCAGAGACTCACTGGTATGTTACTCACCCAGAGTCTTTGGCAAATAGAATTCTGAGCTAGGCTGATGCCTCAGAAACAAATTTAAAGTTCCTTAAGATCTTTAACTTGCATATCTAGCATGCTCAACTTAACCGAAGCAAGAATGTCTGCCCTGGGCCTGACTTCTCTCTTCTCACAGATAAACCAGATGTTTTTATAGAGCCCTCCCCTCCAAACCCAAGACTTCATGCAGACTCCCAGTATGCTTTCCCTTTAGACCATGATCTAAATATAATAAAAACTCCTGGCCTTTTCTGATTTTTCTATATATAGTGATTTAGTTTGGCTGTTTCCCAATGACCAAGGAGGGACTTCAACTGCTTCCAGAAGACACAGTCTTGGGATGTGCACCAGTTTAAAATCTTGGAACCATAATTTTATATAAATGTAGTTTGAAATTTCTTCCCCATTTAAATACAGTATCAGTTTTTTAAACATAGGGTTTGTCTATGTTATAGAGCCCTGGAAGTCCTGGACTCACTGTATAGACCAAAATCAAAATCATAGAGATCTGCCTGCCTCTGCCTACAAGTGCTAGGAATAAAGGCATAAACTACCATGTCTGACCCAAGTAAAGTGTCTTACAGTGACTAAGTTCATGATCACTTTGCTCTATAAAATGTTCAGAGATACTTCCCATGAGCATGGCTTTTTGTTACTATATCATTTAAAAGGGTCTAGAAAATCAGACGTATTAGGAAATGAGCCTAAACCATGGAAAGTTACTGGTAGCATCTACCCAGTTACTCACAAGGATTCAATCCTAAACTTTCTTTCATATTTTAAGCCAGTTTCTACTGAAGAACAAACAGTTCTTCTAACCTCATAATAGATTTTCACTTAAAAGATAAAGAAGACAAAAATATAGAAATTTATAAGGATTCATATTTTTTAAAAAAAACTTTAATAAAATTTTAGCTTTTTGAAAAGTTACAGAAATAGTTTACTTTCTATACATTGCTGATATAGCTTTACCAATGTTAGCATCTTACATAACATATTATATTTTCCAGAACTTGGACACTGATATTGGCATAATACTAAACTAAAGCCATATTCAAATGGCACCAGCTTTTCCTGCCAATATTCTTTTTTTGTCCCAGACTCCTCAGAATCCCAAGATATTTAGTTATTTCTCTTCCGTCTCCTGAAGTATCTAACAACTCCATTTATTTCATTGTTGTTCATATTCTTGACACTAAAAGAACTTATTTATCAGTTATTTTGTTGGCTATTTCACTGGTTTGGTTGTACCTATCATTTTCTTACTATTATACTGTCTTAGTTAGGGTTTTATTGCTATGAACAGACACCATGACCAAGGCACATCTTATACATGACAACATTTAACTGGGGCTGGCTTACAGGTTCAGAGGTTCAGTCCATTATCAAGGTGAGAGCATGGCAGCATCCAGGCAGGCATGGTACAGGAGGAGCTGAGAGTTCTACATCTTCATCCAAAGGAAGCCAGGAACACAGACTGGGCATCCTCAGGCAGCTAGGAGGAGAGTCTCCAAGCCTAGCCCCAGAGTGACACACTCCAACAAGGCCACACCTTCTAATTGTGCCACTCCCTGGGCCAAGTATATGCAAACCATCACATATACTACTACAGTTACACATTTGGGGCAAAATCCATAGTGATGATAATGGATTTGTCTTAGTGTATATCATGGGATGGATTATTTGACATATTATTGATGTAAAATTGTCACTTGGTCAAACTAATTTCTACTCTATACATTGGCTAACTTTTTCTTATATGTTGAGATAGCTGATTTGAGATTATAAAAATGCTGCTAGAGGCCTTTACAGGACTATTTCTCCCTCACTGACAAACTTGCTCACTCTCCTTAAAACTAAGTTATGGGCTAACAAGATGGTTCAGTGAGTAAAAGGACTCTTAACACACACACTTAACAAATATACAAACAAGAAGGAGGAGAGGAGGAGAGAATCAGCTCCACAAAGTTGTCCTCTGATCTCCACATATATACTATGTCACACATGCATGCACACAGGTGCTTTGTTCACACACACACAGACACACACACTCATAACAATTTTTAATTAAGCCCTTGAGTGATTCATTGATATGATTTCTCCTCACTACCATCATACAAGAAGCACTTTTGTTACTACTTTATATCAATTCGTATATCATTTTGCATGGTTTGGAGACAGGGTTACTCTATGTTAGCTGGCTGCCATGGAACTCAGAGATCTGAGGCATGTGCTACCATGCCCAGATAATATTAATATATAAATAATTAATTTTATTTATATATATTTAAATATTTATTTACTTAGGGAGGAGGATACCACACTCCAAAGTACACATGTACACACCAGAGGACAATTAGTGGGAGTTGGTTCTTTTTTTATAAGAAAAAGAAACACTGTGGTACTCTCATAATCCTTCCGAGACTAGCATGATAGACTGATTTGTATTCCATTTTAGCTTTTTTCTTTTTGTCACATTGGAGTCAGGGACCATGGGCTTTGATCTAAGTTCCACCATGGACTTTAAGCAAATTATTTCACACTGTCAGCTCATAGTCTTTTTGACTGTGGGGTACGGAATAGTGACTTTTTGTAAATTTGATCTAGGAAACTGCCTCTCTCTCTCCATATATATATATATATATATATATATATATATATATATATATATGTATGTATGTATGTATGTATGTATGTATGTATGTATGTATATATAATATTTTGCATACAACTATAGGAGTCCAAAGTCTTAAAACTCTTGTATTTATTACCTTTAATCCACAATTTCAAGTTTAGTAATCTATCCTATATAATTCTTGTACATCCAAACATGCAAGAAAATGTTTTATATAATATTAGTGAAACAAAACATGAGGAATAGGAAGAACATCTACCAAGAAGACCAACTAGATAAATTATGATCACATTAGACTATAGAATACTACACAGACAGTAAAACAGACACATGTACACAGAGGTGCTATGCTATTGGACACATTGATACACTAGTAAATGAAAATTAGAGTTTCAAGACTGTGTGACTGCATTTTTGATAAGATGAAGGTGGGGGTAGAGACAGACACAGGAAAAAGAAGAGAGAGAATAAATAAGAAAAATTAACGAGAAAGGTGGGGAAATTATTTATATCAAAATAGAAAAAATCTAGTTTCATAATAAACCCAACATTAATGAAGAATTATCAGATTGATTTTGTTGTTTGGTTAATCTGTAACTATTCTGTTACTTCAAACTTTTTACAAAGGCACATTAGTTATTTTAAGAAACAAAGTAAAAATGAAGAACTCTGTCAAAGATAACTCTTGAGTTTTTTCAATGAAAAAAAAAAAAAAAACAATTAAATGATTTAAAAGAACTCAAACAACCAAATGGATGGGGACTGGCCCAGAGCAGATGATAGCTCAAGATAAACACAGTACAAACCCAAAAATTTAATGAGAAAAACTGAATGAGTCTTTCAATGGATACGAACACATCATTTGCTAATATTCATTCTTAATGAAAATACCAAGACCAAAGGAAGGCAACAAAGGAGAGCAACAGCGCATACGCAAGAGAGGGAATTTACTTCATTTCTTAGATAAGCCTATAGGTGGTGTAGTATAAAGAAATTTTAACCCAGCAACATAGCTGCTCTGGCAAGGGGTCACATCCAAAGTCATTCTAGTCTGTGTGATCTAGCTGGAATGACATTCCTTTAATCCCTCTGACCAGAATGCAGACAGGTCCTTAGTACACACCTTTAATCCAAACAATGAAAGTAAAGTTGGTCGGTAGAAGAAAGCCATGTTTGAAAGTGACATCTAATTGAGGGGCAAAGTGATAAATCAGAGAAAGAGTTGACAAAAGGAATCAGAGCTAGGATATACCCAACTCTCTTGAGGACACTTATGTTCAGTTGAGTTCAGATAGTGCAGTAGAGTTCACTTGAGTTCACTTCAGTCCAGTTCCATGCAGTTCAGCTGAATGCAGTTAAGTTCAGTTGAGCTTGTACAGTTCCATTCAGTTCTATTCAGTTCAGTGCATTTCAGTTCATGGAATTAAGAGGCAGTTTTTCCAAGCAGAGCAATTCAGTGAGAAGCTGAGAAAAGCCTGTTTGAATCAGTCATCTAGGAGAGGCATTTTAAGCCAGAACAGCTGAGTTGAGACAATCAACTCAGAATGAACTAGAAAGGGTATACTTATTCAGTATTAAGACGCCGAGATGACAATTACATCTGGTGAATAAATGTTACTTTTAAAGTGTAGTCTAATTGTGACTGTGGTTGCCTGTATGAGCATGGCCCCCATAGACATATATTTGAATACTTGGTTCCCAGTTGGTAGAACTGTTTGGGAAGGATTGGGAGGTATGGCCTTGTTGAAGATGTGTCACCGGGTATGGACTTTCAGGTTTCAAAAGACATTCCCATGTGCTTTCTGCCTTCAGTTTGTGGGTTTAGTATGTGAGCTCTGTCAGCTGTTCCTGCTACCATGTCTTTGCTCCACCATCATGGACTCTAACTCTCTGAATCATAAGCCCAAATAAACACTTTCTTTTATGAGTTGCCTTGGTTATGTGTTTTATCATAGCAATAAAAAGTTAAGGCAACAATCATCTTGAATAGTTAAAAATTCTAGCTAATAAAGTAAAAAGACTAAAATAGGATCAACACAAACATCGTATGGGTCGGTTAAAAATAGCATTAATTGCTTTTTTTGTCATTGTGAGACAATAGGAGATATAAGAAACTTTAGTTCATTTATTTTGGTTTGGAGTTTGAGAAGATACAATTCATGGCAGAAAAACATGGCAGTAGAAGCAAGAAGTAGAGAGAGATAAATACTTGTGGTCAGCTCACTTACTCTTTCCTCTGATTCTTTTATTCATTGTAGACCCCCATTCCAAGGGATAGTGCTACCCACATTCAGGGTGGTTCTTCCCTCTCCAGTTAATTGGAAATAACATCACCCACACCCACACACAGAGGTGTTTCTTACTTAGGTGCTTCCAAACCCAGTCAAGTTGACACTGAAGATTAACCATCTCTAAAGTGTTGTCTATAGATGAAAAAGCTCAAAGAGTTTTTTTTTTTTTAATTTGGAAAAGCTACTCTGAAAAATAAAAATAATTTTATGTTTGTTAAGGAAGATCAATTGAACACTGAGATAGGGAAAGTGAGGTTACATGGTGGATATCTATAGTATCTCCAGATGCTACATTTGGCCAAAACTAAAACCAGTGCCTGCCTTACTCCTGGTAGTATAAGAGAACACTACTTGGTTGCTTATTTTTCATCACCAAGTAAAGAATCCAACAGTCTGAATTATTGCTTGTTTGTATGGATCAAAAGGGAATCAGGAAGAGATCACCTCTATTTCCCCCCTTAGAATGCTAAGTTAATAGTGGTGTAGCATATGACATACGTGATTCCTTCTGAACATTTTACTATAGTACACCTTTTAGCCCTTAACACAATCTCTGATAGTCAATACTATTAATGTCTCAAAGTTAACAGATGAGCAAATTGAAGCACTCAGGAAATAATATCTTGTCTTTGCATCATAGCCAAGATTTCAAGCTAGACAGCCTGTGCTTTAGAGTTTGGCTCTTAGCACCACTGCCTCCTGTTGTTAGAGAACTGTTTCCTAAAGGAGAGTCATAACCTGACTGGAGAAAACTGAGCTGAACAAGACTACAATGGCAGAAGGAAACAATTTCCAGAGTAGAAAGAATTGAGAGAAGAAACAGAAGAAGCCCCCAGGGTCTTATATATAAATAGCTATCAAAAGAGTCACCAAGAGTGTCTACAGCCTAGAAACATCTAAAAACATAATGCAGAAAGAAAATAAAGCAAAAAACCATTTTCAAGTAAACAAATTAAACAAGCAGATGGCAGAAAAGGGATCAAGGCCCTTGTTTTTTATAATATCTAAAGACTAAAGACAGTCTAAGAGCTACAGACCTCAAAGGTTTAAAAACTTGAGCAAATCAGAATACCTCATATGTGAATAATATGTGAACAAGCTGTCATATGTGAATAATCAACCATGAAGACACAGTCCCCAAACTAGGTATTCTTGTAATTTTTATGACACAAAGCTTCTCCCTGGGCTTGCTGAATTCAGGACAGGCTGGCTTGGGAGTGCTGTAGAAACTGAACATGCAGGTAAAGCATTTAGTTTTTTGAGAACCCAGAGGTTTAATGTGCCCTTATCCTACTCATCTCTGACTACGTACCCCTGCTAACCATTGCCCCTTGTAGGCAAACATCTTGTCTACACCATTCCTTTGCTTCTAGCAGAAAAGCACAGACCTGGCATTAGGTCCTGGCTTGCCAATCCCATTGCTTTCCTAGCTTGCCTTGGAGCCTTAGTTTCCTGGCTCACAAGGCAGAGTAATAATTTCCATGCACAGGGCTGTTGAGGAGATCAAGAAAGCCATCTGAAGAGACTTAGCCACTGCACGCTGGACATTAAAATGTTCATTATGTTTTGATTTCCTGTACATAGAGTTTGGCCTTTTCCAAGAGCCTGTTTTATTTTCTACCTGTTCTACTTGGAAGGGTTTATACCCATCATTTGGAGGTTGCATTCTCCTCAATACAAATGAGTAAAATAACTTATCCCCAGCCTTGGCTGGCCCATTTTAGCATCTAGGTGTTTCCTTAAACATCATTGAGTTTTAAAATAGATTCACTTTTGCCTGCTTCCAAATTTGTTTCTGTCCTCCACTCATACCCTTAACCCCAGTTGATCAACAGTTGTCATTACTTTCTATAAGACTAATAAACAAAAAGCCACTGTGACATCCTTTAATTCCCACACTACACACACCAGTGTTTTTGATTCTGTTTTAAACACTACAGTCTCCATCCCACTGTGGGCTCTTACGCCAATAGCCCTCACTTCTCATCTGGAGACAACCACAGTTGCTTAGTTGCTTTTCCTTCCTGCTGTCATCTTAACAGAGGCTCCTTTTTAAGAATGAACTCATGCAGCACAGTTTCCCTCCCATTAGACTTCTGTGGTACAGCCTATAGGATGCAGGTTTAAATTTGCTAGCTAGGCAACCCCAGCTTACTGAGTGTCTTTGCCCACAAACAAAACAATTTGCCACTGTTGTTAGGCTTGTATCACATGCCACCACCTCAGCCAACCTGGTGATCTTGAAGCGGGGCCGCGCTGCACTTACTCTGTACATTCTGCCCCCACTCACTGCCTATCAAGGTAGACGAGGCCTCACTGGTTATTAACTGAATGGGTCAGAAATAAGAAGTAAGTAGAAGAACCAACCAAAGCTCAGAATAATTGATGCATTTTAGAGACTATATAGCTAGGATATTAAGGAAAAGCAAAAAATAATTGGTAGACAAGAGAAAATACAGGTAAGGATTAGAAAGAGAAAATGCCAAAAATGAGAGAAACTGAGTCTCTGAATACAGATGGAATGATGTGCCCTTGCTCCTGCTCTGATGGATGTAAATTAATAAAGATACAAACATTCCTTTTAGCACTTGTAGAATTCAAAAGACTGTTCATTTTAAAAGTCATTTCAAGGCCAAAAGGAAACAAAGATTCTTTGAAATGGAACTCATATTAAAACTAATATTAAAATAAAGAAGCAAATTCGGAAAACAGAAGAAAATGCAACAGCTACCCTAAAAACAGAAAACATTAATTTCTACATCAGACACAAAATCTCCAAAAAAGGTTAAAACAATAACCTGCTTGTAAGAGAAAAAGCTCTAGAATATTAGTGGGCCTAGAAAATGCTATAAAGTCACTACATAAAAAGGGTTACAGATTATCTAGAGAATGGAGGATGGAGAGTTGGCTCTGCAGTTAAGAGTGGTGCATGGTGCTCACTGTTCCTGCAGAAGACTGAGGTTAGTTCTCAGCACCATGACGGGCAGTTCACAGCTCCAGCTCCAGCTCCACTATTTATAATCCCCCCTCCCCTCCCCCACCTCTCTCTCCTCCTTCCCTCCTCCCCCTTCCTCCCTCTAGCAAAAATAAATCTTAAAAAAGAAAGATAACCAGCGTTAATCCCAGAACTCAGGAGAAAGAGGCAAGCAGATGTCTGAGTTCAAACACGACCTGGTAAACATAAAAAAACAAACAAAAGAAACGAAGGAAGAAAGGCAACAAGCATCTCTTTGAGTATTACAATAAATAAATATTATACAACTAAAGAAGCAAACAAAAGAATTTCAAGAAACTTAAAAAAGGAAAGGAACTGCATTTTGTTTTGCCTCTTGTTTTTGAGATATAGTATTATTCATGTAGTGAAGGCTAACCTCATACAGGAAATCACCCTCCTTCCTCTCAGTGCTGGCTATTTCAGGTATCTGTTATCATACTCAGTCCCAGACACCACCACTCCGACAGGATTCACAGGGAGCTGGAGGAGTGCTGCTTCAGAAAGAAACTGGCTAAGGAACAGCTTACGTTACAATAACCTTGTATATTTTAAAAAATATATTTTGTAACTGGGCATGGTGGAACACACCTTAAATCCCAGCCCTTGGGAGGCAGAAGCAGGTGGATTTGTGACTTTGAGGCTAGCCTGGTCTACCAAGTGAGTTCCAGGACAGCCAGTGCTGCACAGAGAAACCGTATCTTGAAAAAACAAAAAGAAAAAATTTCCTTTTATTTGTTTAGGTTTTGTTTCAAAGCCAGCTATGGTGGCACATCTGTAATTTTAATATCTGTAGTATTATGAATACTCTCTAAGGAGCATTATGTATTCAAGAGCACCATGATCTTTAAAGCAAAACTCTGGCTCAAAGAAACAACCCCAAAAAAGTTTTTATTATTGTTATTTGTTTTTTCAAGACAGGGTTTCTTTTTTTTAATTATTTATTTACCTCCCAGCTGTAGCTCCACTCCCAGTCCCCCCTCTCCTTATCTCATCCCCCTTCCCCCTTGCCTCTGAGAGGGTGTTTTCCCTCCCCCTCCCCTCCATCTCCCTTCCCTGGAGCCTCAAGAGACAATGTGTAGCTCTGGCTGTCCTGGATCTCACTCTGTAGAACAGGCTGGCCTCACACTCAGAGATCTGCCTGAGCAGAAGCCTACCCACCAAGTGCTGGGATTAAAAATGTGAACCACTGCCCAGTGAAAGTTTAATATTTCAACTAGGAATACTTGTGATTAAGCTAAAAGTGGTAATACTGGCAAATGAAACCACAGGAACTTGGGGCAATCGCACCCAAAGAGAAACAAAGTTTAAAGAGAGAGACTTTCCATGAATTGTTAAGTGTGGATTAAAACCAGCTAGTGTGTTAGCGTGTATACTGGCACTAAGAGAAAGCTACATGGGAAACTTGTAGCCATGACACCATCACCACTACTACCACCACCATACCATGAAAAATAAAAGAAAGAATGTGTAACAGTAATAAAACTAAAAATGGCTACCACACCTCAGGCATTACAGACTTTGTACTAGATACAGCAAGACTTTTGTTAAAATATAGACATACTTCTTGTCCTTGGGAGAAACATTCTTATCACTTCATCATCCTCTCCAAGGTCCACGTCACTTTCTGCAGCCCTTTGGTATCTTTAAGGAGTCACTTGTTGCCTCTGTAGTCGAAATTCAGTCCTGTAAAAGAAGCATCATTCTATCACCTCACAAGAAAGCACATTCTAGGAATCCCACTTATATAGCCTCATTAATCATTCCTAATTCATTCTCAGGTCTGCACATACCAGAGGCACAGAGCCAAGCAAGGTTATCAAAATGTACATGGTGATTATAGCAACTGCAAGTGCTGTTAGGGCATTCATGTGAGCTCTGACCACGTAAAGCTGAGACTGGAGCATATCAACACAGGTCAGTGAGCTCAGCCATCAAATCAAGATGATTCATCTCCCACTCTGGCTTCGGGTAGTCTGACAGAATAATTAGCCGATAAACATGTGGCCTTCGGCAATCTCTCCCCTCTCCCTCTCCCTCTCCCTCTCCCTCTCCCTCTCCCTCTCCCTCTTCTTCTCCCTCTCCCTCTCCCTCCGCTCCCCTCCCCTCCCCTCCCCTCCTCTCTCTCTCTCTCTCTCCCTCCCTCCCCCTCCCTCCCTCCCTCCCTCCCTCCCCTCTCTCTCAATTTCTCTTCCTCTCTGACCCTTGCATCCACACCATCCCATTTTGCCCATAGGCAATGTTATGTATATAGTAATTCATAGTGAATGAATAAAAAAGTCTTTTAAACCAAAACCACCAAAGATGCTTTATAAAGTCTTGAAATTACTGAGAAAAGACTTAAAAACAGTGCTATATTTCTTTACCAAAGCATTCTTCTTGGTTAAAATGCCAACTAGCAGCAAAATGGACTCAAGGTGAGTATACTAGTAGAAGGGCTTGAAGTTTCAGCTATCCACACCTTGCTACATTAGAGGCATCACACACAAATCACTAACCAAAGCAGCTACAGCATTACGAGTTTTCTTTCATCCTTATCTTGCACTTATGCTGTTCCCTCTGGATCAACTCTACACTGGGAGCTTCAGCTACAGCACATAGAATCCTTACGTGATCTTAGTACGCAAATTCCATTGTTCTAATTACCCAGATGATGAAACAGAAATTCAGTAAATTATTTTAGCCATGCCAAGTGTACTATGCTGCTTTTCACAGGCAAACAAATTTAATTTTAATTTTCCAGTATATTAAAAGACTCATCCCTATTTCACGTTTGTTTCCCCCCCAATTTATAATTTATTACGAACCTAATTTGTGTTTCTCCAGCTTTTTCTTATTTTAAAAAATGATCTTATGATCAAAAGAAAGAGAAAGTCTGGGGGCTATGGAGGTGGCTCCGTGGTTAAGAGCACTGACAACTCTTGCAGACATCCTGGATTCCGTTCCCTGTACTCACATGCAGCTCACGGCCAACTGTAGATTCAGTGCTAAGGATCTGATTCTGTGGGTACCAGGCACACATGTACACAGACATACATGCAGGGAAACAAGACACTCGCACATAGAAAATAAGTATTTTTTCTGAGAAAAAAAAACTGATGTTGTGAAAATTTGAAGCAATAATTATGATAAACCATTATAGTCACTCACCTCTGTGATTTATTCTATTTATTTTCAATAATTTGTTATCTACCAAATCACCTCTAACTTTGAAGTCACAAAATAAGCAAGACATTTCTTTACTCTTCCGTTCAACTGGTTGGGACACAACTCTAATAATGTAAGCAGCTAACAGCCTGATTCACTACAGACATTTGAATATTGTTTGTTTCACAGCTCTAGAATCTTAGCTAGTGTATTTGTGTTTTAAGAAGCATCAGGTATACAAGACAACTAACATACACACATCTGAAAAGACAAGAACCCATAAAATACAGCAGTGGGTGTGGGCAGAAGCCACTGGCCTCGTTCATGAAGAAAACTTCATGTGTGAGAAGCTCTTCTTACCCTCGCTGACAGAATGTATCCTTCAAAAACAGAGGCAGGCAATGAAGAAATCAATGTGTTTAAGTTTTGCACAGAACGTGCTTGATTGAACTAATTTTTTCAATTTTTCTTTATTCCCCACACCAATTCTCCTGGGAACAAGAAGTATTCACAGTGGTTGCAGAGTAAAACATCACTACCAGTAGCACAGACAGAACCATCAAAAAATACAACTGCATTGCTTTCTATACATTTTCATAAATCAAGCTTGCTGCATTCCTAAACAAGACAAAGCTGTTTTAAACAGGTTAAATAAAGAAGCTAATCAATGTCAGACCAGACTATATTTTAAATTATTCAGCTAAGGTAGAAGCTTTCCAAAGTTAATCAAATAAAAATGATAAAACAAAACTACATTCCTTGTTATTGTAGGAAGAAACCCACTTAGGACCATCTGTCTTTGAGATTAACCACCCACAGTGAGAGAGAAATGTCCTAATGGAGCAATGCCACAAAAGCATGTGGATTCCAACAAGTCACAAGGTAACTATGACAGGAAAGCCATAGTTACTTGTGAGATCACAAAAAGCCTATGATATAACTTTTAACTGAAGCAAAATTTACATAATGTAGTACTACTCATCACAAACATGAATGAACAATTCAGCAGCATTTAGACTATTTCCCAGCATTGAGCAACAATTACCTCTACCATTCACAAAATATTTTCAGCCATTAAAAATAAAACCTGGTACTTGTAAGCAGTTACTTCTATCACCAACCCCTAACCCCCTAGAAACCATCAATTTGCTTTATGTTTCTTAAAATATATTTCTTTGGGCTATTTCTTTTTGTTGTTGTTGTTGTTGTTGTTCTGAAACTCAGAATATAGCCAGACTAGTCCTGAACTCTCAGACATCCTTCTGCCTCATTCTTCCTAGATGTTGGGCTTACAAGGTATGAGCCACCATGCTTACCTTCCTTGGAATAATTAATATAAATGCAATCATGCAATGTAACCCTCCATGTCTGAGTCTTTCAGTTAACACGATATTTCATCTAAATTGTATTATGTGTCACTATTTCTTTTTATCACAGAAATACACTTGTATGTATCAATTTTTCACTGACTTATGTATTAATAAATACTAGGTTTTCTAACTTTTGGCCACTGTTACTAGTATTGCTATTAATAAAACTATAAAATTAAATATTTAAAACCATGTTTCCAATTACTGGAGGTAAATACCTAAGGGTGAATGGTGAAATTTCTGTGTCACATGAAAATTCTGCCTTCAACTCTTTAGGGAGCTACTGAACTGTTTTCGACAGAAGCTATACTATTTTACATTCCTACCAGATAAGTAAATAGTGGGGACTCCTTGGGTCCTCAATACTTATAACTTTATTAATTTCTGTTCTGCTTTGCCCTCAAGGATATAGTCATCCTGTGGATATGAAATAGAATGTCACTGTGGTTTAATCTGTATTTCCTTAATAACTAATGGTGCTGAGTATCTTTTCACATGCATAGACATTTGAGAATCTTCTTTAGAAAAATTTATTCAAATCATTTTTCCATATATTTTTAAAATCATTTATTTAATGTATATGAGTACACTGTAGCTGTCTTCAGACACGCCAGAAGAGGGCATCAGATCCCATTACAGATGATTGTGAGCCACCATGTGTTTGCTGGGATTTGAACTCAGGACCTCTGGAAGAGCAGTCAGTGCTCTAACCACTGAGCCATCTCTCCAGCCTCACTTTCTATATTTTGATTAGGTTGTTTAGTTGTTGAGTTCTAAAATGACAAATAGACCCTTAAGAGATTTTCAATTTTCTCCTGTTCTATAAGGTATTTTCTTAATAGTAACCTTGGGTCCAAAATAGTTTTAAACTTTGATATATTCCAATTTGCCAAACTTTCAATTTACTGATTGGGTCCAAGATCAACAAGATTTACTCATGACCAATAAGATGGGTCAGTGCTACCAAAGCCTGACAACCTGAGTTCAAGCTACAACCCACAGTGGAGAGAGAACAGAATCCTAACTGTCCTCTGGTGTCTGCAGTTGTGCCACAGCACAGGAGTGCTTCCTCTCAATTACATAGACTGTAATATTTTTAAAGATTTACTTTTGGGGTAGGAGACCTGGCTCAGCACTTAAGAGCATTTGTTGCTCTCCCAGAGGACCCGAGTTTGGTTCCCAGCGCCTACGTGGTGGCTCACACCAGTCATAACTCCAGTTCTAGGTAATCTGAACTTTTCTGCCTCCATGGGCACCAGACATGTGCATGTGATGCATGTACCTATATGTAGGCAAAATGCTCTTATACATAAAATAATTTTTAAAGAGATTTGCCTTTATATTTACTTGGGTATCATAGTTTTTGCTCTCATAACTGGCCTTTGATTCATTTTGACTTTAGCACATGGTGTGAATATGGAGCGCGACTTCACTGTTTTACATGAAGATACTCATTTGTCTCTACACCGTGTATTGAAAACATTATCCTTTACCTGAATGGTCTTAACAGCCTTTTCAAAAAATAAGTGCCAACATTCAGAAGGGTTCTTTCTGTATTCTCAGTTATTCTCAGTTTCTCTCTATTTATCTATTTGCATACTCTGACACCAGTACCATACCATTACATCTGTGCAATGAATTTTGAAATGGAGACATGCGAGTCTTCTGACTTCACTTTTCAAGATTGCCGTGACTATCCAAGGTCCTATGACACTATATGGGAGTGAGCAAATGGGACATCGAACTCACAGACCAGCTGGTACCACTGGCACTTCAATGCTGAACCATTTCTCTGTCCCCAAAGAAATTTTTCTTTTCTTTAATTGTCCAATATAAAATTAATGAAAAGATCATTTCTAAAACAAGCTCTTACTTCTCTGATTGATATGAAGGGTAGTGTGTAGTGTATTAGACTTTTTTGAGGTTTACTTTATATTTGTGCAAAAATGTGAATCTGTGTGTGCGTGCGCGCACATGTACATTGGATCTCGTGCAACTGGAGTTAAAGGCTGTGTGAACTTCCTGCTGCAGGTGCTGGGAACCAGACTCAGGTCCTTCTGCAGCAGCACACAGGTGCTCTAAGTTCTCTCTTCAACATAAAGAACTTTCTTCAAAAATGTTGGCTGAGATAGCTGAGAAAACAATCATTTGATGTTATAGATATCCCCTGGGCTGGACACAATGTTTCTTGTTTTCACATCAAAATTTAAACTAAAAGAAATGTGGTAACATAGGAAAAAAATAACTGCAGTGCTTTCTAAGACTAGCAATTTCCAGGAAATAGTATAGTCCCCAAAAGTACAAGTCATTTGAGACTGGAAGACTGAGTCTATGAAGCAAGGGACTGCTGCTGCACCTGTGTCTGCTGTCCATTTCTCAGAGGCTCCAGAACCTCCTGACAAAATAGGTGGAAAGTCTTTCTATTTGGTCCCACCTCCAGGGCAGCCACAGTCACCTTCCCTATAATGGTGTGGTGCGTTCAACATGATAACGTCACATTCCTCTACTCTAGCTGCACACAGTTCACCTGAACTTAATGTCAAGACTCAGGAACAGGTGGGACATGGAGCTTTTTAGTTGGTGGTAAAACAGATGAAAATACTTACTTACATGTGTTTCTGTACATGTGTATGCATACATGGAGTTACAGGCTCTTGTGAGCTGCCTAAACTCTACCTACACAAAACAGGCCAGGGGGCAGACTTGGCTTCAGAGAGACAGCCTTGGCTCCTCAAACCCCCAGCTCAGAATCTCTAATCTGAGGTAGCACAAAGTACCCAACACAGGACGACTAAATTACATCAGTGACTTGAGTCTGTGCTTTTCATTTCCCGGAGTCCAGAGGAAGGTTTTATTTCATTTCTGCTGGGAAGGTAGAAAAGGGCTGCCCAGCAAGAGTTTGAAGCACTAGTGCTCCTCAGCCTTGAAGACTAAAGCAAAGGGAGCCAGACCAAGGCACTCACTCAGGGACACTTGCTGCAGGGCTGGCTGGCTAGGGAATAACTTTAGTTATCAACTACTGTGATTTGACTCCATGTACTAGCTTCTCTATTGGATGGCAATTGGAATAACCTCTAAAAACTTAGCCTCTCCTTTCTTCTTCCTCTTTTGATTTTTTTCTTCCTTTCTTCCTTTCTTTCTTTTTTTCTTTTTTTTTTTTTCTTTTTTTGTAAAAGGAGTTTCTCACTGATTCGAAGACTACTATTTGGTGTTTAATAGCTGAATTGCTGATGTGGCCATCTGCAACTTCAGCTTTGTTCTCTGCTCTCTGTGGTGGTCCTTGTTATAAGTGTCTGAAAGCCAACCCTTATTGCAAGGCAAATGCTAGGTTTGCAAGCCTCACCAGACAGGAAGAGGAAAGCAGATGGCATGCTGAGGTTTGTGAAACAGCTACAAACTGATAAGCCTCAATTTTAAAGTAGCCAGTACCTGAACACATGGTCAACCAACAAGAGAATGGATAGACTGGTAAGTATGCAATGGAACATTACTTAGTAATAAAAAATATTTACTTGATATATCATAGATTAAACTCAAAATCTTATTGAACAAATGAATCTTACACATAAAAGAAAATATATAATTCTGGTTTATAGAATTTTAGAGAAAACAAATAATCTCTGATGGTTAGAAAAATGACAAAAGAGATTGCACCTGGATGATGAGAGCACAAAAGCTCTTTTCAAGTTGACAGGAACACTTTGCATGAGAGAGCTTGGAATGCTGATTACCCTTCTCAAATTTGCACAGTTCAAATCTGTGTGCTTCACCAGGCTGGAGTGGTACACAGCTTTGATCCCAGCAGAGGCAGTGACAAGTGGATCTCTGTGAGTTTGAGACTAATCTGGTATATAAAGTAAGTTCCAGAATAGCCAGACCTACACAGAAAACCCCTGGTTGTTTCTTTAAAATATGCATGCTTTTTATGTAAATTACATCTCAATTATTAAAATTTAAAAGTTGAAAGGCCCCCTTTTTAAAAAAGTGAAACAGGCAATTTTTTTAATGGATATTTTCTTTACTTACATTTTAAATGTTATTCCCTTTCCTGGTTTCCCCTCTGGAACCTCCCTATCCCATCCCCCCTCCCTCTGCCTCTATGAGAGTGTTCCCCCACCCACCCATTCCTCCCCATCTCCCCGCCCTGGCATTCCCCTACATTGAGGTATTGAGCCCTCACAGGGCCAAGGGCCTCACCTCTCATTGATGCCTGCTAAGACTATCCTCTGCTACATATGCTGCTAGAGCCATGGGTCCCTCCATGACATGTGGCAGTTTTGTATCATTCCTATATGGTAACATTCTGAGGTAGAGGTAAGATGTTTGAAAACTGTGTGTTCTTATATCTTTAAGGCCAGTGGGGTGGCTTGATGGATGAGCATTTGCCACCATGTCCAACAACTTGAGGTAAATTCCCAGGACTCACATGCTAGAAGGTAAGAACTTACTTCTGGAAGCTGACTTCTGACCTCTACATACATGTATGCATACAAACACACACACAATAAATTTAATTTAAGTTAAAATACATGAGGCTGTAGAGTTGAAACAGTAGTTAAGAATGCTTGTTGTTGATTGGAGGCAAGAGAGAATGGAAAGAATAAGGACCAAGGCAGAAAGGAATCAGAATGAGAGAATGACTGTTTTTGGGAGACCTGGCTGAATGCACTAAGAAGATTGGAATTGTCAGGAAATAGAAGACCTGCTATGGTGCTTCCCTCCAGAAAATGGTGAAGAAAAAGGGAATCAGGCAGCATTCCAAGTACATTTGATCCTTCTGTGGCTTGACCAAGATGAAGAGATGAGCCATTAGCATCTGGCACTGTTGTTTCATTGCTACATGGTTGGCTGGACTTGCACCTACCACATTGCTTCTGCTACCACTGTCAGGCCTGCTACCAGAAGACTGAATAAACTGAAGAAGAACTTGTAGAAGCACTGCTGTTTGAGACTTGCCTAGCCTGCAATTAAATGTGTTAGTTTAGATAGTTTAATTTATGTGGGAGGGGGCACGCCATAAGATTCAGCTGTAAGACATAGTGATTCATGGGAAAAGGGGCCAGCTTATTGTGGATGATGCCATTCCTGGGCTGGTGGTCCTGTGTTCTGTATGAAAGCAGACTGAGCAAATCATGGAGAGCAAGCCAGTAAGCAGCACCCCTCTGACAGAAGCCATCTGAGAAAGCCTATGGCAAGTGAGCTTCCTGGAGATGACCCACCATTTTGCATGGCTGTGGTGGGTGTACTCTGGAGAGGCACAGCCCAGAGACTTCATCTCAGGATTGCTTCTTGCTGCTGATATGCCTTTTCTGTCACCATTACATCACCTAAGGATTCCTGGGCATTAGTCCAACCTATTGAGCAGATTTCCTGCAAATAACATGAAGATGAATTAACGATATTTTGATGAATTGATTACTTTATAACATTCCTGATTTGTATCAAATAATTTTAAGAAGAAAGTTTAAGAAGTTGGTTTTAGTTGTTTTGCCGGAAAGATGTAATAAAGTCAGCATCAAGAATAGGATGTGCCCCTCCTCACAGAACAGTAAGGGCTGAATAATAAGGAATGCAATGAGCTTTCATAAATTACAAGAAGAGGAAAGGGCTTGCGACAAATTTGTGATCAAGGAAAAATATTCATTCTACGTCAGGTCCAAGGATAAAGCCACAGGTATGCATTATGATAAAGCAAGGCCATATGAAACTGTTGTTTTGAATTTATAACAAGCTTATAAAATGAAACATTGCTTTGAACTTACTATCTACAACCTCCTGTAATTCCCCTTTTGTTATAACATTTCATCTATGAAGTAATTTTTATAAGGGACTTTGTCTAATAAGGTATAACAAAGCCAGAGAGAAGAAATAAAGTATTGCCTGTGGGGCTCAGCTCCATCCACTACAAAAAAAAAAAAAAAAAAAAAGAATGCTTGTTGTTATTGAAAAAGACAAGGGTTCAATTCCCAGCACCTGCATGGAGGCTCACCTACTCCTCAGGCACTTGGCATGCATGTGATACAGACATATATGAAGGCAAAATACTCATATACATATAATAACAATAATTCTTAAAAATACATATATATATTTAAGTGAAACAGTGATGTATCTTTTTAAAACTGCATGGAAGTTTATCTTTAATTATTTATAGTGTGTGTGTGTGTGTGTGTGTGAGTGTGTGTGTGTTAGTTATATGCATGAGTGTGTACTTGCAGAGGCCAGGGGTTAACAAACATCAGGTTTCTCTCCTCTTTCACTACCCATCTTATTTTTGAGACAGTTTCTCTTACTAAACCCAAGACTTAGCTGTTTCATCTAAACTGGCTAGACAGAGCTCCAGGTATCTACCTGCTCCAACACCACCTCCAGCACTGCAGCTACAGGTGAGCACAACCGCACACAGCTTTTATATGAATGCTGTGGGTTTAAATTTAGGTTTTCATTATTGTGAAATCACTATACCCACTGAGCCATCTCCCCAGCTGTGGTGGCTTGAATATGCTTGGCCCAGGGAGTGGCACTATTAGGAGGTGTGGTCTTGGTGAAGTAGGTTTAGCCTTCTTGGAGGAAGTGTGTCACTCTGAGGTGGGCTTTGAGACCCCTTCTTCTAACTGGCCTGGAAGCCAATCTTCCTTCCTGGCTGCCTTCTGATCAAGATTTGGAACTCTCAGCTCCTTCTCCAGCACCTTGTTTGCCTGGATTCCACTGTGCTTCTTGCCTTAATGATAATGGACTGAACCTCTGAACCTGTAAGCCAGCCTTAATTAAATGTTGTCCTTTATAAGAGTTGACTTGATCATAGGATCTCTTTACAGCAATGGAAACCCTCAGAGGGATTTTTGCTTAATTTGAAGTAGGAAGATCCAATTCTAATCAAGATCTTTAAAGTATAATACATGACTTTAATCCAGATCTTCTGAGCTGGGAAAAGCCTCCTCTAACCTGGGCCACACCTTCTGCTAGAAGCCTATAGAAGAACATGGAAGAAGGAAGGTTTTGCTCTTTGCCTGCTTGTTCTCAACTCAATAGCAAGTCCATAAGACCCCAGCATTAGCTCATGGCTTTGGGATTCCAGCATACACTGAAGACCAGCTGAGATTTCCAGCCCCATGGACTGAACTGGATTCTTGGACTTTCAGTTCACAATCATTGTTGGATTGGCTGGATTACAGCCTGTAAATCATTCTAATCATTCTTTAATTCTAATAAATCTAATCTATATTATCTTATACCATTTTTGCATGTAAATTACTGTTTTCATCATGATTGTTTTCTTAGGATAGACCTCAAGAATTTGAAATTTCTTGGGTCAAAGCGTTTCTAAAGCCATTTTAAGACCCGTCTAGCCAAGCTACATTGTGCCACTGTGCATCCGAGTGCCTTCTACTCTCTTGCCTGCATACAATGTCACACCCTCAAATACCATAACACCCACACCAGTAAACATTCACACACTTTGCTAACTTGATACTAGAAACAGTATCTAACAGCTTCAAATGCATTTTTCATTAACAGAATGGAACTGTTTTTCCATTTGATTAACTCAGCCAGTGCTCCTCCTCTGCGGCTAGTATGCTAAATTCCTTGATACTTTTCAGAGAAATCAAAAAGTGTCAGGAATATTTTGTTCAGCATATGCACATGTGTATACAGGCATCTGCCCAAAAATGCATGAGTAAGGCCAGAGGTGGACATCTGGAGTGTTCTATCACTCTCCACATTATGTTTTGAGACAAAGCCTATCTCAGAACCTGGTGGTTACTGTTTTGCAGTTTAACTGGCTGGCCTTGGTATCCATCTGTCTCTGTACCAACATGCTAGCTCTGTGGTTACAGACACACGCCATCCCAAACTTTCTATGTGGATACTAGGGATCTAATAAACTCATGCTGCACAGCAAGCACTTTACCAACTATCCCTCCAGACCCCCTTTCATCTCTTAAAATGTCCTATGTAAAATACTAATTACAAGAATATATTATAAAATGTAAAAGGATTATATAGTGGCATACTATAACAGGAAAATGTTATCATAATAGTGATGACTGAAGATATTTTTAAAAATTAAAAACCAATTGGGATCATGTAAAAAATAAAACCCTCAATCTGAATCAAGCAAAAGGAAAGGACCCCCCAAGAATATGTGTTTATCCACAGAACCCTGGGGGAAGCAAACCTAAATCCACACAGTAGAAGCTGATGTGGAAGTAAAAGAGAGACAGGGATTGCCAAGAAAATAAAGGTCTGGGAAACAGCTGATCCTCTAATGTTCTCATAAGGACAACACTAATAGAACAGCTCTCCACAGTGAAGGAGGGTGTTAGCTGGGGAGACCACCCACGAAGGTGCTAGGACTACAGAGTGAAGAAATAGCACTGCAAGGAAAATGCACATCCCACTCAAGTTAAGAGAACCCAGTTTGGCTACCTCTCTAATCACATAAGAAAATTATCTGGGAGCTTCTCTAAAACATCAATTATCTAGACCCCACAATTCAACTGAGCCAGTATTGACAAGAGTGGGCCCAGGTTCATATATTTAAAAGCACTCCAGAAAATTCAGTGCAGTCCTAATTTGAAAATCACTTAACTGTCTCTGCTCCTTCATGTTCCAGAGACACCTACATCTTCTCATGCAGTGCCAGCCCCGTCCCTAAGACGTGATGATGAAGATTAGAGTGGACACATTTGGCCTTATTGGGTACCAGGGCTTTCTTCAACTCTGGCAAGCCAATCAATGGCCTCTTCATTGACTTCAACTATATGGTCTACAAGCTCCTGTATAATTCTACCTATGGCAAGTTTCACAGCAGAATCAAGGCTGAGAAAGAAAAACTTGTCATTTTCAAAGGTTGTCACCATCTTCCAGGGGTGAGATCTCGCTATCTTGCCAACATCAAGTGAGGTGATGCTGATGCTGAATTTGTTGTGGAATCTACTGGTGTGTTCATCTTTGTGGAGAAGGCCTGGCCAACTTGAAGGGTTGGGCTAAAAAGGTCATCATCTCTTCTGCTGATGCCTCCATGTTTGTGAAGGGTGTGAACCATAAGAAGTATGACCACTCACTCAAGATTGTCAGCAATGCTTCCTGTACAATCAACTACTTACTCCCTGCCCCCATCAAGCCAGGTTATTCATGACAGCTTTAGCATTATGAAAGGACTCATTACCACAATCTATGCCATCACTACCACCCAGAAAACTGTGGATGGCCCCTCTGGAAAGCTATAGAATGATGACCATAGGGCCACCCAGATCATTATCCCTACATCCACTGGTGCAGCCAAGGCTGTGAGTAAGGTCATCCCAGAGCTGAACAGGAAGCTCCCTGACTTGGCCTTCTGTGTCCCTACTCCAATATATCTGTCATGAATCTGACATGCTGCCTGAAGAAAGCCAAGTATAATGACATCAAGAATGTGATGAAACGGTCATTAAAGGGCCCACTAAAAGGCATCCTTGGCTAAACTGAAGACAGGGTTTTCTCCTGCCTTTGATGACAGGGCTGGAGTTGTTCTCAATGACAACTTTGTAAGACTCATTTCTTAGTATGACAATGAATATGGCTACAGCAACAGGGTAGTGGTCCTCATGGCCTACAGAGACTCCAAAGACTAAGAAGCCTTGGGCCACCTGCCCCAGCAAGAATGTGAGAAGAAAAAGGCCTTTAGTTGCTGAAAAGTCTCTGTCCCAACTCAGCCCTTAACAATGAGCATCTCCCTTTACAGTTTTCATCTCAGATCCCCAGGAAGAGGAGGGTGGGGCTTAGGGAGCCCTACTCTCTTCAATACCATCAACAGTCTTCACAACAGCTCCCTCCAAAAAAAAAAAAAGTTGCTTATCTGGATCCTCTTTTATAAATGTTAACAGAAACCAAACTAACAATCAAACACTGAGAAAATCAATAGATTAAATGAGGGCTGTATGCTCAGTTCGTACAGTGCTTGCTTAGCATGCACAAAGCCTTAGATTTGATCCCTGGAACTACATAAAACTGGAGATAATGATGTCAGCATATCTGTAATCTTGCACTTGAGAATAGATGCAGGAGTATCAGAAATTCAAGGTCATTCTTGGCTACATAATGAGTTTGAGGTCAGCCTGGGCTACAAGAGATGAAAATGGGACTGGAATTTGGGTTCAAGTAAGAGGGAACAAAAGAAGACACTAGTATACTTGACTTGGGTTTCCAAAAAAGACCACTCTGGCTGAAATGTCAAATAGATAGTAGTAGGGCCAGAATATGAGCAGAAAAAGAAAGCAAATGGCTGGTGCAGATGTCTGCTTTAATGCCCACAGTAGGCTGCTGGTAATAGAGAGGGTTCTCCATGTGCTGAAAGCAAAAGGCATTAGCAGGTTCTGATGAACTACACATAAGGAACAGAGTTTAACAATGGAGCTCAACTTTATGAATTTAATTACTAAATACAGGAGAGTACTGTTTTACCAAAATGGAGATTATTGGATAGTTCCAAAGACATCAAAGAAATGTCCAGAAACTTTATAGTGCTTTTTCTCAGGACTAATTTTTTTAGATTCTACAAATATCAATGACAATCATATATTTCTCTTCTCACCCTTCCTGCCAACTAGTAATCTTCAACATATATTTTATTTATATTTCACACTAAAAGTAATGCCCCAGATATCTACTAGGCTTTCAACATCTAATGAGGTTCGGATATCAGGTATAACCTAGAATCCTAAGTCCATTCCATACAGTAAAGTGGGGCCAATGAAGGTATTTTAAATAATAAACAGGCAACAGCTCATGGCTACTTTTCACTATTATTTCCTGAGATTACTCTAACAGTGAGAGATCGGTGTAAGTGCAGTAAAATGTTAATGCATGTCAAAAGATACATCACAGCTCTCTGACATCCATTTGGTTGTATGGCTATGTGTAAATTCACTCACACAATAGTGGTTTTCCATACCATGGAAATGACACACCTCTCTTCTGCATCTACCCAGTTCTGTAGAGATCCCCAGAGTTCATAATGCAGGGATTCAGCCCTCCACAGTGAGGCTGAATGTCCTATAGCATCAAGACTGCTCACCACAAAGGGCAAAGGTAAGTACCTCTTCCAGGAAGCCTAGTCAATGAACACTAACAAAACATAGCTATGAGCCAAAGGTAAGGATGAAAAACCACACTCTCCAATTTATAATGCACAGTCTATTCATACACAGCTTCTCTTAGCTAGAGTAAATAGAAAGTCATCTTAAACGCCTTTGGAGGATGAAGGGTTAGGAAAAAGGTCAAAGTGAAAAGCTTTGGATGTGGTAAGTATGTTTGGGTATTATATGTATAACTTTAAAAGTAAATGTAATACAATTTAGTTTCCCTATAGCAGTAAAAATTGTATTCCATGTTTCAACTACAAAATATAAAATGCTTATTGTGTAATGATTTTTAAACATACAGCTATTGATCAAATAATTAATTTAAGCACTGAATTTGGTACTGATAAAGCCCCAAGCAGCATGCTTTACTAGACCCTCTGACTCCTAGGCCACTGACTGTTCTGTGTTCATCTGTGCTATTCCAGTTGCTTCAGGTTTCACTTTACATGCCAGCAATTCCCAAAGCCAGCTGCCTCTCACCATAGGCCAGCTGCATACTGCATATTGGCTCTTGGATAACCTACTTCCTCTGAAGCTCTGCTTGTGTCAAACCAAAATCATCCTCTTCTTCAGAACTGATCCATCTCTTCCATTGCCCACCTCGATGTACAAGCAACAACCAAAACTATGTCTTTCCACTATCTTCATTTTCCCACTAGTACTCAATACCCATTAGTTTCCCTTCCTGAGATTTTCTTTAACATGCTGGCTATTCAGCTACATCTGCACAAAGAAACAGCACTTCTCATCAAGACTGAAGTCTTCAAACTCTCTGCATTCTGTTCTCTACACATGAGAGAAAGGAGGAGGCTCTCAGCTGCTAGGAAATCCCTGTCCCATTCAGCCCCCAACACACTGAACATTGTTCTCAGACTCTGTACCTCAGATCCTCAGAAGAAAGGGGAGGGCTCAAGAAGCCTCACTCTTGTATATACTATCAATAAAGCTCACTGCTCTCGCCAAGTAAGAAAGAAGAAACAGAAGTATTTTTAAAATAATTGTACTCCACTTCTTACCAAACAAATACAGTCAGGTGACTGTTCTCTTTTCTTTTCATTTTTTTTAAATTCCACAATTAGAATGTTTGTGCTCTCGCTTTGAAAATGAGTACAGGAATGTTTATGTGACTAAGAAAACTGTAACTCAGTTTTCCAGAACTGTTCCATTTTTAGTTTCTTGTGAGAAAAAGGCTTACCAATTTGCTTTGAAATATTGTAGTAGCCTTTGAATTAAAAAGTGTGGTGCAGAGAACTGTAAATGAGACATAAACTGTGCATATGTATGTACATAAAATGTAAAACCTCAAGCTCAATTATAGAGTGCCTTTTAGATGTTCCACTTTCTATAAAGTTTTTGCATGCACATAAATATATAATTGTTATTGAAAGATTTATATACAATAGTTTTCCTTAATGGTATCTAGAGGTACTTTGTATTTTGTTGTGGAAGTTAAAATATATATTTCCATCACAAATTATAGTTAAAATTTAAAATATTTAAACATAAATAGTCAAGCATGGAGGTATGCACCTTTAATCCCAGCACTCAGAGGAGAGGCAAGCAGATCTCTATGAGTTCCAGGCCAGCCTGGTGTATAGAGTGAGTTCTAGGCCAGTCAGAGCTACACAGTGAGACTCTGTCTCAAAATAACAAAGGGAAAATAATTAAATAAAATTGCCTAGTTATGAATCCCAGTTAATAGAATGAGTAGTTCTGGACAAAACATTTATTTTCCTAAGCCAGTCTACTAAAACCTTGATCTTCTTTGTATCTAAATACTCAGACTTTAAGGAAACAATGCTAATATTAGCATCAGGGAACCTGACTCTTAGATGCTGCTGTCACCAACACCTAAAAGGTTGCTGCACAATCACAGACAGGGCAGCTCATCTGCCTAAACCTTGGTTTCCTCATTTAAAGTGTAAAAGAGAGGAACTCACCCATTAACAAGATGATACTAAATTTAGTAAGTAACCGTCGCCAAATTATTTCCCAAGGAATCCTGGGTTAATTTAGCACTTGAATAATTCTATCAAAGAAGACCAAAACGGTGCTGCATTTGGATGTATCAGCTCCAGCCTGTCCTCCTCTTGCTCTGGCTGTGCTGCCCACTAGCTGGTGACACTGCCTGTGCTTTTCTACAGTCGGTGGCACCATCAGAAAGTCACAACGTGAACTTTTTCACTTGTAGAGCAGAGACAGCAATGGTGCCTATCTCAGAGAGTTACTGAGGATTATGTAAGGTACTACTTATTAAATACACAGAAGTCCACCTACCACAGAGTCAAAGCTCGTCCATGCTATTGGTACAAGTTCTTATTAGCTAATAATTCAGTCCTTACATTGATATAAGAAAAATTTACAATGGCACCAGAATAGCCAATGTACATAATGTTCTTTTTGTATAGTTGTAAAGTTTTTAAAATTAAAAATAAAAACAAAAAGAAAGCAACAGTTTCCATTACCCCAAATTAGCCACTTATAACTGAAAATATTTAAAAAGACTGATGTTGTCAAGGTGACAGGTTGTAAATCCTGTATCTCATCCCTTCCTTTTGTGTTCACTCATCTGCCACCTTACGGGTTTAATAAAGATTACTATATGATAAATTTCTTGATATTTGTCTGGAAAACCTATTTCACCTACACTCTAAAATGATAGTTAGCTTGCTATCTAATAATAGCGTAGCCTGAACAATTACTTAGATACTCTTAGTCTGTAGTTCTTCTCTTCAGAAAGTGATATGTTAAAGTTACTTACACTTCATGCTCTGTGTTAGGCACACTCTGAGATGGTCACTAATGATCTTTGCTTCCTGGTATTCATGCCCTTGAGTAACCTCCTCTGCTGCAACGTGGGCCAGTTTACTGACTCACTTCTAACAAATACAGCAGATGTGCTGGAGCGTCACTTCCAAAACCAGGTTATAGAGGGGCTCTGGCTTCCGTCTTAGGTGTTTTCTTTCCCTCTTAGATCATGCCTCCTACGGGAAGCCAACATTAAGTCATTAGGTAACTGGGTAGATGGGTACTTGTGAAGAACTAAAGCTAGCAACAACAGCGTTTAAATTCAAATTTAGAGCAAAACAAACACTTTCATTTTTTAAATTTCCATTTGACTGTAACTCTAGAGCCTGTTATTTATGGATTTGAGATCTCCATGATGGTGGTGACTTTTATACAGTGCCATCATCCCTTTAATCTAGAAAAGTGATTGGCCCACAATAGTTGCACACAGTTTAAACCGTATGCTAGTTACAAACTAAGATAAAAAAAATCTGGAGATTTTCAAAATTTGCTGACGAACAACACATAGAGTTGCATAGGCATATGAACACATAGAAATCATTAGCCTACAAAAGACTGGTTTTATCTGGCTAGAATAGTATTTATAAACACTACACTGACATAGGTACAATTTGCCATAGATACTGTTTGGTTGTTGTTTTGCTTTACAGATATATTTTTTAAATTATGTGTATAGGGGTTGTGCATGTTTAAGCAGTGCTGCAAGATGTACAGAAGAGGGTGTCTGATGTTGTGGCAGTTTGAATAAAAATGCTACTCATAGGCTCATAGAGTGGCACTATTAGGAGGTGTGACCCTGTTGGAGGAAATGTATCACTTCAGACAGGCTTTGAGTTTTCAGATGCCCAAGTCAGGGCCAGTGTCACTCTCTTTTTTTGTTGTCTGTGGATCCAGATGAAGAACTCCCAGCTGTTTTTCTAGCACCATGTTGGCCTACATGCTGCCATATTTCCCACAATGACAATGATGGATTAAAGCCCTGAACTTGCTACTTGATCATGATGTTTTGTGCAGGAATAGAAACCCTAAGACACCCTCCCTCCCTTTCCCCTTTGCCTATATGAGGATGCTCCTCCACCCACTCACCCATTCCTGCCTCACCTCTCTAGCATCCCCTACACTAGGGTATCAAACCTCCACAGGACTAAGGGCCTCCCCTCCCACTGATGTCAGACAAGGCCATCCTCTGCTACATATGTATCTGGAGCCATGGGTCTCTCCATATGTACTCTTTGGTTGGTGGTTTAGTCTCTGGGAGCTCTGAGTGGTCCAGTTAGTTGATATTGTTCTTCCTATGAGGTTGCAATCTCCTTCAGCTCCTTCAGTCCTTCCCCCAGCTCTCCAATTAGGGTCCCTGGGCTCAGTCTGATGGTTGGCTGTGAGTATCTGCATCTATATTGGGCAGGTGCTGGTAGAACCTCTCAGGGAACAGCCATGCCAGGCTCCTGTCAACAAGCTGTTCTTGGCTTCAGCAATAGTGTGGGGTGTTGATGTCTGCAGATGGGATGGATCCCTAGGTAAGGTGGTCTTTTATTCAATCACTACATCACTGTTGAGTAATACTCTAATTCCAATTGTGTTATCCAATGTCAAGTCCATGGATGAGTGGCTTCTAACTCAATGTCAGTACAATAGAGAATAAAGATACTCCTTGTTCCACTTCAAATCCGTAGGGGGCTGGTTATATCATGGTACTAAATACAGAATGTTGTCTCCCATTTTCTTCTATAAAGGTCAGGCCATCTCTGTCTCCCTTGGGTAGCATGCTAAGGATATCATCATGCTGTGCCAATCAATTCATGGTTTGAATATGTCTACCAAAGGTTCTAAAATTTGTCTCTTTCCTTTCAACAGTTTAATCAATGTTAGTTAAAATCATCTTAATCCAATGAATTCATGAAACCTTTCTGCACTCCAGGTGCAAATTCCACAGAGAAATGACCATATTTTACTTATTAACTATATTCCAAGTGGCTACCAGCAAGCTGACAAAAAGTAGTATTTAAAAATCTGAGTAAATAAACAAATAATTTTACTTACATAGGAATTTATCTCCATCCTAGTTGCAATTGTTACAAAAAGATAACTACAGATTAAAAATGAATAGTAACTCCAAGCATATTTTGAGCAACATTAGACCAACATGAATTAAATAAGATGTTTTCTTTCTTTTTTTAAAAATAGGTCTTCATCTTTATTTTATATACATATTGATATTTTGCTTGCATATATGCCTGTGCGAGATTGTTGGATCCCCTAGAACCAGAGTTACAGACAGTTGTGATCTGCCATATGGGTGCTGGGAATTGAATCCAGGTTCTCTGGAAGAGCAGCCAATGCACTTAACCACTGAGCCATCTCTCCTGCTCCAATAAGAGGTTTTCAAAATGACCCACTGGAAAAGAAAACACACCCATGTTTGATGAAGTTCTGTTATGTTTGGTAAAAACTCTGCTTAGTCTATAATCACAACATTAAGTGTTATTAAAAGATTCTAAAATTCCACTAAATCTACAACTGGAAATGGTGGGTATATGCCAGTAGTTCTAATCTAGGAGTCTGAGATCACCCTCAGCAAAGTAGTAAGACCCAATTTCAAACAAACACCAAACAAAAAGACACCAAAACAAACTCATATATCTACAAAGAAGCAACAAATGAGAATCTGTTTTTGCTAAATTATGATTTCATGCCAGGTACCATTTTTATTTGTTCATCCAGACAGGACTTTTCTTGAAGCCCTGACTGTCCTGGAACTCACTCTGTAGACCAGGTTAGCCTCAAATTCAGAGATCCTCTGCCTCCTGAGTGCTGGGATTAAAGGTGTATGTCACCTCAAGTTTAGCCAGATATTGGTTGGCTATTCCCTCAGTCTCTGCTCCATCCCTTGTGCCTGCATTTCTGACTGTGTTTTTAACCTATGTTTTAGGGTTAGAGTTAGGGTTAGGATTCTTTTTAGCTCAGAAATGCTATTTCAGCAATGAACTCATTTTATAAAAATTCCAATGGAGTAGAAAATGATAAATGTCATTAACATTTCTCATCATAAAATTTTATAAGTTACAGCATACTGTATAGGCAAAGATTTTAAAGCTGTCCATTTAGGTTCGGGGGCACATTGCTTGACATGTTCAAGGTCCTGGATTCAATTCCCAGTACCACATAAACAAAAATTTTTGTCTTTTTGGTAACCTTCTGGTATATGAAAACATACCAAAAACTAAACAAACAAAAGACCCAATATAGATGGACACTTTATCAAATGTCTAAATTAACAAGCAACTTGAAAAGAGACTGGATGTGTTGGATGAGAGCTGCTCTGCTAGAATATGGAATCCAATAAACACGAACAGCAGGGTGGACAGCTCTTAAAGGCTGGTGAAACAATACTCACCTTGTTTCCTCTGCTTATGTAGTGAGCATCGTAAGGACTCTCCTGAGAGCATGATAGGAACTGCACAGCCAACCAAACATTGGTGCTTTGCATTCACAAGAAGTTTCACCCCAAAACTCCACCTTACTACACACAGTACAATCCAGGAGACGCCACACTACCAACATAACTTTGGAGAGGATTTGCCACAGAGGTGCAATCTCAGGCTGTACTCAGACCTACTGAATCAGAACCTGCACTGTAACTAACTGAAAAGCACAGAATGGGCTATCATTGCTAATTTGGAGGGAGGTTTCCACAATGTTCCTCCTTGGGATTTCCCTATGGATGAGGGTACTGAATGAAGAGTTCATTAAGCTCATCAAGTGACACTAAAATAGAAGGAGACAATGTACATACCATCTTTTACATTACCAGGCTTGATAACAAGTACAAAGGCATAAGCAGCCAGGAATTTAACAAAATAAAATAACAATGCACACTTGAATGTATTGCTATAAATTATACCACTTCTGGGAAATCTGGCCATGTGCCTTACAGTGTTGAATAGCCACCAATGGCTACAGGCAATGAGGAGAAACAGGCATGGGGATCAAGAGAGTCTATCATGAGGAATGACTGACTTAGAAGACAGTAAGCTGCAGAAGAGCTAAGTGGAGGCTGTTGTACTATCACACATTTCAGGACTGTCCCAAGACATTTCATTCTGCAAGTGTGTTTTTGAGCATCTGTTATGTGCCAGGCATTATGCCCAGTGTCAGAATATAGAGATTCAAAACCAAATAGCTCTTTGATTTTCTGAAGGTTTCTGCTTAGTGAAACAAATGTGACTACTATTCTGGAAAATACAATTCTAGGGGATCAAAAGACATGGCACCATCCAAGGAAGCCCCTTCTGTCTAGGTTATAGCTTTGTACAGGACTGAACAGACAAAAGTAACTCAGCTTCCCAAGATTGGGAGGAATTGCCAAGGGAGGAAACCACCACAGCCCAGGGGACAGTGTAGGGGACTAGCAGGCCAATGTTAATATTCGAGGGGTATAAGATAACTGGGGAATATATAATTACTTTGATATAAAATTTATTAAGAATTATAACATTTAATTGAGCTCAGAACATGTTTGAACTTAACCATATCTCAGATTATCAGCAAAACTGTGTATGCAAATGCTTATAACATTAAATTTCCTTGTAGCAATCATTTTTTAAATGTAAGACTTAATAAAACTCATGTTAACATTTTAAGCAATCATCTGATTACTGACTTAGCTAGAATCTTGCTTCTCCCAGATACCCTTTCTACAACAATTGTATCTCCTGTTCCTTGACAGCTTCAGAGTTACTCATCCCACTGTAAAAAATCTCCTAAGGAAATGTATGTCTTCTCACTCTCAGAGAGAAAGGGTTGATCTAGCTGCTTGTAGAGAAAGACAGTATGTTCAACAAAACAAGTGGTCTTCAGGAGAAGACTATGAATAATTTAAAAATATAACAGGTAAAAGGATGGTTAAGGTAAACTACAAACCATGTAACTAAGTTTGCAGGTTTCATAGAACCACGGCACTGCAGAGATAACTTACAAAGCTTCCTTGTACAGTTCCACCCATGGAAAAATTATACATATGAGAAAAACTAGGAAAAAGGAAAAATATAGTTATTTTCAAGCATGTTAGAGTATTTTCTTTTTATTTAAAATTTCTTTTACAAGGAGCTAGAAAGATGATTCAGAGGCTGAGTATTTGATGCTCTTGCAGAGAAAGGATTCACGTGGTAGCTTACAACTATATATAACTTGAAATCCAGGGGATCTGAGTCCCTCTTCTGACCTTCAAGGGCACCAGGCATATACAAAATATACACATAAAACCAATGTAAAGAATTATCATTTTATCTTTAATGAGAGTGATGGTGATTTTAACTCAAGTCCTCATGCATGGCACCAAGCAGTCTTACTCTCTCCATCTCCCCAGAAGGTTACTTAAAATTCCCACGTCACTATTGCTTTTTTTTTCAAGATTTGCTTGGTTATATATGTATGGGGTTTGTCTGCATGTGTACTTGTGTACTCCATGTGTATGGCAGAAGGTGCTCTGGAACTAGAGTTATAGAATGTCGTTAGTTAGCCACCATGTGCATGTTGGGAACTAAACCTGAGTCCTCTGCAAGAGCAGCAAATACTCCTAACCACGTAAGCCACCTCCCCAGCCCTGATGATGACTTTCAATAAATACTTTTTATAACAAAAAGTTTTAGGAACTAAAATAAGTATAACTCATTACTAAGTATAATGATTTTTACACTAATAAATAAAATTGTATAGGTGATGTGACTGATCCTAATGTTTGATTGGATCTTTATCCTTTACAAAGCTCTTTAAAAGGGCTGAAGAGGTTGTTAGACAGTTAAGAGCACTGGCTGCTCTTCCTGAGGACCCAGGTTCTATTCCCAACACCCACATGGCAGCTAACAATTATTTGTAACTTCAGTTTCAGAGGATCTGATGCCCTCTTCTGGCCTCCTTGAACACTGCATGAATGTAGTACGCAGACAAACATGCAGGCAAAGCACCCATGCACATAAACATTTTTAAATTAAATATTTTTAAGGCTCTTTACGTTTTTAAGCAAGTAAAAAGTAAAAAATAATGATATTAATGTATAAGAAGAATACAACTAAGAAGAAAGGGAGAGTCGGGGAGATGAAGAGGGGACAGAGAGAAAGAGAAATAACATTTTTGAGAAGACTTTGTTCGGCAACTACGCATGAACTCTGGGTAAAAGCAAAACTAAATTTCTGGAGTCTATTTTGCTTTTTGCTTTTCACCTTATTTGATCTTGCTTAACATTACTCATGCCAAGTTGAGTTTTTTTCCTCTTCTTTTTCCTTTCCCACAAGTTAACAGATTTAAAGGGAAAAGGACACAGCAGCTCTATTACAGTCCCCTGCCCCCTGGCAATGCTATGATATAGAGCTTTCTGGGACTGGGTACATACCAGCCATCACCACCAAGATCATAAGGACCGGCTGACACTCAGGGCCAAGGTATCTGGGTATCTCTCCACATTTGTAACAACAACAACAACAACAATAATATACCCTAAAATATGACATCATAAGAAAGTCCCTAGAACATGGTAATGCTCAAGAAATGTTCATCTCACTCTCTACCTCATGCACATGTATTCTCCACAAGGTAAAACTGCACGAGTTCTTACAGTTCATACGATCCACATGTCTTCTCTATCCTGCTCTCTAACCTACTTGGGCTAGGCTTTGGGGATCAGACCAATAGGTCCCGTGCCCTTTGACCCCAATCAATTGCTAATGCTAAGTCTCAGGAAAAGGCCAAGAGAAGGAGGAAAAAGGAGGACAGGCATTAGGCTAGAGGAATCCACTGTATTTTGTCTGGTTGCAAACCTTATCCAAAAGTGCAGGATATCATCCTCCAAATAAAAATCTCTTTCAGATTCTTATGGACACATTCATCTAACATTCCTTAGCAGGTAGGGTTGTAACAGCTCTTCCATTACCATACCTTAGAGTTAATATATTTCTAAGGTTTCCTCTACAGCCAACCTACATTTAAGAAACCTCTCCTGGAATTGTCCTGAGTTGAGAATGTCAACATTTCTTTTCAAGATTCCCATAAAATCCTATGCATAGCATACCATTTGGTGTCAAGGAAACACTTTCCCTACTTTGACTCTGGCCCTCTACACTCCATCAGACTTTGACTGGTTTAAGATAGCCTTATAGAGCCTGGAGTGACTCTAGACTCTCAGGACTGAGAGAGTTCTGACCTCCTCTTACTGGGTCTAAAGACATAGCACACCAAGGGCCTCCACTCTCTCAGTATTGACCACGTGCATGCCGTTCCTCTAGATGTCTTGGTGAGTTGACAAGAATCAGCCAATTCTTTTTAAAATCACATTCCAATTATGAAGACCAGAAAGCTGAACTCTGTATGAAGCACAAGAGAAGGAAGTTGAACAAAGAAAGGTGTTGATGAGGTAGTGGGGAGGCAGATTTGAGAGCTTTTTGCCGGTGAACAACACTGCAGTCTCAAACTTTCTATGCCTCTATTTTTTCTTTACTAAAATGAGGTCAGTAACATTATACCTGAATGGTATTATTATTAACAAAGGGCTACTGCAGGCACTAGTAATATCTGTAACACACTGGTTCCTGTCATCAGAATCAAGTGATGTGGGCAAATGAGTTCCAGCTAGAAATCAAATCCCATAGCTTTACTGCCATTTTCCCTTCTCCCCTCAAATTTTAAAACACTTATTTTCTTTTAAAGGTAATTATATTACAATATTACCAAATGTAACAAAACACAACAGGGAACTTGCCAGTTAAAACTCCTGAGCTAAAAATAGTCCTGGCCAGCAAGATGGGTGAACAGATAAAGACACTTATCCTAAGCCTGATGACTTGAATTCTATCCCCGCAACCCATATTCAGAAAGGAAAGAACCAACTCATCCAAATTACTCCCAGGCCTCCACATATGCACCAAAGCATGCGTGTGCAAGCATACACACACACACACACACATATACACACACACATATACACACACACACATACACACACACAAAATAAGTGTAATTTAATATTCTCCAAGTAAACACTTGGAAATCTATACTGACAGGAGTTCTATGAGGGTAGAACTGATTGAGAGTAGAGAAATCTATGGAATTTTTAGGACAATCTTTTTAGGATTTTTAGGATTACAGTGTATAGTACAAGATAAGAAGAGAGGTTACACCTGAAGAGACTTGAGGGGAAGAGATACAGCTTTAAGTATCCAAATGGCTGCAGATGGTTGAAAGACTTGCTATGCAAAGTAGGTGAATCAAAGTTCCTGAGTTGGAGGCTGGTTTCCTTTAAGAAAAATATTCTAACAGAGATCTCTACATAAAAGGAACTCTCAGCATCCTACCTGTGGGCATATAAACTATATGGGCACTCCCTGAGTGTTTATAATCCTGATGTCTAGTTTAGACAAAAGAAAGAAATATAAGTGGTAGTAAATAGAGCATATGTGCCAGCATTTCTCATCAGGATAACACAAGCACTCAAGAGAGAAGGAGTGCTCTGAGTCAGCCACTATGTTATTTACAGAGGGAGTCTTACTCCATTTGAGAGGTAGTCTAGTAGCCATGTAAATTAAAAAAAAAAAAGAAAGAAAGAAAATCAAGCCAAAGTACAGCTGCTGCATCATTTTGAGTAATGATGCAAGGACTGCTTTTTGTTGTGTTTAGAAAAAAATACATATATATCCTAAAAATTTTAGCTACTAGGAAGATCAGTGATTCAGTGTTGTATTTTTTTTTTTTTTTTTTTTGTTCTACCTGTGAAAAAAGATAGAAAGGGAGGGTTCAGAAGAGTAGAAAGACATGAGAGTTCAGTGATATTAGCCAACCAAACCTTACTGACCTTGCAAATGTTGGATCTGTGCGCTAAATGATACAGCACCATCTCTGTTCATTTCCTCTCTTTCTCTCACCACAATGAACTGGTTGGCAGGAGACAGGGACAGAAAAGGAAGAAGCTCATCTTTCATCCAGTATGTCTGCTGCTTTCCACGGCTAACACAATTCAGCACAGAACATTAGTGCCCATCACCATGGAGGCAATTGTAACGTCAAACCCAGAACTGTGAAATCACAAAATATCAGACACATACAAAAGGTTCTGGAGCATGAGCAAGACAGCAGAGATACCAGTAGGAAACACAATCTTTACACGTTCTTTTGACAGATTTTTAAGTCTTATTGTTCCTTTCAGAATTTGAAGACAATTTTTGATTATTCCAAATTAAACTAATTTTTTTCTGTTGACAGAAGGTAGTATAGCCAAACTTCAGACTCAGTGAGAAATGAATGTTCTATCAAAGGCTATGCAATTAGGAACAGACACCTTCATAATGAAGTGTGGCTTCCATCTAAAGTGGAGAAAGCAATCTTTGGCCTAGATCACGAAATACTTTGTTGTAAATCCTATCTTTCATGCACTATTAACTTCAGACAAACAAGTAAGCACAGGGCTAATGCTACTGTAGGTATCCAGTTTATAATCCATGAGAAATGAAGACAGAGGAGTGGTGCCTACCATGGCCGAGGGGTCAGGAGAGCGGGCACCTGAAACAAAGCTAGAAAGGCTTGATGAAGAAACAGAAGTTTTTTTGTTTGTTTGTTTGTTTGTTTTTTAAGCAAAAAAAAAAAAAAAAAAAAAAAACAGGAAATCCAGAAAATGCTGGACCAGAGGTATTGAGTGCCTTCACTTCAGGACTGGTCTGAGAACTTAGGACCTGGAAGAGGTCACAGGCCTGAAGGCCAATAAATAGAAGGGGACAGCAGCTCCAGGCTGGAACCACTTACAGTATGAAGCTAGGCAAGAGTGAATGCCCTGGACTTAACGAACCACAAAGGACCATAGGTGTCCCTGAGACATTTCAGGGAGTTACAGAGCTAGAGTATAGAGGGCTGAGCCACAGGAGGTAGGGAAGTAGAGGCCATGGATAAGGCTACCCACAGAACCAACAGGAAGCACAAGATCAAATTTTATTTTCCAGCTATGACCACGGATTTGAGCTCCAGGCTGGCCCTTTGTAATTCTTCTTTTTACTTTACTACATTGAATTTACACGCTGGCTTCCTCTCCACCTATTCTTCATACAAGGACTGGATGGGATGGTCTTTTCAAAATATAAATCGAGATAATCTTACCCATCACTCAAAGTATATAATGGCTTCCTGCCGCCCGTGGAGTAAGTCTTAACTGCTTGCCAAGCCTGTAAGTTCTTGTATGATCTAGGCTCTGCTTCCCTCTCATCTCATCACCTCTCCCTCCTACCTGCTTTTACCAACCTGGCTCTTTCCAATCCTGGACCATACTTGCCCAAACTTCTGCTTCCTTCTAGAAATGCTCCTATTTTCTTACTCTCCCTCCCCCAACTGAAGCAGCCTAAAGGAAGGTCATCTACAAAGTTCTTCCTCCACCCCATGCCCAGAGGTTCTCCAACAGCCACTTCATCTGTGGTCCCAGGTGTCCGTCATCCAGGTGAGATTTTCCTAGTTCTCAGCACTACAGACTTAACTCGTTTCTCTCTGTTACCTGTTGTGTGGACTTTAAAAGAGCAACAATGTCTCCAGAGCTATTAGGAAAGTTACTTCAGAAGGTATATAAACATCCTACTTTTCCTGTCTCTCCTGACCTTTGTAACCACCTGCCTTCACCAAAAGCCAGTCTAAGGCTCTCCAGCCCTCCTCAATCCCTAGCTATCCAGACAGAAGGGCCTCTTCATTCTGTCTTGGCACCTTACAGGTCCTTCCTGACTCTCACTGGAGTCCTTTCACAACTCTGTAAAAACAAACATTCAAACAACCAAACTCACTTCCTATCCAGTACATGCCTCCTCTCCGTCTTTTCTTCTTTGAATTAACTCACCAGCTCCCATCCTAAGTCTGGTACAGAAAAGCCTCCTAGACATTCATTCATTCATTATCAGCCTCTTCCGTCATGCTGTTGACCACTAACACCCAGGGAACAAGTTAGGAAACCATGATTTAAAACCAGCAGGTATTCATAGGACTGGGTCTCTTCTTCCACACTATTTGGATTATAAATGAGCACAAAATGCCTATGATTTTTGGTCACTGAGGTCTCAGTAGTATTGTCTATTATATAAGCTAGTGCTTCTCATATAAGGTGAGTTTATGTGTCTGAGTGAAGGCAGAGGATACAGTGAAGAAAATTTATATAGGAGCTTAGAGTAAGGGTTAGAAATAACCTAATGACACAGCCCCTATACTTTACTAATCTTCACCAAAAAACTTTACAATAAACTTTCCTGTTAAAATAAAGTTTCTAATTTAACACCCTTCATCTTTTCTTACTATTAGTACAAAAGGGTTATAAATGGATTAGAAATGAAAATTACTTAGAGGAGCGAGTCACTAGTAAATGGAGGAGCTGAGACTGAATCACAGGACTAGACTCACAGTCCAAAGGCAGCACTACAGCACCTAGTCTCTCGTATCACACTCTAGTGTTCTATCAGGGGTGCTCTTGGCTGACACACAAAGGAGCTAGAATGAAGAGAAAGATTAAGAAACCTGGCAGAAGTGATCAAAGACTGTGGAAGTCCTTAAGTATCAATCTGTGGAGTGTAACTTTCACCCAACAGACAATGGAAAGCAATAATCAATTCCCACTTCCAAGTTCCACAACAGTAAGGTGATACATCTCCTTCCTTCAAAGACCTCACTGTACTTTCTGCTCTTTTCCACTGGGTGCCAAAGGCCCACCCACTTCAGAAACATAATAGCTTTTACAAGGGTAAAACGTCCAGCCCTTCACTTTCCAGAAAGCTAGCACAAAGATCTATCTGGCTTTCACTAACCTGCCAAAGGAGTGATAGGAACACACTGAATCAGTGAGAGAGAATTCGCTCCAACAAGGTGACTTTTTTTTTTTTTTTTTTTTTTTTTTTTTTGGTTTAAGGCAGACCATTCCTAGGAACCAGGTGAAGAACTCCCTTGAGCTGCTTCACAACTTCTCTGCTAACCCTTTGTATTTAGCCATCCCAGAGTAAAGGAGGCTGAGCAGCTGACCCACCCCACCACACTCCATTGCCAACACCCCTGGAAAAGATATTCAGAGACAAGATGATGGCTGTCTTACTAACCTTTCCTGTGAAGGCCTCACTAGCATCACTTGGTGCTTCACCTTCTCCACATACCAAGTCATATACATCCCATTATTTGGTTTTCCACTAGCACACTACACAGTTATGAGCCACATTATGATGTCTCAGTCAACAATGGACTTCATATATTATGGTGGCCCTATATGATTATGATGGAGCTGAAAAAAAAATCTAATCACATGGGACTTTTACTATACTTTCTAGTTAAACACTTAAATTCTTTCCTTTAGAAGAGTTGCCTTGGTTATGGTGTCTTTTCAAAGCAATAGAAAAGTGGCTAAGACAATGGTATACATATTGTTCCTTAGCTATAAAAATGTACAGCATGCTACCCTACATTTTATAGCTAAGGAACAATAGGTTATACTATTGTCTTAGTCACTGTTCTATTGTTGTGAAAAGACACCATGATAAAGGAAACTCTTATAAAGGAAAGCATTCAATTGTGAACATGTTTACAGTTTCTGGGGCTTAGTCCATTATTATTAAAGCAGGACACATGGGAGCAGGGAGCATGGGGCAGCAAGCAGGTGTGGTGCCAGAGAAGTAGCTAAGTGCTACATCCTTATCCATAAGGAGAGAAAGAGACAGACAGACAGACAGACAGACAGACAATGGGCCTGGTATGGGCTTTTGACCTCAAAGCCCAGTCAACAAGAGCACACCTCTTAATCTTTCTAATCCTTTCAAAGAGTTCCACTGCCTAATGACTAAGCATTCAAATTTATGAGTCTACAGGACCATTCTTATCCAAACCACAATCATACAACCCTGATTATGTAAGCATATTCTATGCTGAACACCCAATGAAGCATCCTTCAGAACATATTCCTGTTATTAAGCAATATATGATTGTATTTCTAATTATTTTAAATGTTCACTATGATCCTGAGTTCATTTTCAGCTATGCTTCTATAAAATCAATCTACACCATATACTTCTTAAATTTTATTATGCTAATTACAAAAACAAATTATCAAAAATAAGGAACTAAGCATTCTCGATGAATGAGTCATTTTAAATAATTAAAGGCTAACACATAAGCACCAAAATGATCCGTACCCTTGCTAAAGTTCATGATATCTTAATAAATAAAATACATCAGGTATATTTTGGTAGTTCACACTCTTACCTGGCCTTCCAGACAGTGTAGCTGAAAGACAGAACACTTGCCTAGCATGTGTAAAGCCAGAGTTCAATCCCTGACACTGAAAGACAATCCTACTCTGATACACTTCATCCAAGCCAGCCTCCAAGCTATTGCCTGATTATAAAGAATTGCCAAGTATTACAGATATGGTAAAGGAATGTTAAATATATATTAAGCTCCTCTCAACCAGATAATCCCATATGATAAAGCCTGGTATCTTATTTTTAACATGGTCCTCATATATAGTCTAGAAACATAGCAGTGCTTTGCCCCCATGCAGACCATCTGAATCCCAATAGAGTAGGCTAAAGCTGAATTCTCCCAGGACCTTACAACCAGTAAGGTTGTGTTATACTTTTAACTTCCTCTTTTGGGCAGAATCCACCAATAATTTGAGGCTCCTATAGACTGGTTTACACTCTTGGCCTCTTCAACTGCTGGGACCTTTTACCTCACTTCATTCACTAAAGACCTACGTTAATATAAATGTAAATGCCACTTTTATTTCCTTAGAGAAAGTGATGAAATGAGAGCCTTACCCAAGCTTTACAAATACATGGCTTGGGCTAGGCCCAGAGCATTTCTGTCTGACTATCCCTATGCATGGGTCTGGAAGCTTCTAGCCTACATATAATCTAATCTTTTGCAAGCCCAGACCTTGAAGACTTAGCTTCCACCCTCTCTCTGCTAACTTAGGCCTGGAATGTTTCAGCCTCTGAGACTTATTGCTGAATAAATTCACCTTTTCTAGCTCTTTTTGAACTCTGGCTGGCTGGTTCAACTCAGCTGTTCTAGCTCAAACTCCTCTCCAGCTAACTACTGAAATTAGCTCTTCTCAGCTTCTGACTAAATTGCTCTGCTTGGAAAGACTGCCTTGAAATTCACAAACTGAACTGCTCTAAACTCAACCACTCCTGAGCTGAGCTGAATTGAACTGCACAAACCAAACAGCCTCTGGAACTGACTCTCTCTCCCTCTCTGTTCTTTTAAGTAGCCTCTCTTTCTTGTCTGTTCTCTTGAGAGTTGGGCATATCCTATCTCTGACTTATTCTGTCAAATCTTTCTCTGATTCATCAAATTGTTTGCCCCTCAATTAGAGGTCATTGATTGGAATTAAGGGTGTGTGCGCCCTAAGGGCTTGTCTGTATTCCAGCAGATTCGTGTCTTTGTCTTGCTGAACAACCATAATGTTGGATTAAAATTTCTCTACAGACCTAGCTTTTCCTTTTCTTGGCTCCATAAATCCTGACATGCTTCTAACTGCTTCTCTAACCTTAGGGACAACCAAAACAACTCTTCTGCTTAGTTATTTAATCTCCTTGACTTCACCCATCTTCACTGAGTTCACTTCCATGGTCTGTCTGTGGCAAAACACAGGAGTCTGTCATGCCCATTAATTAACAGCTCCAACTCTTAAATCTTCCATTCACTTGTCCCTCTAACCACACCCTGGTATTACTCCATCACTCCAAAACACTCATCCCTTGACTTCATCAACACCTCTAAGTCTTTTCTCCTTGCCATGCAGCCTTGGCAGCCCATCTGTCATGCTAATCACTTTCTGACCAATACCCTCAGTGCACCTGCTTCACTGTCCTGCCATTTCCCCTTAACAAATCCCAACTCCAGCTCAGCCCAACCATATGCCTTCACTGCTCCCCAAATTAGGCGGTTAAATGCTACTGGTATCCCAATTAATCTATCATCCCCTACCTTGATGCTGCCTAACAAGCATAGACATTGTTTCAAACTCATTCTCCATCCTTTCAACCTTAATTGGCTGCCAAAACATCTCCTTTTTTCTTTGGACTCTTCCCATTCTAAGCAAACAACTTCATTCTCTATTGATTAATTTCAATTGTCAACTTGGTTGGATTAACAAACAGATTATAAATGAAGCACACATTTGAGTGTGTCTGTAAAGGTCTTTCTAGAAATAATTAACTTCAGAGAAAAACTGTTGCTGAATACAGGCAGCACCATCACATGAACTGTAGTCTCAACTTAATTAAAAGAGAAAATTAAAAGGAGAAAACCAGCTTTATATTAAAATGCATCTTTCTCGGCTTTCTGACTGTGGACCCAATGTGACCAGGTGCCTCCTGCCACCATGCCTTCTCTCCATAAAGGGCTGTATCCCTTCTCCATTACACTCTCACTCCCTTTAAGCCATCCCACTAGAAAATACAACTGTGCTCAGAGAGCCCATTATGAGGGCTGCCAATTTCATGATACCTGAGCAGGCTCTGTTCATGTGATTACTTGAAGTAAGCTCCCTGGAGGTAAGCATTCCTGAAGCAAGCAGCATGCTGGTAGGTAACTTACTGATATGTTTATTTAGATTTATCTTATTTTATGCATATGAGTAGTTTGCCTGCATGTATGTTTGCATACCATTTGTGTGCCTAATGCATATGAAGGCCAGAAAAAGGCATTAGACCTCCTGAGGCTGTAGTAATAACAGATGGCTGTGAGCCATTACATGGATGCTGGGAATAGAACCCAGGGCCTCTGGAAGAGTAGCCAATGCACCTAATAGCCACTGAACTATCTTTCCAGCCCCAGTGGGTAACTTTGTAGGAAAGGAAAATAAAATAGCCTTTTGTAAATTCTCTCCTCTAAGAATCTTAAAGGCAGAGATAAGTTTTAAAAGAAAAAAGCTATCTTGCCTCACAATCATAAAACAAGCTTAAATCTAAACATAAAGTTATCATGAATACACAAAATAATTACAAATCCAAATTTTCATGGTCAGTGAAAGAATACAAAATTATTAACTGTATGTCTTTCATTCTCAACCAAGCCATATTTGTTGGTGAGCTTACAAGCCTTCCTTCCTTATAACTGACACTGATTTTCCTGTCTGCTTCTCACAATGACCCTATGAGATAAGAACTACTAATTTTTTTCTCTTCTATTTACAGCTGCAAAAAACAATGTTAAAAGAAGGACCAGATGTCTGGGAGGCATGTCTGTCAATCTTAGTGCTCTAGAAGCAAAGGCAAGAGTATCCATCTCTGTGAGTCTGAGGTCAACCTGGTCTACATAGTGGCTTCTAGCCCAGAAGGACTACAGAATGAGATACCCAAAGTCCAACTCTGGCTTCTAAACTCACATAAACACATGTATACCTGTATACACACACACCCATGCAAACATATATATGTACAATACACACAAAGAAAAAAAACTTCCCAGAATAACATAAGATTGTAACCTAAATGTTGTGTTTTTAGTTCTCATATATCCTTAAAAACACAAACATTAATCCTTAATTAAGTATAAAGATATCAATATCCCTTGTGTTAATGTTAAAGGGTAGAGATTACTAAAATGAAAGGATGGAAGATCCTGCAGATTAATATGTTAACTCTAGCCAGGCATGGTGGCTCACACCTTTAATCCCAGCACTCAGGAGGCAGAGGCAAGCAGATCTCTGTGAGTTCCAGGAGAGTTACATAGAGAAATGCTCTCTGGAAAGACAAAGACAAAGAAAACATCCTAACTCTACTACTTCCTCAACTATGATACTTTAAAGTTACCTTCTTAACTGTGCTACTTTCAACTCCATTTCCTCGGCTTTAAAGGGAAATGGTGACTTAAATGTCATTGCACCTGACCAGAGTCTCCTAATGTGTGACTATACTTAACTTGAAACATTAACCTACAGGATCCTACAGACAGAGCTGTACACCAGAGCCTTACCATAACCAAGGCAAAACTGTCCTCACACACATACATCTTACAATATATTAGCAAAGAGACAATAGAGAAGGAAAGAAACATATAAATGAAACTCTTGGGATTTTAGTGAAGTCCTAACAGGAAATGTGCATGTGAATGAGAAGGAAGCTACTATCCGAGGGACCATCAGTAACAGTAACGGCCATTCTGAAGAGACGGGTCTTTCTAAGAGTGTCATGTAAAGAGTGGCACTTCAAAGTATTCCCAGCCACTCAGCAAAGAGGTGGCCTCCCCTTGTCTTTTAACCAGTTTTCCCTGGCTTCTGTAGAAAAAGTAAGCAAGAGTGAGGCCAGAAGACCAGCTAAGAGGCATCAATAGTCATCCAGATGAGAAAAGAGGATATAGCAGGATTTGAAATATTATGGGGGTGACATGAGAATTCATCAAGAATGAAGGCAACAGATGTGGAAGTTTGAGAGGGAGACTGAAAGACCAAATTTGAGGTTTGGGATTTAGCTCGGTTGTCGAACAAGGACCCATGTCATATCAATAGCATGAGACAGGAGTGAAGGGAGCAGGCAATTCATAGACATGTAAAATTTGAAAGGAGGCAGCAAGCAAAGCCAACAGGAAAGTTTGGTAGATAAAAATGAAAGCCTCAAACCAGGGGGAGGGGGCTTAAAGAGGGAGCTGTTTCCATGTAGGGCATACGTCAAGACTTGGGTGAGTCTAACTGGGGTAGGAATCCAATGAGAGAAGAGAAATTGGTGGGTGAGTAACATTGAGGTATGGTGGTTACATGCTTAATTCCCAGAATTTAGGACGCTGAAGCAAGAGGACTGCAAGCTCAAGGATATCCTGGGTTATACAGTGAGTTCAAGGGCAGCCTCAGCTATATGTCCAGACTCTATCTCAGGGAGGAAAGAAATCTAAAACTGAATAGGATTAAGCAACCTCCACAAAAGCACAGAGACTTGCACTCAAATACATTTGCAACAAATGTCCATTGAAGAAGAAATTTTAACATATTCCCTATAGTCCCTCAGCAGAATAAAATTTCCACTAATATACACTACACTGCCAAGTACTTATGTATTTGAAACATAAGCATCAAAAGTTTTTCTAAGGTCTCTAGGCTGTATTGTTCTAGGAAAGGTTCAGAGAAAACACAATTTTTTTGCCCCAAACTCACTAAAAATAAAAGTAGTCTATCTAATGTTCAGACCTATAAGAATTTTACACTCAAAAATACAATTTTCCAAATCCTTATCAATGAAAGCATAATAGTACATTTTACTACAGATGTTGTTTTCTCCTGAAAAATGAAGTCAACACTTTCAAACAGTTCAAAGGTCACACAAAAAATGAAAACTGCTCAAAGGTCAAGGATTAATTATAAAATACTGAAAAAAAAAAAAAAAAAAAAAACCCAAGCAAGTAAGTGCACCTTCAAAGCCATCTAAGACTGAATAGCAGAGAGTTGCAAATACCAGAACTGCCAAGCCAGTAAGTAAATGTAACAGCTGCTCCCCAGTGGAAACGTGTCAAGGCTGCAGTCACACCTTTGGTATCTGTGGACACAAAATGCTCACTATGCTCCCAAGGCTTATACTATCACTAACACTACCAAACTGGGACACTTTGACTGCTCCAAAATTTCCAGTGTGACAAAAAAAGGGTAACAAAAAAGAAAGCCAACATTAGCCAAAAATGTTCCTTCCTGGAACTGTTCAAATCAAGATTTTCTTTTCTGGTTTTTTTTTTTTTTTTTTTTAGAATCATTGATTTTATTATTTTGTGTGTATGAGTGTTTTGTCTGCATGCATGTATGAGCACTAGATGTGTGCCTGGTGCCAATGGAGGTCAGAAAACTATGTCAGTTCTCCTGGGGCAGATGGTTCTGACTTGCCATGTGGGTGCTAACACTCAAACCTTGATTCTGCAAGAGCAACAAGCATTCTTCACTGCTGAGCCAACTCTCCAGCCTTTTTCTTCTAACTTTATCATTTTTATTTTGTGTGTATGGGTGTTTTGTCTTTGGGTATATCTGTATACAACTTATGTTCCTGGTACCCACAGAAGACAGTGGAAGGCATTTGATCTCCTGGGACTGGAGTTGCAGAGAGATGCCCATGTGGGTACTGGAGATGGAACCTGGTCCTTTTTAGAAGAGCAGCCTTTTAGCTGCTGAGCTGTCTCTCCAGCCCCTAAGACTGTCATTCTTCTTAAGATACTAAGGCTCACCTTGTAAAATTCATCTAAGCTATGTTAACAAGAGGAAAATTGCAGAGTTAAAAAATTTGTTTCTCCACCTCATAATATAGCTAGTTAGAAGTCTACCAGCAATGCCACATGAATAGACGGATAACTAACATCCATCTGTTTACCCACTGAGCAAACACTAAATACCTGTAGTGGAGCAGGAGCCGTTAGTCCTAAACCCTGAGGGTACTCAGTGAAACAAGGCCTCAAGCTGGTGAGATAGCAAGGAGACAGACAATAAACCAACAAGTAGACACTAGAAGTGATAGGGACAGAAAAGAGTGAAAGACAGAGGGTGGTGTGAGCTCATAGAGTTGTGGGGGAAAACCTGAAGACCTAAAGTTAAGGACGCCATCTTCACTTTACAATATCTAGGCCAGCTGTGTACACAGAGGAGGCATAAATGCAGAGGCACTGAGGCTGGAGTATGACTGGAGTTCTTAAGACAGAGGGATTGATTTGGCCAGGTTGGAGACAGGTAGCTCACAGGCCAGAGAGAGGCCTGAAGGAGAAGTTACTGGAGGGCTGTAAGCACGGAACTTCTGAGATCTGGATTTCTTTTCTTTTCTTTCTTTCTTTTTTTTTTTTTTTAAAGTTTTTAAAGGGAAGATAATTGCTCATAAAAAGCAAGACATAACCCTAACAATCTATACATGGAAGGAAACGTATACAATAAAACTCATATAGGCTGTTAGCACTTAGAGAGAGAGAAAGCAAACACATACAGTTGGGAACAAAAGACTGAAAAAGATAATGCCAAACAAGTTTACTAGTATTTGTGAGTTATAAGGTTTTTTTTTTTCCCTTATGCTTTTGTTGCTCAAATTTTCTGCCTTAAAAATAAATCAGAAACAGAAAAACAGAGATGGTTCCATTCAAGTGTGCTCTCTCTCTCTCTCTCTCCCTCCCTCCCTCCCTCCCTCCCCCCCCCCCCTCTAATACACACACACACACACACACACACACACACACACACCACCCCGCACATCCCAATTATGGATGAAGTTAGTCTAAAATCTTACTTCAACTGAGGGAAAAAAACAACATAGGGAACTTTTTCTTTTCCAAAAAATTACCACACTTCCCATGCAATGTTTGTCTGTCAAACCACTGCACAAATCAAGCATGGCCCAATGTATCAAGGTCACAAAACCAACTTGGTTAATATGTTTATCATTACACAGCAGCCCTGTCCCTTAAAGCTGCTTTGATACCATCTCTCCAAGGCGCGAGCACTTACACACACACACACACACACACACACACACACACACACACACACACAAAGGCCCTTTTGCTCATTTCCTAAGTCTCTTTGATTCTTCTTTGCTGTTTCTGGATTTTTCCACTGTATGTCTCTTAGAAGCAAATTAAGCCCAAATCAGTTGTTCCAGCTAATGAAGTGTGCTTTTGGCTCTTTTTCTCCTCGGTTGAGAATTACGCGGCAAGCTACCAATTATTTTAGAACACATTTCTGTTAGTTTTGAAATGTTGCGATACTACGTTACCACAAACAAAAAAATAAATCAAGATAGCAACATATGAGAACATATATATATATATATATGCATATATATATATGCATATATATATGGAAAGTGCCGCGTTCTTTTTTAATTAAATGTGTGGCTGCTTCATGAATAAATATTTTTATGCTATCTAGATAAATAAGTGTTGGCATGACATCGATAAAGGCAGAAAAGAGCATGCCTTCCCTTCTCGAACCCCCCCCACCCGCGTCACCTAACAATTCCTCACAGAGCACACTACCACAGCAATCGCTGTTCACAAAAATCAAGCCACACAACTCAAAATGCCTCGAGCTCTCAGACACTTTCCACCCTAAGCCCCACACCCCACCTACTCCTCAATCACTTCCAACAGGCGTCTCTGAATGAAAACCCCAAACTGGCGGGGCTTCGCAAGTCCCAAACTGCTCACACGCCTATTTGGGCATCCGAGAACCCTGGTGTTTCCGCGTGGGCAAGGAGGATTCCACTGTACCCCTGAGTGGTTCGAGTCCCGACGCTCATTTCACCAGAGGCACCGATGCCAGCCGCTCGCAGCCGCCCGCGGGAGTGCGGACACACACACGCACCCACGGCCAGGCCCCCACCTCCAGCCCGCTTCGGCTCCTTCTGCAACTCTGCCCCGCGCGACCACCCGGACCTGGAGTCCCGGGCGTGGAGCCCACGGCGAGCGCGGCGCTGACAGATGGGGAAGGCGGGACATCGGGGGGAAGGGGCGGGGCCGCTCGGAACTGGGGGGTGCTGGCGGCTGACAGGGCCGGGCGGGAGCCGGGCCTGGCGGGAAGGCGCTCGCAAACACACAGGGGCTGACAGGAGGGGAGCCACACAGACACCGGGGACTGACAGCTGTGGGGACGCTGGGCCTCGGCGGGCGCTCACCTGGTGGCGGCGACTGTGGCGGTGCCCGTGGCCCGGCTGCTCTCCCCACGTTGCGGGCCTCCCTCCCTCCCCGGTAGGCGGGCGGCCGACACGGGCCCCGAGGAGGTGGCGACGGTGGCGGCGACGCCAGAGCCACGGGCTGCTTCTGTGGCGAGGACGAGCTGCACCAACTGACTCCCGGCCGCTCGGCTGAGCTCGGTGGCACTCGGAGGCATTCGGCTCCGGTCGGCCGTCCTCGACTCGGCTGGGGGCGTGGCTCGCCCCCTCCCCCGCCCAGGTCGCCTCGGGCGCTAGGAGGCGGGGCTTTGGGAACTGGCGCAAGCCCCTTGACGTCGCGGGGAGCGGACCTTATCCAGGGCGCATGCGCCGATCGGCTGCGGGCCCGCTTTCACTGTGTGGGGGACCAACGGGGACAAGGGAGGCGGACACCGGGGCGGATGCTGAGGCCCTAAAGCAGTTCCCGGCCTTTGTGCTCCGTATCCTGGTCTTTCTTGAGGGCCACCTAAGGAAGGCCACATGAGGTTTAACTTTCAAAAGGATGTAGTCTGGGCAAGGGTCCCAGACCTATGCGCGCCCTCTCTCCCCAGTGCAGTGTTTCCAAATTAGCAACATTTGGGAGTTGTTTTTTTTTAGCATCACTAAGGGTTGACGGCAGGTTTTAGTATCTTGTTTACTCAAAGAAATAACAGCCGAAACGAATTTATGATCTCCAGTTCTTTTAACACTGTCTTAGGATAGCGGGGCGTTCAAACACCTGCTCCCATTATGTTCATGTCCACAGCTGCCATTGGCCTGTGATTAAATTTTTTTTTCATGTTCCAGGCATCTTTTAACACAACAGAACCTAAATCTGTGGCAAATATGTTCAGAAAGTGGTCCTCACCCATTGTATCCAGATTGACAAATAGAGCTCCGAAGATTGAGCGGGTCCCAATCCCAAATTTTCTTATATCTAATATCAATTGGCCACAATCTCTCACCCACAAAAGGCAACAAAATATTAGGATTATATGGAATGAGTGAGAAGACTAAATGGCAGTCTATATAAAGCTTCCTGCACTTGATCTTCGTGTTTAGTAAAGGAAACTGACTTTGGAGCTGTGTATGAAATGGCCTACACCTATAATCTCAAAGGGGGCTGAAGCAGGAGAATTGCAAGTTTGGGGTCAACCTGGGCTCTATAGCAAGTTTCAAACCAGTCTGGACTACATAATAAGACCCTGTCTCAAAGAATAAAACAAAAAAGCTGAGTTTATTGTAGTCAGTAAATACATGTTTTAAGTGTGAGCAGCATGTCAAACTTAACATGTCCAGAGTCACACACTAGAACTCGTGCCTTAACATATTGCACATGGTCATTACACGCTCTTCCTCGTTACAGGCAAGCCAGTATTTTTTCCCAATATATAAATCTTTTATTGTCCCCAAAGAGCCCAAATTGTACTTGTGATCAGGATCTTGTTTCTGAAGCACCGGTCCCTTCTCAGACACACAGATGCCATCCAAAAACTTTCTGATCTTGTTTTCAACTGCTGTGGCTTGCCACTGAATTTAAAACAAGTTCAACATCATTTCCTTCAAGGATTAATTCATCCTTCTGAGCCTGAGAGACAGAACAAGCAACACCTGTCTTCATCCGAACCTTTCGAATGTATTTTTCACCCAAGAAACTTTGGATTTCTCCCAAAGACCCCTTCTCCTGAATACTGATGTTGATAGGGAAGTGAGCATCCACAGACCTCATCTTGTAACGGAAGCCCAGCATAGCAGCCTTGACAGTGTTCTGAACATGACTACAGATGGTTCTGACAGTGGCCAGCTCCTTTCTGTTACCCCATCATTTGTCAATCTGGAGCCTTTTCTTTTTCTTTCCAAGAAGACTCAGCTCTACATTGATGTGACTGGAGTCTCTCTGCAGAGTTCCCCTGGGGCCCTTCACAATGACTGTGTGCCCCTTCAGAATGCTGACAGTCTGACTGCTGAGAATGATCTTCATTCTCTCAGTAGATGGGGCATAGAGAAGCCCAGTATTTTTAATGATCAGGCCAAAGCATGATCTCAGCCACCCTTCACTCCTCTCTTCAATCATAACCATCTTAATCCATTAGCAAGCCTGCCAACCCCACCTGTAGGAGTCGGTATGCTGGGAATACTGCAATAGCATTTTCCCTACCTGCTCTCCTTCACCCCAGCCTGTACCCAACGCAGCAGGCATGGGGATCTTGTTAAAGCCTAAGTCAAAATAATGTTGCTGGGGGAGGAACAGAGAGGAGAGGAAGTAAGGGAAACTTATTAGAATGTAAAATAAATACACTTTTAAAAAAATCCGATGGGCACATTTTTTTAATAAAAAAAGCCTTTATTCCAGAGCCCGTTAGAATGCAATCTGTTCTCTCTTCTAACTAAGCACATCTCCTTCTTCCTCATTTCTCAGCCTTAGCCACATTTCTCACATTAGCCTCCTTCCTGCTCTGGAACATGAATGACCCTGGCACTTAGCATATCTTCTCCTGGGCATCGGGAAGATGTATCTCACTCCACGTTTCTACTCCAAAGGCATTTCCTTGGATGGATATCAAGTCCCCCTGCCCCCATCACACAGTCTCCCTTTCCTGTGCTTCACTTCTCTCCCTAGCCTTCCTGTCCTTCATGTCCCTCAGGGCAGGAGCATTGGTTTTGCTTATTTTCGACATCTGGAATGTGGGCAGACATGTTCAAACATTCAACAAATATTTCTTGAATGAATGAGTATATAGGATATGTTGTCCTTCAATTTATCTTCATTTATTCAGGCAACTTTCCCAAGCACCCAAGGTCTGAGAGATCCAGAGGTAAGCAAGACCTTCTCCCAGATGCCAAAGACCTCCATGTTTCCGAAGAGATGGACACGTAAAGCTAGAGTTCTGGAAGAGAATATGCAAATGCCAATCGCTTTGGAAAACATAGCACGAAGGACATAATTACCACTATGGAGCAAGTAAGCCGGGACTTACATGTAATCCCAGATCCTCAGGAGGCTCAGGCAGAAGGGCCACAAGTTTGAGCCAGCCTTGGCAACTTTAGCAAGATCTTACCTCAAGATAAAAGTTAAAGTCAGGAGAGAGGATTGCTACTGGGCGTATACAGCGCTTGCCTGGCATAGTCAAGGCCTGGAATTCCATCTCCAATACCCGAGGAGAGAACAAACATCCAAATAGCTCTCTGGCTCCGTAAATAAATAAATATAATGTAAAAGTTTCTTTTTAAATGAAATGTCCTAGGAAGATGGCTTGGACAGTAAACCAAGCATGAGAATATGCATGTGTTTGAAAAAAAAAGGGGGGGTGGACTTGGGACATATACCCAAAGGAATCTATACCCTCCCATAGGATGCTTGCATATACATTTTTATTGCTCCACTCTTTACCCTGGTAAGGGAAGGGAGGCAGCTTGGATGCTCATCAACAGCTGAGTACATAACCATGTACGTAGGCATAATGGAATTTTACCCCGCATAAAGAGAAATCAAAACATGAAACTTTCAGGAAACCGGGTGCATCTGGAAAGTAGACTAAGCAAGGTGACCCAAACTCAGAAAGAAAAAGCCTCACATTCACTCATGGATGGATGGATAGATAGATAGATAGATCTATCGATTGATTAATCGGTCGGTCGGTAGGTAGGTAGGTAGGTAGGTAGATAGATAGATAGACAGACAGACAGACAGACAGACAGACAGACAGTAAGGGCATGCTAGTGAACCCCAGGCCAATTAGAGACTCTGTTTCAAGAAATACTATGGACAGCTCCTAAGGAACAACCTCCGAGCTTGACCTCTGACCACCGTATGTACACATGTGCACCTGTATTCATGGAAGTACTAACATGACTCTCACAAAGATGGTTGAGCCAAGCAAGCTAAACACAAAAGACTTACCAACCATGCCTTTGCCCCTATAACTCTCTACTCCTTCTTATGGCTATAGGGAGAGTTCTGTGGTACACAATGGATAACTATCCAGCTCTGCTGGAACATCTACTTAGAAATGAAGAGAGAAATTAGTCCTGGAGGTGAGTGCACATAAGGAAGTTTTTGGCACTGCTCTCTGTTGTAAAGCAGAGAGCAAGAGAGTCAAGCACCTTTCTGTAGGAGTCTGTCATAATGGCATTTGTGATGATAATGAAGTCAAAGCTAAGGAGCCACAATGAGCTATTTCTACTGTCATAAACATTAACATGATGATCATGGTACAAGACAACAGACACACAGCAATTCTATGGCACCATATACACGGGCAAAGTGTGTTCCTAGCTATAAGAAAATGAAATGGGGCCATGTAGTTTTGGAAGAGTTGTCTTAGTCACTGTTCATTGCTGTGAAGAGATACCACGACCAAGGCAACTTTTACAAAGAAAAACATTTAATTGAGAACTTGCTTGCAGTTTTAGAGGCTTAGTTTATTATTATCATGGCAGAGAGCATGGTAACATTCAGACAGGCATGGCTATGAAGCTGAGAACTTTATATTCTGATCTACAGGCAGAGAGAGAGGGGAGAGGACCTGGTGTGGGCTTTTGAAACCTCAAGCCCATCCACAGTGACACACTTCCTCCAACAAGGTTACACCTCCTAATCCTTCTAATCCTTTCAAATTTTCCTGGTGACTAAGGATTCATATATGAGTCTCTTGGGGGCCATTCTTTTTTTTTTAAGATTTATTTATTATGTATATAGTGTTCTGCCTGAATACATGCCTGTATGCCAGAAGAGGGTGAGAAGACCACATTACAGATGGTTGTGAGCCGCCATGTGGGTGCTGGGAATTGAACTCAGGACCTCTGGAAGAGCAGTCAGTGCTCTTAACCACTGAGCCATCTCTCCAGCTCAGAAGTGGGGGACATTCTTATTCAAATCAACACAATAATTACTCTGATTTTTTTAGAATGTCCAGACATTATTTATTCTTACAATAATGGGATTGTAGTACATATACTGTATGTCTAAATGTACTGTTTAACTTTTTAAAATTTAATAGTAGATATCAAACATCTGCACGCACACACACACACACACACACACACACACACACACATGTTTCCTATTTTGAGGCATGATGGATACAAGCATTATCCTAATATGGCCTTGCATATGTATGTTAAACCTCAAATGGGACACTTTAAATATGTGTGGTTTACTGTACATTAATTATGCCTTAATAAAACAGGTATATTATTTTAAAATCTCTTTTTATCTTTTCCCCACTTTAACTCTGTAACCCATGCTGTTTTAAGAATGGCTACTCTAAAGGGTTTTTTTTTTTTTTTTTTTTTTTGGTTTGTTTGTTTGTTTTGTTTTGTTTTTTTTACGATCTTGCAGAATTTCAAGGAATGTGTTCTGGTTTCATTTCTGTCGGTAAGATAACATACCCCAACAAAAAGGGAAAGGAGGGTTTTTTTTTTCCATTTATAATTTGAGGTTACGGCCAATCATTGTGGGAGAAGTCAAGGCAGCTAGCCATGTTATACACAGTCAGAAGTAAACATAAATCAATGTGTTCCTGCTCATTTGCTTGCTTTGCTTAGCTAGATTTCCCCAATCTTACACAGTTCTGAATCCTCTACCTAGGTGCTACCCATAGAAGGCAAAATCTTCCCATATCAATTAAAACACTCCCCATCGATATGCCCAGAAGGACAACCCAAGGTAGACAATCACTCATAAAGATTCTCTTCCTAGGCAATTCTAAGCTGTGTCAAGTTGACAATTAAGAAAATAACAAACATCTACAGTATTTTGCTTACTCAATCCCCAGGGCCTCTCTTGCTCCAAATCCCCCACCTAACACTTTAATAATCTTTTCTCTTTATAGATCTGAGTAAACTTTTTCAGAAATCACCCTAAAAGTGCAACTGTTACACTACAAGCCCTGCACATATTTTACCAAAAACTGACTCTTTTTGCTTGTTTGTTTGTTGCTGGTTTTTTTTTTTTTCCCTAGACAAGGTTTTTCTGTGTAGTCCTGGCTATCCTGAAATGTGTTCTGCAGACCAGGCTGGCCTCAAACTCAGAGATCCACCTGCCTTTTTGTCTCCTGAGCACTGGGATCAAAGGCATGCACTACCACTGCCTGGCTAAAAACGGACTCATACATTACAGAGGGGCTAAACATGTTTCAGTCCCACCAGGTGGCTGAAAGAATTCTCTATATTTGGGTTTCAGTTCTTCCTACTGCAACTAAGGGATGGATCTTGGTTTCTAGCAGGCCCCACCCATTTCAATTTGGCACTGGCCTTATGGTCACTGACAGACAATTCTTCAGGCTGTGACCATTTCCTGGTGATTTGGCAAATGGAATGTCTTGCTTATTTGTAGGCTTAGGTTTTTTTCCCCCAAAACCTACTTTGTTTAGGGTTCTTAAATGCTTCAACCTCCCTTCTAACCCACCAACCAAAGGTGTGTGTGGGGGGGGAGAAGGTTAATATGAAAAGGGAGTTGTGGACCTCTTTAGAAGTAGTTCCTTGGGGTGACTCCATTCTTCATTGTCTGGATACCAGAAGTCCAGTTCAATAGCAAACACCAAACACAAATCAGTAGCAGCGGCAAAGTCCAGCAAAACAGTAAGCTCCTCTGAATTGGCAGGAATCAGGGGAAGTGCCCAGAATCAGCAGGAATACCACAAGAAGTTCTTTCACACATTTATCTTTATGAAGTGAAGACCAGGAAAGACCATTAAAGACCAGTGAAGACCAATAAAGCAGTGTAGCATGCAAGAGCGTCCGTCCTCCCACTGTGCGTGGAGTTCCAATTATATTCTTTCTAAACAACATTTGACCTCTCAAGGGTCTGTTTTCAGCAGAACAACGCATGCCCTCTCACAAGACAGCTTCTCACAAACATCTCGTGACACAACCGAGTGGTTACAGAAACTAGAAATCTCCACTTCGTTTATTTGTACCTGTTTTCTAAATTTCTACATTTCTGGGGAAGGGTGCAAGTTAGAGATGGGAGTTCTTTGTTCTGTCTTCCCTGGGCACCCTTTGGCAATCCACAAGGGTTCCACCTCCATGAAAGCACCGGTCCTTGGTGCTCAGGCCAGTGTCCTAAACAGCAAGGAATGCAGTGACTCAGCTAGTCACTCAGGGACACTTTGGTGAACAAGGCCACGGGAAGGAAATCATTACAAGCAGCTGGACTGTAAAAAGCAAAAATACTCCACACACCAAACTCTACAAGCCAGTAGAAGCTGCGAGAGATCCATGATTCAACGGGCCGGTTTCTGCCACGTGGCTCACAGCTCATGGTACGTGGCACATAGCCCTGGCTTGCCGCTGGCTGCTTCAAGCACTGCTGGAAAACACAGAACTGGACCTCAGGAAAGCTGTGAGTGCGTTTTCTCCCCAACTCTGGCTGTCCATCCATTTGTCTGCTTGTTTGCCGTCCTCTGCCTTCTTCTCCTAGCTCTCAAAGTCAATATTAACAATAAGCTAGAACTTAGCATTTCACACATGCTGGCAACTTGGCAGGGACACGAGGTCAAACCACCGGGATCCTCTCAAGACCCTGAGGCAGGCAAATACGAGACAAGTCCTGCTCCCTGGGGGAGGCTCAGCGTCCTGAAAACAGAGGCCAGTGCCACTTATAAGGGGCTGAGACTGAGACAGAGACAGGACAATCCAAAGTGTAACTACAGGTTCACTTATTTTTATTGGTGGTCTAATGTGTACCAGACCCTGCTCTGAAGATAGATGAGCGAAGACAGACCAAACATCTTGTCCTCCCAGGGTCCACATTCCTGTGGAGAGAGACAAACACCCCCTATCATCAAGAAGTGAATTATGATAGCATGTGAGGGAGTGATTCCTGTGTATGTGTACACACACTCGCACACACACACACAAAAGCTCATGCATGTGTGCTCACTCTGGTGAGTCATGAGTGGGTGTGCACATTACTATGTACATATGTAGAGACCAGAGGGTCAACTTTGCGTATATTCCTTCATTTCCCTCTACCTTATTTTAGGAGATAGTTTCTCTACTGAACCTACAGCTAAATCTGTCATCCCGATTGGTTGTTCAGAGTGCCCCAAGAATCGTGTTGTGTCTGTCCCCACTAATGCTTTTTCGTTACCTCTCTGTCCTCCCCTCCCACCCAGAGGGGTTGGAGTTACAGATGCAGTCTGTTACAATATCCAGCTTCCGTGTAAGGGGTGTGGTTCCCGACTCAGGTCAGGTCTTCATGCTTCCTCCTTAGCTCTACCCACTAAGCCATCTCCCCAGACCCACGGAAGGGATTCTTAATGCTGGGGGGAAAAATGGAGCAGGAAGACACTGTTGGGAAGAGTCAGAGCAGACTCCACTGAGCCTCACGCAGCAGTGAGACTGGTAAGAAAGCCGTATGGGGGTGCCAGAGCCAGAACTGTGAGTCATGTGGCTTAAACAGGCCTGTTAAATCCTGTTAGGTTAAAAAAAAAAAAAAAAGAAAAAGAAAGAAAGAAAGGAAGGAAGGAAGGAAGGAAGGAAGGAAGGAAGGAAGAAAGGGAGGGTCTCAGGCTGGGTCGGGGCATGATGGCCCATGCATTTAATCCCACCCCCAGTAGTGGCAGAGGCAGATGGATATCTGTGAGTTCAAGGCCAGCCTGGTTTATAAAGCCAGCTCCAGGCCAGTCAAAGCTACATAAGATCCAGTTTCAAAAAGAAAAAAGACTCTCTTGTATCCAAACTTGACTCAGACTGAGTGTAGCTGAGAGGGACCTTGAGGTTTTTATCCTCCTGCCTCTATCTTGCTCAGTTTTTTCTTTCTTTCTTTTTTTTTTTTTTTTTTTTTTGTTTTGTTTGTTTGGCTTTTCGGGACAGGGTTTCTCTATGTAACAGAGCCCTGGCTGTCCTCAGCTCACTCTGTAGATCAGGCTGGTCTCCAACTCACAGCCTCTGCCTCCCCTTGTGCTCGGTAGTATTAGCCCTGCCTTACCTTGCTCAATTGTATGGACTGCTGAAGTTTGAACCCAAGGTCTTGTGCATATCAGACAAGCACTCTGCCCACAGAGTTGCACCCCCGGCTTGCTGGAGGATTTTCTTCTAAGACATGGAAAGCTCCATTTTACACAGTGGTCTGATTTTTTTCCAGTTTATCTAATGATTTTCCCCCTTAGGTCAGAAATTACTGTCAAATTCCAAAAAGGCTCGGGCATCTGACGTCTCTCCTGGGAAAGGCAGTTGGAGCCTGGGCCCAGCCAGGCCAGTCAGTCCTCAGCTGGCACCAAGAGCTTTTCTTTGGCAAGGGTGGCAGAGGCAGAGTCTAGAGGGGGTGGGGCCTGAGCTTCCCAGGCCCTTCCTCCTCTGCTAGCCCTGGAAGAGCAGGCCTTGCACCCAGAGCATGGGCTGGTTTTCAGAGCCTGCTTGTGGACGTAATTGGGAGTTGAATCTCTTGTAGATGCCTTTGAGGGTGGAGGTTCTTTCCATCTAAAGGATGAGAAGGCCTAACATCTCTTGGGTCTCTCCTCACCCCACATCCTCCATTTTCCCCAGTGCCCCATTAACCTAAAAGCCAGAGGGCTTCCACAACATCCAGTATGTTTTCACCTTTGCTCTTAGGGCAGGGAGCATCATAATCGCCTTCCTTACTTGCTTTGCTAACACCAACCTACTTCCAGCTAGCGCCACTTGACCTCCTATACTAATTGTGCAGGCCCCACAATTCTCCAGCCATTTTGTAATTTTCAGGCCTACGATGTACTAGGGAACACTCTCTGTGACCCATCTTACCTGGTATAGGCTCCTGGACTTGTACCTGCCTTCTATGGCAGTTACTTGATTGACATCTGTTATTCAATTGGCATCTGTTCTTTTTCTTAGATCCAGCACCCACAACTAAAGTCCACGTGGCATGCCCAGGGCCTGACCCAGGTCTGGTGTTGGTAGGTCATAACAACCTATCCGGAAGTTTCTGTTGTGCCTCATGTCTCTGCCTGGGTGGAGACATCATTTCTTACACATTTCAGATCTCATATTAAGACCAAGTGTTAAGCCGAAGGTGCGGGAGAGAAGGGGAGGGACTTATTAAGATACCAGTGGCCAACCCCTCCTCCAAAGTTTCTGACTCACTAGGTCTGTCTGTCAGGTGGGTGCTCTGAGAATGGGAATATCTAGTGAGTTCCTGAGAGCTACTACTGATGTTGGTCCAAGGACCTCACTCTAAGTAACACTATCTGAACCTGGGTAGCTGGAGCTACAAGTGCTTGCCTTGAAAACATAAGGACCAGTGTTCAATTAAGACAAAAAAAAAGTCAGTGTTGATGGGATGGTTGCTCACACCTTTAATCCTAGCACTCGGGAAGCAGAGGCAGAGGCAGGCAGAGCTCTGAGAGTTTGAGGTCAGCCCCATCTACATAGTGAGTTCCAGGCCAGTCAGGGATCTACAGTGAGAACATGGAGAGAGAGAGAGAGAGAGAGAGAGAGAGAGAGAGAGAGAGAGAGAGAGAGAGAGAGAGAAAGAGAGACAGACAGACAGACACACACACATACACACACAGAGACAGAGAAACAGAGAGACAGACAGACAGACACAGAGACAGAGAGAGACAGACAGACAGACAGTCAGACACAGAGACAGAGAAACAGAAAGAGAGAGAGACAGACAGACAGACACAGAGACAGAGAAACAGAGAGAGAGAGAGAGAGAGAGAGAGAGAGAGAGAGAGAGACATTGGACAGGACAGACTGTTGCTGTAAACTTAGATATTTGAGCAGACATGGGTTTACCTAACAAAGAAAAGTGAGAGCATGCAGTTAATATTGAATTTTGGATGAATAACGCTTCATACACGAGACACACTAAGAATGTGTATCTGAAATGAAAATGTAACTAGTATTTGGTTTTACTTGCTGGTAGCCATGTACCAGTTGCCTGCCTCCTACTCTTCAAGTCTGCTTCCCTAAGGAAAGCCAATCCCAGCCACCACTGTATCCTGTCCCACTAGGACTGCTGGAGGCTCTGCTCCTGGCAGCCAGTCTTGCTGCTTATGACGCGTGATCACAGCTGCAGGCCTGGCTCAAAGCTTCCATTCACCTCAGGCTGGGTTCACTCGCAAGGAAGTTGTGGGGCAAAGTAAATAGTCATGGAGCCTGCCCGTGGATTAAGCATATAGGCTACAAAATTTCATACAGATGGCAGTGCCACCCCTAATCTTGGATTAATAAGAAAAGGACAGCCGTGGTACAGGCCAATAATGGTGCACCCGTTATTCACACGATCCTTTCAGACTAAAGGATACCCCAATGGTGGTGATACAAGGTACAAGCTAGAGCAGGATAGCCCTTGCCTTGGTCAGCTAGGCTAGGTATTAGGACAAGTAAGATCACCCAAGACTGCTCCTCACCCATTTACACACACCCCTGTAATTACCACATTCTAGATGATTCAGAGCTCCAAAACCAAGCTTGATGCAAATCCGATTTCTGCAACAATCTTTATGAACTCCCCCCTCCCAACTTTAATAAAGAAAGACACAAAGGATTTGTGCTTCATCTTTAAAACTGTGAGCCGAGAGCTGGTCAAGGTACTGTGCATCTGTAGTAAGAGCTGCTAAAGAGGTTGAGGCTGGAGAGATGGCTCAGTGGTTAAGAGCACGGACTGTTCTTCCAGAGGTCCCGCAATCACATGGTGGCTCACAACCATCTTTAATGGTATTTTCTGGTGTGTCTGAAGACAGCTACAGTGGACTTACATGTAATAAATAAATCTTAAAAAAAAAAAAAAAAAAAGAGGCTGAGGTCAGAGGACCACCTGAGCCTAGAAGTTTTAAGTCATCCTGGGCAACATAGTAAAATCTTGCCATGCCCCCCGCTTCCCACCCAAACAAAACAAACAAATCCACATAAAACAACAAGAAAGGGTTGAGGATCTGTCTCAATGGTAAGAGCTTTTGTCCTGCAAGCAAGAAGATGAGTTCAAATCCCTAGGACCCACATGAAAAGCCAGTCGTGAGGGCTGGAGCGATGGCCAGTGGTTAAGAGCACTGGCTGCTCTTGCAGAGGACCACTACTCCAAGTCCAGTCCCAGGAGTGCCACTGCCCTGTTTTGGATGGCACGTGCATGAACACACACACACACACACACACACACACACACACACACACACACACGTGTGCACACAGGTCTATACAGGCAAAACACCCAAACACACAACATAATAAAGGAAAAGAAAATGAAAGCCAGGCTTGAAGGCACAGGTCTGTTACCCTGGTTGGTTTAAAAAAAAAAAAAAAATCAAGTCACGGCTGTGCGTAACTATAAATCTAGCGCTCTGCACCCATAAAGAAGCTCCTGGTTCAGAGCAGATCATCTGGAAGCATTAAGGTTGAGAGTAATAGTGACGATGGCCAGCCTTTTCTCCAGCCTCCACCAAGACTCTCAGGGACATGTCTCTCCCCATACACTGTACCCTCCCACACTCTACCCCCCCAAACCTCACACCTAAACAAGAAGTACAGTAAGCACTGGGAAATGTGTAATGTGCACCCTGTGCTGTGCTCAGCATCTCAGCCCCATGGTCAGCCTTTGTCAAAGGCACGAAGATTTAAATATATAGCCAAGACCGAAGGCCACAGGTTATCAAATCTTCACAATATAATCCTGCAAGGTAAATTTTATCACTGTTGTGCAAGTGACGTTAAGAATAAAAACATTAGATCGGGCTGGTCATGGTGGGGCACATATTTAATCCCAGCATCCTGGAGGGAAGGCTGAGTCAGAGAGAACCCTGTGCGTGGAGGCCAGTCTGTTCTATATAGTTATATAGTGAAGCCTCATCTTTCTTTTCTTTCTTTCTTCCTTCCTTCCTTTTGGCAAGATCTTTATTAAGACCTAATTGTCCTGAACATAGTATGAAGACCAGGCTGGCCTCAAACTCACAAAGATCCGCCTACCTCTGCTGCCTGAGGGCTGGGATTAAAGACTGTGAGACTCCACTTTTAAACAAGGAAAAAATTGACTCTGGCCTCAAGTCTGTGGCCTCTCCTGCCTTCTTACCTTCCTTCTTTGAGAATTCCTGTTTCCAGGGTCTTACCATCGAATGTAGTCATTCTCTATAATGATGCCACAGGCAACCTTGTGGCATGTCACAACCCCCAGGGTGGCCTTGAGATTGCTCTGTCCCCAGCAGGGCTCCTCTGAGACAGCAACCTGATATTACAGGAAGAACAACCAAAGCCAGTCATTTTTAACCAAGCTCCGTCATCTTGGATCACATTCTGGACTTCTCACTCCTCATCGCCCAGCCCTTTCTATAGCTTGCTTTTCCCAGTTCTCTACTCCCATCCCTCTAGGTCTGCCTTTTTATGACTTTGCCCTAAAATAAATAAACACATTTTATTTAGAGCAGAGGTTCTCAACCCATGCTCTTGAGATTGTTGGGTGGTGAGAAAGACCAGTCACCATCTGCCCTCTGCTGGCTCCTCGTGGTATTGAGAGCATTTGAGCATCCACTAATGCGTCTGGTAAGATGACTGAGCAGGTATTTATTGCAATGGCACTGAGCGCAAGAAGGTGATTCGTTCTTAAGGCGTTCAAGCTCAGTTAAAGAGGACATTTGAAGCTGGATGGTGTAGCGGTGGTAGATCTTTTTGCGCGTATCACCGAGTTTGATATCAGTATGCAAAAACAAACGAAATAAGACAGCTGTGATCATGAGTAGTTAGACCTCGGCTAGAAACGGGTGTGGAGGGTCAAGGAACGCTGTTCCCAGGATGGGAAATACATACGCCAAGCACTCGACAAAGACATACATGTTCTCTGGCAAATCTTACAAGTAGCTTTCCTCTCTAATCGGTGGGAGATTCGCCCAAGGTCACAGAGCCAGGTAGAAAGGAACAGGACGTAGGTAGACGCGGATCCAAAGTCCTTACGTCTTCCGTGTTCCTGTCATGGCAGCTGGTGTGGCCACGGGTGTGGTTGGGAACCCGTCAGAGCTCCGAAGTGTTCCCCAGTCTCCATAGGCAAAGGGGCGTCCTTTGAGCGTGGACACGGGACCGGGGGCGGGGTCTTTTCCAAGTAAGGGGTGGAGCCTGAACTGACCCGGGACAGGGAAAGCCGCACCTGGTTGGTGGAAGGAGTGGAGACCGGATCTCCTCGGCTCCCGGGAAAGCGGAAGTGCCGGGACCTGGACACTTACCTGTGGAACCTCTGCATACAGATAGAGGCAGCGACTCTGGGTCTCAGTGGTCCACGGGAGGGGAGTTTCTACGTAGGAACCTAGCTGGGCCAGGAGAAAAAAGTGTTTTTCTTCCACTCTCTGTCTCATTTTCACTTCAAGGAAAAGAGTAGGGGAGTTGGTGGCTTCACTTCCTTCCTGCCCCTTTCCCACAGGCTGCGAGCTCCCTGGGTAGCCAAGACTAGGAAGCTGGAGAGGCGATGCCAGAACTTTTTAGGGAGGCTGCCCCAGACTGACTGTGTTGTCCTTGGTACTAAGAGTCCTCAGTTGCAAAGGAATGCCGGGCCCTTGCCTGGCCTGTCTCTGAAACAGCCCTTTCCCTCACCTGGGGCAACAGAAGTAGACTAGGGAATTGTAACTTAGTGGTAGGCCACTTCCCTGTTGTAAGGGTCCTGATCCTTATACCCCTACTGTGGTGGCAGTTGGAAAGTCATCCCCACCCCATGACTTCCCATCGGAGGAACCAGGAGTCCAGAGCAACTTGTTTTGGCTTTTTTGGTAGAGGCAAACTAGTACCGAAACCTTGAGGATATATCCAGCCTGGCTTAAGCAAGGTTCTCCACAAGGCCTGGAGTTTACCTATCCGTCTTGTAAACAGTGAGGTTCCCACTGGTCATGGCGTTGGGTGGCAGCCTGCTGTGTCTAAACTGTTAAGTCCAAGTAGAGCCTGCCTTACTGCACTACCCACAGCCTGAGTGAGTGGGACAGTCACGATTCTGAAAGAGATGTTGGTGCCTCTGCCAGAAGTCACACATGGGCATAACACCTACTGTACAATAGGACTATATGTGAATTAACTCAGTGGGTACTTATCCCTACCTGATATTATCTCCACTTAAAGAATCTGGAATTAAGACTCAGATAAATAGGGGCTGTAGAGATGGCTCAGAGGTTAAGAACACTGGCTGCTCTTCTAGAGGACCCGGGTTCAATTCCCAGCAACCACATGGTAGCTCACATCTGTCTGTACCTGCATTTCCAGGAGTGGGGAGTCTGACACCCTCACATAGACATATATGCAGGCAAAGCACCAATGCACAGAAAAAAAAATATTTAAAAAAAGAAAAGACTCGATGAATGAAGCAATTTGCCCAAAGTCACAGCTGGGAAGGGGCAGGGTATAGATTAGAACTCAGCCACTGTGGCGTTCTTACCCACAGTTCTCTGCCGCCATCAGTGAGTGACCTGGGAATCTGGTAATAAAGCCTAACCTAAACTGTAGGACAGTCAAGGAAGAGACAGTTGTATTTGGCAGACTGAGCTCCCGCTTGAAAAAGGCCAGAAAGAAGGTTTCCTTGGGGGTGGATGTGGTAGGGGTAGGATTTTACTTAGAGGTGCCCAAAGTCCAAGCAGGATTCCAGACAGTGAGATGGATCTCACTTAAGGCCTATATTGTACAAGGGAAACTGAGGCCAGTTAAGTTGTTTGCCTGAGTAATTCTAGTGACACCCCATCCCAGGTAGTCACCTCTGCCACCCAGTTCCTCCTTTTGGATGGGAGCTGGGAGCCTACTGGTATCTAATGGTCAGGGACCAGAGATACAGTCTTACAGTTTATTCTGCCTAACACACATGCCCGCACACACATGATGCTCTGCACACACACACACACACACACACACACACACTGCTCTGCTCTGCTGTGGTTCCAAACAGCGGTTTAGAAGTTGTGCTAGAGCAAACCAAGCCTGCCACCCTACCCTGGGCAGTCCATGCTTACTCCTTTTATTTCTGGAAACCCTGGGTCTTCTCTGCTTTTCCTAGACTTACTGGTCTACAGCTTTGCCCAACAGATAAGTTTCTGTCTGGTCAGTCTGTCTCAGTCTGTATTCACTGAGCTCAGCGTTAGAGCAGAATGAAGCTTCCCACGGGGGAGCCACCGGGTGTCTTACAGACAAAATTGTTACTGGATTTATACGACATTATGGAGCCACAGAGTTTAGTTTCATCCCATTTTGACTTAGCCTCACACTGGCTAAGTCAAGACTTTATTATCAGATGCCTAGATCATGAATGGCTACAGGGCATTGTGGGTAAGGGTACCAAACTGCCTGGATACTAATCTCCAGTCTGACAGGGACTGAGCTGTGACTCTGGACAAGTCACTTCACCTGTCTGAGTCTTCTTGAAGTGCACCATCTATTGACACAGACAGAGGAGAGCCTGTACCCTGTCTGTGGTCCCAGAACCAACTAGAGAACAGCATTTCCTCAAACATGTTACCCACTGGGGTCTGATCTTTCAGACTTTTCCAAAAGTCACTATGGGCTGGGAACACTGAGATAGCTCCTATCACATGCTCAAGAGTGCAGGCACTACCAGGGACTTTGTCCAGATGTACATGTGGACCCAGGAAAGGTCCTAAGTTCCCACGTGTGTAACAAGCTCCTGGTGACATTTATACTGCCAGTTCCTGGGCCACATTCCAAGTTTGATGCATCACAACACCGTGCAGAGGTGGCTGCTCTCTGTGGTATGATTTGGGGACTATGGACTAATTAAGGAGTCAGGAGACCTGAGTCATAGTCTCTTTCCTGCCCAACCCCCTACCCCTACACACACACTCTCTTTCTCATATATATATGCACACACACCATCTCTCTCTCTTTACACACACACACACACTATTATATATCGCTTAGCTTCTTTGAAGAATGATCGTGAAACTTTGTCCTCCAGGAACTCTTAGGCAAGATCTGAGAGAGGAGGATGCCCTGTTGCCGCATCTTGGGTCTGGTTCTCAGTCCTCGAAGCCAGAGCAGTAGGTCCCTTACTTGGCAGATTAACAGGTGTGATGAGCTGAGTCTGGTTCAGGTGGAGCAGGATGAGGGGACACTATGTCAGCTTGGTCATGACTCTTGTAACCCTGGCTTTTCTTTGTTGCCACTGAAGCCTCCTCCTTCACCTCTCCCTACCCTGCCTCATGCAGGAAAGCTGGAGGGACCAGTCTGGCTGGCGTATAGAACAGCACTGGACAGAGTGTGGGTCTGAGGACCTGCCTGGCTGAATTCTAGTCTGAAGCTAGACACTGACTGAGAACAGTGGCCTGGAGACCCTGGAGTAGGACCATGGGCCTCATCTTACCAGATGGGGGCGGGGCGGGGCAGAGCTGGAGTGGTTCCTTAAGCTACTCAGAGACCCCACTTGCTGTCTGGACTAGCAGGAGGGTTCAGTAGAGATTTAGGTACCTGGAATTCATATGCAAGAGCCCGTTCAATTTCTAGGCCAGGGGAGCAGCAAGCTAGCTAGACCCATTTCTTAAACGGAAGACTTCCTTTAGGATGCCACCTATTAACTAGCAGGGCCACCTGGATCGGGAGGCTCTCCCCACTGCCCACAATGTCCTGTTTACACAGCGAAGCGTCTTCCTATTTGTTCTTGACAAGGGTTCTGGACATGAGTCACACAGACCTGGACTTGAACCTCAGGTTCCCTCTTTTATAGGTGTGAGACCTTGGGCAAGTCACTCCACCTCCCCAAGCTTCAGCTAGTTCGTCTGTAAACAGGAGCAATAGCACCAGCTCTGCCAGCCTTGCAAGGCTGTTCTGAGGATTAGATGAGCCACGCCCATGGAGTGCTCATGCAGGGAGCATCATAGTGAGTCATAGCATTTGGAGGCACGGGCACCCAGCTATTGTTTCACCCCGAGTCCTTGTTTTTACAGATGTGGAGATTGGCGGTAGGAGAAGGCAGCCGGCCACCCAAGGGTCCCACAGGAGGGTTGTGGGTCAGCCACAGCTAGTAGGCCCAGGTCTTCTGGAGATCTGGAGGCACATTCCCTCGCCAAGGGCTAGACACAACGTAAGCTCGGACATCCCAGCTCTGGACCAGCAGCAGCCATGAACTATGTGGGGCAGCTGGCAGAGACAGTGTTTGGGACGGTTAAGGAGTTATACAGGGGCCTGAACCCAGCCACACTGAGCGGCGGCATTGATGTGCTGGTGGTGAGGCAGATGGATGGCTCCTTCCGATGTTCACCCTTCCATGTGCGGTTCGGCAAGCTGGGTGTCCTGCGGTCACGGGAGAAGGTGGTGAGTGCTTTGGCTTGTAGTCTGGCTTCATCAGGGTGCGCTTTTGAAGGTAGGGAAATCACCGCTGTCTCAGACTTGGTTTCCTAACGTGGGGGTGGGGGGGGAGTATCCCTGTCCTGTTTCTCTTCTTTTCAATGAATTTTCTTTAAGCATTTATCTCATTTTATTTATCTTGTATATGTATGCTTATATGATTGTGTGTGTGTGTGTGTGTCTATTTGTGCGTGAGCACATTGTGCGTGCATACGAATGTGTATATCAGAAGACAGTGTGGGAGGCTGTCCTGTCTTACACTGTGTGGGTTCCAGGGATAGAACTGAAGTTGTAAGTTTGGCCACAAGTCCCATTTCCTGCTGAGCCACCTCACTGGTCCTCACTGTTTTGGGGTTGGTTTGGGGCTTTGATCCTGAAGATTCTTATTTCTCCAGGTAGGAAGCTCAGAGGGGTAGAACCAAATGCTGTGGCTACCAGGCCTGGCTCCAGTTACTAATGCTTCTCCCGTGACCATGCTAAATCACCTCACATCTTCCAACAAAGTCACGTCACCTTTAGGGATGGACACGTTTTTATATGCCTAGTGCTAGAAGTGGAATAGTTTGGGACAGTAAACAGGAACTGATCATGTGTCCTCGACACCAGGTGTGTGGGGACAAGGGTTGGTCCCTTAGTAGGACTATATCTACATCCTCAAGTTCAGATGGACATAACTTCTTTTTGCATCAGGGTCTGTGTGTAGACAGCAGCATAGTGGGGCCCAGACCCCATTCAAGTTGAGGTAACTGATTTTTTTTCAGAACTCTGACGGGAAGCTATATCTGTCAAAGGCAAAGTACTCAGAGATAAGAGATTGGACCACAGAGCTGTGCAGATGGCTGCGTGTATAAAGAGCTCGTGATGTCTGAGCTTCGATTTCCAGCAAACTTTTCCAATATCAATAGCAAGGTTCACAGTTTAATTATATAAAGCACAGCAGAAGCAGCGACAGGTAGATCTCTGGAGCTCACTGGCCTTCCAGCCTTGGCGAACTCCAGATTCAGTGGGAGACCCTGCCTCAAAAAATAAGGTAGAGAGTGACTGAGGATGACACCTGAGATTGACCTCTGACCTCCCCACATGAACATGCAAACACACACATGTGACACCACATACAAACACACTTGAAACAAAACACAAAAATATTGGGGTGTAGTTGAAGACCTTTTGCAGGTCCCCACAAATACCTCCCCCACCCCCTCACCCCTCCCCACCCCGGAGCACAAGCCTCAGTTTCTTTGTCTATAAAGATCATGATAGGAGTTGCTACACGGGGTGGTTAAACAGGATGCGCTCCATACGACACTCTACAGTAAGTGGGAATTCTCACCCTGGTCCATGCAGCCAACACCTGGGAGTGGGGAAAAGTAGAAGGCTCGGGTCACAGCGGTGATTTCTCGGTGACCTCGTGATGAGCAAGAGGCCAGGGCAACTGAAGTCTGGGGAGCATTCCACCCACCTCAGAGCTGGAGGTAGAAGGGAGTGTGCCTTCGGATCTGGACTTGAGGACCTATACCTTGACCATGAAGTCCCCACCCCACTCCATTCCCACGACAGGTGGACATTGAGATCAATGGGAAACCCGTGGACCTGCACATGAAGCTGGGAGACAGTGGCGAGGCCTTCTTTGTCCAGGAGCTTGACAGTGACGAGGTAGGAACCATCCTTCTGGCCCGTGCCTGATGTTACCTCTTCACTGGGACTATATGTACCACGAGGGAACCTGGGGTCTGTCACTGTCCCTGACCTCAGGGACATCTCTTCAGCAGAGATCTGATAAAGAGGGTCACTTGAAGCTGCCCTGAAACTTCATTACATTCACAGCCCAGAAAGGGGAAGGGGGTACTTTGGGTGATTCTGCTTCCTGGGGAAGGTTTCTGATGCAAGGTCCCTCTGAGCTTTTAACTGAGCCCCTACTGTGTGCAAGACATTATGCAGCAGGCTCAAAACAAGGGACTCCTTCACCTTTAAAACGAGCTCTGGACAAGTCTGGAGCGCGAGCATCTCAATGTCCAGTGATGCAGCTTCTTGGTCATTGCAAGGAACTGTAATCTGGGCAGGCTCCCTGGAAGAAGTGACACCTGGCTAAGTCTATGAGGAGACCGGGGTCCCTGCTTCTGTCTGTTCTGCTGGTGTTGCCTGGAGTGCTGGATCACTTCAGTTAGAGGGGGCTTTGAGGCCAGTGTGGACTGCCACCACCTCTGCTCAGCCTCTATGCCTGGCCCTACATGAGTTCACCGTGGGGCTCTGGATAACCTGATGGCCCTACCACTTTTTGTCCTCGTTCTCTCCACAGGAAGACGTTCCTCCTCGTCTGTGTACCTCACCCATCCCATGGGGAGGCCTGTCTGGCTTTCCCTCAGACTCCCAGCTGGGCACAGCCAGTGAGCCCGAGGGCCTAGTCATTACTGGGCGGAGAAAGAGGCGGCGCAGGAGGAAGCCCAGGCGCAGGGAGGATGCTGCGGGCTCCAGTTCTGAAGAGTTGGAGGCAGGTGTGGAGAGTGAGCTGACCTTGCTGGAAAAGCCAATGCCAGAGTCCCGAAGGTAGGTAGGAACCGGGTGGAGGCATGGGGCGTAGCAGCCGGGGCCGAAGCATTTCTTCTACTGATGCTGTACAGCTCTGGACGAGGGCCTTGGTGTCTCTGGGCTTTCCTGTCTAAAGTCCTGAGAGGCAGGCTTCCATACCCTGGCCTGTTAGTGAGCGTTTCTCTGTGGTCCCTAAGCAGTGCTCAGAAGGAAGAGGAACCCTCATCGCAGCCTAAAGACATCTACCCCTACTCTGATGGCGAGTGTACCCCCCAGGCCACGTAAGTGTTGCAGTGGGTGGCAGGCTGGTATGAGACTGCTTTCAGTGTTCCTCTTTGTGATGACTAAAGCCTCACTAGGCTTGTTGCCCATTTACATTTCTCGTCTGTAAGATGTTCAACATTGGGGCGAGTTTTATTTTATTTTGTCTTGGTTTTGATAAAGTTTTGGCTAAGGACCAAACTCAGTTTTTCAGCTGTGGCAAAATACCCTTGAGACGGACTTTACCATTTTAGCCAGCTCAGAGTGCACAGTGGTGGACTTCACGCCGTTATGTGACCCTAGCTGCTCACTAGTTCTAGAACTTTCCTTCATGCTGGATGGAAACCCCATACCCATTAAGAAGTCATGTCTTTGGGGCCAGAGAGATGGCTCCACAGTTAAGAGCTCTTGCTGCCCTTCCAGGGGATCCAAGTTCCTCACACATGTAAGAAGCAGCTCACAACTGCCTGTCATTCCAGCTCCAGAAGATCTGCTGCCCTCTTCTGGCCTCCACAGGCACTACACTCATGTGCACACAAACCCATAAGTAGATCTCACAGAAGTCACATCTTGCCATCCTATTTGTTTTGATTTTTTTTTTTTTTTTTTGAGACAAGGTGTCACATAGCCAAGGCTGGCCTTGAACTTCTTGTACAACAGATTGCCTTCTTGTTGTACATTTATATATGTATATATCCATATATATCCATATCTATATCGGCGTGTGTATATTTTGGATTCAGTACAGGCATAAGTATCTGTCGAAAATGGTTTTCTATATTGTCTGAGATTGAGGGATGGCAACAGGTTGACTAGTGGTCACCTCTGAATGCTTGTTCTTTGCAGCGTCTCGTCTGGTGACCTAATGTCCCCTAAGAGTGACTCAGAGCTAGAGCTGCGGTCCTTGGAGCCTAGTCCTCTGAGAGCTGAGTCTCACATGCAGTGGGCCTGGGGGAGACTGCCTAAGGTGGGTTCTTCTATGCTTCCCCCAGTCTCTGCCTTCCAGGGACTCCCTGGCCCCTCCGTATCAGGATTAGAGTCCCTGAGATGTACGCCTTGTGAGCTCACATGCCCCCCACTTGTCTTCCTGTATTTATCTGATTGAAGGTGGCAAAAACTGAGCATCCCGAATTCTCGTTGGTCCTTGAAAGTGTGGCTGAGGCAATCTGTGCTCTCCCTGGGGAACCTAGCCCTTCTTCCTCTTCCCCTGTGGCTGGTGTGGACGCCTGGAGACCCCCAGTGCTGCAACCAGGAGTCGGGGCTGATATATTTCATCCTGATGTGGAGGCACATTGTGAGGAAACTCCAGTAGAGTCTCCTCTTGCTGCCCCAGAGAGTAAGGAAACCAAGACTCAGAGATCCAGGGTTCCAGGCCACCCTCCTGCCACTAAATCATGGAGCTGGGCCACCCCAGAGAGCCACACTCCCTCTGGACATACAGAAGTCTCCAGGGGAAAAGGTGAGTGATGGCTGTGTCTCTCTCTTTGCATCCCCAACCCCAGGTTATGTCCTGAGTGGGATGTAGGACTTGAGGTACAGTTTGAGCTGCCAGACCTTGTGCTTGGCTGGTGTTGTTCCCAGACTCTAGTCCCATGGAGGAGCCAAATGGCTTGTAGGTAAATAAGAGAGAGCCTAGCGTAGACCACATGGAATGGAGTCATTAGCTCGGGGATGAGGGCTGTGAGATCACGTGGTTGTGGAACATCTCTCTGAATATTGAGAGTTGTAACCAAGACATGGACAATGAAGCCATTGGGAGGAATGAGAAAAAAGTTCTAGGCAGAGGAGGCTGTGTGAATTAGGCCTCTAAGGTGGGAGACAGGTTTCAGGACCTGAGAGCGGTCTTAGGGATGACGGATGCTGGGACAGGAAGTTGGGTAGGCCAAGCAAGGCTGGACCCCCAGCACCCAGCCTGTCTTTCGGAAGAGTGGTAGGAAGACCCTCCCCCCCCCGCACTGCACTGTCTAAGTTGGTAGTCATCGGTTTATAGGAGGTTTTAAGTTGAAGTTAATTAAGGGCTGGGGATGGTGTGTGGTTGGTGGAATGCTTAACTAACCAACATGTAGGAAGCCACGGTTCAAGCCCCAGTCTCAGATAAACTCTGTACAGTGGGACAAGCGTCTCACCCAGAATTTGGGAGATTCAGAGGGGAGGATCAGGAATTCAAGGTTGTCCTTGCCTTCAAAATGGACTCAAAGCGAGCCTGGGATATATGAGACCGTGTCTCAAAGAAACAATACATAGGGTTGGTGCAGTAACTCAGTGGGTAAAGCACTTGATGCCAAGTCCAAGAACCTGAGTTTGGTCCCCAGGATCCACATGGTGGAAAGAGAGAACTGACTCCCACAAGCTGCCCTTTGACCTGTACATGTGTACTGTCATCCTCAGACTGTGGCACGTGTGTCCCTACACTGACACGCAAAATAAATAAAATCGGTTTTTAAAAGGCACCAATAAATAGGTATGTAAAATGAAATGTAATAATTCAAGTGAACAGACTTTGAAATTGCACCTCTCTGCCACACCAATCTAAAGTGTGCTGAAGAGCCACATGTGGCTAGTGGCTACCATATTGGACAATTTGGTAGCCTATGACAATATGGTACAATATTGACAATATGGTACACTATGGAACATTTCTGTCATCGAAGAGTTCTCCTGGGAAGTACCACCTTAGGACATTCAGAGGAGAAGGGCCACCTGTTGTTCATACTACTGAATCCATGTTTGGTGTATGACTGTCCCCTCATTCCCTCTCAGGTTCTCTGAAGAGAAACCAGCACCTGGGCCCAAGTGACATCTATCTGGATGATCTCTCCTCCCTGGATTCTGAGAACGCAGCCCTTTATTTCCCCAAGAGGTGCTTGGGTGCTGGGTGGCAGGGAGTTTGGAACTGGTGCCTGTGGAGCCAAAGGCTTCCTATTAAGGGTCTGGGAGGAAAGGGGGAACACCTTCATCTTCTTGTGATATTCATATCATTGCTACCCTCTTTGTCTTCAGTAACTGTGGGATGGGGGCCAGGAGGTGGAGTGAGCCCAGCAACCAGAAGCTACTGAAGAACCCCAACCCTGAGCACCCAGCAGAATGCACTCTGGACTCAGTGGACAAAATAGAATTGTCCCTCTGTGGTGGACTGACTGACTCTCGAACTATCTCCCTGGGTATGTTCAACCATCGGGCCAGCCATTCCAGGGGTTAGTGCAGAGCTAGGGACCAAGGGAGGATGGGGAGGATGGAGAGGATGTTCAGGGATCAGAGAAGAAATGAAGACTCCTAGGAAGAATAGATATGACACACAGGAGCCATTGGAGGACAGAAATGACCCTTCAGGGCCAAGGAAGATCTCCAGAGGTCACCACAGGGCAGGGAAGACTCCAGGAACCAGAAGTCTGGGAAGACGTTTGAGGGTTGAGGGCACAGATGTGAGGCTGGGTTGCTATTATCTATCCTGTGGTGCCTGCCCTCAACCAACATTTTTATGACACAAATGCTTGATAGTAACCCTTGGCCTATCCTGTGATCCCTGGAGTGGGGATAGGTGTAACACCTACAGGCAGCAGGAACTGTTGCCAAGTCAAAGACCTAGCCAACAGGAGGCATGTAGGAGGGTATGGGGGAAATTGTGGGGGGCATGAGAGCCTCAGCCCTCACTTTCTGCCTCTGTGCCCAGAGAAGTTCTCCCAGCACATGGTCTCCTATGAGGACCTCACTAAGAATCCCGGGCTCCTGGATGACCCAAACCTCGTGGTGAAAATCAACGAGAAGTGAGTAGCTGGTTGGGAATGGCTGATGGCCTGAGTTACCCACTCTCAATACCTTTTAGTTCCAACACCTCATTCTGTCTCTCTAGGCATTATAACTGGGCTGTGGCTGCCCCCATGATTCTTTCTCTACAAGCCTTCCAGAAGAACTTACCTGAGGTAAGTGCTTAGAACACCACTGGGGCTGTTGCTTTGAAGCCATAGCTTTGACAAGAAAGTAGATGGCGAACAAAGATGGAGCTTGGAGCTTGTGGCTACTGGCTGCCGGACCAACTCTCGAGGCAGGAAACAGAGTTCCTCAAAGTCTTGCCCATCCTGTGTGGACAAAGCCTGTCATTTTGAAGCTTCTCAGCCATGGCTGGGTCCTACTGGGTTTGAGCTTTTCATCAGCGGAACTTAGGTGAAATCAGAGCAGGGTCAACATCCGACAGATGGCCAAACTGAGACAAACCTTCAATGGGAGAGTCTGGGATCTGAAAGATGAGGCGTGGGAAAGAGTTCCACCCTGCCCCTCCTCTGCCACGCTGAGGGTTCTTGCTCCCTTGTCAGCCTTCCTATGTTGTATACCTCTCATATGCCATATCAAGCCTGAGGAGTCGTGAGCCAAACAAACCCACCCTCTCGGAAGGCACAACTGATCAAAGACTCACCCAGATGAGCATCAGACTCAACCGATTGGTAGGGTTCGGTAGCCTGGGATGCTGAACAAGGGCCCGCTTAACAAATGAATAAGAGCCCTGAGCAGGTCAGGCTGGGAGAAGGAAGCCAGTGTTTATATTCCTGCTCAGAGGGAGTATCACCGAGCCTTCTGCAGCCACCTGCCCTCTCTGTGAAGTCACTGAAGGCATAGCCTTGGTAAGAAAGAGGATGGTAAACAGAAAGGGGCTCTTGCCGTATCCACGACTCTTAATCCAGGTAGGCTTCCTCAAAGAGCATCTAAGTGTTGATGACATCTCTTTAGTGATATCTGGTTCTATTATATAGGATCTAGGACCTATGGGAAGAGTCCGTCCCTTGTTTGACTCTCATTTTATCCAGACATACCCACCACTGGAGGCTTTGAGAGGCCCCCATCCAAGCCTGCTGGTACCCAGGCTGGTAAACCCCAAGCTCATGTCCTTGTGACCCGAGTTCTGTAAACTGCACCAGTAGGGTGCTGATAGGTCATCAAGGTGGGTTACCTAGCATGCATCTAATAAGGTTTTCTTTTTTCCCTTAAGGTAACAGTGACCCAGTCAGATACTGATCAGAGTATAAAGAGAGGGGTAGGAACATGTGTTAGGATCACTGACTTCAGGAAGTTGTCTATGTCTGTCTTAGGGATTGATGAGTATCCTGACCACAGTCTGTTACTGGGGCCATTGGGAGGCATCCTGCATGAAGTTCTAAGACTCCCAATACTATATCACCCCCAGTTACTCTAGTAGGGCATGGGCTCATGAGATCTGGAAGCTAGGCTAGAGCCAGTTCTGGTGAGGCAGGAAGGGCCTTTGGCCTCCTATGCAGACTTCTGTAAGCCATTCTTGGGCTCTGAGGAAGAGGTGAACATTTTCTTCAGCCTCCAGAGGTTGACAGTCCCTTGTTCCAGGGTGGGCTGAGACTCTGGGCTCATGGGATGCCCATTGTCAACATAAAGGTGGGTTTATGATGTGTAGAAAGAACTCTCGACCATCATCTACCCACAGAGCACTGTGGACAAGCTTGAGAAGGAGAAGATGCCCAGGAAGGGTGGGCGATGGTGGTTTTCCTGGAGACGCAGGGACTTCCCAGCCGAGGAGGTAGGTGGGTGGCCAGTGATCACAGGGCAGGGCCAGCACAGGACAGGAAGCAACATTTGCTTATGGAAGTTCTTCCCACAGCACAGTGCTCAGAGGGAGAAAACAGCAACCAGGAAACAGCCAGGGTGAGTAGGACCCATTGGCAGGGCGCAGGGCTGGAACCTGGGGAGGATCAGCCTGGCGGGGGAGGGTGCCAAACCTCTTTCCCAGATGTTTCATTTTCCTGCGAAATGTCCCCACCTCCAAGATGGGAACACAGACCTAGAGACGTACCAGATGTCCGTCAGGTAGGAAATGACAAAGCTGAACGGGTATGCAGACTCCTTGCCTGAGGTAGGGGGGGGCTACTATATTAATGGGAGGGACAAGGGTCTCTCTTCCCCAGCTCACACTTGATTCTAATCTTGGAAGCAATCCAGCCATCCAGTTTGTGGAAAGAGTGACCAAGGGTGGGGCCAGCTGAAGCCAAACAAGTGGGATTAGGGATAAGTTCCAGGATACATGTATTTAGAAAGATACATCTCCAGGGTAGACATCCCAGAGAGGCATACTGGAGCTAGTGGTAGAGCTTGGCTCTCAGTTCCCTGGGAAGACGCCCCACATAGGTGACACATGAAGGAAAGGCAGCCTCTAAAGTGATAGGAACAGGGCCTGGGCTGAGGGTAAGCAAAAGGCCTGTGGCTGGGGAGGTGGTTCAAAAGGCCAGTACTGTCCACAGAGAGAAGACAGAGGTCTTAAGCAGTGATGACGATGTCCCAGACAGCCCTGTGATCCTTGAAGTCCCCCCACTGCCATCCTCTACTCCAGGATATGTCCCTACCTACAAGAAGTCTCTTCGTCTCTCTTCCGATCAAATCGTGAGTGTGTGCATCCGTGTGTTCCTGGGTGGAGGGGCTGGGCTGTGTTAATTCTATTCAGGTCTCACAGGACCAAGGTTCTGTTCACCACAGGCCAGAATCTACCCCACAGGCAGCCTGTGTTAAATACCTATGAGGGCTCGATTCTTCATAGACCGGCTGATTTCTGTTAGAAGCTCTAATGGGAAAAGTCCTCTCATATCCTAAAGTATCTGCCTGCAGTGTCCTGCAGCGAACCTTGTAAACCTCTTTGAAGCCATCAGTGCTGATAACAGCTCTTGAGATTTTTGACAACCCCAACCATCCTTCATTATATGGATTCCCTGAGCTCTATATCTAGTAGCCCCATGGTTAGGAAGGCATCCATGGTTGGTACAAGGTAGCAACCACTTGCCTGGTACCCTAGCGTACTTGTCCACTTTTGGATCAGCCAGGACACAGAGGTCTCCTAGCTATGATGGAGAACAGCCAGCATCATCATTCTCTAAGGTTCCCATTCAGGGCCAGGTCTCACTTTAGGGGAGTATTGACTCAGATACCCTTGCCCCCCAAAAGGGCTTTCTATGAGGATTGCACAGCCCCACCTCCTTTGGAATAAAGTATTTTCCTATCATGCCTTGGGGCTGATCTCGAAACCCAGGCAGAGAGTCACCAATGTGGTTTGTCTGATATTTGTGCCACGGAGCAGATGTACTGTGTAGGTCCCCAGATGGTACATACAGGAGTCTGTGTGTGGTCACTGTAAAACTCCTCAGGAAGGGTCTCAGAACTAACAGGACGAGGGGAAAGAGGCTCATGGGAATTAAAGCCATAGTCAAAGTCTAGGGTAGTCAGGGACCATACCTTCCCCCTTTGTCTGCCCCCAGCGGTGTCTAAACCTGAACGAGGGAGCTAACGATGTGGTCTTCAGCGTGACTACCCAGTACCAAGGCACCTGCCGTTGCAAAGCCACCATCTACCTGTGGAATTGGGATGACAAGGTGGTCATCTCTGACATAGATGGCACCATCACCAAGTGAGACCCAGCTGGCTGTGAGGAGCCTGGGGGTGTGCCTGGGGACCTGGTCCCATTGTTCTGGGTGTGTGGGAGCAGTGGGCAATGCCTTCTTCCAGGTGGGCCAAGTTGGGGCTGAGCCACATTGGGCCACACCCATGGAACATGGGAGCCAAGATGACAGGCTAAATTACTTTCTTCCCTGGCTATAGGTCGGATGCTCTGGGCCACATTCTGCCCCAGCTGGGGAAAGACTGGACACACCAAGGCATTACTAGTCTCTACCACAAAGTCCATCTGTGAGTGCTAAACTCTGTCTGGGTCCGGGATCCTGGTGGGAGGGTAATAGGATATCTTAGGCCACTCTAACTTATGCCCTGGGAAGACAGTCTTGGTTGCCACCAAAGCCCACAACAGAAGTAGACTGGTCTTTAGTGAGGACATGTGAGTCATGTACCTGTTGACCACAAGGTAGCAGGAAGCCATCTCTACCCTGGTCCAATAAAACAAGTGTCCAAGTTCCAGCTGGGACAGACACTGAGAATACCCCAAAGGCCTTCCTTGGTCTCATTCTTCAAAGCCCTCTGGGTTTGAAGGCCGGAGTCCCAATTGGACTGTGCTTGTAGCAAATGGATCATGGGAATAGGGAGGGTGTCTCTGATGACTCTGTCTCTCACCCCCAGAAATGGGTACAAGTTCCTGTACTGCTCGGCACGGGCTATCGGTATGGCTGACCTCACCAAGGGGTACTTGCAGTGGGTGAGCGAGCGTGGCTGTGGCCTTCCTAAGGGCCCCATCTTGCTGTCTCCCAGCAGCCTCTTCTCTGCCCTCCACAGGTAACCACCCTTACACACAAGGGAAAGGCAAGAGCACAAAAGTGCTCAAAAGACTGGTCAGACAGCATGTCCTCTGACTCTCTGGTGTCTTGTCTTTCCTTTGCCCTCTTCCCTGTCTGTGACCATGGCCATTCTAGGGAGGTAATCGAGAAGAAGCCAGAGGTGTTCAAGGTTGCCTGCTTGAGTGATATCCAGCAGCTGTTTCTGCCTCAAAGACAGCCCTTCTACGCTGCCTTTGGGAACAGGCCCAACGTGAGTATCCCCCTCCTTACAGCTGGCACCCCCGTCTCCCTTCCCCCAGCTGTCTCAGACACTGCCCTAACCCCTTCTGTCTCTTGCAGGATGTTTTTGCCTACAGGCAGGTGGGCCTCCCTGATTCTCGAATCTTCACAGTCAACCCCCGGGGAGAGCTCATCCAGGAGCTCATAAAGAACCACAAATCCACGTAAGGCCACATGTCCCCCACACTCAGCCTCTCCCAGGACCTGGATTTCACCTCCTCTCCTGGATAAATACTAGGTCTTGTCAGCTGTGAAGGCCACTGCCTTGTGACCTACAGTCTGACTCAGTGCAGCCCATTCTGCCCACAGGTACCAGCGGCTTGGAGAGGTGGTCGAACTTCTCTTCCCACCCGTGGTGCGCGGCCCCAGCACAGACCTGTCCAACCCTGAATACAGCAACCTCAGCTATTGGAGGAAGCCACTGCCGTATGTGGACTTTGATGCCCTGGCTTGAGCTTGCCTTGACGGTTCTCCTTGGTCTGACCCAGGACTGATGGAGTACTTAGGACAGTAAAAATTAGAAGATGTGTGCTGTGGGGTTCACCTGACAAAGGGCTGCATGTTGATTGGCAGCTGTCCCTACCACCACCTTGAAACACAAATGCTGCGGTCATCTATTTGACTGCTTGGTACCAGGGCACTGGCCACTTCAAGGCCATCTACTCGAAGAACTGGAACAAGTAACCATCTCTCACAGAGATGGCACCATCACCAAATGAGGTTCAGGTGGCTGTTGGGAGCATGGGGGTTACTGAGGGACCCACCTCCCTATCAGGATTCGGGCAGCTGCCCCAAGCCTCAGTATAGCCCTGACCTCCAACAATTAATGTGTCACTAGACCCTTGCAGGGTTCTCTGGCTCCTAGGCCATTGGTTCTCAATCTGTGGGTCACAACCCCTTTGGGAGGGTGTCTCATATCGGATACTCTGTTTGTCAGATATTTACATTATGATTCATAACAGTAGCAAAACTACATTTATGAAGTAGCAATGAAAATAATTGTATTTACAACACAAGGAACAGTATTAAAGAGTCACAGCATTAAGAAGGTTGAGAACCATTGTCTTTGGTGTATCATCTGGGAATACTATTCCATGGCTTTTAGGAGCCCAGACTCCTCTCCAAAGCCAAGTGTCTCTGTGATCCTGTCTCTCTGATCATAGGTCTTGATCTTCTTTCTCTACCTTGAAATCTTAGCTCCAAGCCTGAATGGTCCGAAGCCCCTCTGACAGAAAGAAAAATGATTTGGGGTTATAGAAGGGCTCATGGAGTGTGAGTCCTGCCTGCCCCTGTAGATTTCAGCCCCTTCCTGGGCACTTAGCCAAATTCTGGCTACAGCAGATGGCGTTTGCTGACCCTCCTGTCCTGGCTTCTGCAGCTCAGTCTAGTGGCCAGCTGGCTGAGTGAGCAACGATCCAAGGCACACAGGACACAGCATGACAGACGCTTTCCCTCCCATTGCCATGCGTGAAGAAAGCACCTTTAGAGCAGTTAAAACGTTTAATCCTCAACCTGTTTTCTAGCCCACATCAGAGTGGATAGCAAACACTGGATGGTCACGAGCCAGCATGCAGGGCAGTGGGAGAAACAGACAGCATGGCAGACCCGGGGGTGCATTGGGGGAAACTGAGGGCAGGAGCCTCAGCAGCAATGGTCAGTCTCTAAGCACGTGTGTTTTCCAGTTGTGTAATGTCTTCCTACCCCAACTTCGCTCCAGTTTGTGAAACTCCTGGCAAGGCTAGGGTTTTGTATGGATGTTTAAAAGCAAGGCGTAGCCCTCCTTTTCATCCAGTTCCAGCCCCTTTCTTGGGGTCTGCCTTAGCAGACTCCAGGGCTACACTTGGCAAGAGATACTGACCAGGGCGGCGGGGAGAGATTTTCCTCTAAGTGGAGAGGACCATGTGGGTGTATTTGTGAAATCAAAGAGAAAAGATAAATTGGGGTGGGGTCTTCAAACATTGTCTGGATCCATTCTTTGGGATTCTACAGCTGCCTACACCCTCAATCTAGAGGCAAGATCAAAAGGAATATGGAGTGCTCTTGGCTGGGCTGCTGGGCTTTTATTCTGTTCTGAAGGATGTGTGGGGAGTTGGAAACCTCAGGTGGCCTCTGGTCTTTAGTTCAGAAATAGCACCTATGAAACTGCCAGACAGGTCCAGTGGGCATCAGCTTCCCACAGAAACCTCATCCAGATAGAAGCCCAGGGACAAGGGAAGAGGTGCCTCCAAGTGTTGTGACTGGTCCCTGGTTAGTAAAGGGAACAGTGGACAGGCTTGTCTGAGACTTGGCCAGGAAACTCTGCACAGTTGCTAACTCCAGTGTGTCTGCAACAAAAGGAAGGGCAGACACGCAGTGTGCCATCTCAGAAGCCCAACCTTGTCTTCCGGCGCGGCATCCTTAGCTGGACTCTGAGACAGCATCCCGTGTAGCTCACCTTGACTGTTACCCCCGAACTGTCCAGGCTGCAGCCCTGAGGGTGATTTCTGATGGCTGAAACAGTCATGCTGAACTGGATTAAGGCCATTTATCCGGTGGCCTCTGGCAGCCTGGAAGGTGCTTCCTGGTAGGGTTGGTCTCTGGGATGATATTCCCAGGGTTGGTGGGATCTGGGCTTTAGATTTCTGTGAAGTTAGCCTAGTCAGCTCTCCCTGGCCTCACCTCAGCCAGCTGGGCTCTGCAGTCTAACAGGTCATCCCGGAGCCGGGCAATGTCCTGCGCGTGCTGGGCCAACGTGTGGTTCAGTTTGTCTATGTGGCCCCACAAGCCCTCCCTGGACCTCAGCTGCTCCGTAGGCAAACTGTTCAGTTGGGTCGCCAACAGGCCCAGCCTCTCACATGCTCCTTCCACTTGGGCTACCCTCTGGTCAAAGCGGCCCACCGTATGCTGGAGTTCCTGGGCTGTGTCCCGGCAGCGGCTCAACCCTCCGGCCACGCTGGCCACACCAGCCTTGAGCTGTTCCAGCTCCCCCCGAAGGTTCAGGACCTGCCTGTGGCCAGCCTGGAGCTTTGAGCCCTGGCTGCTGACCCGTTCCTGGATGGCTTGGACCTCGGCTTCCACCCTTCGTTCTCGTTCGTCCAGGGATGTGTTGGCAGCCGAGAAGGCATCAGAGTACTGGCTGACAGAGTCGCTGAGGCCTGTGAGTGACTTGCTCACTGAGTTCAGGTTGACCTTCAACAGAGTGATCTCACCTTGGAGTGAGCTGCCTGTCCCTTCTGCCAGCTGCCCCTGAACTTCAGCTACTGTGCCATTGAGCTGTCGCAGCAGGGCAGTGTGACGGGCCACCTGGTGTAGGAGGGCTTCGCTCCGGCTCTGCCAGGCCTTCACCTCTGCCACAAGGTTGTCCAGGATGGCTGTGGTGGTACTTGGGGTGCACGAGGTCTCCAGGGACACCAGCCTTTGTTCCAGCACAGCTAGTTCTGAATGAACAAGCGGCTGTGCCGATCTGTCTGGAATGGCACTCTTGGGGCTTAGCTCTCCGGTCAGAGTTGCCAGCCGCTCCTCTAGGTTCTGAACTCGCTCTTCCAGTGTGGACCCAAAGCCGCCAACACCCCAGCCCCCCATCTCCATTCTGAGGCAGCAGCCCCTGGCTCCATTCTCTGTCCCATTGACAGTCTCGAGGCCCTCAAGCAGGCCGTCCACACCTCCCTGGAGCATGGCTGCAGAGAGGCGTGCAAGCTCATCTGCGGCCAGGGTGCTGGGGCCGCCCTGGGTCTCAGTGACAGCCTGCAGGTTCCTCTCAAGGTTGTCCACACGGGCACTGATCAAAGCCAGTTGGCTGCAGCAGGTGCCCCCACCGGTCAGAGTCAGGCCCTGCAGCTGAGTACCCAGCTGTGAGAGCTCCCGACGCAAGGCCAGCTCCCGGCCATCCAGGCTCTGGTGCAAGCGCTGGCTGGCTGCCTGGCCCTCTTCACACTGCTGCCGCACCTCTTGCACCCGAAGGTCACACTCGCTCTGGACCCCCTGCAGCTTCTGCTCAAAGCCATCCAGCAGGGTCCCCCAGAGTCGCTGTAGCCGCTGGTCCACATACTCCTCCAGCAGTGCTAAGGAGGTCAGTGGGGACGGCGGGGCTTCCCGTAGCCGCTGCAGGTGAGCCTCGTGCCCCAGGGCCAGCCCGTGCACCTCGTCTAACAGCTGCACCTTGGTCTGCAATGTGTTGCTCACTTCTGTAACCTTGCTCAGGATCTCACTCAGAGGAGGGATGAGTGGTCCTCTGCCTCTGTCTTCTGGGTCCACAAGCCCCTCAGGGAGGACCCCAAAGCCTACAGGTACAACAGGAGCGCCGGGTTCACCAGTGATCCTATTGGGATCCTCGTGGCTGGCCACCAATCCACTCAGAATGCCATACGCTTGTGATAGGCGCCGAACACCGCCCTCCAGATGTTCTAGCTGCTCACCAAAAAGCCCTTGGCCTTTTCTTCCTAAGGAGGAAGAAAGACCCCAGGAGCATCGCAGGCCTGGCCCTCCAACTTTTTATCCTCATCCCTGGACACAGTTCCCTCACCTTTAAGATGGGGCCTGGGTGGGAAAAGTTGGGCCTTTACAGTCATGGCCCACATGAGATGCACCACCTCCTACACAGCACTCCGAGAGAGTTTAGCCAGTCTACATCACTAGCCCCCACACCCACCCTACCACTAAGCCTACGAAACCCAACCCTCCCTGGAGGACATCCATGAGCAGACTCACCACGGGGACGCGGGGCCTCTCTGCTGTAAGGAGAAGGCCTGGGACCTGAGCCCAGCTGCCCCAAGGGAATCTGAGGCTCTGGCTCCTGGTGTGGTGGGGTGGCTCCGTGGTCTGTGAGGTGTTCAGGGCAGCCTTCCCCGGTAAGACCAGGGCAGCAGCGCCAGGCCAGGTCTGTCACGGTCTTGTAACCAATCTTGTACCTGGGTCTGAACACTGTGCGGTACCTGGATCAGAGAGGTCAAGGGACAGTCTTGCACCCTGGTGCTGGTGCTTCAGTCAATCCTTGGATGTCCCCACTCCCCAGGATTTCCCTTTCTGATCCTTAAGGGGGCAAAACCAAGTAGTAGAGCAGGCCTTCCTTACAGAGGCTCTAAGCCCTGGGAGTGAAGGACATGTAGAGAAGTCCCACCATACTGCTTGCTTGAAGAGAAAGCCAGCAGGGATTTAACCCAATCTCCCCAAGACCACCAGGCCGTCCCCATCTGCCAAGAGAAATTCCATTCTGGCTCTAAGGGGCCTTTCAGAATCCTGACAAAGCTTTCAGCTCTTGATCTGTAGAAGAAATACCTCTCCAGGGCCGGGCTGGCGGCCTCTTTCACTGCCCCGGGATACTCTCAGCTCCAACCAGCTTCTTTCCCCTCTTACTACCCATCTCTAGCTTAGCCAGGGAACTGGACTCTGCTCAGAGGCTGGCGTGAGGACACCTGATTGTGAGCAGGAAGAGAAGGCCAAAGGTGCAGGCAGAGCTCCCCAGGAACACCTCTTTTACCTGATCAGACATGTACCTGTTCACTCTGCCACAATGGGGCATAAATGTTCTCAGACATACACATTTAAGCTCTCCAAATGCAGACTTAATTATATCTCATGTCCTGGGCGGCCTGTCTGATCTATACCAGGGTCTCCTGGTCCGGACCTCTGCAGGATCAACCTATCCTCTCTTTCCCTACATTCTCTGCCTCTGTCATATCTTCTAGCCCAGCCTCCCCCTTGTGTCCCTGAGTTTTCTGGGCTCCAAACAGAGCCTGTCCTTGTCTCTTGGGGAGGATCTGCTGCAAGTTCAAAATTTTGGGATCCTTCATGGCCTCTTTAAGGAATTCTGGTCTGCTCTAGCTAGCACTGTGGTTCAGATAGGTTTGAAGCCCAGGGTACTGGGGGCAGAAATGGTTCTGTCCCCAGCTGAAGGCAATACCCTGGGATGTTCTCACTCACCTGACTGTTGAGGGGCAGTTGGGCCCCCACCCACAGTTCCGGTACTCAGCCTTTACAAAGCTCTCTGCTCCTTCTTGTAGGACGCAGGTCACATTTCTATGTACCACATAGGCACAGAGAGACCTGGAAGGGAAAAACAGCACCTCTGGAATATTTGGTCGGAATATTGGTCTCTGGAGTTCCCTATATCTTTTCTTCTTTTCTTTTCTTTTCTTTCTTTCTTTCTTTCTTTTTTTTTTTTTTTTAGTTCTTGTTCCATGGAACCTTGAACCTTTGCCCAGGGTCCATGTCTTCTAAACTGGGCCCGTGTCCTTGATGGGTGGCTCAACTGAACCAGAAGATTGAGTGTCTACCCAACACCACTTTGAGAAGGCTAAGGCTGCCTCTGCTTCTCCCCCAACCACTCGGCCTTCTTTCCCATCTCCCAGATCGTTCACTGGTTCTAAATTCCTTATCCTGGCCTTCAAGGTTTCGGAGAGCACAAGTTTGTGGCTTCTTTTTAACCAGGCTGTCCTCCTTCCTCCTGTGAAAAAGCTCTAGCCTAGGCTTTGCCATTCCCTTGTTCCCAACAACAGCGCTTGTGTCTTCTCATATAGGAAGCCTGCTCTGATGCCCCAGGGCTCGAGGGAGTGTGGTTGTGGGCTGGGTAATTTGCCTTCAAGATCTTATGTTCGATTGGAATTCGGAGTCTGGTATAAACCACTGTGGAAGTCTGTCTGTTCTACAGTACAAGCCCAGGACCCACAAGTCCTCCCGCAGGGTTATTGGGGCCGGACTTTAGGAAGGGAGGAGCAACTACCTAAGGTAAGCCTGGCTCTGTCTACAACCACGCAAAGCAGAAGAGAGACAGAAGGCATTGGCTTGGGGAGCCCCGCGTGTTCCAGGCGCGGACAGCCCTTCCTCCTCTCCCTCCACCTGGTCCGCTGTGCCTGGAGTTTGCTCACAGCGCAGCTGGAAAATGTTACTTCGCTGGAAAGGTTTCCATGGGCACTGCCAGGATCCCAGTCGCCGCGCCAGGCCCCCTCGGCTGACTCGGTCTTCGCCAACCCCGCAGCCTCCTGGATGGCGGGGCGCCTGCCCGCGCAAAGGATCGTGTTGGGGGAACCGCCCCATCGGTGGCTGGGGTACCCATGTCTCGACGCCTCCGCGCGGGTCCCGGCAGGTGGGAGTGGCGGCGCGCCACGCGGGGGCCCCCCTCGTGTTCCCGCCGCGGCCCGGCCCCGCGCTTACTTGTGCGGCCCCGGGCGCAGCCGCGGACGCCATCCGGTGGTGTAGAGGCTGTAACGGGAGGCACCGGGCTGTGCGGGCCGTGCGAGGAGCGGGGTGCCCTTGGCCTGTGCCCCCGAGAGCAGCGCCGCGACGGCGCACAGCCACACAAGCAGACGGCGGCCCATCGCGCTCGGTCGTCACTCGGCCCTTCGGGGTGCCTCCCGCTGGGGGTCCTCCGCTCGCCCGGCTCCCAACCAAACTCGCGACCCCCGGAGCGCGCTTGTTCGGCCGCCTGGAGCTGTGCGGCCGCTGAGTCCCGCCGAGTGTCCGGGGCTACTCGCGGCTGGGGCCGCGCAGGGGAGGCGGGAGGCGGGCTCTGCACGGATTAGCATAAACTTGGGGCCGCGCCGCGAGCTCCGCCAGCCCCCTCCCCGTCGCCAGCCCCCCGGCCCCAGCTCCAAGCTGACGCCCGAAGGGCCGCGTGCAAACACGAGGTTAAGAAACGAGCAGGCGGGACGCAGGGCGCGAAATTCCAGGAGGTTCCCCAAACTCGCACAGCTCCTGGGCACTCAGGGTACCTGGCAAGAGGCAGCGAAACCTGGAGGCAAGCCTGGCCTCCCTGCTGGGATCCCTAAGACTTGCTATCTAGCCGGAGATTTCGGTTTTAAAAATCTAGCGCATGGATACTGCACTTCAGGCCTGAACTTGAGATGAACATAGGTAGGGCACACCAGGAAACCTTTTCCCAGCCACCTTTCTGCAAGAAGATTCAGACTGTCCACTGTCTATAGGTGCCCCATGAGATCTGAGTACTGCAGATTTCCCTTCATCCCGACTTTTGCATACCGGGTCGGGTGGTCAGGCTGCATGTCCGAGTCCAATGATAGATCAGCGCTATCTGTTTCTGTTAGGTAAGAGCTGTACAATTACCTCTCGAACCCCTCCAAGAATAACTCACCCCCCGACCCCCGCGCAGGCGTGTCTCCAATAAAAGCTTTTAATTAGATGGGCCACAGTCTGGTGTCTGGTTTATTATCAGCTTCTATTCAAAGAATATTGCTAGGACAGTCTGCTAAGAAACTACCTCAAGCATCTTTCATTCCTCAACTTTCATTCCTGCATCTTTCATTCCTCAACTCTATAACCTAAGAGTTCACCTATACAGCCATTCATCATTGGACATCGTCTTGTTAAATGCCTACCCTGAAAGAAGCCTTTTGAGTTCTGATTCTGTCATCCAAGAGGACCACTTATTTCTGGCTTTGTCTCATTCCCACAGGACCACAGCCCTCTGAATCTGCACCAAGGGAAGAGTGGGCCTACCTGTTGGTCCCTGCTCCCCGCCCCATTTGGTATGTGTGTGTGGTGGATTGTTCATGCGTTCACGTGCGTATGGAGCCAGGGTCTAACCTCAGGTGATGGTTCCCAGGTACCATCACCTTGTTTCTTTGAGACAGGGTTGCTCATTGTTATGAGTCTGTCAAGGAGGCTAGGCTGGCTGTCCAGTGAACTGGCCCAGTAAGCCCCAGTGAGCCCAATTCTACCACACCAGCACTGGGGTTACAAGTGCTTACAATCATGCCTGGTGTATCTCTTCCTCCCTCCCTCCCTCCCTCCCTCCCTCCCTCCCTCCCTCCCTCCCTCCCTCCCTTCCTTCTTTAATGTTTCTTTTTAGAATCAAATTCAGGTCTTCGTGCAAGCACTCCACTGAAGGAGCTGTCTTCCCAACTCTTTCTTTCTAAAGTAACTTTGAGGGACTGGAAGGATGGTTCAGCATTAGCGAGCACTTGGTATACTACAAGAGGACAGTTTCAGAGGACCCGGCACCCTCTTCTAGCCTCCTTGGGCACCAGGCATGCATGTGATATACCACATACATACAGGCAAAAATAACCCATAACCGTTACAGATGAAATAATTTTGTAAAAGTAACTTTGAGGTGTGAACAAACACTTCTGAACGTGATGGTATCAAGGTGGCTGGAAAGAGCAGTTCTGAATCCACATCTATGCCCTGCCCTCTCCACCTGGTCCCTTGAGGCCAATACCTGACCTGAGCCTTTCTGGGGGTCTTTCTCCTGAACCAGGTAATAGTGGGACACAGGTGACTGGAATCCCCTATAAGGTGTAAGGGCTTTTAGTTTCTAGGATTGCCGTCATAACCAACAAATCAAGTGGCTGAGAAGTGAAAGCAATTTATGGGGCTAGAGAGAGATTGTCTGGTGTCTGGGACACCTCTTCCAGAGGACCTAGGTTTGATTCCCAGAACTCATGGTTGTTCACACTCCTGTAAGTCTAGTTCCAGACAACCCAATGCTCTCCTGGCCTCCTCCAGTTCTAGGCACACACTGTGGTACATACTTGCAGCCAAAACACCAATCACATAATATAAGATAATACATTTAACAAAAAACTGTCTGGAAATGACAGCAATTTATTGTGCTGTATTTCTGGAGGCTTTATGTCCAGAATCAAAGTATTACGTGGGCCATTCCTGTAAGGAGGGATGCTTCCTTGTCTCCTCAGCTTCTGGTGGCTCTGAACAATCTCTGGTTCATGTCCCTAACCCTCTTCTGTGTTTCTGTGTTCTTATAAGGACAGCAGCCATTGAACAGCCTCATCTTAAGTAAATATATCTTCAAAGACCCTATTTCCAAATAAGGTCACAATCTGAGGTTCTGGTGGAACTAAATTTTAGCAGGATGAGGCTCTATTCAAGCCCTTGCAGGGACTTTTGGAGGTGAGAAGACACACCAGGGCACGCTATGGTCACAGCTCCGTACTAGTTAGAAGGAAATGAGGGTAGAAGCCTAGCAAGGAGGCTGCAGAGTTTAGAAAACACAGCCATTTGGTGACAAGCCATGGCTCTCCTCGATCTGCTTTTAATACCCCTACCGTTTGATCTTGCTTGAGTGGCTCAGGAAATTCCAGATGCACCCAAAGCCTCACGTTTATCAGAGATGTTAGCGGCCATTTTGCAAGGACAGGGTACCCATGCTCTTGAAGCTATGGACTGCCTGATTCTCACAAAGTGAGACATCTGAGGGGCAAATGAATAGAACCCAGCTCCTCACCCGGCTTGGCAGCACCAGTCAGTTGAATCTGGGAGAGAACTCCCCCACCCCAGAAGCTGTGATCCTTTTCCAAAGGGTCCCACCCCTTCCTCTCACTCCCTTCCCCAGCCCCAGATGTGGGGCCCACAACTCACAGGAAGGAGGCTGGACCCTGTTTGAACTTGAAAATGGCCATGTAGCAGGGAGCTAGAAGGACAGATGGGGCTTACTTCTCCTTCCCAGGTGGCTGACATCAAAAACAGGCTCCTTTAATTGGAACAGTTTGGGGAGCCAGGGCCTGGGCCCCATCCCAGTGGAGGAGGAGGACACCAGCACAAAGGAGATGCTCAGGGGCTTGACTGGATACAGCCAGAGACTGGGGTCTCCCTGTGGACGATGAGGCTACTTTGCAGTTGCCAGACAGGAAACCTAGGGAGGCCAGAGGCGGGAGAGGGAGGCAGTCAAGTCCTCCCTGACTCAGATGGGAGTGTCTCCACCTGGATGGGGGCTCCAGAGGCACCACATACAGAAGCATGGTCTCTGCTCACACGACATACACAAACACCTCCAGACACAACTAGCTGCTCTGTTTCACAGAAACATGCACACCCCACAGAGGCACACACATTGACCTCCGTGATAGCCCTGGTAACAGGTATAGCCAAGGATGCTGGCAGGATGAACCAAGCATTGGAGACAGAGGCAGGGGAGAATGGATCCTGGGAGGATAGAAAGAACTGGGCTTACCTAGCCAGTGCTATGAGCCTGGGGCCCTGATGCTTGGCATGCTGTAACGTAAGCAAAGGGATCCACCCCTTTGGTGCCCCCCAAACTCTCCTGAGATGTGAGTCCCTGTCTTCTTTCCGGCCTCCTCTGTCTCACCCAGGGTATGTGGCTCCTTGTTTATCCAGAGATCATCACCTATGATCGCTGAAAGCCACAGTTTATAGAATGTAGCTCTTTCAAAAGAGACAGAAATAGAATGCTCAGACTCAGCCAGCTTTCTGGCAGGAGCCCTCCCTGCTGCAGATGAGCCCCTGCTGCTGGGAGAGAGAGGCACAACCCATGCTCCCCTAAGCCAAGTGTGGAGGCACCTACGCCAAGGTGTGGGTTCTAGACTCTACCCAGACCACCATCCACGCTTCCACCCCCCCATCTCTTTCTCTGCACACACACCTGAACCTCTCTGTAAAAAGCTTTCTGTAACGAGGTTCTTTGTCCAGTTCTGCTCCCTCGAAGCCCATCACGGCTCATTTGGACTGCACATGCACCATCAAAAAGGGAGACTGTCAGAGTTACACAAGTCTCCGGGGCTCCAGCTCACAGTGGCGTTTTCCAGTTAGACAAGCATCACTTGTTCAGGACTCAGAGTGTGTGCAGCCTAGGTGTGAGGGTCAGGGAGAGGGTTCAGAAATCGTGAAACGTGGCCTCTGGAAAGCCTGGAGGGAGAGTGGCTTACAAACAGCTCCAGCATTGTGCAGTGCTGATGGGGTCTCTCAGCGTGGACACGTGCAAGCCAGATGCATCCATTTATGCAAATTATATGCAAAAGACATGTGTGGGCCTCCCAACTTGCAAATAGCAGATGTGACCCTTGGGGACTGTGAATTTAACTGAGCACTGTCGTACAGTAGAAGCCTGACCCAACTACTTATGGCAGGCAGGAAGAGCTGGACTCAAGGTTACTCAGACAGGAGGGGATGAAAGCAGGCGGGGAGTCTCACCTGGGCTGGAATCCTAGATCTTCTTCTCCTAAGTTATATCATCTGAGGTCCCATCGCTCCTGTGAGCCTGATTTCCGGCATGCAAAGTGACCATTATGGATTAGAATGGTCTTTGATATCATTGCAGAGGAATAGGTAAGAAGGCTGGTCTCACAGCTGGGCGTATAAATGCTCACTGAAGGGGGCAGTGCTCAGTGGAGAGTCAATCTCTGGAGATCAGCGATCTGTCCTTGTGGTCCACTGTGCTCTCAGACTGTGAGCAGGACCTTCTCCTAGGGCAGCAGGCACCTGTGGATTTGGTGGTGTTGGGAGAGCCAGGAATCCTCATTTCTCACTCCTTCAGAAACCTGACAGAGTTCCTACTCCACAGGGGACACTGTCTGTACCCTGGGTGTACACACCAGAAACTGGTCAGTACACCCACACCAATCCTCTTGTAGGTGTGATAGCTCCCTTTTGTGCTGAGAATCATCCTGGTTGATGACAGTTGCTTCTCCAGGGAATTCTAGAACCTTCTTCCAGATGATCAGCTGATACAGGACACAAAAGACAGTCTCTTTGCCTTAGAGGATGGGTTGGCAGTATGGTTTATGTTAAAGACCCTGGATTGGGCCCTGTGTAAATTCTACCTGACATCCATTTTGTATTCTTATCAGAGAAACAGAGAGACAGAGAAAGGGAGACAGAAAGACAGAGAGAGGGAGACAGACAGAGAGAAAGAGAGAAACAGAGAGACAGAGAGAGGGAGACAGAGAGAGGGCGGGGGATTTGAGAGCACCTACCCACATCCTAATAAATCACCAGATTCCTGCCTCGGGCTCTAGCTCCAGAAGCCTGACCCAATTCAGGGAGACGGATACGTAAGCTGCGGGGTCCCTAATGTACTTTGTGTGGTCAGGGACCACAGGAAACAAATTGAGAATGTGTGTGGTATAACAAAGGTCATACAGAGGTCACCATGTTAGGAGAGGGCCCCAGGTGGTGGTCACAGCATGTACGTGACCAAGATTTAGGAGAGAGCTTGGTGTGTTTGGTGAACACTGCAAGCCTCTGGGTAACCAAGGTCTCAAAGGGAGCCTAGTAGGGACAGACAAGAGGCATCTTGAACATCCTAGTGAAGAGTCAGGACTTGCAGCCGGGAAGAGCACAGGAGAGAGCTGCCGCTGCAAAATCCCAGGCTGCTGGTGATGACTTGGGCACACTGGGCAGGGGATCAGTGAGGCAGCCATTGTCATCCTCAGAAACCATCAGGGTGGGTGTCAAGGCTAGACTTCACAGGCTGTCATGGTAAAGAGCCAGCAGGTCCTGGAGGCTGATCTGAGGCTGTAGGTGTACAAAGGCATCTATCTGGAAGGTGCTAGGCGGAAGGGACACAAAACACTGGGACTGGCTGGCACAAAAGTGACTGGGTGGGGGAGGGGGAGGGGCATAGCAATCTCCGGGAGAGGGGCAGGAGCCTGCGTTTGCTGTGTCCTTCAAACAAAGCTAGGGCCAGACAGGCATGTGGGGGGTGGAAGACAGGAGCAGCTCCAGCCCCAGTCAGGCAGGGAGCTGCTCCCTGTCTGAGCACTTGGCATCTGTCTAGCACTTTGGGTAGGGACAGGCTGGAGGGGAGCAGAAATGGTCAGGCATCGAGTTGGGGGTGCAAGGCCCTGGGAATGGTTTCCGTCCATTCTCCTCTAACTCCTCTATTCACAAGCACTGGAGTAAAAAATGCACAGGGATTATCAGGCAGAGAAGAGGCGAGGATGCCATGGGAGGGTACGGGAGAGGACAAAGCAGACAAGAGAAAGGACTGCCGGGGGAGGGGAGAGGGCTTGCTGTTGCCATGGAAAACTTATGCCTGGGCAGACAGAACCTGACCTTCACCCAAACACTGTCCTTGTCGCAGACCTGCTCTCCTGGGACTCCTTAGTTCTCTGGGACATCTGTTGGCCATCGCTTTGGTGTAGGAAGTACAGACAGGCTGTGCCCCAGGCTCTCCTTGAGGAGAGGAAGGAGGGAGGGTAGGAGAAACAGAGGAGGAGAGGGATTTGGGAGATATCCCAGGAGGATGTCTGGGGAGAAAAGTGTGCTCTAGTCAGGGTGAAGGATTCTGATGGGTGTACACCACGTGCACCTGAAGTGGACACTCTTGGTGTCAAGTCTTAAGAATCCACCGGAGACCCCTTCCAACACACCACAGGTTCTGTGTGTACCTCTGTTGTGTTCCAATGCAGACTGTAAGTTCAGACCATCTCCTGTTCACATCTGAAAAATGGACCCATCCGGGGTTTAGATGGGTCATTCTGTAGCCATGACTGGTGTGTGTGTGTGTGTGTGTGTGTGTGTGTGTGTGCGCGCGCGCTCGTAGGTGAGGGCTGAGGTCAGCATCAGGAAGCTCCCATCCCTTATGGGCCTAGCCTCCTCTATCTTATGTTTAGGGCTAATGATATATTTGACAACTATTTACAAGGGCTTCCTGCCAGGGCCTGGACTTGTAGACCTCCACTCCCCTGCCCAGCAGCCTGGGTTCCATCTATCTGCTTCTGCCACTACCATGTGACCTTTTGGTCCCCCCTAAGGCTGAACCTCAGCAGGGAGGCCTGCATTCCTGGCTACACTGGCCTTGTCTGACAGACCCAGTTCCTTTGGGAAAGAAAGGTTATCCCATTGATCCCTCCTCTGTTTGGGTTTGTGCTGAGATTAGGACATCTTCACCCCCCAGTTGCCACCCACCCCTGCCCCTATGGCTGCCTCCCATATCTCCACGTCTCCCCCTTTCTCTCTCCTTGCCTCCTCTGCCTTAGCCTTTTCAGTCTCTGATCTCTCCAAGGGTCTCATCATTGCCCAAGCTCTTCATCCTGGCTTCCCTGGACAAGTGAGGGAGAGGAACAGGGAAACTGCCCAGAAGGAAGTGCTGTGGCCATGGCCAAGCCAGAGAGGAGCGGGAGCTGGCAAACATCTGGAGTGATTCGGATTGGCACCGAGAGCTCTGGTGACTTGTGAGGGGCTCCAAAGTGACCTCTGGATTCTAGTGCCTTTGCTGAGACAGGAGAGATTGGAGGGAAGTCAGGCAGGTCACTCTGCAGCTATGAGGAAGGACTGAGGACAAGCTGTTGGAGAAGAGGACATCTTACTGCCGGGCTTCAGTAAGATGTCCTAGAGGAGCCTGGCCAGGCTGTGTCTAGCCTTGAATTCGTCTGTCCACTATCCCATGTCTTACCCTGTTGGCATCCAGGGCTCCTCCTGCTGGTCCTGCTGGCTTCCTGTCCTTCTCCCAGATACTTGTCAAAGGCCCAGGTCAGAGGACAGACCAGGCAGCTAGTTGCTGCCCCCAAGTCTATCCCTCTCTGTTCCTCTGGCCTGACACTTTGCATTCCCACCACTTCCTCTCGGGCCCCCTCCTAGTTCTCCCTGGGTGTCCTTCCCAAGGGCCTTGACCCTCCTTAAACTCCACTCTCCTTTCCCACAACCAGGAAGAGGCTTGATTGCTTATTATGTCTGCCACCCAAATTGTCAGCCAGTGAGAATCTAATTTCCCCAATTTAGGTATTCAAGTGCCATTCTGGCTGCATTCCTAGGAAGAGGGAAAAGTGTCCCATTCTGCCACAGGGGCGGTTGTCTTAAGATTGGAATCTGGGGCTGGAGAGATGGCTCAGTGGTTAAGAGCACTGGCTGTTCTTCCAGAGAACCTGTGACAGCTCACAACTGTCTGCGTCTCCAATTCCAGAGGACATGACACCCTGACATACATGCAGACTTACATGCAGGCAGAACACCAATATGCCCATAAAATAAAAATAATGTGCTTTAAACACAGGAAAGAAAAGAGAATGGAATCCGAGCTGCTTATTCAGTGAAAGAGGCAAACACACACACACACACACACACACACACACACAAAGTTCATAACAAAACCAAGCTGGGTTTTCAAAATCTGCCCTGTCTCTTTTACTCGAAACTGGAGAGAAAATTATTTTTTTCTGCAAAAGTTCTGAGCAGGGGACTAAAGGTCTCCAAGGCCATTTATTTGTGTGTTGAGAAACTGTCACGGGCCACTGAAGGTAAAATCCTAGGGAAAGGACTCTGGAAGAAAATCAGCGTGGCCAGAGACAGGTGGAGAGAGACACCAGCCATGCCAAGGTAGGGTGAAGTTGCTGAGCTGCTCAGGAGTCTAGCGGGAGGCAGGGTCCCTGCTCGGGTTGAGTCGGTCTGAATCAAAGGAAGGGCGGAGCCAAGAGTGCAGGAAAGGAGGAATTCAGTGGAAGGTGAGCTGAAAGTGCAGGGTCTAGAGTGGGTGTGACCTGCTGAGGCGGGGGGGGGGGGGGGGGGAGCCGAGAAAGAGAGAGAGAGAGAGAGAGAGAGAGAGAGAGAGAGAGAGAGAGAGAGAGAGAGAGAGAGAGAGAGAGAGAACAAGGGCGCACACACAAGTGCAAGAGCGAGGGGGAGGGCTACCCAGCCAGAAAGACAAACAAACAAACAAAAACCATTTCAAGAAGAGAAAAAACGTTTCAAAGAATGAGGGTCAGCAGAGCCTGGGAGGCAAAGGCCTGCAGGTGTGGTGGGCTTTCCAGGCCGGTGAGTGGCCTCAATTGCTCAAGCTGAACAAGAGGTGTCAGTGTCAAAGCTTCCTCCTGAGTTTCGCGGTGAGGAGGGAGGGATATTTTAGGTGGGGGTCAGAAGTGAAAGACTGGGGAGGGGCTGGACCACAGCCTCTGCTCACAGCCCTTTGCAGCTCGAAGGTGGAGACAAAAATCACATACTAACAGACGTGGAGGGGGCCGCAGAGGCGGGTGGGTGGGGGAGGGGAGAGCCTGGGGGAGCGAAGATCAGTGGGCATACAGAACAGGGTCGGGAACAGCACAACCGGGCCTTCGAGAATCACCCGGAACACGTGTGAATTGTAAAGCATGGCTCTGCTATTTGTTTTACGGCTGCTGTGGTTTTGGATATGGCTCTCTTGCCAAAACCTGTGTTGAAATGTGCTTGCCAATGTCCTGGGGTTGGGAGTGGGGCCTTTGAGGAGGTTACTTGGAGGCTGAATTCAGTTCTGCCTCGCTGAGGTCTCACCGTGAGAGTGAGAGGTTATAAAACGTTCTTTTTGTCTCCATTTCTTTTCCTCATACCCACTGGCCTTTCAGCTGCCCCGGGAATTGGATTATATCCTCCCCAGAAGCTGAGCACCTACAAGGACCATGCTCTTAGGCTTCCACACCGTGAACCAAAATAAACCTTTCTCCTTTACAACCTTCCCAGTCTCGTGTGTTCTGTTATAGTAACAGAAGCTGATATAAGATGTGACAATGGAAAAATAAACTTAAAAGTCACATCTCACTGAGGAAGAATAAGAAACCTAAAGAAAATAGGGAAATTTGGGAAAATCCAGTTGATGGTAGCATTTCCACGCACAGCTTTCTTCTTCCTGCCTGCCTGGCTTGCCTCCCTGGGATATTGCTATTCTTACAAAATTCCCTAACTGTTTTTACTTCCTAGTGTCTTGCTGAAGGTCAGCTGTGGTTTGATTAGATTTAGAGCAGGTTGGGGGACGGCTTAGTTGGTAAAGAGCTTGCCTTACAATCATGAGGGCTTGAGTTTGGGTCTCTAGCACCTATGTAAAAGCTGAGTGTGGAGTCATCTGCTTCTAATCCCAGTGTCTGGGAGGCAGAGACAAGAGGATCCCTAGGGTTTTCTGGCCAGCTGTTCTAGCCAAGTTGATGAGCTCCACATTCAGTGGGAGACCCTGCCTCAAAAAAAAAAAAAAAAAAAAAAAAAAATGTGTGTGTGGAGTGACGCAGGAAGATTCCTAATGCTGAATCTGGACTCCAAGCACATCTATGAACCTGCACACACACATGCAAACGCTTGGTATTTCCACAGAGGGTTAAGTGAGAAAGACCCAACCCGAAGTGAGGAACACCTCCCCATGGTGGTTTTAGTAAAAGGGGAAGCTAGGTGAGCTCAAGTGTCTATTGCTCTGCTCTCTGTTCTGCCCAGCTGTGAGCAAGCTGGTACTCCTGCCGCCATGTCTTTCCCGCCGCACCGTGCACTGAACTAAAACCCTTCCTCCCTTAAGCTGCCCCTTCCCGGGTATTTGGTCGCAGCAATGAGAAAGGCAACTGATCCAGGTTTCTGTGAAAAACGCATCTGCCTCGGTCCGTTTCCTGATGCTGAAACGGAATATTACAAACTGGGTAAATTATAGAGACCAGAGTTTGGACTGGAAGTCCAAGGGCTGTGGCTAGGTGACTCCCTTTCTGCTGTGTCGTAATGTGGTGAAGGCACTGTTTGGTAAGGGAGGGCAGGAAGGGGAGAGGAAGGGAGAGACTGAAGGAGGGAAGGAGAACTTGCAACTAATGCTGTTCTTCAATTATAGCCTTATCTGTTCATGCGGACACTGCCCTTCCCCCATGACCTCATCACTTAATATTCTGCCTTTCAGTACCACGAATGACAATTACACTTCAGCACAGGGTCATCTCCATCTCTATACTTCAAATGGAACTAAGGGTCTCAGACACACTAGGGAAGCGTTCTACTGCTTAACTCTGCCCCTAGCCCTCATTTGTTTTTATTTCTTAAAGTTGCTATCCTCCAGCCTAAGCTGCCAAAACTTCCGGAGGTTAAAGGCATGTGCCACCAGGTTTGGCTCAATTTGAGTTTCTCAGGGGATAACGAAACTACAGCACCAGCTCAGCATTTATGTGTCTAACCTGTTGCTAGTTAGACACGGACTGGTGACTCAGCTTACCCTGGCTTCGTCTTGCTGGGTTATATTTTTTTCCTGCTTACATGGGCGAATGGCAGCCTGGCCACTATGGGATGTCTTTTCAGTAGGATGTGGGACCCATACACACAAGCTTCCTTCCTTCTTCCCTCCCTTCATCCCTTCTTCCCCCTCCCTCTCTTCCTTCCTGTATGTATGCAGGTGCACGTCTGCTGTATGAGCCATCTCTCCAGTGTTCGGCATCCTTCACTTGGGTGCTGGGATTCCAGCTCAGGCTCTGCCCCTGCCTAGCAGGCACTCTGCAGACCGAACACAGAAATCTAGCACTGCAAACAGATGTCGGATTTCAGCCTGATCCCCGGCTCTTTGCAACTTGTTCTCTCCACTGGAAAGCATGTGTGAGCTTTTTCTTTAATCATGGAATTTTGGGCTCTTCCCTGGTCTTGCCTAGTTGCGAGTCTTTTTCCATCATTTCTGCCTGGAACCCAGTGAGCCTTCCAATCTGCAAAACCCAGGGCGTTCTTTAAACCACGGAAACTTTTCCTTTCCATTAAAAAAAATGATGGCATTTACCCCATTTGCTTTTTCCTTTCTAGGATGCTATACTTATTTTTGTTCTGAGCGCACGACACCCCGCAGGCTCGTCTCCAAGCGTTTGCTCCCACTTCCACTTTTGCTTTGGGTTTTGCATCATTACCCCATCTGGGTTCCCACATTCTCACCCTTTCTCCGGTTCATTTTAAATTTCAACCCATGTCTCCTAAACCATGTTCAGGATAGGTTTTTTTTTTTTCCCTGCCTTTTTCTTTTTCTTCCTGACAAAGCCTCATTGTCTAACCACTAGCATCACACTTGGGATCCTCTTGCCTCAGCCTCCCAGGGGCTGGGATGACAGATGTTCGGCATCTCACCCCTTGTTTCTTCCTTTCAGCCATGGCTGGTATTTTCCCGTGGCTCCACAGTTTGGAGAGTTCTTCTTGGGTTCCTCCCTCTCTATCTTTTGGATCCCCTCCACTGGCCACCCATCTTCCCTTTGTCTCCTGGAATTCTCATCACCCCTAAGGCCCAGTCCTGCTGACACACTAATTAGGCCCTCCTATGCTTCAGGACAAGTGCTCTGCTTTTGGGAGGAACGTAGTAGGACCACTAGGACCACCCAAGGCTCCTGGCTCTGCCTCTCCACTGGTGGGTCCTGTGCCAAGTTCTGCAACTGTGGAGAACCGATTCGCACCCAAAGTCCTCTGAGCTCAATGTCCCTACTGTCTGGCGCAGAGGGAGAGTAAATCCGGAGCCAGCCGGCTCAGCACAACCCTGCCCCGCCTCCTAGGCCTGGCTGCTGGCTGACTCTGGAACTCGGCCACAGGAGCAGGTTTGGAGCTAGGAAGACAATGAGACTTCCAAGCTGCCATTGTTAAGAGATGTTTAACTAGAGAGAGCTTCTTAGTTTCACAAGTGTTGGTATGATCCACCCTCTAGCACAGGCTTATAAAAAATATGCCAAGCTGGGGGTAGGACTCCATGCTGGGGTATTTGCCTAGCATGTGTAAGGTGGGCTTGGGTTTAAATCTCAGCACCAAAGGAAGGAAAAGAAAACCCCGGTCAGGAAAATCAAACCAGTAAAGTGTAGTTGGTTTGAACAAACCTTTCTGTGGGGTCAATGACGATGCTCACAGAGGAACTATAAGTGGCTCCTGTAGCCCTTCTGGTTGTGATAAAGATGACTTTGGGGAGGAAAGGGGGAAAGACTTGCTTTCAGCTCTACTTCAGGCCGTACTAAGAAAAGCATTTCCCAAACCCCTGGAGGCGGGTGAAGCTGAAGTGTGAGGAAGCAGCAGGAACTCTTTCCTGCACAGCACAGGAGGCCTCTCCTCAGCCATCATCCCCTGCAAATGGACCACTTCAGATGTTACTAAGTTACAGGGAGCCGCCACAAAGGACCCTTCACATCCGACAGGGGAGCCAACTATAGTCTCGGTTTCCAAGTCTGAATTATCTCGTTTCAAATTTCCTTACCTCATGATAAGGGTCCTAGCTTTTTTTTTTTTTTTTTTCTCTCTCTAGCAAGCTTCAAAGTGAAACCAAAGACATTCTCCTTGTCTTGAAAAGCCAAAAATGATCATCACTGGAGCAAAATGATGAGGGCTCCAAGGCCACTTGGGACAAAGCAGATAAACTGTGCCAAAAAGCAATTCCAAAGAACTTCAAAGCCAGAAAGCATTTCAGATAAAAAGAATTTTTGGAATAAACAAATTAAAGCACTTTCTGACCTAAAAAAGTATTAAATTAGTATTTGTGATAAAGGATGGGCTCCTGCTGTCTGCCTCCTTCCCTCTTTCCCTCCCTCCTTCCCCCTCACCCCTTCTTTCTTTCTTTTTTGAGTCAGGATCTCACCTAGGGTGACCTGGAACTCACACTGCAGACCTGGCTGGCCTCAAACTCACTGAGATCCTCCTGCCTCTGCCTCCCAAGTGCTGGGATTAAAGGCTTGAGCCATCACTTCCTGTAATTTATTTTTTAAAATTAACTTATTAATTTGTTAATTTATAAATGAGTGCTCTATCTGCATGCACATCTGCATGCTAGAAGAGGGCATCCGATCCCATTACAGATGGCTGTGAGCCACCATGTGATTGCAGGAAATTAAACTCAGGACCTCTGGAAGAGCAGTCAGTGCTCTCAACCACAGTGCCATCTTTCAGGCCCCACTTCCTGTAATTTATAATTCAAATATTCCCGTTGTTAGAAAGTATCATGGCAAAGTGAAGCAAAATTTTGCCAGGTCCAATTCAGCTGTAACTATGAATAAGATACAAAAAAACAAAAAACAAAACAAAGCAAAACAAAAAACCCAGCTATATGTTGTCTTGGCTTTTGTTTCTTGTAGTCCTGATACATACCTTGAAGATTTAGAGAAGGGTGGGGCTTTCTTTTAGTTCACAGTTTGCTGTGACTGCCCATCATATCAGAAAGTCATAGAAGCGGGAGCTCGAGGCATCCATAGATAAGAAGCAGGAAGCAAGGAATTACTGCACACATGCTTGTACTCAGCTAACTCTTTATCCCTAGATAATCCAGGACCCTTTGTTTTGGGAATTGTGCCATCCTCAGTGAGAAAGTATTTTAGCTCCAAGCAATGTAATCAAAACAATCTCCCTCTCCTGCCCGGCCCCGATGACCTGGCCACAAACTAACCTAATCTTCCCTCCTTGAGACTCCCTTCCTAGGTAATTTTAGATCGTATCACCTGGACCATCACACTCATGTATAAAATATGGGCACCCCAGAAGCTCTGTGATATCACAATTGAGAGTGGGTTTCACAAAACTCTAACCATACCTCTTCTCCTATGATCAGCAGATTAATTGATCTTGGCACCTGGTGATCTGACTGTCATCACCACCCCACTCCTTGCTTTCAGCAATTATTCGTGACAGCGCAGAAAGCTCACTTTCTCCTGATAGTGGCCCAGAATTCCACCTTCTGATATCCTATCTATGGAGAGGTCCCAGACCTGACCTCTGGTGAGCAGAACAAACCATAAAATACACAAAGTAAATGTTCAGCAACCAATAGTTAAAAAAAAAAAAGCAAACAAACTGCCCTAATACCATATGGTGGAATATTAACCATAAACGAAAAGGGGCAAGACATTAACCAAAAATGAAAAGGGATAACTCCCAGGAGACTTAGGCTGGACAAAGTAAGCCACACACACACACACACACACACACACACACACACACGTACTGTTTGTGCAGGTGCTATCCATGTGCTCAGGCTAGAGGAGAACATTGAGTATCTTCTCTATTAATACCTCTCTATTCCTTTAAGACAGACTTTGCCACTGAACCTGGCTATTTTCAGTCAGCAAGCCCCAGGACTTTCATCATGGCTTTCCTCCCCATGCTGAGATTATAGGCGTACACAGCATGTGTGTGCATGTATGTGCATGTGTGTGTAAGGGGCTGTCAGAGAATAGTTTGTGGGAGTCAGTTTTCTCACTGTGTGTGTCTGAGGGATAGAGCATAAACCAACAGACTTGGCAAATGCCCCTCTACCCACTGAGTCATTTTATTGGCCTATGCCCAGTTTTTACACGGGTTTGGGGGAACCTTACCTCAAGTTCTCATGATTGCATGACAAGCTTTCTAACCACCGAGACAGCTCTCCAGCCTAACCTTGGGTTTTTTTTTTTTTTTTTTTGAGACAGGATCTCTGGCTGAGACTTGAGTCTCACCACTAGTCTGACTGGTGTGGCTGAGTCTCAGTGGTCTACCTACCTCTGCCTCCTGAGCTTGAGAAATAAAGCAGGTGCCACCACAGGCAGAGCTGACATGTATTCTGGGAACCGAGCTTTGGACCTCGTAGTTGCTTCTCTGACTGTCGGTTTTCAGCTCCTGACCTTTTTTATGTGAAATCCTGAAAAGACAAGCCCACTCTGTCTTAGATTGTCAGGAATGCCCAAATAATTGCAGTCTGGGTGGCCTAATCGACAGACATGTGCTCACTCCCAATCCCGAGGCTCAAGCCTGCCATCAGGAAGCTGCTGGAAGGGTTTTTCCCCCTGAGGAGAAGTCTTCACATGGTCTTCTCTGTGCACAGCTGTGTCTTCATTTCTCTTTTACTAAGGACACAGTTGCAGGCCTTTAGGGCTTACCGTAAACTTTATTTTTATTGAATAGCCTCTTGAAAGGACCTGTCTTCAAGTACAGTCCCATTCTGAAGTCCTGGGGAGGCACTTACGACTTCAAACCTCTGAATTTGGTGAATCCTCATCTATGGTGAAGATAAACTGAGTTGTGTTTGCGTCTGGGAGGGGCAGGGGTCCAGAGAGCCAGAGGGAGGCTGAGGCTCAGTGGCGTTAACGATGGAGCGCGTATGACGACCATGTTGCACTGCACGGGCATCTACACACGTCAAGCTCACGGAAACAGGGTATACAAGGAAGGCTTGTGTATCTCACTCTGGTCAATTTCACCTCAAGGAAGACCCAAAACAGGCTGGTGAGATGGCACATGCTCTGTGAACCTGACGGTTTGGGTTTGGATCCCCTTAACCGACATCGAGGCAGACACACGTATTTATGATTCCATTGGGTCCTTATGGGGAAATGAGCAACAGACAAGGATTGCTGGAAGACTCTGGTGAATGCAGAAGTGAGCAAGAGACACTGTCACAAACAGGGCAGAAGGCAAGGACGGACACTTGAGGATGTCCTCTGACCTCCACATGCTGGCCCCAGCACATGTACACTGGTGCTCACATATACACTCCAGTGCACACTTGCAGGCACAGAGTAACACTCGGACACAGTGACGATATACACGTATATGATGGAACGTATACTGATTCCTACAACTTGCTTCAGAACTGACAGAATTCTTGTCTTCAAGAACAGCCGGTGCTCTTAACTACAGAGCCATCTCTCCAGCCCTGGTCTAGACAGTTCTTTAATTTTTTTTTTTTTATGTTTGATTTTGAGACAGTCTCATATAGTCTAGACTGGCCTTGAACACACCAAGTTGCTGAGAATGACTGTGAACTTCTCAGCCTTCTGCTTCCAAACACCAGAGGCTGGGATTACAGGGCACAGGATTTTTATGTGCCACTGGGCCTTGTGCCCGTTAGGCAAGCATCCTACTGGTGGAGCTTCCCCCCTAACTCCAGCCAGATGTTTCTTACAGGGGTTCATTATGATAGACTAAGGTCTCCTCAGAGCACACTACTTATGCCCAGGTCATGTTTGCTTCAGTGTTCCCACCAGTGTGTGCAGGGAAGATGGGGAGGGAGAACAGGTTGAGGGTGGACTGAGGATGCTTAGAGCTCTACGCCTAAGAGCGGTCAGGTTCCTGATCCTGGAGACTGAAGTCAGAGTGGCTAAAGCACTGTTTTTCACAACCCTCTTCTGGCTTCTGTGGGTACTGCATGCACATTGTACACAGACATACACGCAGGCAAGATGCTCACATACATGTGGCCATAACAAAGTAACAATGAATAGTAATTCAGGTAGTCCAGGCTCTCTCTGTTTTTCACCTTTCTCTTCTTCCCTCCCTTTGTTGGTTTCTGCTGTGTTACTCAGGATGACCTATTCTCTTCAGGTTCCTCCAGTAGCTGAGGACACAGCTAGGTGCACGGCAGTATACCCAGATTGGGGGCTGTGTGTGTGTGTGTGTGTGTGTGTGCATGTGCATGCTAGGTGCATATGTAGAGGTCAGAGGACACCTTTCTGGAGTTATTTCTCCCCTTCCACCTTGACTGGAGTCAGGGCCTCTCGTTTTCGCCATGTGGCATACCCCAGGTGAGTAACTCTGCCAGCTCCTGGTGATTCTCCTGTCTTCACCACCCATCCTACCACAAGAGTCCTAGATTTATGGATTTATACCACTAAATCTGGCCTTTTCAATGTGTCAGGCTTGTGTGGCAAGCACTGTTACTCCCAGAGTTGTCTCCTGGTCCCTGCAGACTTGGAGAAAAAAACAAAAAAACATACTGGAGTATGTAGATTTATCAGCATATTGGGGATGGTCTTCTGATTGATACAGAGATGTCAGCACATAGTGGGTATGATTCAAATGAGTCTGGAAAAAGAAGCTTGCAAAGATGCAGACAGCAGGAACACATGAAGCTGTTTGTCTGGTATGGGGTCTTTTTCCCTGTCTGTGCCCCAGCCCACCTCTGGCCCCTTACCTTGAGAAATGGACTCAAGGGAGGCCACTTGGTCCCTGGGTTCCTGGACAGCCAGAGGGAGGGCGCTGTGCCACATTCTTAGGAGCAAGCATATCCAAAACAATGTCTTTTTCTAAAAACTCGGTGCTAAAGGGTTCCAGATGTCCGTTTGTTATATAATGGGGTTTGTTTTAATAGCGTCAACTTCCAGATGTGCAGGCTGGAATCAAGAAGCCCATTGGCCCCCTGGGGACAGTGCAACCCAAGCTGAGTGCTGCCCGGGGGAGAAAGAGGATTGTATGCACATACAGATCCAGGGAGGGGAGGCAAGCTGGAGGTGCCTGTCCGCTGCCCGAAACTGTCCCAGCACTGAGAGTTGGGGAGGGTGACGCAGGTTCCTATCTGTCAGCCTGACTCTGAGCAAGAGCACCCTAGGAGACAATCACAATGGTGGCCAGGGAAGAGTACGTTTGAAAGAGTCCAGGTCCTTGCTAGGTGTTCTCGGAAGTCAGTTAGCTTGCAAAGACATTTGTGTCTTAGAGTGTGGAATAGAGAAAGACCATCCCACCTGAAGTAAGTCAATGTGAAAAGAGAAACGCACTGAGAGGAATAGAGCGGGGGCTGCAAGGTTTTGTCTTTTCTCTCTGAGTAAAGTAAAAAAAACCAGTGTATGGGAGTGAGCATGAACGTGTGTTTGTGCATACATGTGTATGTGCGTGTGTGTATGTGTGCATGTGTTATATATGTGTATGCATACATGTTATATGTGTATGTGTGTGTGCATGTGAGTGTCCATGCATGTGCGTGTGTGCTGTTTCTGATCTAGCACCTTCCCCTGTGCCTGTCACTAACTGGGAAACCTGTAGGCAGCCCAGACTCCATTTTTCCTTGGAACCCTGGGAAAGAGCCAGGGTTAGAGAGCTCATTGCTTCCAGAAGTCATTCCATGGCCTCATAGCGCCAACAGATAGAACATTTTTCTGTTTGCTGAGCCAAAGTGGCCCCTGGGTGCCCCCCGAAGCCAGTGCAAGTTGTGCTCAATAGAGCTCTGCCGAGTACCAACAGCCCCTCCTACCCTCCCGGCCACCGGGCCTCCAGCTTTCTCCTCCTCTTAGGTGGCTGTGACTGGAACACCAGGTGCCTTGAGATTAAGATACTGCTCAGGAGGATGCAGAGGACCCACAGAGAAAGTCACAAAGTCTGAACATAGTCACAGAAGAAAGACACCAAAGGGGAAATCCACTCCATAGACAAAAATAATCTAGTAGTCTGAAGGAACAAGTCAGTTCCAACAAAATTCCAGTCAACGAGGAGGACTGTATAGTACAAGGCTCATGAGGAAAACAGTTATCGAATACTTGCTGTGTTTCTGAAGCAAACGATGAGGCAAAGGCTGAGTGCTCAGGGGCTGAACTGTGTGGTAAAACTCAGATACTTTCAGTAGTTGATCGCTGGTGCATGTGCACCCAAACATATTATACATATTATATATATATATGTGTGTGTGTGTGTGTGTGTGTGTGTGTGTGTGTGTGTTGCTTCTCCTAAAAAACTAACTTAAATTTTTACAAATTATATGTCTGCATGTGTGTCTATGTGGGCGTAGGTACACATGGGTGCAGATACCTAAGGAGACCAGAAGAGGGTGTCAGATCCCTTGGGGCTAGAATTAAGACTTGGTTGTGAGCAGCCTGCTGTGGGTTTGAGCCATAAGAGGGTGTCAGACTATTGTCAGACTATTGCAGAGATCATGGGTCACTATGGAACTGGGACTGGTGTCACAGATGGTTGTGAGCCACCATGGGGGTGCAGAAATTGAATCCGGTCCTTTGGAAGAGCAGCTGAGGTCTTAACTGCTGAACCGTCTCCTCACCCACTTTTTAGCTTGGTCTGTTTATTTGCTTGAGTGTTTTTGTATGTGGGCATGCAGGAGCAAAGAATGTGCACAGAGGTCAGAGAACAACTTGTGGAGGTTGGTTCTCTCCTCCCACCACGCTGTTCTTAAGGACCGAACTCAGGTCTTCAGGTTTGGAGGCAACTGTCGTTAGCCACTGAGATGACTCGCCAGCCCAAGGTAATATGTTTTTATGCTAATACTTATTATCCAGAGATGACGACCCCTTTTAGATTTTATCCTCTCTATCTATGTGTGGAAGAGAAACCCAGTTATAAGTCACAACTTAATGGCAAACAGATACATAGTAAGTAGCAATCCGTTGTCATTTTCTTGGGGAGATGGGAAGAGAGGACTCTCACGGTCCCTGTGGGATCGCCACATTTTCTCTCTTCTGGTTCTTTCTCATTCTTCTTTTCTCTACATAGCAACTATACCTTTAAAGCCAAGCAGGAGGGGGATAAAATCTTGGAAAAAAATAAACAAAGTATTGCAGAAATATGATAGATTACTCAGAAAATGGGACAGAATAACTGGCTAAGGATTTGGAAAAAAAAAATAGATTCCTACCTTATACCAAAATAAACCACAGATGGCTTAAAATTTTAAATGTTAGAAAAAAGAAAAAGAAACACAAAACTGTAAAAGAACTTGGATGCTTACAGTGTGAACCAAGAGAATATCCGAACAGACTGACAGATCTACAAACTCAGTTTGAGGCTTCTTTCCATCTAGAGGAGGAAGAGAGAGAGGGAGGAAAGAAGAAGGCAGCAAGGAAGAGAGGAGAGAGAGGGGTGCAGGAAGGGGAAGGGAGGGGGAGGGGGACAGACAGGGAGGGGAAGAGGGAAGGGGAAAGATTGGGATTGATTTTAGACAGACCCCAAGCCAAGAATCAAAGAGAATTTGACCACAGTGGATTTGTCCAGCCAGCTCCCTAGGCTGAACCCTGGGTTTGAGCCAGACATGGCACGCAGAGATGGCTCAGAAGAGCAGCTCCAGGGCTGGAGCAGGTGCCCTCCATGTGGCAGGGGTTCCCCAGTCTCCCTGGCAATCACATTCCCTCTGGTGCCAGTAGCTTCCCTGCTCAGCCAAACACTCTTGCCTTCCTCTGCCCAGAACACCCCACACTCTGACAGCCTGTCTCACGCCAGACACCAGGCACTTCCCTCATCCCACGTGCCAGTCACTCTGCCTGGGCAAACTCCATCTTTCCCTGGAGGTTGAGCCCATCTTGAAAAATTGTCTTTGATTCTTCTTATCCTTCAAGTCAAGGGACTCTGCAGGGGCGACCACAGCACCAGCTTACCGTTCCGTCCAGCCCTTGCTCGCCTCAGTGTCAGGTTTTGCTCCTCAGCACAGGGCCAGGGCCATGCTATAAAGCCTCCACGGAAACTTTGTGGAGATGTCCATAAATCTTACATTGGTGGTATTTGGACTTGGGGCGTGTGGGAGGTACTGAGGAACCCATAATAAGACTTGAGGCTTTATAGGAAAAGGAAGGCAGGCCAGGCTGACACACGCCTGTACACCAGCACCACACTCTTGGGTTTCCTAGACACTTGAACCAAGAGCTGAATAAGTCTCTTAGCTTTATAAATATTCCAGTCTGTGGCCAGTAATAGCAAGAGAATATGGGCTGTGGTCTAAACGGGTCTCCGTGAGATGGCTTTTGTTCTCTGGTAGGCGAACCTTCCTTTCACTTACATGAAAATGGGTTAGTGAGATACTTCGAGGGGTTAAAAGAGCTCATAATCAGAGTTTTATTCTCCAATAGTGGGAGAAAACGGATTCCCAAAATTTGTTTTCTGATTTTTGTATATATGGTGTGGCACATTTCATATCCCTCTTCCCTCTCTCTCTCTCTCTCTCTCTCTCTCTCTCACACACACACACACACACACACACACACACACACACACACAAAGTCCTTGCTATCTCTGACAGTCTGGCTCACATCTACTGTGACCTATCCATATCCTGTCCTTGAGATGTATAGTCTACCAGGGATGAGCTGACTGGGAAACAGGGCTGTGATGGTAACATTTCAAACCTTTGTTGGGGTACAAAGATCTGCTTTTATGGGGGTGATTCTAACTCACGGGTAGATATGCGCGGGTGTGATGTAGAAGGTTTGTGCACAGCAAGGGGAACCAGGACACAAGCCCACAAAGACACTTATGTCTCTCTGTCCCCCCCCTCCCGGCCGTCTGCTGAATCCTAGCATCGAGGTTAGTATGGGAGGTCCTTAAGTGAACCCTCTTTGCATGGATGATTGGACTGAGTTCTAGAACTGTCTGCAGCTGCTTGGTTACTTACAGAGAGTCTCCCAAAGCAAAATCATCTTCTGTCTTACTCTGTTTTCTGTCTCTGTAACATAATGCCTGTGACCAGGTAAGCTTATTTAGTTTCTAGAGCTGAAGGCTAGGCATCCAGGCAGTTGCTTCTTGTGAGCCCATTGGCCGTGTCTTCACCATGGCAGAAAGGCAAGAAGTGTTGTGTGGAAGAAGAAAGCATGAGGGTTGTCTTGAGTTTAAAAAAAAAATCCATTTTCGATAGCTCTGAGCGGTATCAGGCCCTTCCTGAGAGCAGGCATGGGTTCCTCCCCCCCCCCCCCCTTTAAATAGCTTTTCAGGGTCTTGCCATCTTTCAATGCTCTTATTTTAGGAAACAGAGTTCGATTTGAGTTTGGAAGAGACCAAACCATGTCTGGACCACAGCGCTTTTCCTGAGTTAGAAAAACCGAGGCTGCTCTTGTCAGCCGTCAGGGCATCAGCTCTAAAGGGAGACATCCAGCTGGGACTGGGTCAGGCAACACACAGGGCACAGGGCACCCCAAGGCACCCCAAGGGTGGAGAAAAGGGGGGAAGCTCTAGAGATGGTGGTGGCCTGTGGGCTAGGTGGGAGTGCGGGGGAGGTGGGTCAGCTCTACTAGAGGAAACTGCGCACCGAGAGAAGGCCAAGGAGCTCCCAGGTTGGCAAAGAAGCCTTTGAGCAATGATCTCTTATCAAAAACTCAAATGTAGGGCTCAAACAAGTTCGCTATTTTCTGTTTTCTCAACGCCACCCAGTCACAGTGACAAAAATCAAGGTTCTTTCTGTCAATCAAGCTTTTCTAACCAGAGCCCAACCTTCCACTCCACTGCTATATAGGCTGAGGACAGTCATGTAGCCCAGGCTAGCCCAAGGTCAGAAGTCAGAGTAGCCATGGCTGGGGATAACTGGCTTTCTAGACTCTGTGCCATAGCTGGACACTGCCCTCTGGGATCGTGGCAGAGTCTACCACTGCTCCAAGCTCCCTGCATGCCCTCCATCCTATCCTGGGCTCACTTGACTTTCCTTCCTCGGGTGCACAACTGACTTGGCACTAGTCCTGGAGGAGACTGTAGCCATGTCAAGAGCCCCATGCCCAGCAGACAAAGCTGCCTTCTTTCCCAGCACCAGCTTTCTTGACTGCATGTTGTTACCCAGAATACACAAGAACCACCATGGAGGGAGAGGTTACCTCTGTGTGTATGCATGTGCGTGTGCATGCACAAGGAAACATATGTACATGCATGCATACACGTGTGTTGGGTCCCAGCAGGCTGAACGCACGGTGAGTTGCAGTCCTTTCTTAACCTCTTATGTTTGACTTGGCATTGCTATGTTATCTCTCTATAGAAGCATGTTTGCATATGGCTCTGCACGGGTATTGGGTCATCTGTGTTCCTCTCTCTGCATACATTAGCCATGTTAGTAAACAGTTGAAAGTTTATCTATATAACACATTTATACCTAAACATGTTAGTGTGGGTGGTTTCACAGATGTCACATATATGTCACACGTGTGTCTATGGGAGTCGCCTGGTTTCAGGCTTCACCTCCACTATCTCTTCCCACACCTCACCCACTCCCGTGGGTAGACGGCTGCCAGGGGCTCTGCAATAGGCAAGGCCACCTCTGTATTTGTGAACAATATGGTCCCTATCAAACTCTGGGAGGAAGACAGGTCTGTGCATCTTGGTCTAACCCATAGAGTTCCTTGGTCTCCAGCCAAACTTTTTACACAAAGCCTCATGGGGAGTAGGAAGGTAGGGATTCTGCCTGGGAGACTTAGGATTCCTGCTCTTAGGCAAGACTGAATGGGAACATCGGTGCTGAACTCCAGCCAGGGAGAGGGCCCTGCAGTGTAAGGCTGAGCCTAGCCTCGAGACCTCCTACCCCACATGATGGGGCAGCAGAGATGGAGGGGCCTTCTTCATTGAACAGACACAGGAGAAGAGGCCCAGGCCATGGGGGAGCCAGGCTCCATTTCAGCTTCTGCAGAGACCATCCTAGAGCCGACCCCACTTGTAAGCACCTGGTTTCCCTGGCTTCAAGGTAGCAGCAGGCTCTGAGCCCCTTCCCTGGTCTGAGGGGAACATAAGTCCTTCCTCCACTTGAAATAGCAAAGTCTGGGGCTTCCCAGTATTTACTTAACTTGGGTGCTGGGGGTCTTGGTCCCACTGAGTCACAGAGACAGCGTCTGTTAACGCTGCTGCCTACACTGTGACCAGGGTCTTCCTTCGTGTTTGCACAAGGTTTTATTCTAGAGTCCCAAGGAGTTCAAGCACTAATTATCCAAGGGATTAAAAACTGGTCCTGAGTGGGAGTTCAGACAACAGGGGCCATGTTTCACTGGCCTGTGGGTGAGAACTTTTGTAAGAGTTGCCACAGCCACGTAAGAAGGGTGGCTTTTGGGGTCCCAAGGATGAGAGCTGGGAAGTTGACCTGAATTAGGAGGGGATTCCTGGATGCTGGGAATAGATATAGGATGCAAAAGATGCTGAGACCTTGTGTCCAATCTCTGCCGAATCCTACTTCTCCCTCCTGTCCTCCTCGGCAATCTGGCTTTGCTGTCTGGAAAGTCTGAGATCTCCCGGTGGAAAAGCCTGGGTCAGAGCTGAAGTGGGGGTGGGAAAGCCATGATGGGAGTGGTGTCTAGGCAGCTACAGCTGTTTTGGTCTGTCATATTCTGGGCAGATCCAGGAAAAAGGAAGCATGCCGAGGGTTTTTCTCCATTCCCCTCCAACCACTTTGCTCCCTATATTCAGCCCTGCAGCAGGGGTGGAGGTGTGTGTGGGGGTAAAGAGAGAGTGCCACATTTTGGCAATCATTAAGAGTCTGAGAGCCCAGATGCACTGGGAGAAAATCAAGGTTATCTGAAGGCTGGCTACAGTCATGCACTCCAACAGCTCCCGAGTTGTGGGGCCTAAGGACAGGTAAAACTCAGGAGACTTTGTTGAGCTACTTGTCTGGCCTCAGTGTTGCATTGGACCCTCCTGATAAGCCTGTTTTTAAAGCCAGGGGGACATTGTGGTGTGGGTGAGGAGAGTCACCCCCCTCCACACAGAATCTGCTTCTGTATCTCCCTATTACCTTCGGGTTGTATCAGGAACCTGTCAGCACCCACGGATCTGTAATCACTCAAACTGTGTTCTGTGAATTAGGCTCAGCCTGCAGACAGCTTATTTGTCTGCTTCAGAGTGTGAAAATAACTGATTGCATACACTGAAAAGTCAGGGAATTTGATCGTGTTTAGGTCTTGGGGAAGCAACTGTTCTGATGTGCAAACCCCTGTCATGGCAGGAAGACACCGTTTCACAGTGCTTCTAGCTTCCAGTTCCAGCATAGATGGGGGAGGTGCTCACAAAGCCCCAGCCCTAGCAGAGGCACTACTGATAGCTGCTAGGGGAGGAAGACCAGTTTTCTCCAGGGTTGCAGCTACTGGTCGGCTGCCCATGCTCCAGTGGATGGCCCCACACCCATGCACACACTAAAAACACTAATGGTTCAGTGGTTAAACAAAAGAGACAATGGAGATGAAAGATGGGGAGGGAAGGAGTCTGGAAGAAGTTTGGGGGTGTGTGTAGGAGGGTAACTATGAATAAAACATACCATATACATCCATGACATTCTCAATAAATAAACAAACAAACAAAAAACTGTAAATATCTGAGTTTCCATGCTCTGTTGAATGAGGTATGAACCAACACAGAGCTCACACCCCCTGTAAGGCAGCCACCAGCTAAGTAGCCAAGTGTCAAGATTCTGGTCCCCATCTCCTGCCACCTTAAGCCTCCATGTCACCCTGGTATGTCATTCTTAGTATGACCCCGAGTAGTAGGCAACCAAGGTCACAGGAAGACAAGGCCTGTCTTCCTGTGTGGGTTCCTTGTGATCCACTCTTCCTGCCAGCTTCTGTCACTTAGGAGGAATGTCAGTTTCATTGTCAGACCAGCCACAGAGGGCTGGACCTCCTGGTTATCTCCTTATATCCTGACTCTCTACATGCACTTCCTGGGTCCCCCCTTCAGCAACCTCATGTCTTGACAGTATCTTTAAATTTACTCCCTTGAGGCTCTTTCAAAATGTGTGGGAGGGGCAAGGTAGGACAGACCAAACTTTTCCTACAGTGGGCACGGACGCTGTAGGGTTTTACAGGATGCTCAGGAGGGCTGCCTGCAGTCCAGGGCCGCTTTGAAGTCTGTTTTAATTTAAATGTAAATGTGACTGACTCTCCCATTCTACTGTAGGATCCACTTTCCTATAGAACCATGTTTGAGTTTATATAAGTATATTTTAACTGACTTAATACACAGTCTATAAATTAAATCGATGTTGTGGGCCAGGGGTCAGCAGACAGGAATCTTGGTCAAGGGCCAGGGAATGAGTATCTTAGGCTTTCACAGCCACAGGCTCCTGTGACAACTGCGGTCTCAGCACAAAAGCAGCATGGCCTGGAATGAGTGTGGCTGAGTACCAACTTTATTTATGGTAATTTAAATGTGATATAATCTCCATGCCCATGGAATAGTCCTTCAGTTTTCCCATAATTTATGCATATGAAGTCTCTTCTAAGCCACTGGTTGTAGTTGGATGGCTTCCCTCTAGAAAGCTATGTGGGGCCTGCAGCTTCACGCACAAAGCCAAAGCCACAGGAAGGACAGTGCCTTTCTGCTCACTGGCCATGCCACCGAAGTGGCCAACTACTCGAATTGGGGTCTCATCTGGGAAACACGTGATAAGCTCATGTCTCTTGAGCACTGGCATAGTGACCCACAGAGGCACCAATAGGGGCCATGGTTATCATCAGTGGAGCATGTAGTTCAGCCTGGGGTGGTAGGCTGTGTGAGGAGTGTCGATCTCTTTTGTAGGTCTCTCTCCCTCAGGTTCTCATAGCTGAGCAGGTACTCGAGGCATGCCATTCTTCTTCCCACCTTTGAAGCCACTTCTCACATGGCTCCTTGGCCCTACGCTGGTGAGTCCAAGCACTGAGATACTGAAATGTCTCCAGATTACACCTGGCCCAGAAACCTCTCAACACCAGCCTTAATTGCCTCCTGATAGGCCTCCGGGCTGATACTGGTGGCAAAGAGCAACATGAGTCCCTCTCCCTCAGCCGTCTGCATTTAATCCTCATTTATGAAGCCCACAGGCAGAATATCTGTCTGCTCCCCCCACCCTCAACTATTCAGTCAACTTAGGGCTCCGGAACCAATCTGGATTCTCAAAGTTCCGCTGTCACTGACCAGTCCACTGGCTAGACAAGCTATTTACCCTCTCTGGACCTCAGGTCTCTCATGGATATAGAGATAGGCAAGGCCATTAAACACTGAAGAATTCCTGGTAATGTGTACTGAACCATCTCCCTGTTCCTGGCACTACATGGTCTCCTCATCCACCCAGAACATAGGTCATTTGGAAAGAACCTTTCTTGTGTGTGGGCCCTGGTTTCTTACAGTGTTTACCCACGTATGTGCCTTGGAACCAGCAGCAAGTACTTCTCTGCTCTTTTTACCTTTGGTTTCTCTTCCGGATGGAGCAACCCTCACTGGCTTCTGAAAGGAGCACATGACTCAGGACTTGACTTTACCCATTTCCATCAATCCCACTACCCACCCTTCAGAGGATCCACCCCAGGTGAGGTCTCCGCAGTACCAAGAGTTCTGCTGGGGACACTATTACTCCCTTCTCACCCAGCTTTGGTTTTTCTTCTCCAGGGCTCAGGCATCAGAGCTGTTTGGGTCACACAGAACTGTCACCTGCCACTGTTTCCACTGCCACTTAGTCCCAAGCTAAGCTCATTAAACACTCAGTGGGAGACAGTACTTAGTTTACTTGCTTCTCATCTCATCCCAGATATCTTGTATGGGGACCACAAAAGAAGCTATAAGTAGCATGTCCTAGGCTCCTGCTGTTCAGCTCTTGTTCTTCGGATAATAGGTCTGAAGAAACTGCCAACATAACCAAACTAAAACCGAATCCTTGGGTTTGGCCAATTCTGACTTAAATTCTTTTGAGGTTTCCAGATCAAGCACATGAATGAGACCGCCTAATGAGAGAAGATGCCAACGAATCATGTGTAAAGGTCTTCAATGGGGGTGGCCTTGTGTCTGCCCTTTTTCCCAGTGCCAAGTTTTCATTTAAGTTCTTCGGAGTTCTGGTCTCCAAGTTGAGAAGTCCCAGACTAGTATTACGGAAGCCAGGACTGGGTTGTTGTCTGTCTGGCTTCAGCTATGTCTCCTAAGGCTAACTCTTGCGCAGGGTGGAGGTGTGGGTTACTTGGCTAACTCTTGTAGGGGAGTGCAAAATGTACTGACCCTTGCTTTGGTGAGGGAAGGATGTCTGGGTCAGGGGCTAAGTCAAGGAACAAAATCAAGACTCTGCTGGTGAGTTAGCTCTTTGTCCAGGAGGGCCTCCAAAGTCTCCATTTGAGATTTAAAAGGCCTTTCATTGTGTGTGTATACACACGCATGTGTGCACATGTGAGAGGATAACTTTTAGCAGTTTCTCTTTACACAAGGTGACTTCTGAAGATCAAACTTACATTGTCATGCTCAGCAACTATTCGCTGGTCCTCCATTAAGAGATCTTAAGCTGAAGACCATACTTCCTCCCGTGAGAAAGAGCAGCTAAGGGCTCTGGACCCAACTCAATACCTCTTAGATGCCTATGTGAGGGCTCCTAGATTGAAACTTCACCCATACGGGAGGCTGCTTTTTCCTAACTGAGGCCCACTCCTTTCCCTCTGGCCTCATAGGTTATCTCATCTAGTCCTTCTGGAGCCAAGAAGCTGTGCTTCCTCAAACCCAGGGAAACAAAAGTTCTTAAAAAGAGATCAGGTATTCTTGTGTCTTATGGGCCACACCACCCACAACAGCCTAGTGAGATGTGCAGTATGGGTTTGAAGAAGTGTCTTTAGGAAGAACCTTTGGGCTGGTTCTGGAGGGAGGCTATGCTGCTAACTCCTTTCCATGCCACAATTTGATCTGTGTTCTGATAGTAGAGATGGGTCAGGTCAGTTCCCAAGAGTGTTGTCCAGTAGGAATCAGGCACCCAGAAGGACTGTAGATTCCTGGTACTCACGATGCATTTGTAAAATGCCCAGGTAGCCAGACATCCAAGTGCTACTGAAATCCTTAATATAAATTTGAATTTTGAACTTCCTTTTTAAATCCAGGATCAAGACCACAGACAATTTATTACATGAGACATGGGTGAAGAATGGCTGAGGGAAGGTGTGAGTGACATGGAATTAGATGAAGAGGCTCAAGTTTGCTGAAGAGAGTTTAAATTTGGCTTTTGCTCTCGGAACGTTAAAATAATCATAAGAAGCACTTATGCCTTACAGAGCAAATAATCCACAGTGTCAATTTCATTTTGCAAACAGTATCACAACAGCAGTCAACAGAAGCCTAAACACCCGAGAGTTAACATACAGGTTTTGGTAAGATATAACAAGGGATTGCGCATGCTGGTGGTTAAGTCGGGTCCACACTGAACCCTGTGACCTACTTGGAGGCTTAAGTGGAAGCTGGGGAGAGAAGTTCTCCACAGGAAACGACACAGGAGGCGGCAGGACGCGCGGACTCTGCTGGGTGTCTATGATGCTCAATCGCAGTAAGGCTTTCAAGATACAGGAGTTCTTATAGCACTTGTATTTTAAGGATTTAGGGCAAATACATTTTTCTCTACTTGATAAAAAGAAAATTAGTACTTAAAAGGTTCAAAAATATATTGATTGCGTGTTTCTTTTACATAAATAAATTATATTGATTTTTAGGATTTAACAGCTGAAAAACCCTTTCTGCTTCCACTGGAGGCAAAACTGAACAGAATGTTAGTTCAACAGTGAGCAGCATTTCTAAGAAATCTGTTATCAGCATCACAGACCTTCTACAGTACAAAGGCGTCATTAAATATCATTTATTCAGTTCTCGGATTCTTTTTTCTTATAGATCAGTTATAGAATTTCTAGTTTATATCTATGATTCATAAAACTGGGACTCTCCGCTTTGAAAATACACCTGATTGGCTTTTTTTTTCCGGTCACAATTTAACAGACTTCTTTGAGATGCTCATTTTAACATTTACATAATTTATAACCCCAAATGTATAAAAGACAATGACAAAAATCATCATAAATAAATAATGCAAACTGAAATAGCATGCCAAACTTTCGGACCTTTTGATAAATTAGCAAAACTGTAACAGAAACAGTAAAAAAAAAAACAAAAACAAAAGCAAACCCCCCTCCCAAAAAACAAAACAAAAAAACCCACAGTCAATTGTGACACCGAAGTGAACCTGGTACTCGGGACACCCACCACCTGTCCAGCCCCTGAGCCTGTGCCCCAGAGAACTAGGCTTGGCTGGTTCAAGTCTCAGCAGGAGCTGTCCACGGAGGAGACCATCAGGAGGGACATGATGTAAGAGTGAGGGAAAGAAAAGGGGAAGCTGAAGTGCCGCCAAGTGGGCTCTCCCTGCTCAATTTTTCAACACGCTGCTGACTAACAGAACCTTGCCTGACTGACAATTTGGAATTTGGGCCCAACTCTAAGATACAGTCCGAGTAGAGAGAAAATGGAGAGGGACAAAACTTCACAGTTGCAATGTAAAAGATGCTGTGCGTGTTTTGACACGCTACGCTGATGACAGAATCTAGCATTACCTTCCTAGGCTCCAAAAAGCCTGGCTCTGGGTGAAAGAAACAAAATGAAATCCAGCAGGTTTCCTAAGAGAGGACACGGGTGGCTGCAGTTCCCGTGGGCTAAGTGCCAGCAGCAGCACCTGTGGGCCCTGAGCAGCACCCTCCCAGTTGTGCAGTACCTCAAGGTGCTACAGTGTCTCAGATTCTGCAGGGACGATAGGAACACTGCCTAGCTGGCTGGTACTCCTCCTTGCTGAAGGGGGGAAACTGTTTCACTATCTGTTCCTGTTCGAAAGAAGCCATCAGTATATGCATTCTGAACCTTTAGTTTCTATGCTGTAGAATAAACTACTCAGTGACCATGATAACACAGGGACTCCTGAACTACAAAAGTATACATGGGCACTTCCTATCATGTGCCTTTTGGTTTCCTTGATAGGTTCTTATTCAGTTGCTCACAGAAGAACGAACTTGCATTCACTTTCATCTTTGCTCTTTGGCCCCACAGTGAGTCCCTAAACAGCTTGCTTCTGCCATTTTCTTCTTCAGATAAGTGGGACTTGAAAGAGAAGGGGAAGGGTGTATGTCACCAAGCACTATATCAACTGTGATTGCTGGAATGAACCGGATATAAGAAAGAATTTTGTGCCCCCTAGACTAGGCAGGTGACACTTATCTAACAAAGTGGCAAGACCCTGCAACTATTAACATGTTACCATAGTTCTCAGACAGGAAATTAGGTAGGTAATATTACTGATGAAAACACAGGTTCTTATGAAGGTGAAGTGAAGGAAGTAACAAACCTTTATGGGATAAGAAACTTACAAGTCACAATGATTTCTTAAATGAAAAAGTTCTAATTGGTATCATCGTTGGAGTCTTTGAACCCCTCTTCCCTGGCCTGTGCAACGTGTTCTCTCTGTGGGGACACAGTGGCTCTGGACTCGGTGCAGTTCTGATCACTGCCTGGCTCCCTCTCACACAAAGAAGCAGGCTCTGGGGTGGGGTTGTCCCCCTTTGTTTTCTTCTTTTTCCTCTTCTGGGTCTCTAGACCGACCATCTCTGAGTGTCTGCCCTGCTGCATGGCTGGCAGAGCCATGCCCATGCCAGGGGAGAGAAACATGGAAGGGTAGATGAGTCCAGGAGACACTCCTGGGATGAGAAATGGGTTGAAAGTCACAGGACTACTAGTAGTTATTGTGGGTTCCGACTGATCAGAAAATGGACTAGGGCCAGGCTTATCTTCAGCCAGAGTGTCTGCTTTTACATCACGGCCACTCAGCTTGTCCTCTGTAGTTTTTTCAGTGGCTGAGGTACCACTTTTTGTGCTTGCGAGAGATGCTGATGCAGTGGTCGTGCAGGTGGTTGCCATGGGTGTGTTGAGGAGTCCACCAACACCAAACATCTGGGGTACTGCGGCCATGCCTGGCAGCATCATGGGCAGCATGCTCAGGGTGTTCTTGACCTCTTCACCACTAGGCATGGTGGCAAAACCAGCTGGGAAGCCCACCAGCCCAGTGAGAGGAATGCCTGGAATATTTCTCACATTCTGCAATCCTACTAGGTCCATCCCTGCAATCAGCCCATTCATGAACAGTGGTCCCATTCCAGAAGGAGAGTCTGCTACAATGGCTGGAGTTTTTAGGAGTTCATTCCGAGGCCGCCTCCCCCTCCTGCGGGGGCCTCCATCTCGAAGCACAGGCTCAGGTAGGGTGTGATTGAATTTGCTTTCTGGGAGAAACCCCTAGAAAAGGACAAAGAAACATTGGATGCTGAAAGTCACCAGATGGCAAGTGGTGGCGCAGCTGTGTGCTGGCACAGCTTACCCTCAGTTCTACACAGGCTCTAGTATAAGAGAGTATCTCCTGTCCAAAGGCCCAGAGGGGTTTGCCTTTCAGAAGCTGAAAGCATTTAGTGGCAAGGGAGCAACCAGATGCCTGTTCCCAACAAACAGTGCTTCCAATACTGACGGGCAAGAACAGTTTCCATTGTATGAGAAACTGGCAGAGGTGGGAAGGGGAGACCAGCACCAACAGTGCCTCAGGTCTTGATTCTTAAGGCTACAATCCCTTTATTCAAAAAATTTTTGAACATTTCAGCCATCTTTCTCACAACAAGAAGATTGTTCTGCCGCAGCAGAGCTGAGTGTGCTGGGGTGGTGGTTGGAGTCAGATGCACTCAAGTTTACAGGTGGACTGGGGAACAGTACAGCTGATGGTGAGGTTCAGGACAGGTCAGCTTTGGTTAAAGACACACACACATGAAGTGAAGTGTTTAACATACTTCCCAGCCCATAGAAGGGGTACTTACTAGGGACATGGCACCCTAATGATGTGTGCATCCCAGTATTTTATGAATTCCTGGAAGTTGTGAGTTGAAATGAAAACGGAAGTGTACATACAGGCTGTAGAAATGAAGGACCTTGAGCACTGCTGAGCAATGCCACTCAAGTAAGTAAGGCTCTAGTTTCCCTTAAGAAAAGTCTCATCATTTTCTTCTTTTTGGAGTTCTTTCCCTGCCCCTGTTTTGTTTTGATTTTTAGTGTGTGTGTGTGTGTGTGTGTGTTAAAGATAGTCTTTTATATAACTAGAACTTACTCTGTAGACCAGGCTGGCCTCAAACTCACAGAGATCTGCCTGCCTCTGCCTTGTGGGAGTGGGACTAAAGGCACTGCAATTTTTTAATTAGCAAAAAGCTCCACATTCAGCACTTCTGTTCATAATGTCACCTAGCACTAAACCCATGGAGCCTTCCCCAAACGCCTTATCAGGACCACAGCACAGACCACACTGAGCAGAGCTTTGACAAACAGGAAAGACAAGTAGGAAGAGCGGTGGAGGCTGCAGCAGAGACCAGGGTTACAGAAGCTACTGAGGTTTATAAGGTAACACAGACCCACAGGATTAAAATACCCTCGTGTTGTTGAGCAGCCTCCACCTTTTCTCATACAGGTGCGATACAAAGAAAGCCCCCTGTGTTGGTGGCTGTTCTTTCCCATGCACACAAAGGAGAGGCCCCAATGTCCTTATCCCCTTCCTGTGGTCCAGTCTATAGCTAGCATTCTCTTTACAATGTTCCTTCAGCTCTAGCAAGCACGAAACCTGGATGCTTAGAGTGCCAGTTCTATGCCATTGCAAACAACACCAAGGAAGTGTGGTTCAGCCACTTGCCCCTGTGTGGATGAGCCCAGCCTCTCTCTGAGCAGATGTGGTGCCTCCTCAGAGTGTGGAGTGAGTGCACAGCAAGTGTCTGCAGAGAAGCAGGGCTCCACAGCCGCTCATCTGAGACTCGGAGGCAGTGTTCTGACTCTACTCCTCAACAGAGCAACCCTATTGTCAGGACCTGGAGCCTTCTAACATGGAGAGGAAGCCATAGAAGCTAAGGGTATTAGCCTGGAGATTGGGTTTTTGAGCAGGTAAGGAAATCTACTTACTACCCCCTGAGACTGCTATAGGAATTTACTCAGAGCTCTGGTGCCTCCCATTGCTTTTCCTGACTCTGTTCTCCCAGAACTATTAAAAAATATAACAGTCAACAGAGCTCTCCTTGAGGATAGTCATGGGTGTTGGAGACACTAGCTTCAGGTTTTCAGTGAGCTATAAGAACAGGCATGGCAGGCTCCAGGAGAAGCTCATACGATGCACATTCCCCCCAAGGGAGTAGTCAGCCCTGAAGAAGCTGTTCAGGAAAGAGTGGTTTTAGGAAGAGCAGCAATGGAAACGCGACATCAGAAGCCAACCCCAGGGCTCCAGCACCTCCTCTCAACTCTCTGTCAGTTGGTATGAGTATCATATCACAGAAAACTAACGACTCACAGACACATGACTCAAATGTTTGAGTCCCCAGAGCTATTTTTGAAGTGCTATGCTTGTTCTTCACTTTCCTGAAGAATGTTCTAGGGAAAAAAAACCAGTCATCACCGACAAAAAGCTTTATCATGCCAACGCTGAGAGAACGTCTCACAAAGCCATAGTTTAGTATCACTGATCTAGAAGGAACCTCTTCAACAGTTACACCAGGAGTTCTTCTCTTTCAAAACCGAGGAGCAAGGGCCACCATGGGCTGAGTGGGTAGGACTGAGGAGGAGAGCACCCAGGCTCTTTTCTATTACATCATGTCAGGACCACCCACCGGCAATATGCCAGGGTGGCTTCTCTGGAGTGTGCTGGGCAAGAGCTCACTCTGGTTTTGAGTCATTCACTAGAAATAAACTCCTAGATGCTTATTTCTAGAGAGACAATAAGGCCTGAAGGACGAAATCCAGCCTAAAAAATGATTTTCTACCACTAGGTCTTAAGCTCACTGATATAAACCATCTTGCTCTGGGCTTCAGTCTATACCATGTCATCTTGGTCCCTTGCTTGTCAATAGCGTCACTTGCTAAGAATAGCTGCATCTCATGGCTTCTGATTTCTCTGAGGCTTTCCTCCGCCGCCCACCTCCAGAGAGTCAGAGAAAGGAGCTGGGGAGTCTTCCCTTGTGCCACACGTGCTCTAGCTCCTCCCACCGCTGTCCACTGTGAAGGGTACAGTCCACCTCCGAAGTCTTTCTGCTACGGAAAACAGGCCTGATACCTGATATTTCCTCAGGCTCCAGGCCATTTAAGAGTATCCCCTCCCTGCCCTTGCCGAGAGTTCCAGACAGAGCAAGCACGAGAGATGAAAACTCAATGGGGGGTTGGACTGCTCTTCTTTTCTCTTCAGGTCCAGAGAGCAGAAAAGCCCAGGTGAAGAGAAGCAAAGGGACTGAGAGAGGAAGTCAGCCCTCAACAAGTTCCTGTGGAGGAGGGCTAGCTACTTCAGCCACCCAGATGCTGCCCACCACAGACAGGTGCCCCTCCCAGCAGCACTCCAACCACACACAGCAGCCAAATCGGGCTTTGGCAGCTCTCCATCTTGGTAATTGTACCCTGGGGAGCAAACCTGCTTCCTCTTCCAGAGGAAGCCTAGAGAGAGAGAGCGCATGGAGAGCAAGAGGAGGTGTGTCTGTGCTCAAGTAACAGCAGAGGCATGCAGATGACTGAATGACACTTTAGCCCACTTAAGCCGTATCGATAGATTATGGCATCTGTTCCCACCCTGGCACTCTTGGGAAGGAGCAACAGAATGGTGACTAAGTCATTCTTGCTACTGTTACAAAGGCTTATCAAACAAGAACTGGGTGAAAAGAGACCTGGTAATTCAATGTTTAGAAATCCCCAAAGCAAAGCAAAACAAGGCCAAATAATACCAGGTCTATAGGCATTTTTGGAATCACTGGTAAAATCTGAGTGACCTTGATGGCACATTCTATCAACACTCGAATGTAGGACGGTGGTGGTACCCAGGCAGCTACAGCATATCTGCAGCAAATAAATGAAGATCTCGCTCTACAGATCTGAGTGTTTATAGATGCAACTTATAAGCAAAGCTAAGTCTGGAGGCCCTTAGTGTTAGTTATATAAACATCACCTAGGTAAACCTCAGCATATATAGCTGGACTTTGAGCTCAAACTAAGTTCCTTATGGGTTTTAATCTATTTTTAGAAGGGAAAGGGTTTCTGCCTTGGACTTAAAATGTTAAATTATATATGTATATATTAATATTAAAACCCCACTCCCAAAGGTGGGGACAGCAAGGGCTTTATGGCAATGAGATCATGGGGGCCAATTCCTTAGGAATGGGCTCGAGCCATCCTATGAGATCCCTCCCAGAGTGTGTGTCTGTCATATCCAATGTGAGGGTGCAGAAGATGGTCATCAATACTGGACCCTCACTTGATACTCAACCTTTAATTTCTAAGCCTTGGGAACTATGGGGAATAACTTTCTATGGTCTATAAGCTTCTTGGTCCACCCACGTGAATGGTCTAAGAGTTCCTTTGGGAGAGAAGAGGCAATATGCCCTGGCACAGCTGTGGAGAACCTAGGTGTTGGGAAGACTGAGAGGCCTTGAGGGCCAGGCAGACAAAAGCTTCCTATTCTTGCCTCAGTGTAGAAAAGGAACCTCAGAGGCAGGGAATGTGATTTCATAAAGGAAGGAGGTGTGCCACAGAGATGAGGTTGGCTTGCAAGACTAGAAATGGGTTTGCTGGCAAAGGGTCAGTACTCATAAAGGAATAATGAGCATTAATTTCCAGGGAATATGAAGGAAACCGTTGGGTATATAGAAAGAAACAAGAAGGCCAATGGCATGTCCATAAGCTAACAACTCAGGGATTGCAACAGGACAGGAACTGGAGGTCTTTCTCTGACTTTTCTCAAGACATTGAGGCACAGGGGGAAGACTGGGCAAGTGTAGGTAGGAGAGAAACAAAAGCTGAGTCAGCTGGTCTAAGAACAGCCTTTGCAAGAGCAAGGACAGGACAGGAAGAGGTAAGGTAGGGAGGAGGACCTTTCAATGTGACAGATTTGAGGCACTGACCAGGCCCGCTCTCAAGTAGCAGTGGCAGCACATACAGATGAGTGAAGGCAGTTGTCTGTGGAGCTTCTGTGAGTGACAAGGCCAGCAACAACTCCTTTCTGCCAAGCAGAGTGACTGGAGAGGGTAGGGTTTGCAGCTGAGATAAGAAATCACAGAGGTGACCCCACCTAGGAAGCTGATATAGGGAATGCTGTATTTGGCTGAAGAGCTGAGGAGTGTCTAGGAGAGCTTGCATTTATGAAAAAGCTGGGGAAGAGCAAATGTCTCTACAAGAATTTCTAGAAGCTCCTCTCTGGGATGCACCAAAAGATAAAATATCCAGGATATACAGTAGGCTCACTGGCAAATGTTTCTTAAGGGAAATGTCACTGCCGCCCCCTAGAGGTTAGACTTTTCTATTCCAAACTTGTGTCCATCTGTAAACTATAATTAACTCAGCTTCGTTAGACTCCAAGTATTCTGTGGATGTCTTTGAAGCTGGTTCCAGTCTTATGATTCTATAATAGGAAAAGGGCAATGCTTAGAGTCAGCTGTTTTTCATTGCCAGTGCAGAAGCACTAGGGAGAAAATGCTTACTTAAATGGTCATTAAAAACTTAGGTAAGACATGTTAGTTTCCCTGATGGCGTCTATTAAACTTGGAAACAGCAGACTGCAGTCCAGAGCTAAGGGTTTATCCTTTGTGACTGTACAAATAGATTTAACACACTGTTTAGGAGGTGAAGATGGAAAACATAACCTCAGGAGACACACAGCTGCTCGACAAGGGCTGTGGCACTTACTGTGGTTTAAGCTTTCTGTGCTGGCCTCTTGTCCTCTGGCTACCCACTGATCAGCAGGGCTTTCTCCCAAGTGTGCAAGGCATGGCAAAATCAAGATGATCCCCTTGCTCCCACACCCAAGTCCCTCTTCCTACCCTCAGTCCTGGCTCCTTGGGGACAGCAGGAACCCTCTCTTCTCCACCTAGAGAGCTGATGTCTATTTTTCCAGGTTCTTTGCAGCGTGGTCTCCTCTGCTTGGGTTTGTCTGAAAAATTCTAGGTTAATGAAGAAAAATATTACAAAGCATTCTGTCAGTCTGATATAATGGCGCTTTTCAGTTGGTTTTGTTCTTTTCTCCCTGACGGTACTTTACACAGAACTCTACCACCAACCCTCACTTAACCTCTCTCCCTGAGGTATCAAGACTCCTACAGCAGGCTGAAAAAGAAGCTGTGTAGGCCCCATGCCTTTGGTTGGGGCCTCGAGCTGACTTAATCAACTTCCTAGGGCACCCAATTAGCTGGTTCTGTGGGTCTTGTGTGAGTGCAACTGTGGTCTGTGCCCCTTACTCTATCTATGTATCTTGAGTCAGATGGGACGGGAGTGAGCCTCTGAGAAGTAAGAAAGGAAGAAGCAAGACTGAACAGCAGTGTTTAGGTGCTGTCCTACAGGCTCCTAACCTGGAGAACAGAGCAAAGGCATTAGGTGACTTGAATGAGAATCCCAGCAGAGCAGCTCTAAGCAGAGCCCCTACAGAAGTACCAATAAAATAGCTAGGGAAAAATTTCCTAAGTGGTAGAACTTATACAACCTAAGGATTTCTTTGTGAACTTACAATGCTGTTTGGTCATTTCTGGGGAGATACTGGGGAAGGGGGTGAACTTAAGTCTGCTCTTGTAATTCTGCTTTTGTGTCTAGTTGTTGGTATGCTCTTGCAATTTCTATTATTTGGAGACTTCAGCCAGGATTTAAACCTTAAAAACCAACCTCCCCCCAAAAAATCCTTAATATAATGCTCTCAGTCAACATATATTTCTTCCAAACAGCTTCCACCCTCTAGTTTCTGGCAACTGTTCCAAGTGAGCAGTGAGCTAGCAGTGGTCTGGGGTAGCAACAGTCAAGACTTACTGCCCCAAAGCCAGGAACATCCAAAGAGTAGTCAGCCTGCTGCCGCAGCCAGTCAAGTAGACTCTTGCTGGGAACAGCTTTCTCAGCCTGGCTGCTGGATGCTGCTGTTGGCTCAGGAGCTGAGGAAGCAGCTCCCGGCCCTTCAGGGTGTGTGGTGCTCAGAGTAGTCTGTCCTGCATCTTCATGGACTTCCTGGATTAAGACAAAAATGAGTAATGATGGCAGGATGAAGCCAATTCCTGAAATACCCATCTCTACACTGCTCACATCAGTCAAAGGGCTCCGGTAGAGATGGGGTATTTGACTTCCAGCTTCTCCCACTCCATCTTTACCACTGGGTGTTTGGATTTCAACCCACTGTACCACTGACTCCTCACTGCTCTTACATATGCTAGGTGCTTACCCCTGGTCTGATCACTACCCTGTCTACTCAGCAGGCCTGACTGCCATCCTAATCTCCATTCCTTTGCCACCGTCTCTCACTGTCACAGGCACCTCCTCCTCTGTCCAGCATTCTGTTCAGATTTCTTACATCCCAGACAATTCCATGCTGGGCTTTACTCACCTGTTTCTCCTCTGTGGCTTGACTGTGTCTCTCTCAGCTCAGCATCACCAAAACAAACAATCCTACAATAGTGCTAACAATGCTTGCATCAACAAATTTAAAAATTATCCAGAGAAGAAAAAAACTGTATTTTTTCCTACTAGTCACTCCTTTGGAAGACTACTGAGCACTTGAGGACAATCACTGCTTGGTATTTTTTACATGGGTCTTTAACAGTGGAGAGAAAGTTCATTCTCGGCATGTATGTAGCTGGGGAGGTGGTTCGGTAAGTACAGAGCTCAGGTTGTATGCATGAAGATCAGAGTACAGTCCCAAGAAACTGTTTTCTTTCTTTCTTTTTTAAGGGGGAAAAAACCAGGTGGGACAGGAAAGATGGCTCAAGGTTAAGAGCACTGGGTATTTTTCTAGAACATACACGGTGGCTTGTAACTATCTGTAACTTCAGTTCCAGGGGATCTGATGACTTCTGGACTCCGTGGGCCAGGCATACATGTGGTATACACACACACACACACACACACACACACACACACACACACACACACACACACACACACACACAAACCAAACCAAACCCTAGGTGGCAGCACATGCTTGTAATGCCAGAGCTGGGAAGGTGGAAAATGAGTGGATCCCTGAGCTCACTGCTCAGCCAGCCTGGTCTAACAAGCAAGCTTCCAGGCCAGTGAGAGATCCATCTTAAAAAAACCAAAAGGTGAATGAATGATATCACACATGCACACGCGCGCGCACACACACAGACACAGACACACACACACTCACACGCACGCACACACTTCCACCCCAGAGAAATGATGAAATCAGAACTGGTAGATTTGAGGGTCCCACTGATCCTAATGACTAAGATTGGAAGTTCAAGTGAGTCCACAGATTTGAGACTAGTCTGAGCAATACTGAGTATACCACTAATCTTGCCCATCTTAAAAAAAAAAACAAAAACGGTTAGGATGTAAATAAATGTCATACTATTACAATGAAAGCACAAGACTAAACAAACAGTAAAATTAGTCTATAAAACTAGACAGGGAAAAAGATATGCCTCTCCCACCTCTCAAATTATACACAGAACCTGAGAGGAAGACACAGCCAGATAACACAGGTCTCCAGAGATGTTCTCAGTGTCTGGAGAACAGGGCCCTTGGCCTGATTTCCTGCTATCACTCAGCAGCTGGGCAACTGAGGGCCATTTTAAAAAGCTTTTAAACTTCAAATACCCATTTTTTTTAACAGAGTTGTGAGGCTCTAATTATAAAATCTCTGAACATAGTACTTGGTACACAGTAGGCATTCAGTAAATACTCTTATTATTCATTTAAAAGAAAAAACCTATCAAATACTTTTAGGACTCAAGATTTTAAAATATATCAAAAACTCTAAACCTAACATCAAGCACTAAACAAAGTCTAATGAGGATTTTTCTCAACCCCCTCTATGGTTCATAATAACCTTCATTGAGTTTAGAAAGTACTTTCTGTGTGATCTGCAGGAATTCTCACAGCAGCTGTCTTAGATGTGTTAGGACTAGAATACAGCTTGTTGGTGTGCCCCGATCAGTACCAGATCAAAGCCAAGATCAACCTTCTATCTTCCACATCTCAAGTTCTGGAGAGCCTCCCCATGCTCAAGTAATGCTGCCTGTCACCTGGCCTTGCTTATTCAACCGCTGGTGGCTCTTTTGAAGCACTGTAGGATTTGTGTTGCTTCTTTGAAATTAAACCCTTTGGTTCATTTTTTCAGACTGTATGCATTAAGGGTCACCACTGGGTTACTATCATCTATTCTAGAAAAGATGGAGGACATTTCATAATGGCAGAAAACAAGAACAACTTAAATAGGTGTAAAAGGTCCGTAAATGAAATACTTGATGTCTGAGAAGTAAATTTCTCAGTGTAGAATTGTTTTTACCTTGTGGCCTCATATGCTTACCAAGATTCCAGCCTGAAGTGTTTGCTCCTTCAGAAAGATGAGGTCCATCCCTCCTTCAATATGTTTTCGCCTCCCCCTTCGCCTTCTCATGGCAGCATCATCCCTCCTGAGGCTTCCATTGACGATCTGTCCAGTTACTGGGTGGATTAGGCCGGCTTGCAGAATTCCAGACAAGTCCATACCGAGGGCTCCTTGCAGTGAGCTGACAGCACCAATCTTAGGGGTGCTGGCGCTCACTGGGAAAGGAGATGTAGCTCCTGGAGACCCCTCTGATGAGCAGGAGAGGTCTATAGCTGACTCCCCATGCCAGCCATTGAGGACAATGGGGGGACGCCCATGGGTGGCAGAGTATTCTTCTAGGCTCCGAGCTTTGGCATCTCTTTCCACCTCAAACTCATAGGGATGTCTGTGCTTTTGTTCATCTTTTGTGAACACTGGGGCTAAAAAGCTCTCCTGTGAACACACATGGCAAAAAATTTGAATGTAAGTTCTGTGGCCAAACACCAGCTTCTTCTCCAGGCCTCACATTATTTGCTGCTATGTTCTCTGTGACACGAGGCTCCTCAAAAACCAGTACTGAACCACCAGATTCAATCTAGAGTCTACTGGTGAATCTATACTTTTAACAGGCTTTCAGACTAAATCTGTAGTTGTAAGCATAAGCCCAGGGATTCTCAGCCTCAGCTACATACAAGAATCATTTGGGAAGTTAAAACAATACAAAACAACTCAATATCTAAGTTACACCAGACCAAGTAAATCAGAGCCAGCAGTTTTTCAAGGTGTCTGGTTGAGTCTAACATGGAGTCAAATCAGATTCTGTTTGCTAATAGCTCCTAAATCACCCGCCTTCCTTCCATATTAACACCCCTTTCTGCCCTGACTTCATAATTAATATCTGTCCTCTTAGGACTTAAAGACACCTATTCTCTTCCCAAGTCATAGTTGCCAAGTTGATTGCTTTTTCTTCCTCTAACCTGCAGCCTAGAAGGTTTTCTCTGCAGCATCCTCATTTGACATATCTTTCCTTTCTTTGCTTCGCCTGACAACTTGCAGGCTCTAGTTTAGGAATAAAACCCTGCTTTTACTTCTTTGTACCAAAGCTTTTTTAAAAACAATTTTCCTCCATGAGACAGGGTTTCTTTTTGTGTAGCCCTGGCTGTCCTGGAACTCAACTCTTTAGACTAGGCTGGATTCCAACTCATAGAAATCAGCTTACCTCTGCCTTCTGAGCTCTGGGATTAAAGGTGTGCACCATCAAACTACCCAACCTCACCAGCTTACATATAAACTTTTAATAGTTTCTCACAGTCTACAGAATAAGGTCCAGAGTCCTAACTGACAGTACTACCTGACTGAAAAACTAAGCCCAACCCCCAAAGTACTTGTTGAATAAATGACTCAACAGAAAGATGGGATGTTGCTGCTGTTCTCATAAGTAACCCATACTAACTGTACCCTTCCTTACCTTCTGGATCTGGGCTGCCAATGCTGCACCATTGCTGAAGCTGTGTTCTGTTACTTCTGGCTCTGAGTGGCTGCTTCGAGAACCTGCACTGCTGGATAACACTGGCGTGGGCAGTACACCTGAGGGCTCATACTGGTGGCTGCAGGGCCACTTCCCCTTTAACACCACATGGCAAATATTATCTAGGCGGTTAATTATCACACGATCCTGGGGGAAAACAGCAGCACTTAGAGTAAGGGCTACATTTTTCACAATTTGCTGACCAGAAAGAGTATTCAGACACACTCACTATACAACCTACGAATGTCAGTCTGGGCAATGAAGAATACATCTTTAGTGTTACGACTAGGGGCAACTTGCCAATTTCCTTCCATTGTTTAATTAGTCTGGTAAATATTATGCCTCCCCACCCCTTAGTGATTCACCTTCAATGTTCAAGTGTATAGAGCCAAATTTGTCCAGCAGAAGTCTTTTTAAAAGGTTTAATGCAAAGGAACCAAAGCTGGAAGGGCCTGGGTGGAGGATGCAAGCTCTGGTGATACCTTTGGCCATTCTGAGAAGGAATAGAGGGTTTTCTCCTGCAGCAGCTGAGCAATGGTGGGAGCCCGCACTTCCTGTGCCTCTTCCCCAAGGTCTCCTGCAATGCCTGATGCCGAACTCTTACTCTCTTCTTCAGAGTATTTGCCTGGGTAGTCTGCAAAGATAGGGTAACAAACACTGATGTGCGAGCCCGTCTCTTCTGTCTTTAATTAGTCCACTTGGTTTTCATTTATTTTAAATTATTTATAAATTGCCATGTTTTCTATTTCCAGGAGAACTAAATTAGTTAAACCAGAGGCAAATCCTGCTAGGGCCACTGAGACATGTTGACATCTAAGACTATCTAAACATTCCTTGCTAGCTTAGAAGACAAGACAATACCAAACACTATTTTGACAATTAAAAAGAGGAATGAAATATGATAAACTAATAGGATGATATTAAGAAAGGATGACATCATGAACCTCCCAACAAGGAGCCATGATTCATGTAAAAAGTAAAGCAAATGAGCCTGAACTTTACCTTAAGGCCAAATATCTATCTATCTATCTATCTATCTATCTATCTATCTATCTATCTATCTATCTATCTATCTATCTATCTATCTATCTATCTCTATATATCATCCATCCATCCATCCATCCATCCATCCATCCATCCATCCATCCATCCATCCATCCATCCATATCTTGAGACAAGATCTCATGCAGCCCTGGCTGGCCTGGAACTCATTGTGTAGACCAGGTTGGCTTTAAAATTAGAGATCTGCCTGTCTCTGTTTCTCCAGTGGTGGGATTCAAAGAGCATGTCATCATGCTAGACAAGGTCAAAGTTCATTTTTAATTGTGGTCTGGCATCTCAAAGATCTAAATAAGTAATGACAGACAATAAGCAGAAGGCAGTAAAATGTTCAAGGTGGAAACACAGATCTTTGTCCATAAACTGACAGGGAATGTGTTACTTCCCACTGTGACATGGGTCTCCCAGGGAGCCACAGAAGCTCTTTCCTATGAGCAGTCCTGCTAGAGTCTGAACTCTTAGTGCTCCCCCTGCCTCACAGGGGAGAGAAGAAACCACTAAGTGTAAAGCAACAGCTAGATTGTGGTAGTGCTGCACAGAGAGTAAATACACAGCAAAGTGATTCACACAATAACCCAATGTTCCAGATGCTGAGGCAGAAAGACTGGGATTCTGAGGCCAGCTGTGTCTATATAGTAAGAGACTGTGTCACCCTCAGCCTCCAGGCTAAAAACATCTAAAGAGAAGACATGACAGGAAGGTTTATTCTAAGTAGGTTAATAAATGGGGGATGGCTGTGCAGGCGAGGAAGCAATGGGGGAAGGGCAGGGCATGCCAAGGAACCAAGACAGGCAGGAATAGGGAGAAACATGAAGCCAGGGGCAGGGATTGCCTGGATTATCCTGAGTCCTGTAAATCATGACATAGGACTGGAGTTTGCTCTGGAGGCAATGGAAGCAGCAGTGAGAGGTCTGAAGCAGGAGCACAACCTTAAAGAGCACTGGCAAGCTACTGCTCTCAGGACATCGGGATCTCTCATTTCTGGAGTGAGCTAACTTGCTTGCACTACCTTTTCCACACCTCTGTGGGCAGTGCACTGTAGTTGGTACTTACCATAGAGCTGCCAGTCTCGGCCTCTACCACAGAAAGGAAGAGCATTCTCCTCTAACTCCTATCTACCCTGAGCTCATTTGTCTGCATTTTTAGTACCCCATCTTTTTAGTGGTTTATTTATTACACAACAGGGTCTAAAAATGTGAGTCTTATAATTTGATACATGGCATGATCTTTGCTGGCTCAGGTTAAAAGGAATCCAGGGACATGGTCACAGAAAGGTCCTCCTGGCCTGGTTTGGCCCCAAGTCCACCAAGTTATTTTCAGATCAGTTTCCAAGTCCTTACTGTAGGACTTTTATGTACATTTTAACTCGGGTTCAGTACCATTAGTCACTAATCACAGTGATAAAAACGAAAGGTGGAAGTTTTTAAAAAATGGCAATATGGGTTGGGGAGATAAGTCAGGGGGAAGACAACTGTGCAGTTACTATGCAAGCAGGAGAGCTGGGCATGGTGGCCTAACATCAGTGCTGGGAAATCTGCAGAGACAGGCTGATCCCAGGATAGCCAGTCTAACTGAAATGTGAGCTCTAAGACCCTGCCTCAAAAAATAGAGTAATCAACAATTGGCCTCCAAATATGAATGTGTATTTGTGTGAGTGCACACACACATAATGTGTACATACACATACACAAAACACAAATAAAAAAATTAAAAACAAAAAGAAGCTACATGACCCAAGATGGTCAGGCTTTTTTTCCTCCACTTAATACAGGACATTCCTGTCTCACTCCTGGAGACAGTGGGAAGAACAAACCATCTACTTTGCTCACCCTCACCCAAGCTCCTACCTAAGGAAATGAGTAAAAACTGCGGCTCACTGCTGTGCATCCTGCCTCACTGTATGTATGTTCCCATAAAGAATTTCAGAGCCACCCAGATTTTTTCTTTTTTGAGGGAGGGTCTCACTATACTGGCTGGTTTTAAACTCAAGGGATCCACCTACCACTGTCTCCTGAATGCTGAGATGAAAGGTATATGTCACCACACCAGGCTTGAAACTCCTTCTAACCTGAATCCCCACTTAAGATTTCCCTATTTAAAAAGGGTAAATCTATGTTTTCAGTTGTTTGTAACTGTTATTTTTATTCGTGTTCAGTTCTAAAAGAAACCTAACACAAACTCCCTGACATAAAGCACAGGGTTTTGACGATGACACGAACAACTGCTTTCTATGCTCACCTCAAGTCCAACTTGACTTGTATTTTTGGAGTTCCTGCAAATTAACGGCACCTGTATTAGTTGCAGGTCTCTTATGTCCCAAAGCTGCTCTACTTCAGCTCAGTTCATCTAGCGCAGGACACAGCGTTTCCCTGTGCCAGTCTGCACCCTCTGCACATAAGCACAGTTCCTCTGGGTAACACGGCGGAGGCAGTGCAGGCACTGACTGTGACTCTGCTGAACTACTCTGCTGAATTTACAGATCAACCTTGTACATCTTGGGTTTACCCACATGTTGAGGGTGGGCAGGCCCATTTTAGAAGTTAAAGCTACTGATTGTGGCTCCGCCAGCACCCCTTCCCATTACACAAGTACATATTTAAGTATACTGTACCTTGACTGTGGCAGGTTCCATCTTTCTCATAATCATCTTTATTTTCAAAATCCATGTCTTCTGGTTTGGGTTCACTTCCCTCAGGAACATACATGGAGAAACTCTTCCCCCCCTCTGAACTTTCTTTCCACGGTTCTTTTAAAAGCTCATGCTTCAGTTTAAATGGCTCTGTTGAAATAACAGCAGGCTCACCTTCCACTGTGGTATGATTGGCTTTGCTTCTGTACAGGCCTGCCTGATGAGCCTTGGGCTTCTCTACTTCAGACCCCTCACTCCCCAGGCCATGTGCCCACCTTTCAATGTGTTTGCAGTGGCACTGATTGGCTGAGGGAGGGAAGACCCTCTGTGGTCCAGGAGTCTTGCTTACCACCTCCAGCCTTCCTTTCTTGGCTTCATCTTGGTGGAAGCTGAGGTTCTTTCCCCTTGGGAGGTTTGCAGTGGGCTTGGTGAAATCTAAGACCTCTGGCTTTTCTGTGGTGCTTGCTACTATGGCTAAGGTTTCATCCTCATTTTCCTCCTCTTCCTCATCACTCTGATTCAAAATCAACTTACTTTCTAAACTCTTGTTTTCTAATAAATCAATTAATTGCTGATCTGACGAGAAGCTTCTTTTGGAGTCATAGACGCTAAGGCTGCATAGATCTACAAACCCACTTTCGTGTCCAGTATCTAAGGTAGGGGAAGCTAAGCATTTGGCCTCTAGGTGACCTATGCTTTCAGGTCTTTGCCCTGTCTCACTGCAGCAGGGCTCCCCTTCTTTTGAGATAGATACCAACAAATGTTTTCCATTCTTAATATTCATTTTAGCTACTCCTGCTTCTAAGCTGCTCATGAGAGAGGAAGCTGAAGTAATTTCTGCCTCAATACCAGGAGGCTGGCAGCTCTCATCCCTGCTGGCTGAGATGGTGACAGTATTTTTCCTGGACTGTGTGTTGGTACTTGGGACCTCCTGAAAAGAACGTGGCTCCTGGCTCAGTCCTGTCTTACCATATATCATGTTCTCCAAAGACTCAGGCAGCAAGCTTTCATCATGGTCAAGAGAAATTACCTCCTGAACTTTGGAAACAAAGTTTTCACATGTTATGTCAGGCAAACCACCCTCAGGCAGGCAGAGAGGATCATCCTTGCTTTCCATTTTTACCAGATTCTCTGGCTCACTTTCAAGAGACTCTGAAGTCCTACTCATTGGGGTATAAGTAAGAGATTCATATAGTTTAGAATTGCTCTGGTAAAGGCAACAGAGGCTTCCAGCTGCCTGTGTGTCAGTTCTTTTGTGTTGGGCATAGTTTCTATAGGCATCTAGGAAGGATAGCTGGGGGTCATTCATGATGTAATAGTCAGTACGGTTGAGCCCATGTTTGGCGGTGCCAATAAGCAGGTCTCGATCATGTTTCCCACACTCCCACCAGACTGGGAGGTAAAGGCTGGGTCTGCAAAGCTGGAGGCGCTCATGCAGTTGAGGACATGTGAGCACCTGCTCACGGACTTTTCTCAGTAGTTCAATGCGGTACAGAGTCTTTGCTGCCCGCTCCTCAGTGATTGGCTCAACATAGATACTGGCATCAGGGGAACCTGGAAAGAACAACACACAGAGCTTTACACATCAGGCCGCTGTAAAATAGAAACAAGCAACAGTTCCCACTTAAACTAATGTTATGTGCCCTGACTAAACTCCTGAGAAGATTTTCCAGCTTCCAAAAAAGCCATTTTGCTTAAGGTAGCATGTGGGTTGATGTTAAGGTGATATATGATTGGACAGTGGAGAGGTAGGTGGGGAAAGAAGCTGGAGGAGCTGGAGAGGAGGCAGGAGGAGATAGAAGCAGATGTGTATGTTTCTCTTTGCTCATCTGTAGCTTGATAAGGTTCTTATGATTATTTCTAAGGGTTTCTATGGGTCTAATTTATCTTATCTGGATGGGCAATTTATCTTTGTCTGCTGGTTGTGAGCTTATTGTGTAGAGAGTTTGTGGATTGAGAATTTAACATATAAACCTGTTTGATAAGTTGATGGTTATGAGTCATGGTTTTACTGGGCTGTGGAGGACAGTGTGTGTAAACAATGGCTGAGGTGGATGGGCAAAATAAATCGTCTGGGAAGCGAACTGAGTGGAGGGGCACCTTATAGATCTCATGACAGCATCCAGGTGCCTGGCTCTGCACTAGAGCAGCTCTAGTATAAAGAATTAATGATCAAGTTTTTTTTTTTTTTGGTCAGAAGAGAGTACAGAGTTTACCCAAATCACGTGGGAATTTTCACCCACCGTTTGGAACTAAGATATTAGTCTGTACACGAGGCAGAGTGAATGCAGACACATATTAGGGAAGTTATTAATAAATGAAGACCTGACGCTCCAGGTTGAGCTGGACAGATCAAAATACTTTAGGATAAGGTCTTGATTTTTCAAATTGCTTACTTATTGATATTGAAATTGATAGTAGGTGTTAGTTTGTTTTGTGAATTACCCCGCTAAGGCCATATGGCTCCTTAGATGTAGGCTAGTGAGGGTTTTAAAATTGCCACAAGAGGCTCATATTTTCTTACTGTGGGACCCTTGGGAATTTGAGTTGATTTCTTGACGTGACAGATTATAAGAGGCCTAAGAATAAGATCATAGTTTTTTTTGTTTATTCATTTGTTTTATATTGTTTTAAATTTCAAAATGAGTATGAGGTTGAGTTTTGTGGTTATATTATTTCCTCTGGGAAAGAATACAAGATACAAGATATTCTAGTTGCCAACTAAGAGACACACTACTTTCAGAGAAAGGTTTTGTCTTTGTGTTTTTAAAAAGTGTGATTCAGGTCTGTGTACCTTCCAGAGGTATATGGATCAGATTTGATAGAGGGAGACCTCCTGAAAAACTAAATTCAAGAGGATCAAACAAAATATATCTTGATACTAAAATGTTTTCTTTTGAGTTTTTTATGTTGCAGAATGTTCAGCTATGGTGAAGCTTGTCACCAGAATGCTAAACTGGCCTGCTTAGATTCCTGATCTCAGAGACTACAACAAACATTGGTGCGGACTTCTTTCTTGAGGTCTAGCCAGCTTTCCCATCTCCTCCCCCATTCTAGATTCTCAGCGCCCATATTCAGCTTGAAGAAGATATGAAGAGTCATCGCCCTGATTCCCTGGACTTTGGGGCGTGAAGGTGGGCATTCTTTGTTTATATAAGGAATTTAGAAATGGTCATAATTTAACAGAAAGGAATTAGCCAGACTGAATTATATGACCACAATCTTCATTTGGTAACTAAGCTAAGGTCATATCTTACATTGGTAGAAATCTTTTAATTGATATAAAGTTTAAGTTATAATCTTTACAGTGGTATAAAATTTATTTGATACAGATTTAAGATTTTCATTGGTATTTCTTATTGATTTAAAATTGAGATTATTATTGTTTGCTTTCATATAGGTATTGTACTTATACAACACATTTGGGAATGCAAGGCTTAGACCCAGTCCTATAAGTGCTATTATACACTGTTTTTAGTTGATTAAATAATACTAGTTAAGGGCTGGATAGCAAACTCATGGTTCTGAGGCAATTAAAAGGGTGTTTTTGAGATATTGCAATTAAAAATGGCCAAGAGTAATCAAGTCTTGAAAGTTCAGAAATGCTTTTTGTAGTTAGATGGTTTTCAAAAATGTCAGAAACTCCTATCTTATGATATTTAATGTTATTTATCTTTTGTTGAAGAATATCTGCTCCTTCAGTTCCCCTTTGGTAGATTTAATGAAGAAATTGAGCATCTCTACTTCCACGTGAGGTATACTCTATGGCTAGGCAGCCACTGGGCAAACACTGCCTATTTCTTCTACAGACTAATACTGTCCAGAAATGGACACATTATGCAGAATAGTCGACCGATAGTCTTTGCTGAGCCAAAATTATCAGCCCTTCAAGATTTTTGCGTGTCAAAGTCTGTCAGTGATCTTGGGCCAGAAGTCTGAAGACTTGCTAACAGGGGTCTGCTAGTGGAGATTTGTCTCTACAACCTGTTGCAGCTCTAGAAGCTGTGTTAGGCTTCCTATGTCTTTAGATATTTGGCCACTCTCAGATTTCTGACATAGTTGAAAACTAATTTAGTTTTTAAGCCTACTCAAGCTAATTAACTTTCAGAAAACAAAGTCATTTAGAGTATTTTCAAGTGGTAATAGTTGGACACATCTTACATTTAAAGGTAAAAAAATTTTTTTAAGTAAACAGAAAGGGTGATATGTGGGTTGATGTTAAGGCAATACATGGTTACGCAGTGGAGAGGTAGGTGGGGAAAAGAGGCTGGAGGAGCTGGAGAGGAAGCGGGAGGAGATAGAATCAGATGTGCATGCTTCTCTTGCTTGATAAGATTATAATGTTTATTTCTAAGGGTTCCTATGGGTCTAATTTATCTTTATCTGGATGGGCAGTTTATATCTTTGTCTACTGGTTGTGTATTGAGGGTTTGTGGATTGAGAATTTAACATATAAACCCATTTGATAAGTAGCAAAACAGAAGTTAAATTAAATCTCATCAAGATGACTTTAGGGTCCAAATTAGCTCCTTGACTCCAATGAACAAAGCCACATTTTGGGCCAAGAGGCTCAATGCTTGTTTCTGGTTTCCTAAAATGTGGCAACACGGCCCAGTACAATTTAACCAAACATATGAGGCTGAAAGGAGAACAAGGGGGAAGTTGTGTTAAATTCCAGCCAGGAAGAAGGGTTGCTTACTGGATCAGGAGACATTTAAATGACAGCACTTACTTTATCTAAGCTAATATGCAGAAAATACTTAGTTTTTTTTTTTTTTTTAAAGAAGTTGTAATTAGTTTATGTGTATGAGCATTATGAATGTGCACCACTTGGTGCATGCTTGGTGCCATCAGAGGTCTGAAGTGGGTGTCAGAGCTCCTGAAACTAGAGTTACAGATGGTTGTGAGCAACCATGCTGGTGTTGGGAACTGAACTCAGGTCCTCTCCAAGAGCAACAAGTGACCTTAATTGTTAAAACCATTTCTCCAGCTCCTAGATCTCTATCTTAAAAAACAAAACAAAACTCCCTATACTTTGGAAAGCATAGTTAATGTCAATCTATTAATACTGCTGTGAGGTTTTAACTACATTTCAACTTTCATAGACCTCCAACAATCTGCCCATCTTTCTCAGAACTCTTCAGTTGGAGTCCACTTTTGTAGCTCAGCTATAGTACTTCTGCAATGTAAACTTAGTATGTTCTCGTCCCACCTCCCTGTGTTATAGTGACAAGAGTTTTCTCACCATCATCTTTCCACGTAGGAAGACGGCACACATTCCGACACATGGCTACAAAACTATAAAAATAGTGCTCCAGGCTCTCATCTGACTTCTTCTCCAAACGAGAAATGACACGGAACTGTGTCCAGTCAAAGGCTTTCTTTTCTTGGTCATATACAACACCAAAGGAAGACACTGTTCTGTAGAAGTCGGCTTGCTCTCTTCTAGTCCACCTGAGAGTTAATCAGAAGAAGGGTGAGCTGTTTGTACCTTTAGAAACAGGATCTTGGTGTGACCCTGGGACCCAAGCTAGTCTTGAATTCAAGATCTGCCTGTATCTTCTTCTTGAGTGCTGAGATTACAAGTCTGTATTACTAAGCTTGGCTTACACTTTATTAAGAAAGCTATTTATTAAAAGTACATACTGTAGGAGCCTGTAAAATCCAGAGAGCAGGTAAGCTAGCTTGTGTATCTTATTGTCTATCTTTAAGTCACCTACTCCCAAAGAGGGAACTACTTTCAAATCTTTAGCTCCTCCTTCTGGTACTGATCTCTCTTTTTCAAAGTCAGGTATGTAGACTATTCTATCTCTTGGTCATCAATTTTAGGAATTATCAAGTTAAATTGTAGGAGAGAAAGGCTAAAATATTGAAAATACTAGCTACTGTATTTTGCCTTTCCCTCATGATAAAGAAGTCTCTGTCTCTAGGGTCTTTCTGTCCTGTCACATTCAACCTCTCCTACTAAGAAGGCAAATGCTCTGTGGGTGGTGGCTTATGTCAATCACCTTCTCTGGGACACAAAGATCCTCAATAGGATTAAGACAGTATTTAGAAAACAGGTAAGTTCCCATTACCAGTCTTTATGATGGGTTCTTGGGTGTAGTGTACCACCCCAGCTGGGAACACAGGTTGGGATGAGGAATCAGAGGAAGAATGAAAAACGGGAAGGGGATCTGTGGCTGTGTCAGATGCATTTCAAATTCTGTACTGTCAGAGGGATCACAGAGAAAAAATATTAAATTCTCTGTCTTTAATTTGCTGGATTCTGCCTCAGAAGAAAACCAATCTAAAGACTGAGAACTGCAGTTCTGCTGTGTTCACTCCTAGCCTTGCTGGCCTATGGCAGCCTTTTAGCTTAATTCTCATATGATCAAGTAGCTATGAGTAGTATAAATTTTCTTTCTGGGTTTGGATTTTTATGTATTTATTGATCTCAAAATCTTGATAAAGACGAGATTACAGCAGGACAGCTTCAACACACACTGTTCCTCTTGTTGTTACAAGCATTAGGGAATTGAAATGGTATGACATTTATCAGTGTGGTATTTTAAAGCTACATTCCCAGAAACTGGGGTCTGACTTCTGGAATAATACAAGTTAGAAAGTCTTACATCTAGGCATTATGCACAGAGGGTTCTATATCTATTTGCTTCCCCACTCACCACTGGAGGTTGTGGTCAAGAAATTCTAAAGACAATCTGTCACCTGGGACAAACCCATGTACTTCCAGCTATTAGCCTTTCCTTTGTCCCCTTTACTTAGTTACTAAAGCAGCTAGCTTTCTTGCTCTGGCTGTTACCTTTTTTGGGTTTCCTTGTTGATGAGGTCCATGTCTGAAGTTCTCCTGAACACGTCCTCCTGAACCCAGTATCCTTGGTTACCTGGGCCTAGGATTTCAGGTCTGCACAGCTCCTTTCGGTTGCAGCGCTGGTAAATGGTGACCAGACGCCTGAGTCGAGCAGTGAGGGCAGAGGAAACTGGCCAGGGTGATTTGTCTGGGTCGGAGCCATCCTGGGCTTCAAACATCAGTGAGGACATTAGTATTTACACATGCAAATGCAACAGAGGGTCTTTCCTTGTTTGTTTAAATACAAAGAAAGCAGGCTTAGTGATTTAAAACAGCTGCTTTAACATCAGTCAGGAGTGAGGCTAGTGGGAAAGGCAACAATTTTGCTTTAAAAACAGCTTTACACTGTGGTCAGTGCTGTTCTTGTTCAGATACACACCTCTTTCTGGAGGGCAGAGTCACTTTATAAAAAGGAAAGAGCAAAATTCTGTTGCCTTCTTCACAAACAGTCATGGCTTCTATGCAGCTGACCCTTCCAACTACCAAAGCTCCAGTCAAGTCTGAACTGAGATACAAAACACCCCACACCAGTGAGATTACAGTCCCTTCTTTACTGGTCAGAGTCCGTCCTGAAGACAGCACTTGTTTAACTTTTGCATCTGTTATTAAGTGGAGAAACTCAGAGACATGTGTCACTCTAGGGAAGCTTAATACAGGTCAACTTACTTTAAGTCTCCTTAAAGATAGCATTGATTTATATATACTCCACAGTAACTACAAACTGGGACCTTACTTTTCTTTGCCTGCAGGACACAGTCTCACCTGCCTGGCTGTCATCCTTCTTTTCACCAAAAATGCCATCACTTCCATCACTGGGACTCGCCTAGGGATAAATGAAGCCATTGCATCAGCGAAACTGCAGCCCAGAAGAAACCACTGAGAAAGGCCCTGCTGCAAGGACTATGCATGCACAGAAAAGCCTCTGGACGCCATACAGGCCCCGTAACCATGGCTCACTTACACAATTCCTCTCACATGCTCCACCCCCACGCCCCCAGAGCTTCTTCCCACAGAGGATCAGGTTAAGGGATGGGAAAGTCAATTATGTTTTTTCAGCATTTCTATTTTAGCTGTGCATTTAAACATCTATTTTGCTACCACCACTTCAACTTAACACTGTCATCTCCCAAAGAGAATTTCTGTTTTTCACTGTGAAAAGGGGTCAGGCTACTGTTCATTATGGAAATGGACACTATTTTTTATAAAACATGACTGTTCCAGACATGGGCCCTGATGGTGTAAACCCTAGAAACTTAAGACTTGACGCTCCAAACAAATCTGGAGTAAGAGCAGAAGTACAAAATTCTTTATGTCAGTGCATTAATAAAACTCGCTTTATTAGCACTGTCCTGTCTCAAAACTTTACAGATGTTCTTTACAAATGATGATTTGGGACAAGGAAAGGAAATGTCCAAGTTAAGACTGTTCTACTTGTAAGAGGATATGAAACAGAAAGACTGTGGCAGTGAGTGAAGTGGCCCCTTGTCTAGAATATTCACTACTGATATTTACTGAAAGCACTTGCCACCTCCTGGACAGGAGACAGGTGCTGACACAGTGAAAGTGGTTAGACACGTACAGCTTTCAATGATTAAAACGCAAAACATTCTTTTAGGCCCTGAAGAATGGACCCAGGATCAGAAACCCTAAAGAGAGAAGAGAGGATGCAGAGAAAGAAGTCCATTTCCTGAACATGTACGTCTCCTGTGTAGAATGGGGTGGGGAGGAAAGAGGGACAAACCCTTCACATGGCTCCTCTGGTTATCCCAACTATCTCTGGAGACAGAACTATCACTATCTGTGTCTCACAGATCCAGAAAACTGCCCCAGGAGGCTCAGTGAGTCACTTAGGGTCTCAGGCTAAAAACATGGACTTCAAACACAGGTAATCTGATTTGAGGACCAAGTTATCTAAAAAAGAGCACCAAGAGAGTTCCAGATAAAATTGGCTTTGGAGAGTGAAAAGATACTGAGGACTGAGGAGCACTAGCTAAGTTGCCTTCTACTGTCCAGAACTATTTCCTGCTATGTAACAGAGCGGAAACCTGAGGAACTATGACGCCATTTTGAAATGGCATCAAAAAGTGCCACCTCATCCTACTCTTTAGGCAGGTGAGCAAAACAAAACTCAACTACGTTTTGTATGTCTTCCAGCCTAAAAGAGCCTTTTTAGATGTGGCCAGAACATTTGTGAGGTACACTGAATGCTGACATTTTAAGTATGGATACTGGCAGGGGAAATATTCTACAGCATAATCAGCATGGGTGGGAGAGTGCACCAGCCTATGAAGCGGAGTGCCAAGCTCCCTCTCAAACCACAATGGCAGCTGACAAGCGCTTGCCCACAGCTACAGCTCCCAGTGTGGTGTGAGGTCAGCACAGTTTTCTCCTCCAGTCTATCCAGCAATTCTGCTGATGCATTTAGCAAATGTGACTAATCCTTGAGTAAACACTCATGTAGTAAAGTTTTTGGTATTAATAAGTGCTTTTTCTGTAGCCCATCTATTGTAAAGCATTTTTCCTCAACAGAATGACGGAGCGTGGTCAAGTAACCAGATGATGTGAGTTTGATGCACAGGAAGCCAATAGTTGTTGGTACACAGAAGGCCTTACAGCTGATCTCACAGCTTTAACATGAAACACCAGTTTCTGCTTACATGGGAAAAACATGTTCATCTTAGAAGTAGGAGTTGACTTTGGGTAAGGGGTCCAGAATGCTGATGACAAGGGACAGACAACACAATTTCTCCATCCTGAGAACAAAAGCCTCTGTTCTTTGACTTTGGGCAAGATGCCTCCTTCTCTCTAAGGTGTGTTTCTTCTTTGTAAAAACGAAAATAATACTCAGCTTACTAGAGGGTGGGTGTGGAGTATAATGAGTAATCTACATGCAGGCACAAAGCAAATGCATTAACAGCTGGTAGCCAGGAGAGAGGGAATATTAACAGTCACTTAGCATTTCTCCTTTACCTGGAGCATATGCTCTTACGGAGGCTCCAGAGGATTACCAACAGCAGGAACAGCACTGTGGTCTACTGAGTCTAGGGAAATTGCTGCACAGGCTGTAGTTAGTACTGTGTAAGAATTTTTAGAAACTTAGTGTTAACAACTGATTTTAGACAGTTGGAAAATGTGGAGTGGGGCCGTTGTTAAAATAGTTATCAATGGTGAGGATGAAATTCAGATTCAGAAGTGACTACTGAGGAGCTGTAATTCCTATGTAGCTATACTGATGAGTGAACACGTGCTGTGCTCTCTCCAAAGTCCTACAGCAGCAGAAAGTGGCACTGCTACATCCATGGTGCTTCCCTACTGAGGGGTGAGGGATTTTTTTTATTAAAAACTAGAAGACCTAGTCTCTGTTCATGGCTGCCCCTCCGGGCCTGGCTGTCTCCCAGATTTTGTCTTGGTTGAGGTGGCATCAGCAGTGCAGACTCAATGGGATCTGTAGATTCAGGGATTTCTTCTATGCCCTTATCCAAGTGTCAACACAGTGCTTGGCCAAATAACAAGTATCCTGTAAATGTAGGTTCCAGGACTTTAATAGTGGAAAGATCAGAAGTGTTAGCTCCGGGGACTCTGTCTGCTGGGAGAGAGGGAATAGCAAACAGTGGCTGTGCCTGCAGTACCATGAGCAACACAGAACATCAACTAGGAGCTGCTGGGACAGGCCTAAGAGGTGACTCTCGAGCTAGACACCAAAGGAGTAAAGGAGTCTGTAGAACACAAGGGTCTCTGTATATAGGCAATAAAAGGTCTGAAGGCAGAGTCAAAAAGACGCTGCTCGTATTTTTATTTTGTTAAAAAAAAAAAAAACAAGCACTCTACTTTTACATAAACTTTGTGTGCAAAGTAGAAATAAAAACAAATGTGATAAAGCTCAGGTGATTCATTATGGAGCCTGCAGGATCTAGAAGAATGTGAGCAGGAGATGCTGCTCTTGTGTCCTTTAGTTTGGTTAGGACTTAAGCAGCTGACTGAGACTATGTGCTCTAATTCCGTACAATGATGCCTGTTTGTAAGTATGAACAAAATTTACATACAAATACTGAGTTTAGAGTATCTTCAACCCCTTAACCCACAAGACATGGGAGTCTTATTCAGTTCCTGACTAACAGTTCCTTACAGTAGGATTTGACCATTGAAGTCATAAAATGTTCATACAAGTTTTTCCTCCTCCTCCCTGATCTCCCATTGGCCACAATTTCATCCTATCACAGCCTTCCTATTTTAGAAAGCAACCGAGATCCAGCCTAGACACTGGCAGTGAAACTGCAGCACAACAAAGGCAGCACCAGCCAAAGGCACTGTGCTAACAAAAGCTGTTTCATTACTTATTGTTCCCTTTGTTAACAGAGATGTTACCTTCCCAACATGCATACAGGAGTGATAAAGACTGTTGACAATTTTGGGTTTGAGACCTTCAAACACAAATATTCATATTCTCTCTCTCTCTGTAAGATTTATTTTATGTATGAGTACACTGTTACTGTAGTCAGATATATCAGAAGAGGGCATCAGATCCCATTTCAGACAGTTGTGAGCCATGACATGGTTGTTCAATTCCCACAATGTGTGCTCTTAACCATTGAGCCACCTCTCCAGCCCCCACAAATGAAAACTGTGTGTGGTTCATAAAACCCAACTTCTGAACCTCAAACCTTGTAGTTGGCAACTGTTTACTGACCAAAAGTATCACAGATGTTAGAACAGAGAGGACAGGAGGAACAGACCGTATCACTCCCATAGCCCCTTCCAACCTTGGATCTCTGAACGGTCATGTTAGAGAGAATGACTAGTGTGTGTTCTTGAAGACACCACAGTAGCAAAGAGCTGGAGATGATTTATGATTAGAAATGTAAACAAATTAGGGTCTAGACACAACAGGTCTGCTGGTCTCATGAAGTCAAAGCTGACGTGGTTGCCTGAATACCATCAAGCCAGTCAACACTCTAAACATAGAACAGGGGTTGGGGGTGGAGACTAGAATGGTGTGTGTGTGTGTGTTTGTGTGATGAACCTTCACCCTCTCTGAGAAGCTATTGTGTGTGCGCGCGCACGCACACACACACGCCAGGAGGCCAGACAGCTTATATGAGTGCTGCATGTTTGGTTTAGTATTTGTCAACTAATCATGGAAGCTCACTTTATTAATAGGCCAAATAAGAAATAAACAAACAAACAAAATCCCGAAAGCTACTTTTATCTAACAGGAAAAATAGCATATGACAAAATTCAACATTTATTTATGATAAAAACTTAGGAACTAGAATTATGGAAATGCCCTTTGTCTTTGCTAAGGAGATCTATAAAAATAATCTATAATTATTATTTTTGTAATAAGAATTAAAAATATTTACTTATTTTATGCTTTTGAATGTCTTGTCTGCATGTGTGCATATGAACCGTATGAGTGCCTGGTCCCCTGGAGCTGGAGTTATGGATAGTTATGAGTCACCATGTGGATGCTGGGACTTGAACCCACATCTATGAGATCAAGTGCTTTTAAATGAGGAGTCACCTCTTCAATCCCTAATTAATATTATTTTGATAAATGTCTTAATCCTAATAGCTACCACAAGAATATTTATTCCACCAATATTACTCAATAAAGTACTAAAACTTTCAGCCAGTACCATAATCTAAGAAAAAACCCACAATGTTTATTGCTTATATCAAGTGCCGAAAGCCTCCAAGAGCCAATCTTTGTGATAAAGGATCTCTCAATATACTGGTGTGAACACAGCTGTAAGACACAACAGTTTACAACAAGCATGTTTGTCTTTATTTTGAGCCATAGACAGTCTGGGTCTCAGAGGAACCTGCAGTAATGAGTCCTGAGATGGTGGACTTGTGACTGGTTGATGTCTACTCTAGAGCAATGTTTCTGGAGTATGAGGCATTCTCTAACAAACCCTTGAGATTAATGCACCACTGTTAGCTACTAGTGCAGAAAGATGCTGGGTAAAACTGTTTATTGGACATTTTACTGAAAAAGCAGTGTCCAGCCAACCAAAGCACCAACCAAAATGATGGACACAAACCCCATCTTAGTGAGAATAGGTTGCCAATATAACCACCTTTTTCTGTTCAGTTTCATTTGGCCTCTCTCTCATCTGCTGCACCTTCTGAGCTGTCATAGCTTTTCTATCCTCTCGGATGCGTTTCCGGAGAAAACTCTCGCTGCTCTCTTCCACAGTATCTTACACCTTAGAAGAAAGTCCTGTTAACTTTTCATCTTCTGAACCTATTCTCTTCCCACTGTACTTCTCAGTCATCGTTCTTTTTTGTGAATGATCATTAACTAGGAGATAAATCTTCTTTAGGATGTTTTTTCTACCATTTCTGTATATTTGAATCTCCTTTTGTGTACTTTGCTCCTTCTATTATGGCCATGTAGGAAAATCTGAGCTGGTCTGGTGTCTGAATAAGTCCCATCCAATACTTTCTCATATTCAGTAATACTTGTTCCACATTAACAATTTCTCCTTTTCCTATCAGAGTAAGACAGGTATCTACAAGAGAGAAGGCCAGAGCGCCCGCTGCCTGCACTGCAATGGATCACTGCAGGCCCATGGTCAGGGTTCAAGGAGCCAGATTCTCTAACTTTAAACAGGAAGTTTAGGAATGAAGCTGGTGACTCTGGAACTCCAAAATCTGGCCAGGTGGTATAATGAAGGTGAGATGTGGTTCTGGTCTCACCGCTATTGATATTTTCTAACCGTAGTAGATGCACTGTATGATATGATTTCACATGTTCAGATAAGAGCTTCACACTGAATCCTGTTTCCTTAAACACCATCTCTTGGTCATCCGTTGGCCAGTACTATGCACATTTAACTGGTTCTCTCTCTACAGTTCGGTTTAGCATGACAACTGCTGTGGTCTTTTGCTGTCACATCATGTACCAGAAGTGGCAGCATGTGTTAGGAAGTGGGCCTGTGTTAAAATGTAACTTCTTTGTGCCTCTTCTATGTCAACTAAGCTGGCACTGATACAATCATTTTCAGTACTCTGCAGTTTAACACAACTGTGATCAGATGGGCTTACATCTGCATCTGTTTCAATTGTTTCCTGGAAACTTGGCCACTCTATGAGAATAGTCATGGATTCATTTAGAATTTCCAAGTACCATGGCTGCCAACTCCTTCTTGATGGTAGAGTACATGGCAGTGGGAAGCACAAGCAGAACCACCACAGCAGATGAACTCGTCCCACCCCCTCCATCTGGGGAGAGTCCTGGCACTGCGGTGCATGCTTGCTCTGTGCCACGCTCCACCCCTATGCTGAGCCAAGCTGGCCTTGAAAGTTTTAAAATTTAGACCAGAAAAGAAGAATTTTAACTTTGTATTTGCAGATGACAACAACAACAAAAATCCAAAGAAACCCATAAAAAAATGGCCTAGAAAGGGTAAGCAAGCCCAAAAACAGCGAAGGGGGCAGAGCAGGCATAGCATATGCACTGGATTTCTGCAATGGTAAGGAACACGGGAAAGGAAATGAGATCACAATAGCACTTGCTAGAAGAAACAATGAAATGAATTACGTCCTGAACTAAACAGAAAGTAAAATAAAGAAATGATGATGGTCGGCAACATTATTACAACTTTAGTTCTCCTTAGTAATAAAAAGGTTTATGTAACTCTTACTAAAACTTCAGCAAGTCTCTGAAGATAGAGAAACTTTTATTAGTTACATGTTTATTTAGTGAGTGTGTACATGTTGAAGTCAGAGGACAACTTGTAGGAGTCAGTTCTCTCTATTATGTGGTCACAGGGTTTAAGTTTATAGTTTAACTATAAACTTAGTTTTGATAGCAAGAACCCTTACTTGCTGAGCCATGTTATCTGTCTAGATAACTTTGCATAGAAATTTTACATGACAATTTTACATAGTTACATAGAAAATAAGTACAGAGTAAGTAAAGATCAAGTAATTTTGAAAAAGAATAGAGTGGGAAGTGATTGGTTGATACGATTTTAAGACTTAAGCCATGGCTACAATTTAGACTCTGTACTGCTTGCTGACAGGACAGAACCCAGCAATGAAGCCTCAAAACATGCCAACTGGAGTTTTTCAAAGGTGCAAAAATAATCTGTTAAGGTTAAGAGTATTTGTGGATCAACAGGATAAAACAGGCTAAAAAAAACCCTTGATCTAATTTTCATTATTTAAATTAGAACTAACGTAAAATGAATCATAAAACTATAAAATGTGGGGAGGGTGGAAGAGACTTTAGGCTGTCAGGTAACAAGAGCTCTTAGACCTGGTACCATAAATACAACCCATAAAAGCAAATGTGAGAAACTCATTTCTTCAAATTAAAAACTCTTGCCACATTAAAGACAACATGGAAAGGACAAAACTACAAGATGAGAGGAAATATATGCCAACCACCTATCTGATAAGAGGATGAGTATCTGGCCGGGCAATGGTTGTGCACATCTTTGATCCCAGCACTCAGGAGACAGAGAGTCCTGACTTCAACACCAGCCTGGTCTACAGAGTGAGTTTCTGGATAGCCAGGGCTGCACACAGAAACCCTGTCTCAAAAAAAATCAAAAATCAAAAGACAACTGCAAAAGCCCAGGACTAGCATCTGGAATCTACCAGAGCCTCTAGGGCAGCACAATGACAGGAGAGCACACGCAGAGGACACACACGAACCTGTACTGTGTGGAGCAGAGAAGTGGTCCCAGAACAGCGGTCAACACGGGAGGTATTGCTACACAAGCAGCAGGTGGGTCCACAGAACACAGTGACAACATAAATGCATGAGCATAGAAAACAGATCACTTATTTACTGCCAGTGGGTAGCCAAAGTGGAGGCACAGCTACTCCGAAACAAATGTGGCAGTTTCTTAAACAAACAAGTGTATGTTATATAAACAATGCCTTAGCCATGTTATAGAATAACATTCAGCAACCACCGCTGCCCCCAACCTACAACAAAAACAGAAAAGGAACCAACTACGGTTGGAACAGACAACCACCTGGATAGATTTTAAGATTATGATTAAAAAAAAAATTTAACCGTGAAAGGTTCATAGCAGGTAATTTCATTCTTACTATGACAAAGTTATAAAAATGGAGAAAAGACCAATCACGTGATGGAGGGAGTGAACAAATGACTAGGAGATAGAGACAAGACTTGTGTAGTCGCTGCAATGTTCTGAACTTGACTCCGTTGGTCTCACTATCCTGAATATTAAACGATTTTACCTGATCTTACCCCGGGGGATACTTGGTACAGTACACAGGGTTTCTTTGTACTGTGTTTTACAATTGTATCTTACACTGCAGCTATCTGAGAAAACTGTTTAGAATACAAATGCAGTCCAGTTTGTATGCTTGGAATTTCTGTTATAAAGGGTGATACAGAGTAAGTGAAGCAGCCCAACCCACGTCCCCAAATGAGGAAGTTCTTTCTCAGCAGGAAAGAGCATGCAGCACCAGTGCAGCACATCTGACTCACCGTTTGCTTCTGGAGACCATCTAACTTGTCCTCAGCACTGTCTTCTTTATCTATGTTGCCTCTAAATAAAAGTAATTATATACCACTTAGGAGTTATGTTACTACCAGGGTGCTTGTAAGAAAGCCCTCCAAATCTAAAGGGAAGGCTAATAGATATCTTTCTCACAGGCACTCAAAATCTTAAGATTTTTCTTTTCTTTTCAGAGAACCTTAGAGATACTAAGAATGAGAGAAACTACCACCTAAGGCTGTTATCATGTAGGTGGGTAACGATTTCCATTCTCCAGAGACCTCACATGTATGAGGCTGCAGCCTTGTAATCTACTCAAGCATGCTTTGAGGCTGACTGTTCAATAACACTGTCACTAAAAAGGTAACTACAGCCCATCAAGAGCTGTCTGCACACACAGCTGAGAGAGAACAACTCGAGTCCACACTACAACTGTGCTAATTACGTGCCCACCCGAAGCACAGTGATTACTCCCACAAGGTCCTTTCTTAGAAGACAACTCTCTCTACTGCTGAGAAAGAAGGTATTTGTCCCCTCAGGTATCACACTTGTGACTCGGTTAGCTGCTTCATGTCTCCCGAGAGTTTAACTACTGCTGATGCTTGTCTTTCATGATTCTTCAACGCTTAAGCTGGAACAAAGCGTCAGCTGCTTGGCTTCTATCTTAGGTGCTTCACTGGAGTCACCACAAATATAAAAGCTTTCAGCTACACGCAGGCACCTGAACCAGGGAATGTTTTTCCTGAATCAGATAATTTAATGAACACCAGGATGACCAGCCACACTAGGCCTTTGTCAACATCTCCCAAAATATGCTTTTATTATTCTGACTAAAGAAAATAAAATGCCTTTGGGGAAGAGGACATCATGACAGCTAAAGGATTCACCAGGGATTATAGGCAATGCCACACGCTCATGGCTAGGTTTAACAACAGCTCTAGGCAATTCAAAGCACCTTGTCCTTAGCAGAGGAGATCTGGCTAAAGCTGACAGCACACATCTAAGAGATAAATTCTACTTTCTAAAAATATTTATATCTTAGAGATCTATAGGTTTTAGCTGTTACTTTTGTCACACTTTGAGATTATGCTAACAATAAATAAAAGAGTTAAAGAGAATGCTTTCAGATGTTTCTTGCATACTATCCTTCACTATGCTGAACTGTCACAACCTTATCAGTGGCTCTTGAGTCTGTCTTACTTGGGGGTTGTATGATCCTGGAATAAAACCGGCAATCGGCTGAGGAACTCTATGCCCAGGAAGGCTGTACTTGTGCCTGTGGAATTTTTTGCCAGGGGGAAGAGATATAAATTCCCCTGAGAGTCCTCTGACCAGAATGAGATGACTGTGGTTAACAAACTAGGCAGGATAATCTGCCTGGGCAATCCAAAAAGGATCGGAATTGGGATTTGGTCCAAAGAACAAGTCTAAGGCATAGTAGGATGAACCCAAAGAAGCAACTTGAAGGACATGGGCACAGTACAAGCATAAGGGAGATGTGGGACACTGAGGTTAACTTGTGGTTTGAGTGAAAGATGTCTCCACGGGCTCATATCTTTGGATACTTGGTCCCCAGTTTGGGAGTTTATGAAAGCTTTAAGAGGAAAAACATTTTTGTGGAGAAAGTGCATCATCGTGAATAGGCTTTGAGAATTTACAGCAGGGTTCCACTTCCTGCAGCCATGAAATGTGATCAACCAGCTTCCTGCTCCTGCTGCTATTCCTTTCCCCACCCATCTATTATCAACTCTCCTTTGAAATATTAAGACAATATAAGCTCTTCTGTAATGTTCTTGGTCATGGTCTTTCATCACAGCAACAGAAAAGTATGAATACATAAAGATACAGAGTCCTGGATGCATGTTGACTAGGACACAAGTTGTTGGCAAGGCATGTGGCATCAGAGTAGGCCTACGTGGCTTCTCACCTTTCAGGAATGTCTGAGGTTCCATCTGTAACACCCTGCTCTGCAGAAAGGGACTTTTCATCAGGCATGCCGACTTTCTCCAGAAAACAGAGTGCTGGATCCGCCCGCATGGCATTGTACCTCTCATAACCTGCGCAGGCAATGACGATAGTCAGAAGTCAGGCCAGGACTCACCAGATCTACCCCTGGTCTGAGACATTCACTTTGTTTCCCTTATTCAGTAAAAACCAAGACAAAACAAACTTAAAATAATGCTTATCTAGGATTAACGTGATCCTATGAGGTGTCCTAATAGGAAGATTCTGGAGCTACCATTGAGATTTCTGAGCAGTTTCTCACTAAAGCTACAATTCATGTAAACATGCTTGTAAACAGAAGCAGGGGCCAGACAGTTCTTACTGGTTTGCTGCTCCGTACAGCAAAGGGAAGCATGAGTCACTTTTACAGCCTCTTCTTCCTATTCCACAGCTCTGACACCCTTTATGTTCCAAATGGGATTATTTTCATATAGTCCAACTGTACCTCGTGAGTCAGAAAAGGAAGCTGAGACTGATGGACACTAGTGCTGAACTGTGTGCACCATGGCGACGGTTTGCTGGGTTACGAGATGTGGCCTGGTGTTAGAAACCCAGTTCCACAAAACACCAACACACATTGGCCAGGGCTTTGGAATTGCTCCTCATCATGCTTAAAGTAAACAAAAGGGATATTTTGACCCAGAAGATGAACTTTAAACACAATGAAACAATAAAGAAATGCTTCATGTGTTAGCATGTGGAAGCCAGAGGTTGGTATTAAGGTCTCCTCTACTGCTCTCCTTCATGTTTGAGACAAGGTCGCAGTGAACCCAGAGCTCAGTGACTGCTTTGGGTGGCTCATTGGGGAGCTCAGGTCACCTCTCTGTACTTTCCTCAGTTCCCAGTGTCAAAGCTTCGGGTGCATGCCACCACGCCTAGCTTTTATATGGGTGCTGGGGATACGAATTTAGGTCCTTGTGCTTGCGTGTCAGGCACTTTCCAGATCAGCCACCTCCATATCCACCAAAATTGTACTTTAAAGCAAGAGGATGTGTGGTATTTACTGAATCTAACAAAAAAGTTTTTTTGGGGGTGGTGGGGTAGGGTTGGGGGTGAGAAGGTCTAGGATCTCCTGAAGGCAGTATAGAATATCATGCAGTCTTGTAAGACAAGGGTTGTCCAAGGTAACCAAATCTACTGTTATACCTAACTTCCAGTCCTCCCTTACTTTCCTGATGTCATGACCTACCTACCACAATGGGCTGTACTTCCCAGACACTAGCCTCTTTCCAAGCTGCTTTTTACCAGGGCATTGTACTGGGGCAACAGAAAAGTAACTAATACAGTTGGAAAGAGTGCTGCTGTGAGCATGAGGGAACAAACTCAGATCTGACACCCACATAACCAAACAAAGCCTGGCTATGTGCCCATACCCTCAGCACTGGGGTGGGGGACATAGGAAGTTCCTTTGGGCTTGCTGGTCATCTAGCCTAGATGTAAAATGATGAGCTCCTGGTCTAGTAATAGAAACTGTCTCAAGAGGATAGGTGTAGAGTGACAGAGAAGGTACCCAACATCTGCCTCTGGCTGTCACATGCACAGAAATATGCATATCTGACAACCCAACCCCAGTGATGGATGCAGTCCCACCCTAACTACAAATAGGCAACAGAGGAGGCTAAAATATTGAGCTCATTCTTTGTGACCACAGCGGCCCTTTTGAAGTTTATTACAATATATTACAGAACTCTTACGAGTCACACATTCTTCTGGTCAAGACTCCCAAATGGGCAGCTGTACAAATTGGTTTTCAGAATTGTCACAATCAGACAATGGAACTGTTGGGCATTTGTAGGAGTATGTATAATCTCATCTACATTGCTTGAGGGGGTTAAGATGGGGGGGTTGTGGAGAGGTAACTGGGAAGGGGGATATCATTTGAAATGTAAATAGATAAAATGATTAATAAAAAAAAAACAAGACTGGATCTACCTCTTATATTGCATATTATGCTAAATTCTATATTTCTTAAAAGATATATACATAAATAATTAATTATTATGAATATTAAAAAAAGAATAAGCATTCTGGGTAAGTGATCTGGAAATATCAATTTCTTAAAAACATACCGTGCTTGAACACGCCAATGAGAAGGGACTTATCAGCTTCAGCATCCCACCAATCCACTGGGATCTCCACATAGTCAATGTCAGGCAGAAGTACATCTAGCTCTCTGTGGAAAGAAGAGTGTGGTCTCAAGTGTTCTTTCTATCCAGACAGAACACAGAAGCTACTGAACCCTGCATGAAACCACATTCCTGGCTCAATGCTTAAGTAACAATAGACAACCCAGAAGGTTGCAGCTAGTATCTCTTGTTGCTCATGTAACTGTTTCAATCCTGGACTCCTCTTCAGACTTCAGGAGAACCTACCTTCAGGTGACTCTGTGTAAAATAGTTTTGCATATTAAAGTAGTTTTGATATGTATCTTTAGTTAAGCACCAGAGCAAAAGTCTTTGATATACTGGTCATGGAAAGGCAACATTTCCCCCAAAAGACTGAACTAAGGCATGACTGAATCCTTAAAATAGTATTATCTAAATTATCTTGTCCCAGAGTTTACACTGGTGAAATCTCGGGTATAAAGAGGGTATTTTAGAAACCAAGTGGTCTGTTAGGTCAAAATTAATCATGCATAGCATTGTTTTTGACCAAAAGTATGAACACAATGCTCGGGGACATATGCCAGGATTGGCAAGCCTATTACCAGCAGCCCCACTGAGTTTCTGTCCATGTTCTGAGGAACACATGGATTCTTAGTTCACTGCCTTTCTTCATCTTAGATGGAAGAACATCTACCTGGATAGATGTTTTCTCTGTAGCATGTAACAACTGCCCACAGAATTCTTGTGGCTGATGTAAGCCTGACTGTTCTTTGTCAGGCCCAACTCCCTGCATGAAAAAAAGTTAGTGCTCTCAGGCCCTAGCTTTTCAGAGACCTACTAATTTACTACACAGTACCACAAGAGAAATGGCCTTTTTGGGATGATTGTTATTTATACATTAAGCCTAAACAGGACTGGGACTGACCGAGAAGAAAGTAGAGGCCTTTCTTCTCTATTTACCTGTTTACTATCTGGGTAGCTGCCTTGGGCAAGGTGGAAACATGTCTCCTGAAATAACAGGCTGGATCTGGCCAATCTATCAGCAGACAATTTACATAAATTATTTAACTCTGAAAACTATATGGTTAATGTTTTACCTGGCAGGAGTGCCCTCAAATGCTTTATCAGCTGCTTCTCCCAGTATTTCAGCTTTTAGGTAGTACAGCATCCGGACTCTCAAAAGCACCCTATGAAAGAAGAACATATTAATACAATACTCTGGAACCTGCGACTGAGAAAGCACGACCAAATTAATAAACAGAAGCAGAGGGAGGATGTCCTGTGGTGCTTGGAAGTTGGGTTATAAAAAGCCTCTGGGTACAGAATGTATTGTAGGAGTGGAGACTGTTAAAGGAGGCAGGGAAGATGTGAAGAGAACACAGACACAGTTCACACCCAAATCCTTTTTCTTTTTTTCAGACCTTGTATGGGGGTGTGAAAAGATCTCTCTGTGAGTATCCCAGAAACCTAGAGTATTGGAAAACGGCAACTTTGGGAAATAGGAGGGATGACTCACTTATTACAGTGCTGCTTGAGGTGTTTCTTGTATCCGTCATCATGTAAGACCACCTCAGGATTGCAGGTGGCCAGCCAGTCTGCATTCTTCAGTTCTGGGAGCAAGAGCTGGTTTTTTGTCTTTTTTCCTTTCCTCCCTCTGGGGACTGGAGCAGACAAGCCTGAAATAGAGAGATAATGAGGCATATGAATGAGCCAATAGGGCTTCAACATTGGCATTAAATCTGGGCTGGGTACAGAAATAGCATGGTGGGTTCCAGAGGACACACTCTGCCTCAAGTCCACAAAATCTAAGGTGGTCAGGAAGATTTAATGAACGCCCTTGAAGACTCAAGGGAGGAATAATGCAGCCCATTCCTTTGGGTCTTATTGTCTAGTAGGAAGGAGATCTGAGGAAGCTTGGCTAAGCACAGAAGTACGACACTAAAAGACAAGTCAGAAGTGACAAGAACAGAAGGGTGAGACACAAAAGGCAAGCCACAGAGCTCAAGCAGTGAGTCCCCAGTCAGGGGATTCCTGATGAACTTAGGGAACAGCAAGACAGCACCAGCATTCGTGACCCAACAGAAGACCTCCGCAGTGCTACTTCTCTTACCAGAGTGGTTCTGGAGGGTCTGAACTTGTCCGTCTTTAGAAGGTGTGATTAGTTCCCAAATAAAACTCTTGATTTTTTCATCCCCTTTGTAATGCTTGACACAGTACACCAGCAGGGCCCGGCAAATCATCTCCATGTCCTTCTCATTCAGGGGCCACTTGAATCGCCCGTGAGTCAGGATGTCCTTCCACCTGCCCCAGCTGATGGTGAGAATACAGAGGTGTTGTAGAAAGAGAAACTGACATACCCTCCATAGCAGGAATCAGAGAGACAAGATATTCCTCACCCTCTTACAGGTGTATCAGTTACCCCCAAAGCTGTGTCTTGAAGGCCTAAGAGAACTTTATGACTACACTGTTCCACTGTGATACACACTGGTTTATATGGATTCTAGACTGTTATGTAATACTGGGAGCAGAGAATAAGTTTGGACTTGAGAAAGTGCAGCTGGAGTGACTACTGCATAACCTTAACTACCTTAACTGCGACATGTGTTGCTGATTCCTTATAATACGTTCCGGGATAGGAGAGAAAATTGGTCTGAGGCAGCAAACTGCTATCAGGTTGGCTGTGACATGTACTTAAACAGATCACAGTATGTCCATTCTGCAGCATCAAGTGATGAAGGAAATGTTGGGTACAAAGCTCAGCTTTCTTTTGCTCCAGCAGATGTCATTAGCTAGTACCCAAAGGGTTAGAAGTTCACAGCACAAATCTTAAGGATTTAAAAAGATAGTGGGGGATAACAGCACCCCCTTCCCACTAAGCAGAACCAGTACCTACCCAAAGATGAGCAGGTTCTTCTCTACTCGGAAGCACTCAGCACGGAGGTAGCGCCTGGCTTTGTCACTGAGGCGCCTGGACCTGGTGGGTCTTTCATCTGAGTCACTGTCTAACTCTGAGAACTCCATAAGTTCGTCCTCCTCAAACGAGTTGTAGTGTTTGGTCTGTTTCCGCACACGTGGCCGGTCAATCACTAAGCTTTCCTGGAAATAGAGAAAACTGTGGTGAGAAGGCCCTCTTGTCTTTATTCCCTATCACAGTGTACAAGCACCTGCAGGGAACATCTGAGGAAGAACCAGCCTATGCCAGCCTCTGGCAGGGAAAGCCACAGATTTCAGATCACCTTGCCTCATCCAACCTTTCAGACGGGTCCAGTCAGAGCTTCAGTCAAGCTCTGAACCTCCCAAATATGCAAAGAGCAGATAACAGATGCTAAACCTAGCCTTCTTAGGTCTAACCAAATTTACTAATTTTCCTATCCTTCCCCACGCCTTTAAAGAATTTTTTTGTCACCCTATTCAGCAGGAAGAAGTTATGGAGAGTTGTCAGCCCAATCCCCTGGGTTGGGACGTCTGGTAAGAATTATTTTACAAATTATAGATAATGCTGTCATTTTAAGGGATAAATTGGGAATGGTCATAATTTTGAGCAGGGAGGAAGTAAATGGAATGGATAGTGTAGCCATAATCTTAATTGGTTGAAATCTTTATAATTGATGCAAAGTTGAAGTTATAATTCCTTATATTGGTACAGAATTTATTTTGATATAGATTTAAGGTTTTCATCAGTGTGAATTTCTGATATTGTTACAAAATTTGAGATTTATCTTGTTGCTCTTAGATAGGCATTGTACCTATGCAACTCATTTAAGAATACAAAGCTTAGACCCAGTCCTTCTAGTAACTGCCATTACAAACTGTTTTTAGATGATTAAGCAACACAAGTTAAGGGCCAGATAGCAAACTCATGGTTATGTTTGATTCTGAGATTTAACTATAAGAAGGTGTTTTTGATATATTTCAATTAGAAAGCTAAAAGTATCCAAGGTTTATATACATAGTCTTCAAAAAATCAGAAATTCACAGAATGTGACATCTAATGTTATTTAATCATTTGACAATGAGGCATGTCTGCTCCTGACAGCACCTACTTCTTGGTTGAGCATCACTGTAGTTGCTCCAGCTGTGGGAAGATAGCCACTGGGCAGAAATTGCCTATTTCATCTACAGACAAAATACTTTCTGGGGAAAAAGAAACACTATGTGGAATAGTCAACTGATAACTCTGCCAAGACAAGATAAGCAGTCCTTCATAATCTTGCTTTGCAAAGGTCTATAGGCTGAAGACAGATGTTCCAATGTTATAAGAAATTAGGGGGCTGTCCAGTTAGTCAGCTGTCTCTATAATTGTTTAAGTTTGAGAAGTTGTGTTTGGTGCATTTTATAGACCCAGGTAATGTTCAAGCTGTTCTCAGATTTCTGACAGGGTTGAAGACTAGTTATAGTCTCATAATCAAACTCAAGGTTGTAGATTTATGTTAAGGTGATACATGATTGGACAGTAAAGAGATAGGTAGGAAATGGTTGGGAAGTAGAAGTGGAGGAAAAGACAGAAAGGAGATTGCTGGAAGGAATCAAGATGGAGCTGAAGAAGGAGGATCTAGATCCAGGTGAACTTAATTGGTGATAAGTAGATAGGAATATTTTAAAGGGATTCTATAGGTCTTTTTATTTCCCATAGAGAGGCAGTTTGTATCTTTGTCCATTGGATGTAATCTTATTGTGTAGAGGGTTTGTGGATTGAGAATTTAATACATAAACCTGCTTGAAAAGCTTCCAGGCTTTGGAGTCATGTTTGTGCTGGGCGGTGGAGGAATGGAACATGCTGGGGTGGTCGTATCCACCCAGGACAGAAGCAACAGAGATGGTGGAGTGAACCATGCCTGAGTTCTTAGAGGTGGTCTGGAGTGCCAAGTGGTGTGGAGACGGAGTGAACGTATGGACACAGTCCATAGGGTGAGATTGTGGAGTCTGATAAAAAGTTAAGCCATCCATTTAATATTTATCACAACACAAGTTGTTAATCATTAGGAGATTATAGAGTAGAAGACATAGTTTCCCAGTGGCATTACAGGCTAAAAATCCAAACATTCCCATGATAGGATTAATTCTTTAAGTTAGATGGATGGTAGAGCGCTCTAACTAATGGACAGACATGATGGACTGGGTGTCATTTGTATATCATACTTTGTAATTTACACAATTGTTATTTGTTCAATTTATGTCTGGGAGAAGAGTTTATTTTATTTATTTTTGGACAGAAAAGATGAGGTGTAGGGATGATTCTGATGCTAAGGTCCAGTTGCCCGAGTGATTCTTGATCTATCAGTAAAGAAACCATGGACCAATTGCTGGGCAGAAGGAATAGGTGGAACTTCCAGGTCCCTACAGGCAAGTACATAAAAGCAAGTGAGTTCCCATGCTTCTGAGAATAAAAGGTGACCCCCTATGTGAGATCTCAGACAAAGTGGCCAAAGGCTGCACCTACAGGTGGGAGATTGGGAGTGTTGAGCTGGTACTAAAGGTTGCTGAGCAACTAAAGTTGAGGACAGATTTAGGGTGTTGAGCTGAGTATTGGGGAGGGCATGCCAGCTACAGGATTAATAATGCCTAGCAATTGAGCCATTAAGGCAAGATGAAATAGAACAACTGTTGTGTCTGTTTTGTATCTATGGATTTAAGGGAGTCTAGGTAGGGGCTGGAAGTATAGTTCATTCCTAGAGCTTAGGTGGAGTAGCCAAAGCTACTTGCAACAGTATACCTGCTGCATGTATGACTACAGATGGGACAAGCAGAAAAAACTCTCAGGGACTTGCTTGAGCTATTACTTCTTAGTCCCCAGCATCATCACCACCGTCTGTTGTTTCTGCCACCATTCTAGCAAGCAAAGCTCCCATGGGCCCAAAGTGGCAGTCTTCTCTTGCCAGGAAAGACTGGAGTGGGGAGCCCAGCTGTTCTGCCCAACATATAGACAGCAGTCAGAGCTCTGTCAGGACAGGTGAGAGGATTCCATCTGCTCAGCAACTTTCTGAAGAATACACCCTGCGACATTCATTATTTGCCTCCTTTAGAAATATGTACTAATCTTTTGCTAAAAGGCAAAATTATTAGCTCTTATTTTATTTCAGTGGCTTCACTGGACATACCAATTGCTTCTTGCCTAGCCCCAGTATATTCTTCTCCTTACTCCTTTTTTATACACATTTTCCAAGGCCAGATGAAACTCCAGCACTTATCAATGCAGCCCAGGCAGTCAATTTTTAGTATCACCATGCCTCAGTGACCCAGTGTCCTACTGTGGAGTGCTCTAGTTGCCTTTTGCTGCTTATAGGGTAGGAGATCTCCACCCACCCACTCAACTGTCTTGCCCACATGCTCCTTGTTAGCACTTCAAGCAGGCAATTATAGGAGCCCAGACTCCTCTTCAAGAGGAGAAACAACATTTGAATTTGGAGAAAAGAAGCCTGGTTAAGTAACAATAGTTATGCTAATTACAAAAGCTATGTGGCTTTTGCTCACTGACTTAGCTAGATCATAAGAATCTGTCTTCCAGGTCTGTGGGCAGGGAAAGAAGACTGCACCCATCCTGAAGTGAGGTGATGGAGTCAGGCAGAGGAAGAACTAACATGTCACAGGTATCCCTCAGCTAGCCAGGCAGCAGTGCCAATCATATTCACAATGTGACCATGACTCTGGGGTTGGGGTATCACTATCTCCTTCCCCACATGTCTGGGTAAGCTCATGAGTGCTGCATAAAGTCACAGTCAAGTTTTATGCTGGCACCCATGGTCTCTCCCATGTACAAACATGGAAAAAACCTAAGACACTATTAAAAAAAAAAAAAAAAAGGTAAAGCCAAAGTCAGCAAGTATTTCCTTTTTTTCTTTGTTTTGATTGCTAAGAGATGAGGGTGCTTTTAGAAGTACAGAAGCTGAAATAGACCCAATTACAAGTCCCATTTCTACCTGCATTTACCTAATTTCCTGGGTGCCCAGCAGACTACATATCCCATTAGCCACTGTAACTTTCTAACAGTTAATATCCACCAAGGACTGTCTGTTCCAGCCATGTTTATGTCTGTCACAACAGGATTTCATTTAAGAATCAAGACTCATGAGTAAATAGTGACCAGAGCTGTGTCAGCATGGTCCCACGCAATCCCAATGACATGCTCAGTGGAAAAGAATATGCTGTACCTTTTCATTATTTGCTTCAGTGTCTAATTCAGCTATTTTAGCCCATTTCTGCCAAAAATTAGGATCATCCAAGGAAATATCTGTTCTGTTTCCTGAAGCCACAAAACTAGCCTGTGAAAGAGAAAAAATTAACAAGTTCGGTTTGAACAGAATACAAAACAAATATCATACCTAATTTCAAATGTACCAGAAAGAAACACAAAAGCCATCCAGGTCAAAACTAAAAACCATAATAGCACTTTAAAAATCTTAAAATAATTCATTTTTTCCTCCTTTTAAAGACTGAGTAAGGAAATCAAAATATTAACTTACAGGCTCATTATCTTGAAACTTAAAAACTTCAAAGTAAAAAGACAACTCCTTTAGACAATAGCAATGTATTACCCTGTGCCTATAATGGTGTGGTATAAAAATAGTATTCATTTGTTTGTTTTTTGATACAAAGTATAACCAAGTACACTTAGGTTGGCCTTAAATGTGCAATCCTCCTGCTTTATCAGCATTCTGGGAGCTGGAATGAAACTTACTACATAGTCTAGGCTAGCCTAGAGTCAGTGATCCTCAGTCTCTTGATTACTGGGACAAGGGTCATGCACTGTGATGACTACAATGGCATATAAAAGGTTAACTTCTCTCCCCTCTCTTCCCTCCCCTCCTATTAAAGACAGGGTTCCATGCACCTCAGGCTGGCTTTGGACTCACTATATAGCTAAGGACGGTGGCCTTGACCTTCTTATCCTTCTGCTTCCATCTCTGCTGTTAGATTACAGATATACTAAGCTCAGTTTTATGTGGTTCCAGAAACTGAATACAGGGCTTAATGCATGCAAGGCAGGTACACTACCAACGGAATTAGATTTCCAGCTACCAGGTCCTAAAGGGTTCAATTTCAAAAATTATTTATTTTAACTTTCAGTTTTATAGTAAGTAAGTAAGTAAGTAAGTATCTGCTTTAAAAATGGCATTGGCGTTAGGGGCAGGGCCTTTTGTATACAATTGTAATCCCAGTACCTGGGAGACAGAGAGGCAGGTAAAATCTCTTTGAGTTCTAAACCAGTAAGGGCCATGTCTGAAAAAAAAAAAAAATCCCAAACCTAGAACCAAACAATAAAAACAGCAACAAAAAATCCAAAGGAGGGACTGGGTTGGAAAGAGGCCCAGTGGGTAAAGTGGGTGCTTTTCAAGGGTGGAGAATGGAATTTGCACCTATATGATCAACTTTGGCAGGAGTGACAGCCACCTTACCCCACCACTTAGGAGGCAGACACAGGGCAAGATGGTAAGATTAATTATCTTGAATCATTGAATTCCAAGATTAGGGAGAGATCCCGCTTCAATATAAATAGAGAATAATCCAAGTAGACATCTAATGTCATGTGTGTGCACATGCATATTTTGAACATGCATGCATACCACACACATTAAAAGAATGGTACTGGGTTGGTATGAGGTGCTGAATGAGATGTAGTTTACCCATATTTCCTCTACCATGCAAAAAATGTTCTGAACAAATCTCGATATGAGATAGAAGACTGATCCCAACAGGTCACAAAAGCTCTCAGGGGAACTAGCAGAGTCTGCAGCCAAGGCAACCTGTGGGTAAATCTGCAAAGGTCTAAACCCAGTGACCTGTACAACAGAGGAAGGCAATCCTCAGTCAAGTGGCTGGAAATCTTTTGAAAAACCCATTCCTGTGAAATGAAAATACCTGCCTGAATCTGAGGAATGGAATGTACAGTCGAGATCCACTCTGACAGTGTTAAAAGAAAACTTTACAAAAGCATGAAGATGTTCACTCAAGGGTTCTGAAGTCGTTCTTGTAAAGAGTGGACAGAAGAAGTACAGACTTGTGTCTACCTGCATGTGGCCACTAGCTTCTTTTTACTATGTTCTATGTCTCTAAGTATCTACATCATCAAGAGATTGTACTTGGAGGAACAGAAGCTGCATTAATGAATGAGCTAAAAGAAACAGTGCTCCCTTCCCTTCTTCCCAAATGATCACAGCGGGTTGGGGGGAGAATTACCTACCTTGGCAAAAGTGGACCCCTTCCCTTCTGACTGGATGGTGATGGTGTGGGTTCTTCTCTGAAGAATCTGGTCTATATCTTCTTCACAGAACTTGGAGCCTTCGTCTTCCTCATCCATTAAAGCTCCGTAAGCACCTTTCCGGAGTAAATCCTCCACTTCCATTTTTGAGAGCTGCTGTACCTGAGCAGGTCACCAAAGTGGAAAATGCACAGGAAAAAGCAGCCTCAAATGTGGCCCTTGTGATTCAGGAAATAGCTGTTCTACTAACTGCACATATCAGGAAGACAAGCCAGATGAAGATGCCCTGGCTACTTTGCAGGGCAGCCAGGCAGGCAGTTTTCTATAGGGAGCCCTGGAACAAAGCCTAACACATGAGTTAAAGGCCTAACGTTCTTCAGGACACTGGATATCATCAAATGTCATAAGCTATTAAAACTATGCACCACTGGAGAGGATATACTTGACATCTTATTTTAATATTTTAGTTTGAGTTTATGTCTTTAACGTTTCCAGATGTACCACACGAGCTAAAAAATGATTTATTCATTATTAAATAAGTACATCTATATTGGAAATGATGTCACCCCTTAACTAAAAAAAGGAGTCTGTGCCAAGTCTAATCTTTCAACCACTTGTTGAAAACAGGAAATGGAGTTCAAAACATCCTTTCCTGGTTCTAATTAACAATCTGGTTCTCTTTATTTCAATCACAAGAGGGAATTCCATTGCTCCTGGGGTGGGCAATTGGGAGTATGATGGTTAGCAACACATGCAGAGCTAAGGATACAGAACATCTAAACTAAGGTTTTAGCTCTATTTCTGATGCTCTAGGCCCAAAGATGAAGGACTTTGATATGCTGTTCTGTACTTGACAATGATTTAAGAATTTTGGCAGAATTCTTAACCCTCTCCAATCCAGACCAAAAATCTTTATTGTCATTGTTTTGAGACTGGGTCTTAATGTACCTCGGTGGGCCTTGAAAACTCACTGTGCAGCAGAGGCTTGCCTTGATCTCCTGACTGTCCTGCCCTCATTTCCCATGGGGTTATAAGCATGTGTTACTATGCTAGACAAAGGTTAATTTTCATGCTTCAAGCTAATTGTTCATTTATTATTCACTGATCATCACACAATGAGCACCTTTGAAATACTGTACACTGTTAGGGTCATAGGCACACAGACAACACTGACTCTGTCACATTATCAACAAAGTCCGTAAAACTGGAGAGACAGCTCTGTGGTCAAGAGTACTGGCTGCTCTTACAGAGTCCATAACGAACAACTATTTTAAACTAGAGTTCCAGGGGATGGGACACCCTTTTCTGGAATCTGCAGCCAAGGTACACACATGTTACATATGCAGAGATGCAGGCAAACACTCACACACATAAAACAAAACAAGTAAATCTTAGTAAGAATAAAGCAGCTCAAAGTCTGGTGTGTGAGGTAAGGTAAGATAACAAATCCATTATAAAATGTTAGGCCTTTGGTGCTACATACACATAAAACAAAAAATGTTAAACCTACCAGTTCTGATGAGTGTGGTTAAACTTTATTTAAATGTCATGTAGAAAATGCAGAGACAGCCTCCAGATAATACTCTCTTACGGGGTACCACCTAACTATGCTATAGAGGACCGAGTCAAAATGGTGAAAGGGAACCCAGAAACTGCTTTCTGAAGGGAAAACCCTAAATCCCTGGCAAGTGCTCCTTTTGGATTTACTTTTAAGACAGTTTCACTATCTATTCCAAACTGGTCTGACTCCGAGAACCATGTAGCTAGTGCTGGGAACAAAGGCACATGCTCCTCAGTGTTGCAGGGCAGGTGTAATGTACTCACTCCATTGGTGCTGCCCTTTCTGTTGATGTCCTGAAGAATAGCCTTGTCCAGGCCCAGTTTCAGGCTGGCCTTGTCAAACATTTCCCGCTCATAGGAGTTTCGAGTGATTAGGCGATATACCTTCACAGCTTTGCTCTGGCCTATACGGTGACACCGGGCCTGAGCCTGGGAAGAAGGGTCACACACATTTTGTCACCATATATATACACTCACATTTCACACAGATACAATGACAGAAGCCCCTGTGGCGTGAGTGGTCAACTTTTACAGCTGGTGTCTTATCATGTTGGGAGTTACTCCTTTCTTTACCAACAGGCTCACACATTACTGGGTGGAGAGGCAAAGCAATGGGAAGGACACAGCCGTCCTCTCCCCTGGCTCATGGTCTGTGTTCAGGCATCTTGGTTGGGGAGGCTCACCTCAGGATGCTACTCTACCTCTGAATGCCTCAGAGGCAGGCACACTGCTTCTATTTTTAAATTTTAAACACTGACAAAAACAGAGAAAAACGTAGTGACCCTTGTGGACAATCTTGCTTCCTTCCTACCACTCTCCATAATGGAGATGCAGCATTCCTAAGCAGGCTGCTTCTATCCTCATGTATTTAGTATGGACTTCTAAAGGTAAAACACACCACACCACCACTGCTATACACAAAATCAACTGTTCTTTCCTGCCTGCAGCACTGGAAACCGACACAGTCTTACACAGTCCAGGCAAGTGTTCTACCGCCATCCTATGTGCCTCCACAAACAAGGTAATTCTCACTATCAACCAGTCTACCAACCTTCTCACCCAGCTATTAATGCAATATGCTACTCCTCTGTTTTCCCACCTTACTGCATTGGTGCTATGTCCCTGAGTTTTTGCCCTTTTTTCCCCTTCAAAACTGGAGTGATAGCTTGCAACTTAACTAGATTAAGATCTGATTTTTGGGTAGGTATACTACAGATGGCTTTCAAACTCTACTAATAAGCACATGTTTATCTGTTATGAAGTAGAAGACCAATGTATACATGTTTGTTATGGGTTATGATTATCTTCACTAATATTCATAAATATTTTGGTTGCCCTAATACACCATTATTAAAAAAAGTTTGATTCCTAATTAAACACTTAGTAAGGTTTTTATTATTAGTTTTTAAGAAACACAATGAAACCATATAAAAGTGTTCTTACATTTTATTGCACTTATTCATTATCATTATAGCTGTTCAAATATAACCTACTGGAGACTCCTCAGACTGGTCCCTGAGCACTTTTGACATGGTCTAGAAGACTATCGAGAGAGACTCTACGAAATGACTCTGTGGTGTTAGAATAGAGGTATCAGTATGATTTAATGGTCAGGGGTGTGTGTGTGTGTGTACAAATATAGGTTAAAAAGACAAAACAAACAAAAAATAAACCCACAAGTGAGGAGAATCAAGATGGAGATGGCAGAGGAGGATGGTTCAGATCAAGGTGAACTAGATCAGTTTTTTCGTGTCTAGGTGGGTGGTTTATACCTTTATTAATTGGCAGTGAATTTATTGTTTGGATATACTGTGGATTAAGAATTTAACATGTAAATCTGTGATAAATTAAAAAAAGGAAGCTATGAATAGGAAACAGATGAAGATCAAAATAAACTCATAGTATTAGAAAGGAAAGAAGGAATCAGGTTATTAGTGGTGACCAGTGTGTACCTGTACCTCCAAATATGTATGCAGTTATAGAAAGATATGAATGCACTTGCTTGTACTTGCATATGTATACAGATGAATGAGTACTCACACACACACACACACACACACACACACACACACACGTGCACGAAATTTATATTTTTTTCTCTAACTGTATGCTCTTTGAAGCTATTTACACTTTGAAAGTAAAGCAGTCAACATACCTACCAACTCTTATATCTTGGCTTCCAAATACAATTCCACACAAAGTATATTAGGGAAGTGGTTAATATGTAGAGCTGAAGTCCCCCCCCCCCCCACGACATAAATCTAAAACACACCACTGAGCTCCATGTAAAGAAAATAATACTTGAGTCAGGCACAGCCATGCATGGCTGTAATTCTAGCTTCTGTAAGTTCAAGGCCAACCTAGGCACCTTAGTAAGATCTTGACTCAAAATAAGAATTTAAAAGGACTGGTAATGTAGTCATCAGTACAATGCATGCTTAGTGTACGAGGATAGTATCATCACAAATCACACACATACCGACACCCTACTGCACTTCTAACTCCATCTGAACATCAAGACAAAAACACTAATGAATTACAATCCACTGAACTAAAGAGCCACGAGTGCATACTGACATGGATTAGATAAAAAGGAAAAAGCTTTGGAATAGTAATGTGTCAAATCATGCTGTTAGAACATCAGCACTTTGAAGCATCAAGTGACACCTGGTTCAAGTAAAGATAACTAATAGAAACTAAAACCACAAGTGAAACTTTGGCAAGAAACAAGCACAATCCCAGTGTAGTTCTCTAAGTCTACTTAAAATTTCAAAGGAGTAGGGAAACAATGTGACCAAAGTGCACCTGACTGACCAATGAAGACCATGTTTCTGTGATTCTGGCATCTGAGAAGGATGTATCAGTTCAGTAGGGACCAAACCTGAACTCACTCCTGAGCAAGCAGACATTCTGCATTAGAAGCAATCTACGGGTCAGCCAGCTTCAAAGAAACAGAAAAGCTAAGAAGATGACCCAGATTAAAGGAGGATAAAGAACAGATGTAATGTTGATCCTGGATTTGATCTTGAGAACTACAAAAGAGCGAGAGAAATGAAATGATACTATTTCAATATGGACCAGAGGATTAAAAAACAAGTGTTCTTCCTTCCTGATCTGAAGAATTACACTATGGTTATACAAGAGTAGGCCTTTGTACATACAGAATAGAAACATGAGTGTTCAGAAAGGAAAGGGTCCCTGTTTTTATAGGTGTTGCAGGTACGGCTGCTGTGTCACATGTGCATCAGTAGGTGCCAGAGAGGCCATGTCTACACTCAGTGTTCTGACTTATGAACATCTGAATAATTAGTAGCCTAACATTCCCTGAAAAAAGTGAGCTTTGTAGGACCACAGTGGGGTTCAAGCCTATGCTGCCACAGGGATGGAGAAAGCACATCTAGGTTGGTGGCTCTGCAGCAGCAGGGTCTGTTATCACTAAAGGCAGGTCTAGGCTGCCACCAGGGATCAAGTGGATGTCTGCGGGCTATTCAGAACTGGCCCCACCACTAACCTGGGCACCATGGGAGAGCTGGCCCTCGGGGCATAAATAAAGGAGAGCAGGCCCCACACAGCCTATGCGTGTGAGTGTGGGAGAGCTGGCCCTGCCACTCATGTACCATGACATGACATGAGCAAGGGAGACATGCCACCCCCTTCTCACAAGGGCTCTTGCCACCTATGGCAGGCAGGAAAACTGGCTCCAAGGTCATCAGAGTGGGAGACCCTCACTGGCTGCAGCACTTGGGAAAGCAGGTCCTGCAACTCACCTGGGCAGCAGGGTAGAGGTGGCCTGTTTGAGGGGGCTGCTAGTGAGCCAGCCCAAAGAGGAGAGCCGGTAGGATAATGAGCTCAGATTCCTCTTGGACCCCGATCCAGGATTTTGAGTTGGCCCACTCCAACATCTACCCCATCAATGAACTGCTGGAGCGCAGGAAGGAGCTGGTCCTACAGATCCAAAGCTATAGGATCTCCAAGACACAGGGCAAAAGAAGAGCTTCCTGCATTGATAGACTAGCAGAAGCCAGATGCCTAGTACCTGACTAACAAGTTATCGTAACAGACATTTGCAAGTGAAGAAGTATGGACCAAAGGGTACACCGTGGAACACACTGTGACACACAACAGCTTCCACGATGATTTTGTTTCCTCTGTTGGGGGTGAGGATGTAAGGGTGGAGGAAGGAAATGAGGGGACGAGGAGATGAGTGGGATTGTGGTGCATGATGTGAAATTCACAAAGAACCTATAAAAAGTTAATAAAAGAAGGTAAAATTTATTCTCAATTTAAATATATATGTTTATGTACATACTCAGACTAAAATAGAAAAAAATTCAAACCCAGTTGGTGAAATCTATATAAAAGTCTATTCAGATTGAAAAATAAAAATATATCAAACAAAAACTGTATAAATGATCTATATTTATAATTTATTAGTTGGGGCTATGCTGTCTCCCTAATACACAGAGAGACCCAATTGCTCATTTTGTTTTTTAATTTTAAGAATTGACTTTCTGGCTGAGTGTGGCACTACATACTGTAAGCCCAGCTGTTTGGATACAGAAACAGGGACATTATGAGTTCAAAGTCAATCTTTGCTCCACGGGGAATTTGAAGCCAGTCTGGGGTATATGAGACTTTGTAACAAACAACCAAACAACTTGGCATGGAAGAACAGAACAAAACCAAGAATCTCTGGGAAAGAATGCTTTCATCTACCGTAATACAGATAAATGGTCAGCAATCTCGACACTACTTGATTTTTATGCGACGTGATTGAATAGATGTGCTGCTGTGATGTGACCAAGCTGTCTCTGCCAGACAGAAGATGAGACTAGGACTAGCCGCACAACAGTGAGCAGCGTGAGAGCTCGTGCTGGCGCCCAGAGGGTCTAGCAATGAGCACGCCTAGCCGACAAATCTAGCTTTCTGTTTTTACTCATTTACTTAGTTGAGACAGGTCAAACCTGATGTGTGGATCAAGGCTGGTCTTGAACTCCTGATTTTCTATTCCTACCTCCCAAGTGCCAAGATTAGAGGTGAATGGCATTATATTTGGCTTCAGATCTTGACTACTAGACACTTTTCTCAAATAAAAAGAATACAGACCTGTGAAGGAATAGCCAATTCCAAGCAAGACCTTGTCAGAAAAAAAATGTTAGCATGTATCTGAATATTTTATCTAAGAGTGAAGAAGGGCTTGGATGATCTGAGTAGCATCAGGACAAACAGTGAGGATCATAGGTATAAAGTAAGAGACAGTTGTACCAACAGGCCTGCAGTCTTGGAGACTCATGAGGCTGAACTGAAGCAGAGTTCTGCAAGCCTAGTAGCGTAGGTTCGCCTGGCTGATGTAGCAAGACCACAACATAAAACAAAACAATCACCAACAAAATACAAAACATAAATATCCATGAATCCCTTACTAAGTAAATGAGACAAAGTTAGTTTATTATTTCCATTCAAAGATACAGAAGAAATGATGGAAACAAAACTTGGCATCAGCCAAATAAATACTATGGTAATACTGACTGAGGGAGAGTCTGTTGGTGGATGTTAAGAGCACTGGGGAAGTGTGAGCAACAATGTATTTGTACAATCCCAAAGTATATACTCATAAGATACCTAACTAGTTTTAAAATGTAAAAACTTGGGAAATAGCAACTTAGCCAAGTCAGAATCTCAAAAGTAACTAGACAGTGACACCCAACAGGGAGCACTGATTAGGACCCCATGATATCTATGATATCCATTTGGCATACTGCATCTATGTTAACCTCCTGGGTCCAATAATTCATTTCATTACAATTATGTTAACACAACAGGAAGTCGTGGAAGGTAAACTGAAACTAAGCATTTAAACTCTTTAAAAATGTAAAAAATTAATCTGTACAATAATGACATAAAATATTTAAAGTGGCTCTAAGGTCACTTTTGTCATGTACACTGTTTCCTTAGCTCCCTCTACAGGAAATCATTTAAAAACACACAAACTGGTTTGCTTTGTTTTCCCTTACCTTGGTCAGAGAGAGGGAGAGACAGACATAAATATAAATTAATGCATGAATGAATGCATGCTAGCATATACACATTTTCATTCACCAATATAGATTCTATTGCAGTTCAGAGATATCCCCATTCTTTCTTCAAAAGTAAGTATATACTACAGTTTATTCAGGTTTTTACTGACAGATAACCGAATTTAATTTTTTTTTTTCCTCCAGTATATTATGTGATAGCAAATCCTTGTTTCTGAGAAATTTGTTGGATAATTCTGGTAAATAAAGGCACCTATCATGATCAATGAATGGCCTAGCAAGACGGCTCAGTGGGTAAAGGCACCTATTATAATGCCTGATTGGCTTTAGGGTTCCACAGGAAAGAACCAACTCCCACAAGTGTCCTCTGACCTCCACATTTATGCTGTGGTGCACACCCCTCACCCCAATGAGTAAATAACTGTAATGAAAATAAATAATAAAAAAATAAAGTGATTAAGATAAATAGTATGGTTGATAGGAATCAGTGGTTCTCAACTTTCCTAATGCTACAACCCTTTAAAACAGTTCATGTTATAGTAATCCCTAATCATTAAATTATTTTTGTTGCTACTTTATAACTGTAATTTTGCTGTTATGAATTCTAACATAAATATCTGTGCTTTCAGATGGCTTTACATGACCTGTGACACACAGGCTGAGAATTGCTGATCTAGAAGGAAAATAACACTACTAGAGTGACCATTAAGCACCAACACCTTTTTTCCCCTGGGCTATATAGGTTTGAAGGTAACTACATGCTTTTATAGTATACACAAGGGTATAGAGTGGGTCAGGACACAGTTGAGCATGGATACTAAAATCTTTCATTCCGGGGGCGGGGGGGGGGGGGAGACCAGAGCTCTGACTTCCTGCCTGCTTGTAGATTCACACGTTCTTTACTTTTTGATACATCTGATGCAATGCATTAAGAAAACAAAGCAGCGACAGATCCCAGTGAGTTACTTCTTCTGCTCTCAGTTTACTACTGCCAATCTCAAGTACAAGTCAGAGAGACGGTATGCTATACCCTCTTACAACTGCGTAAAAATGAAATAAATGGTACAAAAAACAAACAAAAACCACAACCAAACAAAACAATATCAAAAAATAACAAAACCCAAAACAGTCAGGTATGGTAGCTTACACCTCAGGTAGCAGAGGCAGGAGGATTATGAGTTTGAAGCTAGCCAGGGCTACCGAGTGAGACCTTGTCTAAAAAAAGACTTAAAAATCCATGACAAAAACCCAAACACAAAGCTGTTTCTTCGTCCTTCCCCTCATGCACTTTCAAGTTAGCAGTTTTATAACATCTTAAAAGTATATTTTCCTTTACACTTTAAATTATACTTATTCCGTAATTAAAACCTGCACAATCACAAGTTAAAAAACAACTCTCAGTCTTTCTGTAATTCAACCACTTTTATTTTGCTGCTGAATTTCCTGACCAGTTTTCCAATACTGAATATCATGAGTTAAGGCACTGTCATTTTCTTGTAAGTAGGAGGAGGAACTGGGCCCCTACCTTCCCTGAAGCAGTGTGGAAGGCTCCTAGAGTTCCACATCAGCCTAAGCTATGTAGTAAGAGTTTTGCCTTCAAAAACCAAAACCAAACGAAAGAACAAACACCTTAAGCATCACTCCCTCTCCAGAAAAAAATGAATCATAGGGTCGAATGGATGCATAGATAAAGTGAAAAAAAAAATCTAAAAGGAAACAGGACTATTTTCTGATGCTTGGCTGGTTTTCCAGTGTTCCCCAGGCCACAGACCTGCCTTGAATATGTGCTCAGCACTACAGAACATTATGAGAAGTGGGTCCTAGCAGAAGAGGATTAGGTTAGTGTGGAGGTGTCTTTCAAGAGGATACTGAAACCAGCTATCGACTCTCTGCTTCCTAGCTTCTTCTGTGAGTTGAACAGGCTACTCTGCCATAATCCTGACACCATAATGTGCTGCCCAACTGCAGGCCTGAAGGTAAGAGGGCTAATGACCAAGGGGTGCAACCTCTGAAAGGTAAGTTCTTTGAGATAACAATCTTGTGTTTGTCAGTAGCAGAACTCCCTGCCTCGGTCTCTGTGCACTTTGGTGAGTCCACTCTTCCTACAATCATGCTTTGCTTTACTTTTAAGGTCCTACAGGGATCCATCATAAATCATAAATAGTTTATCCTTGAAAAACAATTATGGGTTGGTCAAGATATTGCCATATCGTTTGAGACCACAGTGAACTCCCATTTTCTTTCAAATGAACTGAGATCTCTTTTAAAATTTCACCACAACAGAAGTTAAAATCCAGTTCAAAATGGACTCTATTTTCTATAGCTTCATGTTCATATCAGGCAGTATAGGTAGTATGTGCCTTAGCCCATTCCTAGATAAATGCTTACAATTAAATTGATTTTTCCAAAGACAATAGATGATTCATTTATTTAAAATATTGGTATATGCAAATATATACATGCAAACAAAATATCCTGAACAAGAATAGTTCTTGGGAAAGATCTGTAGTTTTCTTCTTTTTCATCAGTATTAGGATCTCACTTTGGCCATCTTCACAGCTGATTTAGCTACAGTCTTGGCAATCAAAGGGTGGGGTGAAGCTGAGTTTCTGGCTTTCCCCCACTTATATTGTATATAAGTGCCCATGTGCAGGGGAAATGTTATGAGGAATAGAAGTATATTTGTGCATCACTGTAGATTTAGAACTGTCCATCTATGTATCACATTGACTTTTCAACACACCAACCACTTCCCAATAATTATCAATCCAATTCTTTGTCTTTAAACTACCCTGTACTTTAATGAAACTTTAATAATAACCAATAAAATTGCAACAGGTGGATCAGAAACAGCGAAGCTAGTCTGGAAGACCAAAAGCCAAAAGCATAGAATTCTGACCATGATTTGAGCTGTCACTCTCACTGACTCCCCTCACTCATTACCATTTGTGATGTTCTGCACGCAAGCTGCCACCTAGGACCACGTCTAGTATTGGGCTTCTGGGTCTCTCCATTAGGCTGAGAGTCAGAGGACGCTCACAAACTGACAGCACACTGAACAACTTCACAACTTCAGCATGACTTCATTAATATTCTTTATCTTTTGCCAAGTCCCTGGCAATACATATTAACATTAGCCATCCCAAAGTGTCTCCTCTCTTCTCAACTAATTCTGAACAGCTCAACTCACTTCCTTTGGTTGCTATACATGCAGATCACTCATCTTAGGTGACTTCAGCTCTCCCTTAGGTAAGGTACTCTCTTGTTTTACCTATTCAATGTCAATGTTTATAATCCATTAGGAGGTGATGTGATTCTGAAATTTCTGCCTCTGGCTTTATGCTTCCAGTTTCCCTTCAGGAAGTTCCTCTTGACATGTCCAAACTGGCCACTTGTATTTAGTTTCTTATACTACTCTTCTTGACATTTTGTCTTACAACAATCTAGTGTTGAGTATGTATCACAAAGGAACATGGGACTTCACAGCTGCCAAGGGCTCAAGAATTGATCTGTCTAGTGTTGGTCAACCATTGGCAAAGTGCCTGAAGCTAACTACTTTGTGGCTTTTCAGGTTTCTGTCACCAACTTATTTATAGCCAGCACTGTGACTTTATTGAGCAAAGGTAACATACATGGGCATGAGCTACATTCAATAAAACAAGTAAGTGGCAGCCACAGACATAATGCTTTCCTAGTTTTTGTTTTGTTTTAAATCTTGGATACTTTTAGCTGCTGGGAATTGAACTTAGGGCTTTGCATAAGCTAGGCAAATGCTCTTTCAATGACCCACAGCTCTAACTCCAAATTAGGCTCTTTCATAGAGAAATCACATACTAGTTTTTGCCTTTTAACTTTAATGTGGAGAATATGCCACTTATTTAAAACTGTACTTATAAAATTTAGCAACCCATCTTTGAATCTACTATCCCTTGGCCAGGACAAAGAACTGACAGTAAATTATTTATAACCACCAGTTTAATTTGAAGCCAGATATACTGAACATAGTGCCACACAATTTACTTTGTGATAATTTATCATGGTATTTCTCCTAAGTTTTAGCCAACTTAAAATGTAAAACACTGGCTTTCAACTACTACACTGGTTTCATCACTCAAAGATTACTTAGACTCATTAAAAGAAAAGGACAAGAGAGAATGACTTTGTGGAAGAGAGCAGGTAGGAAGGAGGGAAAGAGGTCCTGCCCTTCAGCTTGATATTCTCTTCCTGGTATCCCTTCTCCTGCAGCACCCCCTGGAGCCCCTCTTGAGTTAAATGAAACAGTAGCCTCCTAATATTTCAGATCAATCTAATCAAATTCAGATTAGATTATGAGCCTATACATACTTCCCACCCTGCACACTAATGATCTTAGCCTTGGCAAATATTTCAAGATTCTGTATACATTAGGATGAAGATAATTGTGAATAATAATGGATATGAGTCTATTTTCTAAGAGTTTTTCTGAGAAGTTGAAAAATGCTATGGTTGAATCACTATACATTCTGGTAGCTGCACTGAATTAATTTTGAAACAGAACCGATGAACTCCCAAGAGGTGCTTAGCACTACATAAAATTATGAGAAGTCCAGCTTTTATTACACTTAAATTTATTGTGTGTGCTTGCCTGCATGCAGACAGTGTCAAAGGGCAGATGGAGAAAGCTGGTTCTCCTCTTCAAACCATGTGGGTCCTGGGCATCAAACTTAGGATGTCAGGCCCGGTGGCAAGCACCTTCACTTGTTCATCCATTGTCCGGTTCCTATGCTTAACATGTTTTTCAATGATCTTAAGTCACATGTTATTTAGTTTGACTGCAATTGGAAAATAAAATCTACAAATCCACTGAAGTGGACACACGTAACTTCTGACATTTGCATCAGAGGGCAAACAGGCCAGTGTGAGCACCTGTCCCTTTGCCACCCTACGAAGCTTTCCCATTGTTTTTTTTGTTTGTTTGTTTGTTTGTTTTTTTAATTTTATTTACTGTAACTGACATGTGACATCAAACAAACTGAAGGGAAAATGCTAGATATATAAGTCTGATAACAGCAGTTCTAGCCTGTACTTGGAGGCTATTACTGAGAAACATCACTTCATTTCAACTAAAGAGAGAGAATCACTCTGATAAGTGGGAAGGGTCCACACCTACTTTTCATTTAGTTTCTTTTCCTAGCCAAATTCCTAAAAGCATGCAGCACAGCAGACAATCTATACTAAGCCAGACGTTGTTATGAAATTCTGGGAGTCAGGGTAGCTAAATAAAGAGTTATCATCCTAATGGTTACCTGCAAGTCATTTTGTGGGTTCCAGTCAGAATCAAATATGATGCAGGTATCAGCAGCTGTGAGATTGATTCCCAGGCCTCCCGCTCTGGTGCACAGAAGAAAGACAAAGCGGTCTGAGTCTGGCTTACAGAACCGGTCGATGGCTGCCTGGCGAAGGTTTCCCCGTACTCGCCCATCAATTCGCTCATAGGTGTATCTGAGGGACCCAAATGAATGAAAGCCCAGGTGTTAATCATGGTTCAAAGGACAAACAACCAGGAAGCTAATGCTCAATGGCCTCAAATACATCACTTCTAAATTTGATCAGATGACAACAGTCTCTAAGGAATCCCACCCCTACAGAAGAAGCAGAATAAAATTTCGCTTAAAAAAAAAGTCTTCCTAGTTAAAAAAAAAAAAAAAAAAAACCCAACCCAGCCACTTATAAATCAAGGATGCCTACAAGACTTAAAACCACAAAGTACTGAGCCCCAATAACTTGTCCAAACAACTTATTCTCACAAATTTCCCAGTTTACACTTGCAAAGAATTTTCCTGGGAGAGAAACAAATATAAGCCTTAACCACTGACTTCAGCAATGCTCATAACTGGGCTCAGAGTTCACTTCGTTTTCCAGTTACTCAGCGCACTTGCAAGTGGTAGGGAACCTGTACTGCCAGGCTTGGGCTGTGAACTGGTCGGTTTCTCAAAAAACGTTCAAGGTACAGAATAAAATCTCCACAGAAAGAAAGGGTTTCTTCAGGAAGACTAAAGACCATGAAGAGGACAATGGTGTGAGGTGGAGGGCACCTGCTTCAAGAGACCAGAAAGATTTGGATAGCATGGTGGGGTAAAGAAAAGAGTATAAAGAACAGAAAATAAAGATGTTCACAGACATGTTGCTACTGTCCATCCAGAAAACAGAACAAAACACAGAAGAACATTTATGTGTATACCATGAAATTAACAAGAGCAAAAATGCACAGCAACAATCTTATTTTTCCTGTGTCTTTTTAAATGCTTTCTGTTTACCCTACTGACAACAAGTGAACTTACAGGGATACATCACTCTGGGCACCGAAGCTGACAAAAACTCAAAGGGGAAGTAGAAGTACTAGGAACATTCTGAGAAAAAGACTGAGCCTGGGAGCTCAGTGATTTGAGCACTGGTTGCTTGTGCAGAGGACCCAGTCTGATTTCCCAGTAACTGTAGTGGTTCACAATCAGATGCAACCCCAGTTCCAGGGTATCTGGCATAGTCTTCTGATATCCCTAGGCACCGGACATACACACAGTAAACAGACATGCTTGTAGGTAAAACATCCTTATACAAAAGTAAGCCTAAAAAACTGTTTTCAAAGAAAAAGACCAAGAAATCTGAAGCCTATTAATGCCAAGACCTTGAATCAATTCAGAAACAAGTCTCTAAGTCCAGTGAGATAACTGGTTAGATTACATAAAGACTCCGTGTGGGGATGGCTTTGGAAACATCAACACTGCCCTATTTGGCCAAGAAAAAATACATGTAAAGAAACCAGCCAAGGGAATGAATGGAAAGAAACCTAGCTGATGAAAACTTACACTGCAACAAAGCAAACAGCAATACAGAGACACCGTTTTCCCCTCATACACTCACAGGGCAACCACACACACAAGTGTGGATATGGTCTTTGTTACTGTTTTAAAATTAGAATATATCAAAGAATAATGTTTTATGGAGCCATAGTATTAATGCCAGGAGAAGCTGGAAACAGGCTATTAAAAAGACTGACCAAAGAGATTTTATGACATAAGATGAAAAAGTCTAAGGATTAGATGTAAATATTTTAATTTAACACTTGAAACTCTGACTGAAGGCAGACTCAGTATACCTAAATATCAAAATGGCGCTGACCAAGCAATGCTACACTCTGTACTGGGTTATGTGTGATGGGGCAGAAGCAACCCAGAACCTAGTGAGAAGACAGGGCTAGGATTCTATTAATCAACAGCCTCCTTTCCTTCTATGTCAATAAGCAATGCTACAGGAACAGAGGATGGGGATCCTATGACAAGACACCTTTGAACATCCAGGAGAAGCCAGAGGCCTGTGGGTATTACTTGGAATTGGCAGAGCATTTGGGAAGGAAGAAATCAACAAAGAGGGATGATGTAGCTTGAGAGGTGGTGGTGTGTGTGTTTTCCTCCATAAAGTAGAAAGCATCCCAGCAGCTGTAATGTAACAACAGCTTTCAGACGGTATGTGTGTATAATGGCTGAGACAAGGATTCTCATGGTCACTTGTTTAGTTTTGAGGGAGTGCTCTTAAAAAAAGAACTGAAAGTGGATTATCTGAACTGTAAAATCACTCTGCACTATCCCTGCTTCTAAGCCAGATGCTGGCCGCGCTCCCACTTCTTTATGAGAGTCTGGCGTAATTAATGAGGACAAAAACCTAATGGACAGCTGGTGCAGTAAAGACGCTCAAGAACAAAGAAAACCTTGAGGACTAGTAAGTTTAAATGAAGAAATCGGACATCACACCAAACTTCAGCAATTAAACCTCTGTAACAACTGTGCTGAATGAGATTCTGAGAAACTGTCCTGTCAACAAGAAGCAGGTGGCACTCTGGAAAACCTCTGAGAGACAGGTTAGGGGTAGGGATGACAGATTTCTGGTACAAAAATTGTTGACCTCAAAAGGGAAATGAACAATATTCTTGTCTGCCAGCAGCAATCAGTTTATTATTTATCTATAACACAGGTATCAGCAGGTAGGTAGGTGTCCTCCATATTCATTATTTATTAACACATAGTGCACATAAATGGCCTAGGAAGATACAGAGAGAAGCATGTTTATTTTTTCAAAGATATCAATCCTTGTCTACTTACTGTATAAAAGTTCAATAAAATCCTATTGTGAATATATCTCTCTTCTATCTTTATAAAATATACATATATGTATACAAATACATTGCAGTTGAGGTCTAGAATGGTCACAAGTAAGTTTAAAGAATAATTCTGAAGTTCATCTAGAATAGTGAGAGGAAATATAAGATTTAAAAAAATTTTTTTATTTATGTGTCTGTGCGCCTGCCACAGGTGTACAGGTGGCTGTGGAGACAGAGAGGGTGTTGAGTCCACTAGAGCTGGAATGATAGGCAATCATGAGTTGTTCAGTGAGGGTGCTGGAAACTAAATTTGGGTCCTCTGTAAGAGCAGCAAGTACTCTTAAATACTGAACAGTTTCTCCTGCTCAAAAAATAACCACAGTAAAGAAAGAATAAAAAGAATGAACATATACCTAGAATTTATAACACTTCAGTAAATGTTCTCAGCAGTACTGGATAATAAAGGTCGGTGGAAAGATGTCCTATTTTATTAAATAAAAACTGGACAATTAGACTTATTTGGAAAGAAAATAAAGTTCTATAGATAATATTGCTCAAAATGAAAGGCAAAAAGAATCAGCCTTCAGGCACAAATGAGGATTTGTCCAGGGTGTCATGCTACATATTTCCTATTTTCAAAGAAAATCATAATTCTTAACTGGAACACAAATTAAATTAAACAGTGAAGGAAAAGCAACCTAAAAGAGAGCTCAGTAAAGACTTAGACTTCCCAAGTCTGTTCATTACACTGAAACTTGCTATGAAAACAAAACAGCACCCTCAACAGTTATGTCTACTTTGAAGAGTAAAGTATTTATACATAGCAGTGCTTTGGCAGTGTGTCTGTGATCTACAGTGATCTACCCAACTGTTCTGTAACTGATGTTCTGTTGGATCTGCTTTAGACCATCAGTTTCTTCCAAGAAGAGACAGCAGGTCTCAACAGTTCTTCCCTCCAAGTTTCTGCCATGGTGCTCAGAGGACTTTCCTTATCACCTACTCTGACTCTGAAGAATCACCTATGCGTATTAAGCCAGCACTTCCCTCAGTTAAGCCTGTTATTTCTTTCCGTATTCTTTCTGGGAAGGAATTTAATTTATAAGGACAAACAATTTTAAAACATAAGTACATTGCTAAGACATCTGAGACCTATATTTCCTATTTGTGAAGAAAAGATGTGTAGTACAAACTCTTATGATCTAATGAACTTTTATCCTTGCAAACACATTCTTAAAAATCTATTCCAAATGAATTAGCAAAATGCTCTAACTCTATGAAGAATTGGGTTGGAATTTTGATGGCGATTGCATTGAATCTATAGATTACTTTCGGCAAGATGGCCATTTTTACTATATCAGTGCTGCCAATCCATGAGCATTGGAGATCTTGCCATCTTCTGAGATCATCTTAGATATCTTTCTTCAGAGACTTGAAGTCCTTGTCAGAACTATTCTGAACAATAAAAGAATTTCGGGGGGAAATCACCATCCCGACCTCAAGCTCTATTAAAAAGCAACAGTGATAAAAATTTTACAGTATTGGTACAGAGATAGGCAGGTAGATCAACAGAATAGAACTGAAGACCCAGAAATGAACCCACACACCTATGGTCACTTGATCTTTGACAAAGGGGCTAAAACCATCCAGTGGAAAAAAGACAGCATTTTCAGCAAATGGTGCTGGTTCAACTGGTGGTCAGCATGGAGAAGAATGTAAATTGATCTGTTTTTATCTCCTTGTACAAAGTTCAAGTCCAAGTAGATCAAGGACCTCCACATAAAACCATATCCACTGAAATAGAAGAGAAAACAGGGAAAAGTCTCAAACACATAGGCACAGGGGAAAATTTCCTGAACAGAACATCAATGGCTTATGCTCTAAGATCAACAATTGACAAATGGAACCTTGTAAAACTGCAAAGCTTCTGTAAGGCAAAGGATACTGTCAATAGGACAAAATAGCAACCAACAGATTGGGAAAGAATCTTTGCTAATCCTACATCTGATAGAGGGCTAATATCTAATATATACAAAGAACTGAAGAAGTTAGACTCCAGAGAACCAAATAACACTATTAAAAAATGGGGTGCACAGCTAAGCAAAGAATTCACAACAGAAGAATATGGAATGGCTGAGAAGCACCTAAAAAAATGTTCAACTTCCTTAGTCATCAGGGAAATGTAAATCAAAACAACCCTGAGATTCTACCTTACATCAGTCACAATGGCTAAGATCAAAAACTCAGGTAACAGCAGATGTTCTCAAGGATGTGGAGAAAGAGGAACACTCATCCACTGTTGATGGGATTGCAAGCTAGTACAACCACTCTAGAAATCAGTCTGACAGTTCCTCAGGAAACTGGACATAGTACTACTTGAGGACCCAGCTATTCCACTCTTGGGCATAGACCCAAAGGATGCTCCAACATATAACAAGGACATGTGTTTCACTATGTTCATAGCAGCCTTATTTATAACAGCCAGAAGCTGGAAAGAACCCAGATGTCCTTTAGCAGAGGAATGAATACAGAAATTGTGGTACATTTACACAATGAAGCACTACTCAGCTATAAACACAAACTTCATGAAATTCTTAGGCAAACAGATGGAACTAGAAAATATCATCCTGCGTGAGGTAGCCCAATCACAAAAAGAGCACACATGGTATGTATTCACTAATAAGTGGATATTAGCTCCAAAGCTTGGAATACCCATGATACAATTCACGGACCATATGAAGCTCAAGAAGAAGGCAGACCAAAATGTGGATGCTTCAGTTCCCCCTTAGAAGGAAGAACAAAATACTCATGGGAGGTAGAGAGTGAAAGAGACTTAGGAGAAAGAGAGGAGGGGGAGGGATTAAAAGGGGGCAGGATCAGGTATGAGAGGAGACAGGGATAGTATACAGAGGGTCAGGAATTTGAACAGAGGTATGTAGCAATAGGGGATGGGGAACAAGTCCCAGATGCCAGGAAAGCAAGAGGCTCCCAGGACCCAACAGGGATGAGGTTAGCTGATACTCCCAACAAAGGGCAGGGAAAACCTATAGAGACCATACCCAGAGGTTAGGCAAGGACCCTGGTTGGGGGATGGGGCCATTCACCCTTCTCAAAAAATTTAATCCAGAATTGCTCCTGTCTAAAGGAAATACAGGGACAAAGAGTGGAGCAGAGACAGAAGGAAAGACCATACAGAGACTGCCCCACCTAGGGATCCTTCCTATATGCAGCCACCGAACCCAGTTACTATTGCTGATGCCAAGAAGTGCTTGCTGACAGGAGCCTGATATGAATGTCTCCTGATAGGTTCTGCCAGAGCCTTATTGATACAGATGAGGATGCTTGCAGCTAACCATTGGACTGAGCATGGCGATCCCAATGGAGGAGTTAAGAGAAAGGACTGAAGAAACTGAAGGGGCTTTTAACTCCATAAGAAGAACAACAGTATCAACCAACCATAGACCCCCCCCAGAGTTCCCAGGGACTAAACCATCAACCAAAGAGTACACATGGAGGGATCCATGGCTCCACCCATATAAGTGGCAGAGGCATCGATAGAAGAAGCCCTTGGTCCTGTGAAAGCTGGTTTCCTCAGTGTAGGGGAATTCCAGAAAAGGGAGGTAGGATTGTGTGAGAGGGAACATCCTCATAGAAGCTGGGGGAGGAATGATGGGAGAGGGGGGAACTGGGAAAGGGGATAACATTTGAAATGTAAATACATAAACTATCCAATTATAAAAAACTAAGGAAAAATAATGATCTTTCAAAAAATCTATCATCATCTTCAGATCACTGGTATATTACAGTCAAGAGAATCTAAAATAGTATGAGACCAGGGCAGTTCCTTCATGAATCTAAATAATCTCCATGATAGCAGACTCACATGTATAGTCATGACAGATCCAATGAATTATAGGGCTAGAAGCAAAGAGTTGGTACCGTCATTAGTATCACAAAGCCTCAGGAGCTACTGAGCTAACAATTCTTTCTGAGTTGTCGGCTTAAGTACTTCAGACACTTAAGGAGGTGGCATCTTCCTGCACATACTTCCATCATACCACACAAGAACATTACTAAGTTATTTTCTAAGACTTTCCTAATGCTATTGCATTTCTATTTCTTCCGATTCAAGTTAAACATAAACAAGCGTGGGATTTTTCTTAAGCAAAACAGTGACTCTACATTATAAAAGCTATGAATTTATTCCAGACAGTTAAACTTGAGACGACTTGGTCCTAAGGTTAATAATGGACTTTAGTCAGTCTTTTTTCAATGGTGAATTTTTAATGGTGAATGTTCTGTTGTTAAGACCTATGTGAGTGGATGTTAAAGAAATATACTGCACCACTGTAGTGGTGGGTGAGTGTGCCGTTGGAGTCTCACCTCCTCTGGATGAGATAATCTTCCAGGATGTCAAGACAGCGCACCATCTGAGAGAAGATCAGCACTTTGTGGCCACCTGCAATGAGCTTGGGGAGAAGCTTGTCGATCAGCACCAGCTTTCCTGCTGCCTGGATCATGGCCTGCAGTTGGAAGTCAGAGGCTTCAGAGTTGTGGGCTTTCCTGAAATCTTCCAGAATCTTTTCCTCTGCCCCTAAAAGAGAATGGGCAAAAGCATTCTTAAGATGTAATTAAAAACTGTTCTATGTTTTGTAGATTCTGGGAAACCAGTGAATCCTGACTTAACTACTTGACTGGACCAGCAGTTGGACTTTAGGCGTGGTTTACTCTGCACCCTTATGAGTCAAGTTTGCTGTAGCAGGAGAGCCACCTTGCTTTCCTAGAATTCCCTCTAGGAAACACAAAGTCTGAGATGTCAAGTTCTAACCCAACGTACTCAGGTAAAATAATTATCCAGAGTTTGCAAAAATACTTTCATACTTATTACTGCATAATTAGCTATAAAAGAACTCAAGCCAAGGCTAGTGGGATGGCTCAGTGGTTAAGAGCACTGACTGCTCTTCCAGAGGTCCTGAGTTCAATTCCCAGCAACCACATGGTAGCTCACAACCATCTGTAATGGGATCAGATGCCTTTTGCTGATGTGTCTGAAGACAGCTACAGTATACTCATATAAATAACAAATAAATAAATCTAAAAAAAAAATCTAAGCTACACTACAATTAGACTTCCCCCAAAAGCTTTAACATCCTCCTCCACAACAACAGAAAACCCCAAAACCAAAGCTCTTTGAAGATGGCTCAGTTGGCAAGGCCTGAGTTTGACCCTCAGCACCACATAAAAAGATTATGGTAGCATATGCCTGTAATTCTAGAATAAGGGAGGAGGAGAGGAAAGGAGGATATATTCTTGGGCTTCCTAGCTAGCCAGTCTAGCTAAATCGGTAAACCCTTGATTGTGAAAGATCCCGTCCCAAAAACACGAAGATACTAGATGTGGATCTATGGTACACACCACCACACTGCTGCCGCCACCACCACCACCCGTTTTCCAGTTAGTAAGTGTAACTAATATGACTGAACTTATATGCAGACTTTAATCTCATTGCGGCATAATCATTCATTCAACGAAGCAACACACTTCTCTATTTTCAAAAGGAAAGTCTGGGTTAGAGTATGGTTCATAAGGGCAGGTCTACAGAAGCCATGCAGAAACAGAAAATCCACAGAAATTATTATATTATTCAGGCAGATCCATCAACCTCTCTGAAGCTCTGTTTTACACTGTATAAAAAGATTAAAATACATTCTAGTCTAGTATATATTGCACTTGCACATAGGCCTTTCTTATCACTGGCTTTCAGCAGAACCCAATGCCTGTCCTGAGTTACTGCTCCCAATTGCTGGACTCACCATTGATCAGGTAGGGGTGGTTACAACATTTTCTCAGCTCCATCATAGTATTGATAAGATTGGGCATGTTGTGCTGATTTGCACCTTTGGTCAGGAAGGAAAAGTTTTTCTCTAGGATAGCACGATAGTACTTTTTCTGGATATTGGTCAGTTCTACTTCGATGATGGTCTCTTGCTTAGGAGCAAGGTTTTTCTCCACATCATCTTTCAGGCGCCGAAGCATCATTGGTTTTAGAATAGATTGCAATTTCTTTACCTGTTCGGGAAAAGGAGAACCATTTATTTGCCCCAGTCTGGACTAAGTGATTACTATGGTGTGTCAACACTCACTATGTCTTCAATATCATAGTATTGAGGATAAAATGTCAGAGACTGATCCCTAAAAATGGGGACCTTACAATAATATCTGCAGGAAAAAAGGGATATATGGTTTCAATCCACAAATTATCAAGAACCTCTGTGGCAACCATTTAAGTAAGATAAAAAGGGAGAAGGAAGTCAGTACCTATTCTCTAGGATGGAGAAAACAAACCTTTCTTGTTCTTTTTGTAACACACACACATGCACAAAAGTTATATGAAGAATATTTTGTCATGTTAGAAGGGACAAATGATACATTAAGAAGGAAGACTAAGATGCTGAAAAGGACAGAGTTAAGAACGTGGAGGCCGTTTGAAATGGGGCTATCCTAATGCCTTTTAAGTAACAGCAGCAGTATTTGTGTTTAGAAGCAGGAGTGCATGAAGAATGTTGTATCATGCACATCATGGGAGCTGTCATATGCAGGCCATTCAAAGCCTGGTAGTGTTCTCTGCTATAATCTGGCTCTGTGTCTGAGAGACCACATCTGCACAAAGATCCCCATTTATTAGACTGCACCAAAGAAACTCTCTCCCTCTTCCAGAAGACAATGACAGAATAGGTATTTCAGAGTCAAAGTGTCTGAGTTAATCTACATACAGCTCAAGTGTGGTACCAGTAAGATCAACCCTGATGAATAAAATAAAGACACAAGATACAAAAGAAATTAAGTTCTAAAGTCAGATAGGGCTGGCTGTTCAACGTTTCTAAAAGGGGTGGGACCTGCTGTCACACTGCTTTCTGAAGAAACAGCACCATTTGTGGGGAGGTTAAAGAGATACTTACTGAAACAGGTTTTAAACTTGGATGAACATGCTTTTATATTGTAAACAGACACTTCTGAGAGCTTATTTGTATTGTGTTTTAAAATATAAGCATTTCTTTTTCAAACAGTAAGTAGAATGATGATTATCAGACAGTGGGTCTGGGGAGATGTTGGTCAAAGGTCATACCATTTTAATTAGACAGAATAAAGTCCAGAGTACAACATGGAGACTATAATTACAACATATTCTTGAGAACTGCAGCGAATGGATTTTGAGTTTTCTCACCACAAAAAGACGGTTAAGTACTGCACAGATTAAATAGCCTGATTCAGCTAGTCTACTCTGTACATATATTCCAAAGCGTATTGTACACACACAAAAATGCAATTTTTGTGTCAACTGAAATAAACCAGATAGCTAATGTATTTTTTTTTCTATAACTAACCCCAATTTTAAACCTAACCTTCTTCAGACCTTGATTATCTGAAGGCATTTAGGAATGTAGTTCCCCCAATGGATGAAGAATTACTATGTAAGAGCCTAAAGAGGAAAACAGAACTAGCTAATTGTTAAAGGTACGGACAAATGTCAATCTGCCACATGCTGGGTTCAGCTTTTGCCCTTCACTTGGTTCATACCTGAATCACTTAGAGTATACTACATGCCAGACACTGTGCTGGTCAATACAACAAACACAACTTTGGAGAAGATGTGGGCCTTGTCCTCAAGGAGATCATTGTCTAGGAAGAAGAAAAAATGCATACCACAAATTAAGTGCAATGGGAGAAGAGGATGTATTCCCAATGGTCCAAAAATGGAGAGTGGGTTGGAGCTGGCTTTTGAAGGATCAACAGATATTGAAATGCAGAGGGGGAATTACATGTGCTTTTTAATTTTATTTATTTATTTTTATTGTTTTCAAAGTCTAACTTGCACGACAAATAAAAGCATCAGATTGGAACCAGAGTGCACTCTTGATATCAGTTGGCCATAGTCTCAAATCTTTGTGGTTTCCAAATTGTTTACACCCTCATACTTTTGCACTGTTGCTAATCCATTTAGCAGAACTATGTTTTTCTTAAAATAAAAATGTGTAAGACTTCTGTTACCTTCTTGGTTTTCAACCCCCATTTCAAGATGTTCTAACAACAGAACTGTAAGTCTTCTGGCTTTACCTGTACCCCAGTCATCCATCCTGTTTCAGCCCAACCAGACGATCTGTCACTATTTTGTGAGTTTCATGGCTCTCATTATTCTGAGTTCCCCTCCCATGTAAAGTATTCATTCTTCTTTTTTCATCACTGGAAACTTACCTATTGCAAAAGATTCTTAAATTGAACCTTCTCCCTTGTTCCTGACTCTTAAACAGGTCTGATCTTTTCTTTTAAATTCCCAACTCTGTTATTTTTATTTGTCATATAGCATTTAAACTTGTCTGACATATTTTTTTAATTCATAGTAAATATTTTTATCAACAAAATTACTATTAATATTGTTTTAAATTGGGTTCAATAAACTAGACTGTAAGAGATCTTCGAAAGCTGGGGAAAGTCCAGGTAATCAGGACAAAAAACAGAATCAGTTATTCCACATATATGACTGGTTTCTTTTCTCACACTTGTGTAATGCATAAGCAAGAAGAGAGGCCCTGGAAAGTGCTTCAGATTATGAAGCAGAAAAGGCAAAGGAATGAGGGAAGCAAAAGACAACAGCTTGTTCCTGAGGCCATAGCTACAAATCTTATCACTGAGAATACAAGGGTCTTCAGTGAAGCAGGAGGCCTAATAATTCTTACTAGCAACAAGAACTGCCAATAATTAAGTGTATTTGTCAACATAAACAAATAAATATACAAAACAAAGGAGGCAATGCTCATTTTATAAGCATGGAAACCTTAAAATTCTGTTCTCATAATGACGTGCACTTTCCTTAACCACAGTATTGTCTCAATCCTTTAGGCTCCCAATTACCTGTTCTTCTGTTTTGAGATCACCAAACTCCTCTAAGAAAGCAGTCTCTGAAGGAAACTGTGAGGGCTCCAGAAAGTTAAGCAAACTGAAGAGCTCTTCCACAGAGTTCTGCAAGGGTGTTCCTGTGAGCAGCACTTTGTGTTCCTATAAAAATCAAAAACAGATTGTGAACCATGTTGGATCCACAAAAATAGTTTATGTTTGTGGTGAAAAAAATCAGCCAGGGCAATTTGTGTTCAGCTTCTGGCAAATTTTTAATGAAAAGACAGAGTGCCAATACTGCACAGGTGTAGAATGGCCAGCTCCCCTTCACATCATGATTCCAGCAGCAATTTCATGAAAACTATATCAACCATTCATTCACTCAAAATCATTAAGTGCCTGTCCACTGTTACATGACACTAATGTTAAAAGACTATCCTCAGGCTGGAGAGATGGCTCAGCGGTTAAGAGCACTGACTGCTCTTCCATATGGTCCTGAGTTCAAATCCCAGCAACCACATGGTGGCTCACAATCATCTATAAAGGGATCCTATGCCCTCTTCTTGTGTGTCTGAAGACAGCTACAGTGTATTTATATACATAAAATAAATAAATAAATCTTAAGGGAAAAAAAAAGACTATTCTCTGTGCTATCAGTTTTTTCATGACCAAGAAACAAACTATAAACACCTCACAGTTCCAGGTTACAGATTTTATGTTACTTTAGTGCTTTCTAGGTTCCTCTGGAAATCAATCTGTGGCAAAAAAAAAAAAAAAAAAAAAAAAAAAAAAAGATGTGTAGAAGGCCATGGAATGCTCCCTCCACTGTGAGTAGAAGAAATGTATGTTTATTTACGTAAGAAGCTGGCTAGTTCTCACCAGGGCCATGAGCTTTAACCCTTCCAGAAGTTTGCAGTTCCTGTTCTTCAACCTGTGGGCCTCATCGATTATCACACAGCTCCAGTGAATCTTCTTCAGCTCTGGGCAATCCGCCAGGATCATCTCAAATGTTGTGATGACAACATGGAACTTGAAAACTCCTGAAAGGGGGTTTCCCTGAGGATGACAAGCCAAAAGCAGAGCTTTACACCACAGCTACTGAATTCTGCTAACAGTAGATCTGAGAGAACAGCACAATTCAATGACAGATAAGAAGCAAATATGCCCTGTTTTCCCTCATATGTGAAAAAACCCATAACAACAAACCAGCTGTTTAGAAAAGGGAAAATTCAGAATACCAAGTAAACGAATTTATGAGTCATTGTCCTTAAGAAGTTAAGACAAAATGAGGGCAACAGGGAGCTTTTTGGTTCTTAATTGTGACACTAAGGTAAGCAGCCAGGACAATTCATACATTGTCTCAGCCTGGAGTCTACCAAGCCTGATACTTTCAACACTCAAGAAACTCCTCTGCTACATAAGTTCACCATCTAACTCAGGCTCTAGCACAGACTCTAATAATGGGATGCTACAGGACAGGTTACACCCCTATTCTGCTGTCTAAATGCTACCATCACATCTAAAAGCTGCCCAATACTGAAGCAATATAAAATTCTGCCAAGCACTACCGACACTGTCTGAAATCCTGGTTTTCCTCTGCCTGATTATTTAATTTTTACTTTAATTATGACAGTTAGTGCCCAGTGAAAGGACAGACTCATACTTAGTAAAATGATTGTATGTAATAGAAATATAGAAAACGAAGTTGTGTTTTCAACAAGGTGAAACCCATTTTTACTGTTTCCTATCCAATTTCTCCATTTTCTCTACAACTTCCCTGGGTTCAAATCCTAGACACCATACACTTTTTTAAAAACGTTTTTGTTTTGGTTTTGTTGTTATTTTTGAGATAGGATCTTACTATGTATGTAGCCCTGGCTGGCCTAGAACTTGCTATGCAGACCAGGCTGACTGCAAACTCAAGAGATCTGCTGCTTCTGCCTACCAGGGATTAAAGGAATGCACTATCATGCCTGGCCCATACACTAATTCTTATTTTCTTTACTTAGTACGTAACAGTCCAGACAAAATCTTCTGCACACAAAAGCAACTTCACAGACTAGCCAATAAGCCAAGTTTTCAGTGTTGACAAAAAGGCCTCAGATGTACCTCCTGGGGATAAGAAAGCTTCTCTTCAGTCTGTGTTATCATTGTCTTACATAGAATATCATAAGTAAGGAGTCAGCCTCAGACAGAACTTGACAAACAAGTCAACTGCAGCTCGAGATACAGATCTGGAGTTCCTGAGGTTGGTGTCTGAACCTTTCGTTAGAGGGGCTCACCTGCGCATCTCTGTATACCATTTCGTACTGCTGGATCATCTGCCTGCTGATCTGGCTGCCATGGTACACAATAGCATTCATCTCTGTCCATGTCCGGAATTCTCGCTCCCAGTTAGTGATGGTGGAAAGAGGGGCAATGATGAGAAAGGGGCCGTGGATTCCCCTGACAAAGATTTCTGAAAGGAATGCGATGGACTGGATGGTTTTCCCTAGGCCCATTTCATCAGCCAAAATACAGTTTTTTCTGCAGAGGGTAAGAAGTGTGTGTAATTCATTACCAATCTAGGGAAATCACAGAAGCTAGTTATAACTAAACCTCTGTCTGACCTTTGAGGTTAGTGAAAGCTTTATAATTTCACAGCAAGCAATTAAGGCTAGTTTTATAACTATTTATACTTTACCTATGCCAAATTTTAAGAATATTTATACAACAACGCTTTTAGAATAGAAACTAAAAATATTATAAAAAATATTAAGGGGAGAATGTCAATAACCCAAGCTGGATTATTCAAATTTTAATTTTTAAATTAATTTTTAAAGACAGCATATACACCGTTGTGTATGTCACTGCTTCCTCTTATCCTGGCCCCGGTGCTGTTCTCCATTTCCCTACAGAAGGCCTGTTTTTTCCTGTTTCTGTGTCACAGGTATCCAACTGTATCCAACTGTCCTCATGAGGGAACACGTTTCTCTAAGCCAGTTTTTAGAACTGTAAACTTCCTAGACACCAATGTAAAGATGGGACAGAGTCCCACTGTGTAGCCCCACAAGAGGCTAAAAACATTGCTATCTTCTGGAGGTAAGAAGCAAGAGTGGGGGTCCTGGAAGACAAGTTACCACATCTGGTCTCACTCCCTCACTGTTCAGACCCAAGACCTGGTTCAGCTGGGGAAGTTATGCCCTGGGCCACACTGTAAGTAGCAGAGGCTACAGTAGAATATTGGGGCACTTTTAATGTGTTTTGCATTACAATTCATTAACTGAATGGGATAAATAGCCAATCATAAGAAAATCTCAATTTATGTTTTCCAGATTCCATCTGGTTCCTTTAGATTCTAATAAGAACCAGAACAGAAATAAGCCACAGCTGAGTGTTACTGCAAAAATCCAGTACATCTATTAAACCAAAACAAATAGTGGAGTGAGTCTAGACTCTAGATCTGTTCTCTTTCACAGACTTAAATCAAGGAGCAGTGGGTATAACGACGTAAGACGTGTGGTGACACAAAACCATAATTCTAGAACTTGGGAGGAAGAAGGGGGTCAGGAGTTGAGTCTCCCTGATCATATCAGACCCTGTAGCAAAACACTGAAACTCAGCCAGCGTCCACCCTCATAGCTTTGCTGCTATCCTTTGGATCAGACCATGTCCTCTACCAAGGAACATCCAAAGATATCTACTCATTTCTCCTTTTGCTGTCTGTGAATGACTCCAAACTGCTCTATCACTCTTCTAAGCCTCAGTACACCGAGGTGAAGGCAATAAGGCAGTGCGTGAGCACCGGGCTCGGGAACCTCACCTGTTGTACCAGTTGAAAAGAAGCCAGTTCATCCCCTCGAGCTGGTACTCCCGCAGCCGGTTACTGTTCTTATACTCACGAGATGTCTCCAGTTTCTGCCATGCATCAGAGGCAGGTCGTTCCTAGGAAGGGAACAGAGGACACAGTGCACAAAAAAAGGTGTTAAACATAACACAAAAAAACCATGGGTAAGATAGTAAATCCCAAATGCTGTTCTAAGGACAGATTCAAATTGCTGTTATTTTTCTTTATGGTGCTACATTCTCTAAATTTTACCAGATTATGAATACTTCTCTAAGTTTACAGATAACAGACCAACTTACATCTAGTGTCAGACAGCATTGCTAGGCTCTTGGAAGCTGTTCTCACCTACACCTCAATTTCCCAACAAGCTTAGTTGAGTTTCATGGTTTCTCTAACAGAATTTCATTTTTGTTTTTAGTTTGTGTTACTGTATCAGCTCAGTAAAGGACATTGTGTAAAATGCCCATTGATTAGTCACTAAAGTTATCACATTAAGAAATAAAACCCTTTATAATAAAATTACAAATTTTTATATTCTTCTTAAATAAAACACAAGCATCCTTATTCCTTTATTTTGCTGTATGAAATACTAGTTTCTGAAACAGTCACCTTGTGAATACTACTAAGGCCACATTACTATATAAAATGTTTTAAAAATAAATTTATTATTTTAAAAAGTGTGTGGGTGTGTGCACATGAAAAAGTGCAATGCACAGGTGTCCAGAAGTGGTCGTCAGATCTATTGCAGAGTTACAGGTAATTGTGAACTGCCTAACAAATGAACCTGGGTTCTCTATAAGAGCAATGCATGCTCTTAACCCTCTCTCCAGCCCCTGCAACAACTAAATGTATAAGTAAATAAGTAAATAATGTGAAAACCAACAGAGGAAGTTATTATGTGTTCACATACACATAAGAAATGGCTTTGTGATTCTATCTTATTATTTTGTGTACGTTTAGAATCAAGCTTTTTAAAATTACTATTGGGATTTCAGTTAAGGTGATAGTGCTTACTTATTTGGAAGACTATTTAAATCTTTACATATTGAGATTTCCTATACACAAATTTTATTTATTTATGTTTCTTATTTCTTATTTACAAATAGGCACAGCTTTTTAGCTTATAGACAGACTGAATGTCTGAAGTGACATTTTAATCCTTAGCTATCAGTTAGAAATGAGGATACTAGATCTTTGTTTTTCTATATAGCAGTATTAGTCTATTGTTATTTACTTTGAATTACCACAATGGGTTTACACTTAGCACATGCTGCTAACTAAAGCTGAGCCATTTGCATGTAGTGTCTGAAAAATCACTTCCATGTTGTCATGCACACTTGCAGTTTAATATAAACTAAATATAAGCCATGGCCTTCCAGAAAACAGATGACAGCTCACTTACAGACAGTTCTGCTGTGTGAGACCAAGCACTTTCAAAGGGGAGAGGTGAATGTTATAACAGCACATTTTTAGCCATGGTTTCAGTCTAGAATTTTAAATGTCCACTTCAGTGGGAATAAGCTAGGAAGAAGGAAGAATACATAAAGGCCACTGTGGCTCACTAAGGAAACTTACAGGAGTTGTTGGAAGTTATGGAGAAAACTTATTGTGCCAATGCATTTTTCTTCTTAGAGAAAAGTCTGCGAACAAAGACATTCCTATTCTCACAAACTATCCTGCCCCTCTATAGAAATCACTTCCATAGCTTTCACAGGCATCCCGTCTGGATCCCTGAAGCCCATGACACTCAAGCCACTGGGCACCTTTACAAGGTAAGTGAAAAGGTTTTCTTAATGCTGTCTCTCCTCCAGTGACGTCATCACCTGGCTGGCAGCACTGCAGATGCCATTTGAGAGGGCACTCCAGTGTGGCAGCATTGTTCCCTGACCACTCATCACTCTGGACTGTCCATACCGAATGACCTGTCCATCAAGACAGGTAAGGTCTAAACTTCAAAACCCAGAGCAAGAGTCCTTTAGCCAAAAATACTATTTTTCTTAAGGTAATTTACTCCTCATTTATGTATAAAAAGATAGATTTAATTATATTATTAGCCACCATTTCAGTTTAGGATTTTTGGGATAAAATTTCAAAATGTACATTTCAGTAAGAACAAAAAAAACTAGGGAAAGGGGAGAAGTAAAAAGGCCACTGCTGCTCCCTGAGAGAAAGACTGACAGCCTCACAGCTGCAAAGCAGGGGAGGGAAGCCAGTCACCTGACACCTGAGAACCCTCTTCCTGCCAAAGACAGCCAGCCAGGCTGGAGAATCCACACGGGGGCTGTGCTGAGAGAACAGGTGGAATTCTGATGATTTGTGGATGGTAAATCAGCCCCAGAAGGGACTCCTACAGTGGCTTGTTATTGGCTGGTGCTGTTTTTCTCCATATGCATCTGCTCTTTTTAGAAGTCTATGTTCCTGGGTTAGGGACTGTATACTGTGTATTTTTTTTAAGGTATCATACATAATAAACCTTTAACAGAGGCTTAATAAATGACTGGCAAATTAAAAGTGGACAAGAATACATATAGGAGAGGGCTGAAAGGGAGTTAATCAACCATATAGATAACACATTATGAGCTGTGTGAGTTTCTAATCACAAGTCTGTGTCTTCAGATGTTTCTATACATTTTTATTTGCCATAATACCAAAACCAAACACTGACAGGGAGTTATGCTTAATTGAGTTTTTCTACCAATGATGCAAAATTAAGTAATTGGCTGTTTTTATATAAAAATGGCGATAAAACAAAACAAAATACCAAAAACAGATCACTAAAGCCTACAACCACTTTCTTCTTAACAGCTGATCTTTTTGAGATAGCTCTATCCTAACAAGGCTCTGATTCCAATTCTGCTTCTTTTTAATTGTTGATACTCCATGTTCAAATGACCCAGAATCAGAAAAGCCAACAATAAACCTATTTCAAAATGCTATGCCTTCTCTTTGAGGTTCCAGGGATCCATGAAGAACCATTAAGGGCCACTGACCTTAAGAATATTCTGGGGGGGGGGTAGTGAGAGTGGGTGTTAAAAACAGACCACTGAAAGAGCAAGAGATTCAAAATAGGGAGCTACACCCATATCTCCTCTGCACTCCATGTTACTGGTACCAAGAGACAGGTGCACACCAAAAATTTTTAGCCCACGCCCAAGCTTCTTATATGCTACACATGTTAGAACAGATCAGAGCAAGTACTGTGCGGGATGCAGATGAAGCTTGTCAAGGGGAGGGAGCATCAAAGGTTAAATACTTCAGAAGTCACACAGGAACCCAGTCAAATACCCATCATTATTACTAATCTCAAATTTTTAGATGTTATAAGAGGTGTGAGACAGACATGCTGATATATTACCATGTGCTTAACTTCAGGGAGAATTTGTAGAGATTCAAATTCTTTCACTTTTGCAGGATCCACATCTTCTTCTAGCTCCCACGTGCTTTCTTCATATGGCAGAGAGCACCATTTTACCAGGTAATGTGTTACTTCCTGGTGGGAAAATACAAGACACTTGGTAAAGTAGTCAACCGCTCTTTGTCAGCCCCCGAAACCCATACTGCATGAGAACACATGAATGCCATTGACACAAAGACCATTTGTTGACAAGACACACATGTGTGGCAAGAAGCGACAAGCTTTATGAAAGGCAATTGGCAACACCTACCTCCCCAGTTTCCGCATCCTTGGTGTGGGCCACCTCTAAGATACGATCAATTTCTATATAATCTGGATTGAACAAGTCTTCATCAGGCTGAGGTGAACAGAACAGAGTTAGGATGTGCAGTGGTCCTCAACTCTAATAACCAGTGCTTCACTTTTAAGTGGCCTCTACACTGGACTCTTCAGAAAACAGACTGAAGGTGTGCTTGAGAATAAGTCATCTCACAGACATTTATGAAAGACTGTCCTCAAATTCTGCTTTTCGTGACTAAATTTAAAGGTTTCAAACCATTAAATAGTTTGAAACGCGGCCAGGTAAGACCTTCTATAACAATATGGAAGAGCCAGGTTCAGGACTCCCTCTGTCTTATAGCTCGTTTTTCCCTTGGTGAATTGGAAGGATAATTTCCTTTTTGTAACACTGACAAAGTTCTAGTTCCTGATTTATGAGGTAGTTACACATGTTTTAGTTTGTAAAAATCATCTGGGATGTATACTTTGAATTTGTTCACATACTTACGCATATTATGTTTCCAAAGAGGGATTAGGTCATATTTAAAAGTGAATGTGTACCCCAAGTTCTGCAAAGTGCTTTCATTTAATCCTTACAGAAAGAAAGGTTCTACTAGTACTTTATGCCTGCACAATGGGAAAGATACTGGACAAAAGCTATGTATGATATTCATGTATGTATGCATTATGGTTTGAAATAATGAGCATGAAGATCATCAACCCAAAATTCAAATACTATTCATATTATAGGAATATTATTTATCATCTACCCAATATGCCCAATAGTTAAAAGATCCTTTTCACTATCACTCATGTTTTCTTCTATGATGTACTCCAATCTTTCAAAAGTCTATTCCTAGAACTAGAGATGGTTCCATGGCTAAGAGCACTGGCTGATCTCTCTGGAAGACTGACCCAGATTCAATTGCTAACACTCTTTCCTACCAGTACACACTTCTATTATATTATTCTAAGACACACTCCACACACTTTATTCTGTCTGACACCAAAGAAAAGACACTCCTTGGGACTGCATCAGAAAGACAGAAGACTGTTTCACTAAGTCTAGATTCCATCCATCCATCCATCCATCCATCCATCCATCCATCCATCCATCCATCCATCCTCCCTGAAGAGTATTAAACAAGGAACTGGGGTAATAAACACTGACCCATACATAGCTCCAGTGATGAATAAGAAAGACACAGGCTCTGTCTACCTCAAAGTGCTTAACACGGAAGAACCAGACATGTAATCAAGCTACTACATTGCAAATACTTGATAAGACAGAGGTGTTAAATAAATGTTCCAAGAAACACAGAACATACTATCCAACGGTTCACAACAATCCTCATTTAGTCATTGCCTTCCTTCTCCCAACTCTCTGTTTCAGAGGAACATGTTATTAAAAAAAACACAAACCAATTCTCATAAGCTTAGAACCAGCACAGAGTCTGGGCCAAACTGTCATTTTACTGGAAGGTGTGTCCCTGACTGAACCCAGGGTCTTCAACTAGCAAATGCCATGGCAGTGAACTCCATCTCCAGCACTAACTGTGAGGTTACATCAGAAAGATCAAAAGCTGATGTCATCCTGAAGCAACTTATCACTAGCAGAAGAGGACCATGGTCACTGGTGGGTGAATGAATGAGCAACCTACTATGATTGACGGCTGCTGAGTGCCCTCTTAGGTTCTAGTAAGACTGTATTTTAAAAAATAATCTTTATTGTCTGATTCCTTCAAAAGTTATTTGCATAAAACCATACATTACATATAAAAAAGAAAACAGTGTTAGAATTCCATCGACCAGAGAAAAATGATAGGATATTCATATATTGACTCAAGACATCTCCTATGTATTATGTTCTTATGCTTCTTTTCTCTTGCACTCCAGTAAGTAACTGTCCCATTTACTGTTTGGAGCCTATTTTGGTTTTATTTTTTTATTTTTAACTAACATCACTTTATGACACTGAGCATATTTCCAAATCACCAATAATTTTCTTTAGTATTATTATCAAATGTACAGTATGGCATACTACAGGATACATAACTTAGCAAATGGCAGTTAATCCAACATTGGATTTGCTTTTAATTTTTCACCACTATTAGCAACTTTTAAAATAGCCAATTCTGTGTACAAAGACTTGATGTTTTCTTTAAGGCACATGACAGAACCAGACTTCCCGAAAAAAGAACATGCAGATTTGGGACATCTGATGGGTCAGACCTACTCATGCTCACAGCCAGGACAAGCCACTGTCCCTTCCCTGTGCTCTTACCAATAATGGCTAATTACTTGTATAGCCTTAAATGCCTTTAAAACCTTCATACATCTGATAAATAAAAACTGTAAGATTTCAATTTTATTTGCACTTCTTTTGGTTTCTATGGGAGCAAACATTTGGGTATGCTTAATGACCAGCATTTCCTCCTGAACTCCCTGCATATTTGTTTACTTCTTTCCATTTCAGGTCTGGTACTTTTCTTATTAAAGCCTTTGGGCATACATCTATGTAGGCACTTAATTTACATGTATGTGTAAATATGAAGGTTCCTCTGTTAATCAAGAATATATGCTGTGCAAGTGTGCACATGTATGTAATTAGGGAAAATGCAAACATAAACTATACCTGTACTTTCTATTTACTTGAGATACTTGTGTCTACTGAGCCAAAGCCACTACAGATTTAACACTGAAACTCACTAGTCTTTTCTTGTGTTTTGAAATTCTCAAGCTTAATTATTTATTTTTTTCTAATATTTATAGCGTTTTGTTTCTGAATGTCTGCTGTTGGAGGAGGGCCTGTAACTCGATGTATACTGTTCTCATCCTATTTATTGTCCAAGGTTATGAGCTGTCAGTTTAGAAAGCTGTCAATTTATCAGCACCCATATCAGACTTGACCAATAGTGTGACACAGGACTTCAGTTTGAACTTAGAAACGTCAACCTAGGTATTTATTATGGAAAGAAAAGCAGCAGTGAAATGAGTTAATATATATTGTTTCACCTCAGTAAAAATGTGCTTCATCTGGGCCTGTTTGTTCCTAAATCGTTTGATCTTCTGTGCGATGCGGGGATCCTTTTCCAGCTCTTCCATTGTAGCCCATTTACAATGTAAATAGGAACTATCCAAAGACACACAATTGTGAGACAAACATAGCAAAATGTCATTAAAGTTCCAGTAAAAAGATGGTCATCCTTCATACACAGAAGCAGCAGCTGTCTGTTGTGGCACTGCTTAGAAAGGCCTTGTTTTTAGAGCAATTAATAGAGGATTAATTTCTAATCAATTTCTTTGCAATTCCACCAACACTGACTCAGAACAGACGAAGGGGCAGACTTATGGGGCAAACTACCAGTGAAAGTAGGCAGGTAGCAGAAAGGAGAGAAATGCAAGGGGAAAAATTGACACCACTGAACAGCTTTTTCACCGTGGGTGCACATGAGTAATACCCAGAGATATTTTAAAAATACTTTAGTTCTCAGGGCGTACTCTGACTATAATCCACTGCTCTTGGCTGGAGCAAGGGTTTTGGTAATTTTTAAAGTCTCCCAGGGGATTCTTTATAAACCCAGAACAAATAATATTGCCTAAAGTGAATTTGGCTTGGTCAAGGTCATGCCTTAGGGGCCAGTTTCTGAAAATATAGAAGATAATGCAGTGTCACTGGAAAGGAAGCTTTATTCATATAAAATTCAAATACAGGTAGAGTATCAAACACGTACAAATTTCTATACTTAACGTAGAAAAGCTCTAGGTCGAATGGAGGTTCTCCTGGGTGAACCTGTAACCAACAGTAAGCAGTTATCAGCCATACCTCAGGAAGGTCACTTATATAGGCCAAAACAAAACCAACCAATACCTATGTCTCATTTTAGGAGGGATTTCTGGGAAGAATTTCTATTATTCCAGGTCTTTTCTTACACGCTAACATCTCATCCTAATTCTAACTCTTAGTTTTCCAGAAACCCAATAGAGTAAAGGGGTACAAAGGGGCCTTTGCTGGCATCTTTTCAGTGCTCACATGGAAAGAGCTTTAAGTCTAGGCTGGCCCAAGACCCAGAAATATATGGACCACAGCCTGGTACAGAAGGAACTTAAGATCATCTTTTGCTGGCTTCCCCTAATATTCTCTCTCCACATGGGTAATAACAAGAAAGCCTACCCTGAAGGAAAGATAACCTACATCTGATTTGGCACCAACACACTGCCTCATGGAACTCGGTCATGCAGCTCTCTCTCTTGGGGGCCCCCAAGACAGCCCAAGACATCTAAAGAAAAGCCCCCAATGTTTCCTGTTAGGATTCCTTATCTGCCTCTTCCTGGCCCTCGATGACTTCTATTGGGCTACGACAAAGGGATAAATACCTTTGTTGGGGGAGGAAATTGTCAACTGAGCCACTTAAGACATTTAAGATTTTAGTGTCCTAAAAACCTTCACAAGGACAATGTTGGTGACAAGCTCTCACTGTATCTGAGGATGAACAGTTAGTTCTCCAGGCAAACTTTTCTCTACTATTGGTGGTGTCCAATAGCGACAGAGGAGCACTAAACAGGAACTACCCACCTCCTGCACAGTCTTGGATGCCAGGATCTTCTCAATGATGTTTGCATCATCTTCTGGAGGCTCCTGAAGACAGACATTAAAAAACGTTACCAGAAATAACATCTCAGAGAACAAGTCTAAGTGGAGGCAGAGTTCAGGAGTTCAGGATTTTGGAGTACCTGTATAGACTATTACCAGAATAGTTGTAATGCAGAATTTTTACTTTTCTGCTTTTCTGTGACGGCCACGTCCTCCAGAGTATATGATAATATAAATGACTATACTGAGAGCTGTCTTCTCACTCCTGAATTCTAAGGAAATATATTAAATACTGTACTGTTTAATATGGTATTAGCCATATTTCCCCTCATTAGCTCTTGAAATGTCATCTTTGGTTTCTAGAATGTAAGATATACCTAGGTAAAATTTTTCTTCAGATACCCTTCCTGCTTAAGGGTCACCAGACTGCACATCTATAGCTGATCTTGCATTAATTCCATTTTCAAATGTTTCGCTGCTCACGAGTCTTCTCTGCTTAGGTGTAGAGCCAGAAGTGCCTTCACACTGCAGCCCGCCTCTCTTCATGCTCTGCTCTTACCAAGCTGTGCTACGTTTAGAAAATTTTTCTTTGATGTCTTCATATTCACTAACCTTATCCTCAGCTGTATCTAACCTGCTTCTGAATCTGTCCATGTATCTTATGAAGTTATTTCATAATTCTAAATGGCTTACTTGTCCTAACAGACTCTATTGGAAATGTATGTTGACCAACTTTCCCATAACGTATCATCCACAGTTATTTTCAAATTCTCTTCTGGATACCTCACTAATTGTGCCATGTTTGTTTTCTAGGAACAACTACTTAATTTTATTCTATGTTGGACACTAAGGATAGTTCCAAGTAACAGTGTCTTATCACAGTGTTTCTTAGACACAGGAGGAAAGGGGCAGACAATGCCATCTGAGTCAGCTGAGTTGGGTCAGGACTGGGAAACTGTTAACATTTAATCCAAAAGAGAAAGGGGGGGGGGGAACCCAACATTCCTAAACCATTCAAACAGTTTTACCTACTCAAGAATGTGCCCGTCTTTCTGGCCAACCCTGATCCTCAGCTTCCAGAACTACTGCCTTCAGAGAAGACAGCCAATGACTGTGAGCTCACCTCTTCATTGCCCACAATTTCTAATTCATCTAATTTCCATGTCCATAGCTATCAGATGCCTTAAACAATATGCTTTTGCAACCATCCTTTTCTGATTACTGGCTTATTATGACCCATTGCACCTTATCCTGTATCATAGTTAGGTTTCCACTGCTGTGAAGATACATCATGACGAAGGCAACTCTTATAAAGGACAACATTTAATTGGAGCTGGCCATTATCACCAAGGAGTGAAGTATGTCAGCATCCAGGCAGGATGGTCCTGGAGAAGCTGAGAGTTCTACATCTTGTTCCAGAGGAAAACAGAAGACTATCTTCTAGGCAGCCAGGAGGAGGGTCTCAAAGCCCACCCCCACAGTGACACACTTACTCCAACAAGGCCACACCTCCTAATAGTACCACTCCCTGTGCCAAGCATTCAAACCACCACACTCAGCAGGGGAAATCTTCTGATATTCACTTACATTAACTAATAAAGTGCATGAGGTTTCAGTTTAAGGTTTCTTTCCTCTTTTCTTTCTTTCTACACTAATTTCAAAATTATCTCATCTAACCTCATGATTTAAATACTAGCTAGCTTCATTGTGGTGCTTGCCAAATTCACATCCAGACCAAAACTTTCTTCCAGACTGCAGACTCATATTCTAATTATTTGCCATCTTTACTAAGCTATCTTAAGGTATTCAAATATAAATTTCTGAAAACTAATCTTTGGTCTGATACAGTAACAAGTCTCCAGCTCTAAGTCCTGATGCCTCCTCAATCCACAGTTTTTTCTCATCTGAGTTAAAGAAAACTCTACCTTTTCCAGTGTTCAGTCCCAGAATCCCGATGCAATCCCTGACCGTGTCCTCTCCACACGCCCATGTGGAGTGGTCTGGAGTGGTGTCCACAGGCTTACACCCAGGCATGCTAAGTGCCCAGACTGCACTACTTGGGAAGCTGGAAGGTATGGTCTTAGAACCTTTTCTAAGTGTGTGACCTTTTTAGGAGAAGTGTGTTGATGAGAGTGGCAGGCCCAGTGTCTTCTCTGCCTGCTGCCACGACATTAATGGACTAACCCTCTAAATCATAATCTGTTCAAGATCTGTTAGTACACATTAGCAGGAAGCACTGACTGACACACACACACATATTGAAAAAAAATGTTTTCTTTTTCTACTATCAACTGCTTCAAATATTCTTTTATTTTTACCTACAAAAATAGGTAATATGGTTTCTAATGACAAGATTCTTAAGAGTATTTTAGTAAGATCAAAACTAAGGGCATATTAATACATGGATGAGAAAGACACAGGACTTTACTCTTAGAAGGTATAAAACATTCACAGAATATAAAAACATTCAAGTTAAAAGGGGTTGGGAATTCAATTCCAATAAATATATATTCTTTTTTTTTTTTTAACCAGTTGAGGTATCGGCACCAGAAGAAATGATGTTATAACAAGATATTTAAGACATGACCAACACTCAGGTGAGAATAAAAAGAAGTATTCTGGCTATGCCTTCTCTCTGTTCTATCAGAATAAAATTATTATATACCTCTTATTTGTCTGATTTTTTTCAGTTTTGCTATCCATATGAACATTTTCAAATGACAAACTTTAAACAAAACACTGAAAGACAAGCCAAATATGGTGGCACACACCTATAACTCCCGTCTTCTGAGGAGGATGAGGCAGGATTATACATCTAGGCTTGTGTTACACAGACTCTCAAATAACAAAGAACAGGGTTTTCTTTTTTTCTTTTCTTGCCGCCCATTTTAATAAAAAGGAATTTTAAAATGTGTATTTCTAAAATACTAAAGAAAGAAGGAAATGAAATATTGGGATCTTTCCCCGTCAACTGAGTTTGTATATAAGCAAGATCACGTGTGTATAAACATTCAGTGTACACAGATACACAGATATAAACTAAATCTGTCTGCCAAACACTCCATAAAAACCCATCTGCTCTTAAATGCTTCGTTTTCTCAAATGCTTTCTAAAATGTTTTTTAAATGCTTTGTTTTTAGAGAAGACCGTTTGAATTCAAATACTGTGTATTAGAGACTCATGTCATTTAGAAATTTCATTTACACAAAAGAAAATCCCCCAAATTTAAAATCTCATTTACTCCCACAACTAACCATGCCACTTAATTTTCTTTAGCTAACTATAAACACAGGTCTAAATGGAAGCTCAAGTTCTCAGCAAGTGTTACAGAGCTCTCAAAAGTGGTTCTGAGCCGGGTCCTGTCTCTCTAGCAAGCTCAGCACAGGAAGACATGATGAACACACTTGTTTTAGGACATCTCATCACAAATGCTTAGTGTGGTGGCAACTACAAGTCCAGTCTGAGTTTACAAAGTAAGAACAGTTTGGATTCTGGACTAGGCAAGGGTCTAATTAACCCCAGTGGCAGATGGGACAGTATGTCAGGATGGAGGAAGACAGAGTGAAAGGAGTCCAAGGATAACTTCTTAGAATCTCATCTAGAAACACAGAAAGGGAAATGAATGAGGGGGTACTTGGACACATCAAAAAAAAAAAAAAAAAAAAAAAAAAAAAAAAAAAAAGTAAAAAACAAAAAACAAAAACAAAACAAAACAAAACAAAACAAAAAAAAACCAAGCTGAGTTTTGTCTGATATCAGCAGTTAGGAAGTAGAGACACAGAATACCAGCAATTCCCCTGGTATTGGGGGAAAATCAGTTTGGGGTTAGATTGGTAAGGACAGAGAGTTGCAGCAGAGAATTAAGAAAGAATGCTGCGGTGATTTGAACACTCACCTGAGCATAGGCTAAGGGCAGAAAGCAAGCATGAAGAGTACATGCATGGAAACTGGTTGTACCCAATCAATGAAGAAATGGAGGGACAGGAAACCGTCAAAGCTGGTTGTCTTAATTAGGGTACCTATTGCTGTGATGAAACACCCTGGCCAAAGCAATTTGGGAGCAAAGGGTTTATTTGGCTTTCACTTCCATATTGCTGCTCATCACTGAAGTCAGTCGGGACAGGAACCTTGAGGCAGGAGCTGATGCAGAGGCCATGAAAGTGTGCTGCTGACTGGCTTGCTCCCCATGGCTTGCTCAGTTTGCTTTCCTACAGAACCCAGGACCACCAACCCAGGTGACCCCAACCCCAATGGGCTGGGTACACTCCCATTAATTGCTAGTTAAGAAAATATCCTATAGGTTTACCTCCAGCCAGACTTTACTGAGGCATTTTCCCAAGTGAGGTTCCCTCCTCTCTGATGACTAGCTTATGTCAAGTTGGCATAAAACCAGCCAAAAACTCTGGCTGAGTTGGACTAGTACACAGAGGGTACACAAGAACAGTAACACCAAACAGTAGCAAGGGATCTGAAGGCCAAAGTGACTGTGGTATAGTAAAAAGTATAGGAGAAATAATGTGCGAGGAAATGGGGAAAACACAGACCTGGCAAAACAAAATAATCTTTCTTGTTTTTAAATCCAGGAGTCAAAACAAAAAGAAAGCAAAGCTATTTAAATAATGAGTTTGAATATATTTACTCATTAAATACATATATACATAAAATGAAATATATGTATATATTAACTACTAACACAAAGTTGTACCTAAGTGAAAATTATGAAAAATTAAAAACTGATCCTGTTTGCAAAAGTTTATAATCTGATTAAGGGGCCAAACAAGAGTGACACTAAAAAAGTATAGCGAAGGCAATGAAAACCCATCCAAAGCTGATGGTTCCAAGGTTCCAGCTGACAGCACTGCAGATAAACACAGCTGTAACATTATAAAGCAGAAGACAGAAGGTGCTGTGAGAGGTTTCAGCTCAGAAGGCTCCTAGGGCTTAATTTAAAGATACAAACCTGTCTCCGAAGTAGCTCACGGTTTACAAGAAACAGTGAGATAGCAGGTATTCAAAGGACAGTGACAGGGCTAACTATACCAGAGTGTTCTGGCAGCAGAGCGGGCACATCTGTAGCTGGGGAGGGGGCATCCTCAAAAGGGAAAAGGAACCCAGCCTGCTATGCATGGGAAAGGCCAGAGAAGGAGACTCCAGCTTGCAAAGCATGGCAAACGCCAGAAAGGGAGGGCACTGAAGAGTGCAGTCAAGATGGGCACAGAGAGAGACACGGGTGATGCTATGAGCTGATGCTTCATTCAAATTAAAGCCTGTTTGCTCCAAAAGATGAAATCACACAAATACTCGGGAGGCCAAAACTGAGACAGTCTTGAGCAACTAGACAGATGTCACCGAGCAGGCTTTTATTTATTTATTTTTTTTGGTAATGCTGCCCCAGCTGTTCTATAGACTAGGTTGGCTTCTCAAGTGCACCACCACAATAGCACTTGAAGGAGAGAGGAAGCGCTCACCTTCCTTAATGATTTGCATTGAGGATTGTCCAGAATTCTAGAAAGGATACATGCATTAATGCTTTGTGTTAGCTTGGGAAACTGGTTCAAACCCCAAGAACTCTGCATGTAAAAACAAATGTGGAGGGAGCATTCTGGTTCTGTAGTTGCTAGGTCTCTAAGTTTAAAACCTCTCAATCAGCTGCCCTCTCAAGACCTGGGTATCCTAGTCTAGGCTTTGGACTCTAGACAGTCACACAACTGCAACTCTGAACATCAAAACTGGTAGAGCACCAGGCTTTTTGTTATTTAAATTTTGTAAAGTTTAGGGACATAACTAATACAAGCTCAAATTCTATCTGTTTCTCTGCATTAAAACTCTTCACTATATACTTAGAAAAGACTTATTTATGAGATCATGTCAGATTAGCAATGGCTACCTTCAGGACGTCAAGAAATACCTAAAATATGGTAAATGGCCCAGGATAAATGACTTCTAGTAGGAAATAAAAACCCCTGTAGTGTTTTAGCTACCAATTAAACCATAAAACGTTCAAGGAAAGTCTAATGAAGCAACATATTCCTAAGACTCCAAATAGTTTGCAGGAACAAATACATCAAAATATCATTCCTATTAATTAGTATGTTCATTAGTTGGATAACCCTTAGCAGAAAATGAAATGAACTATGTAGCTCAGTCCTGGACCACTCACTGCCTCCTTTATTAATGGTTAAGGTACTATGTGCCTGCTCCTTGCTGCTTTCCTCATGAAGACTGAGGGAAATATAGTGAGGTAACATGAGGATGCTTTAGGCTGGAAGAAAGGTGGCTGGAGACCAGGCATCACCACCCTCTGTGCACCCACATGCGTCTGGGGAGCCTTGCTGCTACTCTGTGTGAGCAGGAGATTCTGCCAGTCAGCACCAGGGCTTTAGAACTGCAGACAGCTCGTGTCCCAGAATGACAACTCCCCTCCTGCACCCACAGCCCAATCCTCCTTTCCCTTTCTTTTCTTCACTAAACTTGAAACTTGGCACAGACCTCCTCAATTAACCCCATTTTACTTCGATGTCTGCATCACGTCCCTGTAGCTGAAACCAATTAAGAAACCTCAACTGAGAGGTGCAGGACAGGGAGGACAGAATATGAATATGGATTTTAGTAAATAATAATTCAGGAAGATCGGAGGGGGGTGAATTAGCCACGTGGAGGTTAGGCAGTGGCCCAGCCATTGAGCTGTTTTAGGCATATCAAAATATAAAGTTGTATGTGTCTTTCGTTCGGGAACCCAGAATACTGGGGCAGGTATTGATGAGCACCACTGCCACCACTGCCACCACTGCCAGGATCACCTGAGTAGCATTCACTGGGCACAGCTCCAAGTCCCAATGCCATCATTCTCCTCAACAAATGCTCCCCAAAAGGGCGTCAATGCACGTGAGATGCAAATGAGGTCATTTTCTCCTCTGCTTTCACTCACTGATACCCTCTCCCTCTAATCTGATGCACAGTGTGGCTCCTGCCTTTCAGCTGTGTCAGTACTTCACAGACCACACCCCAGCAGTCAGCCATGCTTATCTCTACTGTAAATGTCTCTCGGGCCCTCAACTTGTAAATGAACCCTTACATGTACCAGCTTCTGTGTAGTCACTATACCTAGTACACACTTGTAGGCTACACTAACCACAGTGTTAGTAAAGCTTTATGTCTTCTATTGGACAAAGCTCTGTGGAGCAAAGGATCATCTGGATACTTAGATCTCTATCCCAGACTCTGGCCTTGTAGCAGGCTCACAATTTGAGACCATTTGATTTCATAATCTAAGTAAGTAGTTACTACATTTAATTTAAGACTTGCTCTAACATTTTTTCTTTCATTATTTTATAAGTGTTTGTCTCCACGCATATTTTTGTACTATGTGCTTGCCTGCTATCCAAAGGGGTAAGAAGAAGGTGCTAGATCCCCTGGATGTAGAGATGTTTATGAGCCATCATCCAGGTGTTGGAAATCAAAACTAGGCTCTCTGGAAGAGAAACCAAAATACTCTCTAACTACTGAGCCACCTCTCCACCCCCAAGACTCTTACTTTTAAGGAATTATATGTTAGATGACATCTGTGTGGAGGTCAGTCAGCACTCTATGGGAGGTTGCTCTCCTCTTCCACCATGTGGGTCCTGAGGACTGAACTCAGGCTGCCAGTCACAGTGGAAAGTGCTTTTACCTACTTAGTCCTTTTGGAATTTTTTTGGAGACAGGGTCTGATTCCACAGCCCAGGATAGCCCAGATGTCACCCTGTGGTCCAGGCTAGCCTCAAACTAATTGGTGAGTCTCTTATTTCAGCCTCTAGAATGTCAGAATATAGATGTGATTTGTCATACCCAGCAAGAATTTTATATTCTAGTGATTAAAAAAAAAAAACCTTAGAGTAAACACATTCCAATAAAATTATCAACTGGTTATGCCATGAAGGAAATACACAAAAAATAATCATTGGGATGAGTAACAGGTTCTATTTTAGATAAAAGAGGCAGGAAAGATCTTTCCACAGGGACTGCATTTTAGGTGAGAACTTAGGTGAGGGTGGTCCACTTATATAAAGTGTTGGTAGAGAGCATGAAGGCAAGCCAGCACAGGTCAAGGCTGTAGATGGGGAGACGGCATGGCTAGCCTTTCAGCTGGAGAGCAACAAGAGGGAAAATCCCCAGCAGTGTCTAGACTGCTGTCTAGTACAGTGAAGAGTGTGGTCACGGGGGTGCTGTTGAGGAGACTGAGTTTTATTTCAAGTGCAGTAGGAAGCCACTGAAAAGTTACCACCAGAGGTTAATGTGATCTAACTTAGGCTACAGTGAAGAGCCACAGAACAACTCAGTCAAGTGGGTGAGGTCATGCAAGGGCTGTACCTCAGCCTGCCAGGCCAGAGTGGAAGCTGAGAGTGCGGATGTCCGGCCAGCTCCCAGAACGGCGATTGTTTCCCCATCGTCATCCACCACTTTGAAGTCCAGATCCTCGTTGTATTTTCTGCGTTTTACTTGCCGCCCCGAGCGCCTTTTCTGCAGAACAAACACACTCATCAGAGCTGCTGTGAATCAAAAGCAAACACTTTCAGACAAACACCATCGTCTACACTTAGTGACAGTATTTTTTTTTCAACTTCCCAAAGGAATCTTCTATGCTTTTAAAAACTAATTTAACACAGCATGGGAGAAAGTAATGATATCAATCTCTGAATTGTCTGCAGAGTCAAGGGAGACGTATTTTAATCATCATGGTAATGCTGTGTTGCCCGTGTCTGCTTCTCCTTCTCCCCACTGTGCACTGAGCTGGACTGGAGGAAAGGAGGCGTATCAGGGCACAGGTGTTGTAGTGCAAGACATCAGTCAGTGGTGATGAGTGTGTACGCAACAAACACACCTGGGAACAGCTTCAGAGAACTGGCTCAATTATTGGGGTGGGGGTTGAGAAAGGGGTATTTATGTCCCTAGGGAGTTGCCCAGGGTCTCTGGGGCCAGGGCAGGGGTGCTGGAAGATGCTTCATCTACATACTCAGGGGCTGTAGAATCCAGGGGTATCTGAGGGAGACCTTACATGGTCAAACAAGGAATGAGGCCTGCTACCTATGCGGGTGTTACTAGGATTGATGGTGGCGGAACCAGCTTTATGGAGCCGGGTTGGGAGAGGGGAGATAGCCAACACCTGCTGTCCTCCTGTTTGAGGTATTTGGGGCTGCAGCTCCTTAACCGTTCCTTAGTAACACTGAGTCATTACAGTCCCACAGTGATATTTTTAATTCCTTTCTGGGGATTCTAGTCCCTAGCAACAAGGATGGGAAGTGACCTCTCAATTCTGTCTTTGAGATCCACTAAGATTTTCTTATACAGTGCTAGTCTTTACTTTTTTTTTTTCTTCAAATTCACATAACCATCATGTATGTAGTGTGAAAAATTAATACTAATTTTATTGGGACTTAGACTGAGAATTTCATACACCTAAAAAGCAGAGATCTTAACTGTAACAAATTGTAAGTCACTGTGTGAGGAGGCTTCTAACTAGGCAGCTTACAACTCTTAGGCAGAGCACATGGCAAAGCAATACAGTCATGTCTTCAAACAGAAACAGTAAAAGCTCCACCTCTGCTTAACACGGGTCCAAGCAGCAGGAAACTAGTCACACACAGCACATCCCCACAGACTCAAACTTTAAATACAACAGGCCAAACAAGGTAAGCAAAACCTCAGTTGCTTTTCTTCTGAAAGACTGTCCGTGACATCTCTGTGTGTCACTATCACTTCTTTGCCATCTCGCCTCTACAATGTCTAATATCATTTGAAGGATCCATCTTCTTAAAGATTTATTTATTTTATGTATATGAGATCTCTCCAGTCCCATTTGAGGGATTCTTAAAAAAACAAGTGAAACAAAAAACTTTTTCCTCATTTCCATCTAGAAATAATCATACATAACTGCCCAATGCCATCAACTCAGTCCCTTGCTTTTCTGCCAGCAGTAGCCTAACAGCCACTAATTCTAGCTTACAGACTATGCAGTGACTTTGCGGTGACAGTAGTTAGTATGCGGACTTATGAAGACTGATGTTACAAGCCAATGCCTGTCCAGAGCAATCGTCAATGAGAAACTCTAGGGGACCTACCAGCGTGGTCTTACTCTGAATGGTGCCCCAGTTCAGATGCCCTACTGTGGATAATGGAGGAAACTGTGCTTTCAAATGTTATAATTCAAGTCCTAGAGAAGGTACCTCAACTTAGAAAAGAAAATCCCAGCATGTCAAGGGCACTCTCTGACATACTGTTAGGTACTAAGATTGGTACTGTCTGTATGTTTGGAAACTTCCCTCATTATTCTGGTGTGTGTGTGTATGTGTGTGTGTGTGTGTGTGTGTGTATACATATATACATACATAAATATATAAATAAAATTTTTGTATGAGGATATCATGTATAACCTGGCCTAGTACTCAGAGCACTGCATGATAAATAGGTCTCTGAACTTTATATAGCAGCTTATTTTTTAATAACTTATTTAACTTATTTTTTAACAACTAACAACTTATTTTTCCATATCAACTGCCTCTGAAGACTATATGAAATACACTACCTTACCAGACAGCAAACACACTAAATTCTGGGAGCTTACTAATGTATCTGTCAGACCTGGAAATGGCCTGTGTGTGGTCTGTGTGCTCAGTCAGTAAGCTGCAGACAGATCAGCATGTAATCAATATCAAGACCAGTCCAGTGGCCATAACCTCTAGCAGGTCCCCAGCCACAGATGTACCTGGCTGTCTGCAGACTCACTGGGCTCCTCGGGACTCTGCAGAGATGAGTTTGGAAGACTCTGGTCCAGCTCTAAACTCTCCACGGTGGTTTCATTTTTCCTTTTTCCTTTCTTCTTTCTCTCCACTGGGGTTGGTCCTTGCTCCTTGCTACAAGACATTCAGAATTAAAACTGTTGGGCAGTTTTGAAAACTCATTGTTAAGGCTATAAAATCATACCCTGGAATTCCAGGACCAACATGGACTTGTGCCAGAAATGTAAAGAAATATGAGAAGAAACACCTGCATGGGCTGAGGTAGAATTCACTTTATTCGTTCCCATGAATAAATAAATAAATGCCATGCTATGATTAATGTTATAGGAACAATAGGAATTTCTCTAAAACCTCACTTTGAATTTAAGCCAAAGTCATAACTAGGAAGTTTGATTGCTTCATAGACATTAAGAATCAACTTTCCTCTATGGTACATGGGAAGAACGAGCTCTGTGATCTGTCGTCCTCTTCTTTTGAGCATGTTTTATATAAAAGGCCCAGAGTGAGTACTAGGGACTCAAAACAAGTACTGCTCTTGCCTTTGTGAGCACAGTAGAGTTCCTATAACCACAGCCCAGGATGGCATATAGAGGATTCCTCGGAGGTGGGCAGTATAATGCAAGGACCCACCAAGGCCCTGACACTTGACAAACACCTTGGAAATACTTTAAGTACTGAAACTCTATTTCACCAAAGTCAGTGTTTAATTATGGTACCAAACTTAGAACTCATGTATCCCTCTTGTCCTTCCCAAATAATCTGATTAGTTTCTGCATTCCTGATTAATATTATGCTTTATATACACAGTAAGCACTCAGTAGTTAAGCAAGTCTTAACATTTTTAAGGAACGGATAGCTACATTAATGGATGGATATTTGCAGAGGCTGGAGAGATGGCCCAGGAGTTAAGAGCCAGGCTTGGTTTCCAGCACCCACATGGAGACTCACAACTATCTGTAACTCCAGTTCCAGGGGAGCTAACACCATCTGCTGGCCTCTGGAGGCAATGCACGCATGCGGTATACAGACAAGTACACACAAGAATGCTCTTATTAATAAATGTTTAAACGATTTTCTTGTAGTTGGGGAAATCTTGGAAAGTTTACTTGAACAAAGGAATAGAAAGAGACACAGTAACTGACAATGACTGCCACTATCCTTACGTGACAGCACGGAAGGCAGAGCTCCACGCCTTATCTCCTTTATATACCACACACTATCAGGCAGGGAACAGGTTATTCTCATTTACTGTGAGGAATATGAAGGAATGAGACTAAATGAAATTTCAAGTTTCAAGGCTAGAAGGCAGTGAAGACAGTTTGAAGCCAGGCAGATTCTGTACATTCTTGGAGAGTCAGCATGGCGTTCTTCGGTAACAACAGCTGTGTGGCTAGACGGCAGTGCAAATGCAGGAACACTACATGAGAGAGCTAGAAAAAATGTAGATTACAGGCCAGAGCTTGACTTGGCACTGTAGGAAAAGGGGATATGGCAAGAGGATAGGACACCATTGCTAGATACAGCCAATGAGGACTCAAGGCTAAGACTGAGCTGAGAGAATCAGAAGAAATAAACAGTAAGCCCGAGCCAATGACAGAATGTGGAGGTCAAGAAAAGACTGACAGTGTGGGTACTCTCCATTAGGAGAATCAGCTAATGTGGGAGAGGCAAGGGCAAGTGGTGTCTGGAGTCAGCACAGCACACCACAGCACAGAGCACAGCACAGCACAGCACACACACCACAGCACAGCACAGCACACAGCACAGCACAGCACACCACACAGCACAGCACAGCACAGCACAGCACACCACACAGCACAGCACAGCACACCACACAGCACAGCACAGCACACCACACAGCACAGCACACCACACAGCACAGCACAGCACAGCACAGGGTGCCTGTTTACAAAGCAGTCTCAGAATGCTGGACAGAACATTATCCTTGACTATCCTTTACTACTCAAAGACCCTGCAACTAAGCCAGTACAAAGTCAGTCCAGTTTTGATGTCCCAATGCTGAAAACTGGTCTGTTTACCTCCTGGAAAAGTTCACAACAAAAACTATTTCAATCCAAACCAAGGATGTGAATGAAACACAATCCTTTTAGAGGATAATAGACTTTAATAAAGGATTTATTAAAATCTAGCAAGAGAATCAATTTTAAATTGTAAAAATTCTTCCAGGAGTTCTTCCAATAGATAAATATGAGAAAGAGGACTTTTGTAACACTGCAAATGGGATTTTTAAATAGAACATAAAGAATATATTCCCTGAATTCATCTTCCAGGATGATTCTAGACAAGATGCATTTTCCCCTTTGTAGTAAGTTTTAAAAACCTCAGGCTTAGGGGTTTATCATCAAAATATTTTATTAATAATTTCTGAGTTTCTATTATTTCTAGATAGATTTGGTCCATGAATACCTGTTTATAGCTCACAGGATTATACACAGCGTTTGCTTCTGTAGGATGTCTACAAAACTGGAGTAACAGGAATGAGCACAGTCCCCAGGCAAGGATGATGCACGAATTGGTGAAGCATTCCATACTTTCAAAACCGAGAAAAAGATCTTTCATAACATCCAGCTATAATTTCGGAGACTGCCCCTTAAGAACTCCATATCCTAGTGCAGAGACTTATTCGTCCATGGTCACTGTTGCTGTCTTCAAAATAACTAAGAAATGAAAGCAGCAAAGATGCCCATCTACTGAAGGATGGGTAGTGAGATGGGATGGGGCACTGACTGAAGCTATTTAGGTCCAGAAAGACAAATATCACACATTCTATTTCATATGTGGAGCTGAAGCTTTGAAGTTAGGAAGCTAGAAAGAAGTCACAAGGTGGACAACCACAGCAGTGTGAGTGGGAAATAATGAGTAGGCTAAGTTGGGGACAAGGACGAGACAAAAGGACAGAAGGGAGGAGTCAATAACATTAAAGATGTTTTTAAAAGCCATATAAAAACTGACTTTGTGTACATGCATATGTGCGTGCGTGCGTGTGTGTGTGTGTGTGTGTGTGTGTTAAAAATAAGAGAGCAACTGATAGGGTATCCTAATAAGAAGATAAGCAATAGGTCACTAAACAAAAAGTTCAGTGACAGCTATGGAATAAGCCCCTGCTTGTAGTTCCTCAAGAGGAGCTCAGAGACCCCACTTCTGTGATCGACGCAGTAATGACCAGCCTGCCTGCCCAGTGGTACAACAGTGGCATAGATGTTATGGGGAAACCAATGGCTTTCTAACTGGAGTTAAGGCTGCTTTCCAGGAAGAAACTCATGCCTGATACTATAAATCTGGCTAAGAACCATGGCTGGTGAGGTCACATACCTCAAGGGAGAGCCTGCCTTCTAAATACCCATCCTTATATCCATGTTTTAGTACAGCTTTAACCCCTCATTAGAGTTTTTCCCACCTCCCAGCAGATGATGGATCATTGCAGACCATGCTGCTCAGGTTTCCCATGTATGTTAGGCATTTGAACTCAGGTCTTCATGGCTGCACAGTGAGTATTCTTACCCACCGTGACAACTTCCCTGCCCCCAAATAACAAATAACTTAAAAAAATTTAATAGTGTGTGTGTGTGTGTGTGTGTGTGTGTGTGTGTGTGTGAAAATAACTTATTCTGGCAACAAAAGGAAATTTAATTTTATAATAAAACATTTATCTACTGTAAGAACACACCCACTAGGCATTTATAATACTTAAGGAACTACCAACATATAAACTATACAAATTCTAAACCTATCTTTCTTGTGTTCTATATGGTTGAATGAACTAAGACAGACTTTTTGGACTCTTTATTTCCTGTAGTTTTTATTAAATGACTTTTCAAGTAGACACAAATTACAATATTAAGTACTGAATAGACAGGCTTTCTTATATTGCTCCCCTAACCCCACCTCAGCTCCTAGGTGTTTCTGAGAAAAACATGTCAGAGTTAGCGCTGCTCTGGAGATGAGAGGATGCATGATGTGTCACAGAGCCACACGATACAGGTCTTACATCACACTGTGCCCATCCATTTGAGCTCCTAACCCTGGTCATAGCATCCAATGACAATCAAAAGCTGAGGAGTCCAGCATGGGACCATCATTCCCCTGGAGGAACAGCTCCTACGAGAAGAGTCTCACCTCACATCCCCTCAGGCTTTGCTGCCAAAACACAGACACTACCCTGAAAGACTCATTTGCACATTTCATTCAGCTTTCATAGTACCCACATTTAATTCCATCCATAAATAGAGAACAGATTTGGCACAGAAAATAAGGACACTGGTTAAAAGGCACTTGTTTTGGTACAGATGCAATCTGCTATAGACAAAATGGAGCCAGATTTGCGCTGCCTTGGAGGCTGTAACTGTTAAATCTGCACCACTGAAACAAAGACCAGCATAAGTTGGTGACAATAAAATAAAAACTGAAAGAAATCACAAACTTCTAAGATGAAGACTCAGTGTTTTACCAACTAAAAGCAACTTAAAATAGACAGTTTATCGAAGGGCTTCAAGTGTACAGTGAAGGCAGTTTTATGCACACATCCTGCTGCTGACAACACCTAACTCAGACCTTTTGCCAGTTGCTCTTGACTGTTTAAGCAATGGCTACTGAAATCTTGGTACAAATTACTAAATTCAGCTCTTCACATTACTCTCTTAGACCTCTCTACTTACTCAATGTATTTTATTATTGTTGTTTAATGTTTAATTTGGCCACTTTTTGCAAGTGCCATGTCTTCCTATGTAAAGCAGGTTTGCCTGGTAATCTTCCTGCCTTGGCCTCCCAAGTCCTAGAGTTTCAGACATACGCCATAATGCCTAGATTCCGATGCTGATGCTTTAAATAAATTGTTTTATAAATTGTTTTCTGAAAGTTTCTTATTCATAAGTCACATGACAGCTGATACAGTGGAATTTAAGATATCTCCAAAGTCTGCGTTGTCACAAGTCCCGGGGTTCTAAGCTTTCTAGAAGAAACCAACACAGATGAGAAGGCAGCCAAACATCTGAAGCATTACTAAGCTTATAAAAATCGGCTTTAGGGTGACAAAGCAAAACAAACTGGGAGAAAGGCTGAAGCAGAGAACAGGAGCTGAGCAAACCAACCACAGCACTTCCTCTTAGCCTTTTATACTTAGCTGATATTAAATACATCAATTTAAATATGACTGACCCCCAAACCCCAGCATGATGAAATTTCATCTGAGACTACATTTTTCAAAGGATAGTTGAAGAACCTGTTACACTTTCAGGACCTTTCTTAGGGCTCCTCTTAAGAAATCATCTCTGGAATGTGGTCAGAGAATTACTTTTCATAAGAAGCTATCCCAGTTTTCCCTGGACATAGTGAAACCTGCGAGCAGGAGAAAAATGTAGACAATCCTCTGCTTGAGCCAGCATACTGATTAATTTCTTGCTTTTCAAAGATGAAGACTGGAGAGAACTCAGAGGGTAAGAACACACATTTTGCAAGCATGAGGATCTGGGTTTGAATCCCCAGCACCCACATAAAAGCCAGGCATGGCTGTACCTGCTTTTTAACTCCAGCATATGGAGGCAGAGAAAGGGGGCCGAAAAGGCCAGACAGAGTTCTGGGAGAGACCCCCCCCACCTCAAGTCAATAAGGCAGGGAATGACAGAGGAAGACAATTGTCATCTAATTCTGGATTTCATGTGTGTGGGCACAGATCTATGTACTTGCACACTCAAGGGCATATACAACATATATACACAATACACACGAGGGGGGGAGAAGAGAGAGGGAGAGGGGAAGAGAGGTAGAGACAGAGGGGGAGAAATGAGCTGTTCTGACATGTAGAAATTTCAAAGCTAGGCTCTTCCCTTAACCAACAACAGATCCATACCCAAGTTTCTAAAAGTAACCTTTAGCTCAGTCCGAAAGCCTGGTCTCCTGTTCAAAAGTAGACAATTTAAAGAGTCTTCAGGTACTCACTTCCTCTGTACTGAATGGAATGCCAGAAAACCAGGACAGAATGTTGGACAGGCTGTACTTTGCAGAAGGAAGCAGACATCTCCAAGAGAAAGTCTCTTATGAAAAAGAAAGTTCACAAGGACATGGTAATAAATGTAAGATGCAATGCTGCCATTAAGAACAGCACCTACTATACCATGAACTATTTTCTAAAGAAACCTTTCTCAGTCACTAAAATCTGGCTTCCTCCAAGGAACTGGAGATCTCTTATCAATTTCATGATTCCACAGGATCCAACAGCTTTTTCCAAGTGTTCACATGTACAGCACTGTGTGTAAAATTGTACACACATACCTGTGTATATTTTCTTACAAAAGTAATTCTAATCCTCCTTGGAATAAAACAACAATGATGATGATGATTAATAATAATAATAATAATAATAATAACAAGTTATAGTAAATGAAATTTTAATTTCAGAGTCTATGACAAAGACGAACTTAGCTTCCTGGAGGAAATTTTCTTGTGTAAGTTTTATATCCTTAAGGGGGGGTCAATAAAACACTCAGAAGAATCTGAAGGAAGGAGAAAAACATTGTTTAAAGAAGGCTTTCCTTACTTTGGAGTTTTGATTTCTTATCCTGAAAGCCACAAATATTACTCACTATTAGTATCAATCTTAGAGAAGGTTACTAGTTACTACAGTCTATTCAGCTCCAGGACACATTCAACGGTTACCTGCTACCTCTCAAAGCAAATGAAATCATTAAAAAAATAAAGAGAACCATTTTATTCCTTCAAAGAATACTACTGAGTATGTAAGGTAAAAAGTCTGTGGAAAAGGGGCTAATCCCACAAAATTTTTTGACAAGGGATTTTTCCACTTTCATTTTTGACCTTAGTCATGGGAACCTGAAGATCTGACAATGAGGTTCATCAGTTTGTTGTCCTGGACAAGTCACATCTTTTATTACTATTTCTTAAAATTTTTTATTTTTTAAATTATGTGCAGCATTTGAGCACAGGTGCCCAAGGATGAAAGAAGAGGGAGTCACATCCCCTGGAGCTAGAGTTACACACAGTTGTAAGTTGTCTGACATGGATACTAGGAACTGAAGTAGCATCCCTTGAAAGAATAGAGTGGTATGAGCTTTTAACCTCCGAGCTATCTCTATTTCAGAACTATCTTTAATTACAAAGCAGAAACCCCACCAAATATTAACAAGTCCATAGGTATCTACCTAAATCTTAATTTTGAGGGAGAAGTGTTCTTGAATGCAGTTAAATCTAGTATGTTGAATGTTGTGCTGGGGTCTGACAACTCTCTTTGGTGATCAGCCCCAGGGGAGATAAAGGACATAAAGGTATGGTGGTTCTGATCCCAGGCTCTTAAGTTTTACTGAGGAGACAAGTAAATCATACACACACCAAAACCAAAGTTAACCCCTGAGGGGTGGCTATAGAGACAGTACGCAAGACAAAGAATCAGGGAAGCCTGAGTTTACGGTGTATACTGGGAATGAGCTCGGACAAAACGTTTCTTTGCGGGGTTCCAGTTCCAAGAATGCAGTGTGAGAGGCTTGAACTAGATCCTTTTCAGTCTTCTGGGATCTAAAGCTTATAATTTACAATGGAAGCTCCAAGTGAAGGGAACACAAAGCATAGTAGTTTGGAGAAAGCTCCACGGAAAAGCTGAGTTTTGCATTTGTCAGGACATTATGGCTGAAACAGGAGGAACAAATGAGTGTCCTACAAGAAGATGAGCCCTAAAGGGTTAATGAGAACAATCTAATCGGCTGGTGGTTTCCAGAATTAAAGATGGGAAGGGGTCAGACTTCCAAATTTTTGAGTAAGCAAAAGAGGAATATAAGTTTGCTCTGAAGGCAACTGTTTAACAGCCAGATGTTTATGCAAATGTAAACAAACCGAAGAGGAAATCCCCTTTTCCTGTTCTTATATTTTCATGGGAAAAACATGCTTTACTTTTCAAAAGGGTAGAACTGCTGGAAACATATTTCTTTAACTGGAGACCTCCCTGACCCGATTCCAACCGCAAAGCAATGTGAGTTCTTATTCCTCAGGTGACTTAGAATCAAGTGAGAAGACAAAGAGTCTGATTTAACACTACCGTTACCGACTGTCAACATCAATGAGGCAAGAGCAATGCTTCAGAAAGAGTGGCTGGGCTGCAGTCATAAGAAGGACTGAAGGAGAAAAGGCCGAAAGTCTATAAATCAGTGGCCAGACTCCCTGCAGTAATCCAGGCAGCCAGTGAATCATTTATAACCATCAAGTATTACCCAGGGTAAAATCAATAGCCAATTTCCAAAAGTAAACCACACACAGAGAGAGAGAGAGAGAGAGAGAGAGAGAGAGAGAGAGAGAGAGAGAGAGAGAGAGAGAGAGAGAGACATACACACATCTTAACTACTAACTTTTGCTTGTTTTTTGAGACAGGGTTTCTCTGTATAGCTCAGGCTGTCCTGAACATCACTCTGTAGACCAGACCATCCTCAAACCCACAGAAATTCACCCACCTCTCTTCCTGGGGGCATATACCACCACTACTCAGCATAAAAAAAACCCAAAAAACATTCAATATGGCATCATAACTAAAAACTGGTTGACTGGAATCATTAATTAAGGAAACCGAAATAATTTTACAAAGATACAAAAGAAATCAAAGGTTTAATAGTTCAAAGTCCTATATGAGCTATACAGAAGAGTGTTATTACAAGTTAATGACATACAGCCCTAAAGTAGACATAGTCTGGGTCCATATTTCTAAAGAGATGGCCGCCCTTCTCCTCCCAAGGGACATCTCTTGGATTTCTAAAGCTCAAGAGTTTACTGTCCTCCATGTTAACAGCCTGCAAAAGGACAAGAACATCTCCAACACATTCATTTATTCAGTTTAATTACATCAAAACCACACTCCTTTAATGCTGTAAGGTCTTCATTAGTCAGAATCTTAATTTCTACAGTTGATATCCAATTTTGTTTTATGAAACAACTTCCTATTTTCCTAAAACAGAATTTATAACAATGTTTACATATTAACTTGTTCTCTTATATAATGCTGATATGAACTTTAAGGAGAAGCCAATAAAATGTGAACATCAGAGACCAGCAGAATATGGGTGAGTTCAGAGAGGTGCTCTGTATGTCCTCCAAGCCAGAGAGGGCGGCTGCTCCAGTTACCCCAATTCTCAAGCACCATGAATCACTGCAGTTTTCTGTAAGACTAAAATAAGTCACACTACTAAGCTGACTTTCCTTCTTCGAACTTTCCTTTACCTTAAACAAACCATGTAAGTTCCCCAAAACAATATATAAGGGAAATGATTGGCAGAAGCAAAATTACTATGCCATCCAAATCACATATTGGAGACCAGCATATCCTTCCAAAGCCTCTAAGATATTCAGTAGTCTGCATACTGATTTTACCTGCCCTTCTTGGTCTTCTAAGGTGGACAGTATTTTATAACTATTATGCCAGCTACACCCCTAGCACCTTCTACATGCAAGACTCTTGGAAAGATAAAAAACAAAATCACTGTGGGAGTGACTATTATGAAGAATATTTAAATTTGGATCAAGAATTATCCATCTGGTCCTGACAAATTATCCTTCTAAAAAGGAAACTAGTCACAAAGCAAATTTGAAGTTGCACTTAAAATACTTAACATACCTCTGTGTTCTGACCCGAGACAGATATGTGATAGTCTCATTATGCTATGTTCCCAACATTCACACCAACCTCTGACTTCATGGTCTGATGGGAGAGACAGACACCTTGCCTCTGTATTTAGATTTCAGAAACTTAGGTTCTTTGAACTCAGGCATATAATTCTTTTGTCTATATTTTTTTCAGAAAGCCTAAATGCAATGCTATGCAGAAATAAATTGAAAAAGACATTACAACTGCATACAGCAAATATTAATTTCTGTGTTACCCGCCCACTATATGGTGAGTCTGTACCTAGGCCTCTGCCTACACAAGCCACTATGTTCTTCCCTGGCCTCATTTATTCAGCATTGCTCCAGCAACTACAGAAGGATCAGGGACTGTGCCAGACACTGAACTAGAAAATTACATCGGAAATGGCCTTGCAACAAAGTGTAGAGCCAGGGAGGAAAATCAGTTCTCTTGTACGTAAAGTTCTGTCTGCCCACGGCCCTGACAGTCTACCATACTACTGATTCCTACAGCTACACCTCCTCTGCTCCTAAACCACTGCTGTCTAAATATCCTTGCTATCAGATCCAGGATCCTATGCAACAGGCTGTTGACAAGTTAACATTTAAAATTTTTTTGTTGTTGTACTTTATTTCATTTGTTTTCTGAAGACAGGGTTTCTCCTCTGTGTAGCCCTGGCTGTCATGGAACTCACTCTGTAACCAGGCTGGACTCAAGGCATGTGTCACTACTGTCTGACTTAAATTCTCTTAAATACAGACTGAATACAAAGAAATTACATGAGCAGTAGGTGAGGCAGGGTTCATTCTTGGTTGCCAATAACAGGGCATAAAGGACACAAGCACAAGGCATGCGAAAGGCACACCTGCACCTGAGGCAGGGTACCAGTCACCATGGGAACAACGCTAAGTATTAGGAACACAGACCACAGGAATCTGAAAGTTAGCAAGTCTTGGAATTTCCTAAAAGCAAAGTGTTTTTTGAAGAATGATTTTGGAAATCAGAATTTGAAAATAATTAGAAAGTAGAAAACACCACCTGTCATTATTGCCAGAAGTTATGTAAATATGGTACACAGCTTAGGCCAGCAGAGGTATAGTCAAGTCAGGCCTAGGGGTTGGCTAACACAAAGAAAAGCAGCCCTATGAAAGCAGGGGCAAGGAGGAGTACACACCTGGCCTTCTTGGACTTTGTCCTGGATCCATAGTCCGTGCAGCTCCTCTTCTCTTTCCCTTCCTTGGTACTGGAGGCCTCCCGGGGCTTCCGGGGCTTCTTTACACCATCTTTCTGCTTTGTCTCCTTGGGTTCCTTGGCCTTCTTCGGCTCCTTGGCCCTTCTGGGTTCTTTTGGCTCTTTAGGTTCTCGCTTCCTCTTTGGCTTAGGCTCCCTTTCCTTGCTTCCCTTTGTTCCCTCTTGCTCCCCTGGCTCCTTTTTTTTCCGTTTCTTCTTCACTCCAGTACCTCTGCCTCCAATGTCTTCCATCCCATTATGGGACGTCAATTTCCTAGAAAAAAGGGTGTCAGCTTCCTCTTCAGTAGTATAGAGGTCTTTCTGGGGCAGACAGTGATTGGTAGCTTCTTCAATGTTCTCTCCCTGATCAGGACTGCAATCAAATGGTGACGGAGACTTGTAGTCAAAGTTAACAGAGGCATCCGACATTGGGGAGTGATTCAAAGCTCTTAACTTGGACAACTGTGAAAGAGAAAGCAAGCACATTACTCCCTCACTGCTCCACACAGAGTGGGCTATTAGGTGTGAAGACATAGATTTAGTAAGAAAGAAGTGAGTATCTGAGTTGCTACTGAGCGTTAGTTCCATTACACTAGGCCCTGGGATACAGTAACAAGCAGGACATGGCCACCTGTGGCCTTACACAGCAGTAGCATGTACTGGTAATATGTCACAAGTTAGCATATGAGCCAGCAGGAATGGCTTACAGGCAAAGATGTTTGTGTTCAACTTAGGATCCATGTTCAATCCCCCAAAACACTTGTAAAGGCGAAAAGCCTTTGTAAAAGGTGAAAACCAATTGCCCTGCAACCTCTGTACATGCACCATGGCATATCATATCATACAAACATATCGCATACGCAAATTCTTATTTTAGTACATAATTAGTAAAAATCTGAAGGCTTTTCTCTATGAGGAAATCTGAGACTACTTTTAGTATTTTATCTAAAACAGGCATGTCTGTGATAATTCTCTAAAAGAAAACAAAACAGCCTTCTGGTCTCCATCTGTGCCCTGGAGCTAAGGCCACCATACCCAACAGCCCTCCATACCCAAATCCTGCCTGGAGAGATCTGGTCTCCTAGGAGTGCTCTCACTCCTAAGACCACAGTTGAGACCACTACTTTTGTTCCAGTAACTGTCCAAAGAGGGACCCACCAGGAGAGCACAGGGCACAAGAACTGCAGAGCAGCCTAGGACAGGATCCTCTGGTCTCTATCTGCTCCCAGAGCTAAGGCTGTCCCACAGCCCTCTGTACTCAAATCCCACCAGAAGAGAGCTGGTCTTCCAGGTGTGCTCACTCCTAAGATCACAGGCTCACAGGCCTACAGGGACAAGCTCTGGTCAGAGACAGCAAAACCAACTCAGAGATGCAAGTGTAAAAACCCAGTTCACCCAACCACAGCAAGTCCTGGATACCCCAACACACTAGAAAAGCAAGATTCGGATTTTAAATCACATCTCATGATGATGATAGAGGACTTTAAGAAGGACATAAATACCTCCCTTAAAGAAATACAGGAGATAACAGGTAAACAAATATAAGCCCTTAAAGAGGGAAGACAAAAATCCCTTAAAGAACTACAGGAAAACACAACCAAACAAATGAAGGAATTAAACAAAACCATCCAGGGTCTAAAAATGGAAATAGAAACAATAAAGAAGTCACAAAGGGGACAACCCTGGAGATAGAAAACCTAGGAAAGAGATCAGGAGTCATAGATGGAAGCATCACTAACAGAATACAACAGGTAGAAGAGAGAATCTCAAGAGCAGGAAATACCACAGAAAACATTGACACAATCGTTAAGAAAAAAAAAAAAAAAAGAAAGAAAGAAAGAAAAAAGAAAAAAGAAAAAAGCTCCTAACACAAAACATCCAGGAAACCCAGAACACAATGAGAAGACAAAACCTAAGGATAATAGGTATAGAAGAGAGCAGAGATTCCCTATTTAAAGGGCCAGTAAATATCATCAAAAACATTATAGAAGAAAACCTCCCTAACCTAAAGAAAGAGATGCCCATGAACATACAAAGAAGCCTACAGAACTCCAAATAGATTGGACCAGAAGAGAAATTCTTCCCATAACATACTAGTCAAAAAACAAATATACTAAACAAAGAAAGAATATTAAAAGCAATAAGAGAAAAAGGTCAAGTAACATAGAAAGGCAGACCTATCAGAATTACACTGAAAGTAATCTATGCAAAGATTCAATGCAATCCCCATTATCAAAATTCCAATTCAATTCTTCATCGTTAAAAACAGTAATTTGCAAATTCAGTTGCAATACCAATATAGTGAAAACTATTCTTAACAATAAAAGAAATTCAGGGGGAATCACCATCCCTAACCTCAAACTGTATTACAGAGAAATAGTGATAAAACCCTGCATGGTATTGGTACAGAGACAGGCAGGAAGATCAATAGAATAAAATTGAAGACCTAGAAATGACCCCACATACCTATGGTCACTTGATCTTTGACAAAGGAGCTAAAAACATTCAATGGAAAAAGGACAGCATCTTCAACAAATGAATGATGCTGGTTCAACTAGTGGTCAGCATGTAGAAGAATGTAAATCGATCCATTCTTATCTCCTTGTACAAATCTCAAGTCCAAGTGGATCAAAGTTCTCCACATTAAACAAGGTATACTGAAACTATTAGAAGAGAAAGTGGGGAAAACCTTAGAACACATAGGCACAGGGAGAAATTTCCTGAACAGAACATCAATGGCTTATGCTCTAAGATCAAGAATTGACAAATGGGACCTCATAAAACTGCAAAACTTTTTAAAGGCAAAAGACACTGTCAATAGGACCAAACAGCAACCAACAGATTAGGAAAGGATCTTTATCAATCCTACATCTGATAGAGGGCTAATATCTAATATATACAAAGAACTGAAGAAGTTAGACTCCAGAGAACCAAATAACCCTATTAAAAATGGGGTACAGAGCTAAACAAAGAATTCTCAACTGAGGAATATTTCATGGCTAAGAAGCACCCAAAGAAATGTCCAACTTCCTTAGTCATCAGGGAAATGCAAATCAAAATAACCCTGAGATTCCACCTCACACCACAATGGATAAGATAAAAAACTCAGGTGACAGCAGATGCTGGTGAAGATGTGGAGAAAGAAGAACACTCCTCCATTGTTGATAGGATTGCAAGCTGGTATAACTACTCTGGAAATCAGTCTAGCAATTCCTCAGAAAACTGGACATAGTACTACTTGAGGACCCAGTTATACCACTCTTGAGCATAGACCCAAAAGATGCTCCAACATCTAACAAGGATACATGTTCTACCATGTTCATATATCAGCCTTATTTATAATAGCCAAAAGCTGGAAAGAACCCAGATGTCCTTCAACAGAGGAATGGATACAGAAAATATGGTATATTTACACAATGGAGTACTACTCAGCTATTGGAAACAATGACTTCATGAAATTCTTAGGCAAATTGATGAAAGTAGAAAATATCATCCTGAGTGAGGTAACCCAAGTCAGATAAGAACACACATTGTATGTACTTACACTGATAAGTGGATATTAGCCCAAATGCTCTGAATACTTACATTACAATTCACAGACCATATGAAGCTCAAGAAGAAGGTAGACCAAAATGTGGATGTTTCAGTCCTTAGAAGGGGAAACAAAATACTCACAGGAGGAAAAACAGGGACAAAGAGTAGAACAGAGACCAAAGGAAAGCCCATCCAAAGACTGCCCCACCTGGACATCCAGTCCACATGCAGCCACCAAATCCAGTCTTTATTGTTGATGCTAAGAATTGCTTGCTGATAGCAGCCCGATATGGATGTAACCTGAGAGGCTCTTTCAGAGCTTTATTGATACAGATGAGGTGCTTGCAGCCAACCACTGAATTAAGAATGGGGTCCCCAATGGAGGGGTTAGCAAGAGGACTAAAGGAACTAAAGGGGTTTGCAATCCCATAGGAAGTACAACAATATTAACCAATTAATTAGACCACCCCCCCAGAGCTCCTAGGGACTAAACCACCAACCAAAGAGCACACATGGAGGGACCCATGGCTCCAGCTGCATATGTAGCAGAGGATGGCATTGTCTGGCATCAATAGGAGGAGAAGCCATTGGTCCTATGTAAGCTGGATACCTCAGTGTAGGGGAATGCCAGAGTGGTGAGGTAGGAGTGGGTAGGTGGGAGGGGAGCATCCTTATAGAAACAGGGGGAGGGGCAGTGGGAAGGGAAAACCAGGACAGGAGATAACATGTGAAATGTAAATACATAAAATATCCAATAAAAGATGGAAAAACAGAACAAAAGAAAAAAACCAATAAACAACAACAACAAAAACCCCTCCAGATGTCATCAAATCCTAGGCATACTGAAGAGCCATGCACTGTGATTTATGAGACTCACATACAATGCTACTGATTCAATGAGTGGAGACCTCCTGGCTGTAAACTAAGGTCCTGGGGTGAGAAGACAAGATGCTTCACCTCTCAAAAACCTGTTCTCATCAATCACTATGAAGCATCAGCACTGAAGTGGTCTAACGCTGAACAAGGATGATCACTCCAAGTCTTACCTTTTTTAAACATTTACTCTTCTGTGTGTCACTGTACAGGCACACAGGTCAGAGTGCAGCTCGTGGTTATGTGAGTCCTGGGGACTGAACTCAGACATCAGTGTTGGTGTCAAGTGCCTTTTTCTGCAGAGCCACCTTGTAGCCCACAGTTTTACTTTGACACTAAGTGAAACAAGGCCTGTTATGCATGTCATTGAATGTTTTCTGACTCAATCCCAAATACCTTTGGCCACTTGCAAAAATCAAACTACCCAGACAGGAGGAAACTTTCCTGTGACAAATGCCAGAAGTGTGTCACAGGAGCTAAGGTTTCCAAAAAGGAAACTTCAAAGCCATTTCTGAGTACAATCAAATATAAGCAGGATCTCAGAGAACAATTTTAAGGAAACAATTCTTCAGAGGTAGAGGTTTCATCTCATACTTTCAGTCTGTTGTTCCAAAAAGTACTTGCCATTTCATAACCAAGGTTAAGGTGGCAAAGGTCTGATAATCATGTGGGTACTAGCTCCAGAGACAGCACTCATTCCTTAATCTAGAACAAAGAATGACCTAGGGGAGCACAGGAGAGCCAGCTTTCCAGGAAGATGGTAAAATTGCATTCTGGTGATAGTTTAGAACAGCACCAATTTTGAGTGGCTGCTCTCCTATTAAAAAGGCCTGGCAAGTTGTAAACCACAAATACTTGCCCAGGTGGCGTGGCTGCCCTCCAGTATGCTGCTTCCCCAAGCTGTACCCACACTTCCTGGCCCACACTGGGAATAAAACATTGCAAATTCGGCCTCATGTTACCCTGTCTGCTTTTTCTAGTGCTCACAGCACAGCACTTGGGATTACTGGAGAAAAACACCAAAGAAAGGTTTTTCTTTTAGAGCTTTACATAAGTGAGGTCCTGGTAATAAACTATCCTAAATCCTGTGGGCAACACTACTCTTACAAGACTCGTTGCTTTAAGAAGGGAAGGGAAGATGCTATGTGCTCACCCTGGGAGTATTAATGAATTCTGCGCCATAGACACCTGGCCCTTAGAGATCAGGTTTTCTTAGTGTGCAACAACGGGCAAACTAGGAGGACTGTTAAGTATTCAACCCTAACAGTACATCCATATCACCTCCTGTGAGGCTCAGGAAAGAGCTTAGAAAAGGGAGTAGAAACAATTTAAGAGTTGAAGGATGGAGAAGATTAACACAGAACAACAACCTTCTGGTCATGACACAGTTGCTACACCCATGAATTTGTAAGCCCCACCCCCACCCCAGGAGCTGTAGACCAAACAGTTAATGGCTGCCAGAGAGAAGGGGAACCATATGGTGGTATAGTCACTAATGCACTGTCTTTAAGTAAATAAATTGGTATCTATACACATTCAGGCAATCCTAACTTAAAAGAGGAAAAGTAAAACATATTTGAATATATGAGGAGGACTTTAGAAGATTTGATGGGATTGGGAAGGGATAAGAGAATAATGGAGAAGACTTTGGTCAAAAACCATTATGCATGTGTGAAAATAAAATATGTTTTTAAGAGAGATAAATTGAAAAGTAATTTGCTTATTAAAGATTTTCAAACCCTAAAAGACTGAATTTCACCAAGATAGCTTGTTCTAGGTCAGAGTGAGACTGTCATAACAATGTCTCTTTACTCATGCAGAAGGTTTTTCAAAGATGGAAGTGGGCAGTAGCAAAGAAAATTAAATCCAGAGAAAATAACAACAGCAGCTGCTAGTGTTCAGCACACAAGGTCAAACAGAGATACCAGGACGACATAAGGCAAAGGGCCTGATCTCTAACCTCTACAACCATCTAACAAGGTCAGTATGAAGCAGCCCAGTCTGTAGAGGAGACTGGTTGGTGATTTTAAGGGAAGTGCCCTGACCGCACAGCTAGTGAGTGGAGGACTGTGGATGTGAAATCTGACGAACACTAATGTGTATTTTCATGACCTCCCAGGGAGCCGTCACAGGTTATTAGGTCACCGTGCCAAACAGATGAGACTTAATTAAGCATGTTAAATATGAGTATATTCATTGCTATGGGAAAGGTCAGATAGTCTTTACTAAACTAAATATACATCTACCTGCTATCTACAAAGTTCTGCTACCAGAAATCATAGATAATTATCCAAGAACAAGCCCCCAACCCACCCCTACACACACCAATAAGAGATAAAACAACTTGCCAAGGCTAAACTCCTCGAGCAACAGAGCTGGTGCTTTCTAAGGGGGAAAGAACACAATTATTTGATGCTTAAAGTGAAAAAAAGTAAGTATTAGTAAAAAAAAAATTAATTTAAAATTTGGGGTTGGTAAAATGGAAGCATGTTTTATGTTGGGAACTTGGAAAAGATTCCTGAGGAGGGAAAAAAAAAGAAGACACAAAAACATTTCTTCCTTGTACTTCTGAGACAGGAGAGACAAAAAGCCTGAGAACAAAATCCTGTCAGTATCTCCACTTTGAAATGGCTCTAACAGGAACAACTCTAGAGATGGCCTACCACAAGGGACCAACAATAATTTGCTTCATATCACCAACTTAAACAAAGGCAAGAGTCTAGGAAGAGTATAAACAGAAACAGAAAGGGGCTGTTAAAAAACAAAAAAGTGGTGTTCCTTTGATCTAAGCTTATTAATCCACAGCACTCCTCAAAAAAACAGTTAAACCGTCATTTAAAAGGTTTAAAAACAAATGAAAATTCCAAGGCAATGGTTCTCAAATTAGGACAAGTCCATTTAGCCCATTATCACAGGCAAAAGCCTAGGTTAGAAGAAAACTTTACACACGATTTACGTATGTATACATGTGTACTACTGAAGAGAAAGCTGTTAGCTTTTTCCAAGACACTGATGTCCCATATGGGATGGAGGATAGTGGAGGCAGAGGTACTGGAGGGAAGAAGATCTAGAAGAAAACCAGGCCAGGCAGCAAGAGGGAACAAAGAGTATCAAGGACAGAGGAGCCAAGCAGCTGAAGAAGGCCAACTTGTAAGTTCAGATACACCTCACCTCCCTCTCAAGAGGCCCAGAAGTCTTCACCCTGGCAGTAGACCGTCCTGATTCAGTCATGTACCTCACAGGCAATGAGTCAGCCTTCTTTTGCTATCCAGGCCTTTACTCTGGCCTCAAGTGTATATTTCAGATACAAAAATCAATAGAATTGTGTTGTGCAGGTGTGGGGTGGGGAACACCCTGTAAAGGTTTTATTAAGGTTATATTAAGACCCAAAGGAAGAATTTGGTGCTCAGAGAAAGGAGTTGGAGAAAGTCCACTTTCAACCCTTTTGACTCATGAAGATAATGTTTTAAACTGCTAAACTGAGATGCTGACAAGGGTCTTCCAGCAAACTGAAGGTCTGCCTGGCTTCAGCCCTGCTCTGTGTCAGATGATGCTGAAGTCTATCAGTTGTTAACTCGCCCACATTATCAACCTTGTTAAGTCTTCCTCACAACTATTGCCAACCAGGGGTTATGATCCAGCAATCAGTTTGGTGATAAACACCTTCCTAGAAATCTGAGCTCACCTTTCCCTTAGAGGACACAGAAAAACTGTGCTTGGGACATGGCAGCCAGTTAAATCCACTGTATTTATTCTAGTTCTCCTTCTGCCACCACAGAAACTGAACCCTCTGCTCCAGACCTTCCCTTTGTCCCTTATTCCTGGGTACTTCCTCACTGCCTTCGCTTATTCCCTTTCTTCTGTGTTGAGGTCTTTGACCCCAGAGGCCCTGTTCTAAAATACTCTAAAGTTCTTTGGTGGCTGACATTACCTGTGTCCATATTTCATCCACATTGTAAAATCCTGCTTCTCCTGAGTCAGGTGCCATCTCTACTTTAACTGCCTCTCTGTAATCAGACTATACATTTCTTTAGAAGAACATTTAAGTCACTGCTGCATCTGGCCTGATGTAGAACTGAAGAAGTAAATATTTCTTGCAGAAATGTAGAAAACTCAGCAGTATTTGTTTTCTGAATAAGTCATGTATGTCCACATTCATCCAAGGAAGAAAATATGGTCTAATGGTCTCAAGGTCTGCAATTCCTACCACTCTCTGAATTACGCTTCCCAATCTGCCACCTTTGTGTTTTCTCAAGGACAGAAAATGACAACTGAGCCACTCAGTATCTGTTCACAGAAGTAAGATTCTCCCAAAGTCACCAGGTCTATATTATCTCCTGATTACAGCTCCAAGTTTTAGTATTACATTTTTAAACTGAATTAATCGATCTAGATTACTAAAGTACACCTTTAGCCCTTACGATTTGTATATCAAATCTCATGTTTGTCATACTTTATACTTCTTAGTATCAAACAAGGAGATTAAAAACGAATCAGCATAGGTCTGTTTTCAATGAGGTGAGGCTGGGTCCCCTTAAGAAGTTATTTTCAACTCTAAAAAGCTGGGTTCTAATAATTACAATTTACACCTTATTTTGCTAGCTAACATTTGCCCACCTACTACTGTTTGGAGATCTCAGTAATTAAACTCTACACACTTCTCAGAGGCAATGTAGATAAAAAAACTGTAAGAGATTCCTTTTTCACAGCCTTTTTTTTTTTTTTTTTTTTTTGGTCAACATTTCTTTTGGCAACACAAAGTCAACTTTTAAAGCTTTTGTGCCACCTGTTAAGCCCCTTCTGGTTAATAAGGAGCACAATCATTTATTGCTAAATTGTAATTAACTTGTAAAAAATCTGTCATTTAATTTTCCTTGATAAAATTCTGAACAAGGAAATGGGAAAATTTAAAGATCAAAATGCATCAATCTGCGTTTTTCTTCAAAGAAGTGGAAAAATAAACAGCCTTTTTAAAAAAAAAAAAGAACAAATTTTTTAAAACAGATTTTCCTCTTTCCCTTGCTTCTTTCTCCAATGCTGGGGATTACCCAAGCCAAGCAAGTGCTCCACCTCTGAGCTATACCCCAAGCCTACTACCTTGTGTTGCTTCTAACATTTCTGAATCATGGTTAAGTTAGCTTGATTGCTGTTCACATTGTTATACACTAAAGATTTTCTTGCTTTGACATACCAAATACCAAGTATTTAACTCTCTTATTTAATCCTTTTCTACACTGAAAAATGAGGCTGAACTTGCTCCAAAATCCTAAGTGGTCCAGTGGGAATTTCAATCTCATTCTATGAAAACCGAAGCCCTTTCTATCCATCCCTAAACTGTATGACTACCATGCTTTGGCTCCAGTATTCATTTTCAGTCCTGGCTCTGCAATTTCTTGCAGGTCAATAGTCCATGTGACCCAATGCTAAATACTGACAAAAGGAACAAGATCAGTTCCTCCTATTTATTTAACCTGACCCCGAAACAGCTAACAGTAATTTTCCCGTAAAATTCCCAATCTGCACCAAGGTACAGTAGAGTAACTCTATAGTCCCAGCATTTAAGAGGCTGATACACACTAATCTCAAGTTTAACACCAGCCTAGACTATGCCGCAAACCTGTACTTATTTATCAAGACTAAAATATAGACAGACACCAACAAATCCCAAACAGAACTCTCTCAAACAACAAAATCCTACTCTGCTCACTATTACTATAAATCTAAAATAACCCCCCAACTAAAGCTACATAATAGGTTACCTTACACAATGTTTAAAAATTAAACATGTCAATTACCTTAAGAGCTTTAAGACTGCCTGCATATTATAAAAAACAACAGTTTTGAGGGTTTGGGTATATTCTACAATGCAGTTAAACACTTTTTTGGCTGCCAGATTTGTGTTCCTGGCCAGTCAAATCAGAGCACCCGCCCAGGAGCTATCTCAGATCCTCTAATAGAAAACATGCATACACGCACCAGTTATTCTTAAAATGCCTTGGCTAACTCAGTGACTGAGCACTCCTAAATCTATCCCTTTTATCCCAGGCCCAGTCAGGGAAGCAGCCAGTGGGGGTTGACTTTATCTCCTCCATTACTGCATCTTCTTCCCTCCTCCAGTTCTGATTCTCCCTGTGTCCTACCCATGCAACACTCAGTGTCTCATCCTGCGCTCAGCCACTGGTTACCGATAGATCAAAAACCTTCAGCATCAGCAAACAGATTCCCGATTAAATCAAAGCATCAGAACCACCCTCTACAGAAGTGTGGTTCTTTCCAATCTTCCTGATCATAAACAGGAGAAATAGATCTTGTACACAGCTTCAGACATGTCAGAGTCTACCTTAGAATAAATTCCTGGCAGGTAAAACTTTTCTGTGGTGTTTACTATCAATTGAAAGAGAAATCCAATGTTTAAACAGAAGTATTGCTTTTCCTATGATTAATTGACATAGATGAGAATAATTTCTCCAGCTCAAACTCCCCACAAGGGCCACCTAGAGGGTAGGCTTTCTGATACCCTACATCTCTCTATATATTAGATTCCAAAGGTGGAGACTGAAAGAGAGTGACCAGTCCCACCCAACCCTTACCTTTCATGGCTCCCAACTCAAGACAGAATTCAGACCCCTGAGCCCCCTCCCACCAGTTTCTAGATTATCATCCAATTCTATAAAAAGAAAGGCCATGTGTTAGAGACAGACTGTGAGAGAGGCAGGGGCACCTCTCTACACCTTCCATCTCGAAGCCACACTGGCTGGTATTCTGAAATAGCAGTACCAACTCTACAAACTATGCTGGTGAGTCACTCTGACCAGTTATAAGTAGTTTATAGTTAAAAGAATACTTCCAGGGCCAGTGAGATGTCTCAGTGGGTAAAGGTGATTGTTGAGTTTTCCTGGCAACCTGAGCTTGAGTTTGACACCTGGGAGCTCCCCCAGAAAGGTTGAAGGAGAGAAGTGACTCCACAAACTTGTCCTCTGACCACTATGCATAAGCTAGTCCATACTCACCCATATATAAACATTGGGTACACACATGGAGAAAATGCTTTTAGCAAACTAAATACCCAAAAATGATTAATATGTAAACCATAGAGAACTGGTCACATTACTCAGAAAAGTATGGGAGCTGTTCTGAGAGGAAACGATTCTACCAGCTGATTTTTAATGCTCTGATTCAGTTCAATTACACTGGTCCTACATGGACACAACTGAAGTAAAGGGAAAGCCCATGCACTAGTCACTCAGAGCTCAGCTATTCTGTGGAGAATAAGGAGCAGAAGCAACTGTCAGAGGCAAAATGTGAGCCAAAACCCATCCTCTTTAGCAACAACACCTAAAACAATGGGACTACTTACCTGCTTCTCTTTCTTCTGTATTTTCATTTTCATCAACTATGGGAAGGTATTTTATTTCTATAAAACATAAAAAGGCAAAGATTATGATAAGTCCCACATTAAAGACTTAGATTCTCTCCAGATTAATTGTGTAACTCTGCCCAGACCTCTAAGTCCACACGTAACTCTCAGCAGACCCAATTTATTGTTCCAGACGGGGTGAAGTAAAAAGGGGATACTGTCTTTACAGAGAAGGCAATTTATAAAAGATACTGGCATATCAAAGCTACCAGGTAACTAAAACCAGAAATAAAAATAAATGGCATAACTTTGTCGACGGAAATGAAGAGAAAGAGTGTGAACAGGTAAGCTTCACCCTTTTGGGGGAGGGATCAATACATAAGTTTACCACAGACAAATCAATTAAAATAGAAATACAGGCAATAAAAAGATAGCTCAATGGTTTAGAGTAATTTTGCCTAAGAGTGGGCCTGGGGTTGACACTGGTAGGGGAGAACACTATTCTATCTCCTTACATGTTTCTGTTGTTGTAGGATGTTTTAAAACCATGTAAATACAGTACGGGACTGATTTATTAGACCCAGGTCTTAAGCAATCATCTGGAGCACAATGGCCTTTCTGACGCACCGTTTCCTCAGTGTGGCTCGTAAGAACCTCAAGGGTAACTAGCTGCCTGCATTAACTACAAGTACTGCCTACAGACCTTACATTCCTCACACACGAAAAATGGAGGGATCACAAAATTTCGGCTTCTGCTCTAGGATAGAGTTAGAGATTACCTAACATGTTACAAGAGGTATACATCATGTGATGTGATTAATGCTGATGTGATGTGTGCCTCTGTGAAGTGTGGGCAATGGTAGACCTTTAAAATTAAAGGGAGATAAGTATCTGAGATGGTGGATATGTGTTCCTTGGCTCAATTTACTTATATTTATGTTCATAAATCCTAACATCATTTTATAGCTCATAAATAAATAAATACACACACACACACACCTCCACAGTTGGTCAATTTTTTAAGACTGAGTTTTCTTTGAAGTACAGTTTCTTAAGCTACAGACCATGATGACATATAGGGTTACATAAATGATCAGACTCAGAAAAATCATAATTCCCAGCCACCACTAACTACCATGTATTTATTGAGCATTCCAGAAAACTCTATATTCTCAACTTATCTCACAAACTACCACTACTTCTAAAATTAACTTTTAACATTTTATCTAATAAATAAGGTATTATCAATCTAAACATATATACCAAAATTTCTGCCCAATAATATGAAATTATTAAAAATATACAGAAGTTCTACTTGTACTAATAAATTACATTTAATATATAAAGGACTAAGTCAAGGAAAAAAAATAGAGATACCAAATCAAACCAAATACTATCACAAAATATTCCATAATTTTTATTTGGTGCCACAAATTAACATGGTCAAATAAGCAAGTTCCCAACATCATCGGGAATGTGCGAACCCAGGCCTTATTTACCACACTAATGGCGAATCCAGGGCACTTTCTTTTCAAGCTCTGAGTAAACCACAGGCAGGGTGCCACTAATCTCTAAAGTGCCCCAATCCTTCCTCATTCAAGAGCTCCACTCTAAGGAATGCATCACAAAGAAATGAGCCAGGAAGGACTGTGTCTGAGCAGTAAAGGATGGCTTAGGGGTGTGGGAGTGGGATGAAGGAAGACACTTCCTACTACTGCAGAGGTTCTTGGGTTCCTGTTATCATGAGCACGGGTCAGGGAAGGCATGTTAACACAGGCTAGGAAAGCTGGGAAGAGCACAAGTGTGCCTCTGAACTCAAGGCAGTATAGGTCATGTGACTTTACAAGTGTGACGGTTGTCAACTTGTTTTCAATGAAATTAACTAAAAGCCAAATGGCCGGGCACACCTGTGGGAAGTTTTTTGTATTTTTCCCCCCTTAATTAAATAATTTGAAGTAGGAAGACTCACTTTTAATCTGGATCTTTGAAGTGGGAAGATACACCTTTTATCTGGGCCACACCTTCTGCTGGCAGCTCCCCCTCTCTGAGCCTAATTTTCCAGCATTTCAGTGTATACTGAAGACAAGTTGAGACATCCAGCCTAACCTTCTGTACACAAATATATAAATGAGAGAGACTCATTCTATAGGTTCTTTAAATCAATCTACAGGATTACTTTAAAGAATCCTGACCAATATAAGGATTAACTGTTCCAGTTCACTGAGAAGAACCCTGGGAAAGCTTAAAATCATTACTGTTAGTTCATTTCTAGATGCCCTATAGGTTGCCACAAACCTGTATGCTACCACCCCATAAAATAACAGTAGTTAGTAACTTCAGTAAGTGCTGAAAAATGTACTTCAAAGTAATACTTCAAAGCACTGTGTGGTTCCTAAGCACCTTACAATCTATAAACATCCTCTTTGAAGCTACCCCTACTTTTTAAAAGATTCTGATAACATACTTTAAACACAAAACAAACACACAAAACCCTAGAACTCGTCCTTCTGTAAAGCTGGATGCCATGGACCAGGAATGGTTTGTGCCTCCGCTACATCAGAAAAGGTTCTATGGCCTCTGCTGCTGTGTCCCCTTCACTCAGAAGGTAACTAACGGGAAGGTGGTTTAAAGCAGGTCAGAGAGAAAGACTAAGGACCAAAGTATAATGACCATGGTTGGGGGTGAACTTTGATAGGAGTCGTAAGATTTTAAAATGAAGAAACTAATTTTCTAGCACAAACTTATATCCCTTAGGCATGTAATGAATATGGATGGTGAGAACTATTGGATGGGGACACTTCTGTTATATGAAGTATTAAATTCAAGCTTAGTACATGTATGACTTTGCAAAAGGCCACAGAGTCCAATGCTTATCCCCTCAACGACATTTCATTTTATTCTAGAATCTTGCTGCCTCTTCAGGTGTATTTTTTTTGTCCAATAGGAACAGTACCTCCCTTCCTCAATCTCTCATCTCACTGTAATCCTGTTTCTTGAGGCTTGTTTCTCTTTGGCATTTGCTTTTGGGTTATGAGTTTGCTACAGGTATCTTCTGTACACAACACAGAAAAGTTAGCCTTTTTATTTATGCTATACTACTATGATCTAGAATTTCATAGGTTTGTAGTGAGATGCTCAAAGAACATTTGTTGAACATTTGTTCATTTCCCCTAGTTTAAACAGAAAATCACCAATTTCCTACTTTCTGTAGCTCTTCTTCTTTCAACAAAGAAACATGTTCAACCCAAAATAGTAGCAACGTTAACAAGCCCTATACACACCACCAAGTCCTTTCATTCACCTCCCTAAAACTGTTTTCCTTTTCAGAATGCTCATTCTGTTTTCTTTCTGGAGGTGGGGGGAAGACTGTCTGACACAAAGAGTGCATACTCAATATGGACTTAACATATGAACATGGCCCCTGGTGGCAGCACAGACCACAAACATCCATATGGCCTTTGGTAGTAACACAGGACACAGACATTCACATGGCCCCCAGCCTCAAAGCAGGATCAAGGTCACCAACATGGCCCTTGGTGGTAGAATGGACCACTGAAGTGGAAACTTAAGGGTTCTTTAGAAAGCTGGTTAGCTGTTGTTTTGCTGGGGCAAACACATGAAGGGATGTTTAGCTTAAGTGGACATAAGTGAAAGACTAAGGCAGACTGCTGAAGCAGACACAGGAGAGGAAGTTCTGTTAAAGCATGTGAAAGGACACATGATGAAGGATTCTTTATTAACAACATACATATGTTGGTCCACCTTACACTGTGTAATTTTGCTGCATCTGTTGGGATTCCACTAAAAAACTGGTGGTGTGCTGCAATTTCTTGCCGCTTCTATGGACTTGGGCTGATTGACAGAGTGATGTCAGCTGAGACAGACGCATGTGCTAAGGCCAGACCTGTGGAGGACACATGATGTTTGAAGCATAAAAACAGGACTTGACAGACAGTGAGGGAGGCTGAGCTTGGCTTGCTTCTAAAGCTAGCTGTGCAATGCTTGTGGATCTTGAGTCTTCGATGATCTTTGCTTCCCTGAGAGTGGCAGAGCTGAGAACTCCTGGCATCCCTACTGCTGACGTAAGCTGAGGCCTGCTGTCTCTGCTAGGTTGTGTCACTGATGCTGATTCGTGTGTGCTATCCCGACTCTACTGAACCGCTGGTGTATCTGTAAAGGGTCTGCAAGTGCTAAGTGGTGAACTGAACTGCTGATTTCCAGACAACATAGCCAGGAGTTGTTCCAAAGAACTATTTCTAAACAGGCCCACTTTTCCCCAGAATCCTTTCTTTTCCACTACCTCTGGTGGGTGTGAGCTACATGGGAGGTTAAAATGTTTAAGAATCATCATTAAAATAAAGGTTTGAAAAAATTTCAAATTTCAGACCATGGACATCAACATACCTTTGAGAGTAACATGGATCACAGATATAAACATAGCCTCTACCCTTAAATGTAGAGCAGAGTCCATTTCTATTGAATTGGCATAATTTTCCATCCTAAATCCATAGTACTAAACAGAACCTGGCCACTCAGGTTCCTGCTCAGGCTATCTCTGCCTGGAAAATTCTTTCAACACCCTTCCTTATATGGCATCTGAGCCTTCAAAACTTGGCTCTGGGGTCTTTGCCTCCCCCAAATCTTATTTTTCTCCGTAACCCTTCACTCCTAGAAAACATCTGAATGAGTGGTACATTTCTAAGACGTTATGTCAAAAAGTGTTCTTTTTGATGTTTCACTGGCTAGGGAGCCATGAGTTGGAAGGTGCTCTCCTTGGGACTTGCAGAGCATTGCTCCAATGTCCTATTCATTCTACTGCCTCTGTTAAGATCTAAGCTGTTCTCACTCTTGGTCATTTACAGGTGGCATTCTTCCTTCTTGAAAGCTTTCAGAAGCTTTTTTTCCCCCACAATAATATGCCTTGAAACTATTTTTTCCTACAATGTTGGTACATTCTTTTACAATCTAGGTCCTTTCCATTAGAAATATCGTATATTATGTCTTCCTAATTCCCTCCCTACTGTTCTCTTCTAATAGAATGCCTGCTCTGTATATGAATGGTGCACCTTCCAATTCCAAGGCACACTTTTAATTTGTTCTCATTTATATTCATTCTTACATTTCTCTCTCTTCATCCTGTTCTATCCCTTGCTTAATTTTTGGGAAATTTCTTCAGTTTTATAGTTCTTTGTTGTAAGTAGCTAATTTTTAAACATTCAATAATGTATTTTGTGCTCTGTTGTTTTCATTACCTTCTAAGCTCGTGCCAGTTAACCAACAGTGGAAGGGTGTTCAAAGGACGAGCACTCACTCTTTTCTTTCAAAGACAACCACATGATCTAGTGAACATGTTTCTGTACGACTATAATATATCCAAACTGATGTGAAGAAAGGTTTTTCTGCTTTAAAGGTTTCCTTGTACTTGATCTATGGGTGAGAAGTCATATTTTGTATTAAAAGTAGCCCAATTCCAAATATACCGAAGGGCTTAAATACAACCTGTGAATATGCAATGCTGGGATTAACTGTCTTGTACATGTTATGCCATTGAGGGACATCCCAAACCCTTGAGTTTAGGACCTCATTATGCAGCCTAGGCTAAACCACGACTCCCACATTGGGCTTTCCCCTCCCCTTGATGGGATGGTCATCGAGTATTTTATAAGCTACATCATTAGCTCCACCTATAGACTGTATGGTTTGTATATTAGACCTTCTTGTGTATAACTCAGGCAGATCTTTGATGTTCCTTACTACCTGCCAGAGATAAGATAAACTCCTGACTACAGTCAGCAACCGTTTGTACCTACAGGACTAAAAGCCGAGCAACAAGGAAAACACATCTGTTCTCACTGATGCTGCAAGTATTTAGTAAATTGATAAAAACATTATCATACACGATTTATCACAAGTGAATCAAAGGGAAGCTATCCCTGAATGGGAAACTTCTGAGGCTTAGACTAAAAATATATCTCTTCTACGTATTAGTCACGTGTGAGGAGCCACCAGTGCTATCCCCATCTCCAAACTGCAAAAGCCCTTGTAGGAAAGAATATATTATTATTCCTAACATTAATTTAAAAGCCCACTTTTAGGGGCTGGAGCGATAGCTGTACAGTTAAGAGTACTCACTGCTCTTATAGAGGATCCAAGTTCAGTTCCCAAGCACCCTCACTGGGTAACTAAAATTGCCTTTAACTCCAACTCAGGGGTTTGCTCTGCAGGTACCTACACTCATGTGCACACACCTAAGCATAGACATGCACACACACAAATAATTAAAATAAATCTCAAAAAACTACTCTTCAAAAGAAAAGTGTTCAAAAAACATTCTGTGTTTAGAATAAAAACTTTGCTGTCCTGCAGGTAGATAAAGAGTCATGATTTTAATCCTTGTCCATGGGAAGAAATAAGTAACAGTAAAGACAGAAACAGTAACTGACCAAGGTTACCTGGAAACTCTGTCACTGGACTAATGTACTAGGTAAGAGGTTTACTGTAGACCAACTGTGATTACCAGGTTTTTCTAATTAGATCAATGTCCTCAGGCTTTTTAATTACTACTGACTTTATCCAATGTCTTCTGTTACTAGAATTCTTTTCTATAATCTTGATGTGACACAAATGTATAGAAACTTTTCAGAAATGTCAGACACAAGTATGTAGAAACATTTCAGTAACGTCACATCCATATAATCAGAACTGAATGCAGCATACCAATGTGCACACGGCCAAATGTTTTCATTTTTATTTCCTATTATGTGCATGGATATGTGCATGTGAATGCAGGTGCCCACAGGTCAGGAGAGGGTTTCAGATACCTTGGAGCTGGAGTTACAGATTCTGAAACCTCAGATATCACTATTATAGGCAGCAGCAGAAATGACTAGGCCCTTCCTGGGCTATCAAAAGTTTCATCAGGGCCTTTGCTTCCTTCCTGTCTTTATACTATATACTATGTCTGTTAGGGAAGGATGAAGAGAGGGGGGTGGGGTTATGGCCCATGGAGGTGCGGCAAGGCCTGGGGGCAAGGGAGATGCCTCTGGGGGGCCCGTGTAGGGAATCCCTTCCCCCTGAGGAACCAGCCACATGATGATATAGTACAGATTAGAGTTTATTCAGGTCATGGGAGAGTTAAGAGGGTAGTAGAGGTGGGGGGGGGGGGAATAGAGGAGTAGAGGCCAGCCATGAGCACGTGGGAGGGGGGAAGAGGAGAGGTAAAAGGGGAGAGCAAGGCTGCAAGATAGCAAGAGCAAGAGAGAGAGGAGGGGTCAAGCAGCCCTTTTTATAGTGTCAGGTCACTGGGGCGGAGCATACCTGGCTATTGCCAGGTAACTGAGGGGTGAGATTTACAGAATCCCAACAATGTCAACTGATAACCAGGAATGAACATGTTTATACACAGAACTAAAGAAAATAGTCCACTGATAGTTTCGCCCACTCACTATTCAGAGTTCTGAAAATTGATGTTATAATCCCATATGGAAAGACAAAATTACAAATATCATTCTACAGTCAGCCTCAGAAGGACCCACCAGTAAGGCATGGTATCTTGTCTCCTAACACTTTAATGCCATCAGCAGAACAGTAATATCTACAGATTTGGGGATGAAGTTACCTACATTCTGAATACAAATGCTACATAATTTGGGCTACTTACCAAATTTTCCTGGTTCTGTTTCAATTCTAGAATTTGCATAAAAATTATATCAGACTATGACACAGAGTTTTAAAAAGTTATTTTATTACATCAAAACAAGTCACCTACACAAAGTAACTTTAAATGATTTAGGGTATTTCCTCTTTTGTGTTTACCATGAAAGCATAAAAATATGAACACTGATGCAAAAATACTAAATAAAATACTCGAAAACTGAATTGAAGAACACATCAAAAAGATCATCCTCCATGATTAAGTAGGCTTCATTCCAGAAATGCAGGGATGGTTCAACATATAAAAAATTGGTCAGAATTAATCATAAGAACTTCTTTCTTTATAGTATATTCAATAGCACAAAATGGTAGACTGTTCCAATATTGACAAAACTGAACCACCTGAAGGCCAAGATGAAGGTGTGTGGAAGTACGGACATTTAAGGCAGTTCTGCCTTGAACTAAATGGACTTGTCGTCAAACTTTAGAGTGAGTGCTATCTGGATGCCTGCACTCAGATGACAGCAACTGAACAAGGGATTTTCCTTTGTGCAGCTCATAAAACTCCAAAAGAGTGTCCTGCCATAGATTATACCAGACACACACTGGATGGTGCCGCATGTCTTCTGAATAGCAATAAACATTTTTCCAGCAGGATTAGCATAAAAGAATCATCTGTAGCAAAACCAGGATCAGTGTGCCATAGGATTGATAGAATAGTTTCACATACCAATTTTCACCATCACCATTTACCAAATTTGTGATGAAATATAATGCTGCTGTTCTCTAGTTGGAGTCTCACAGTGGATTTCTGTCACTTGACTATTTCTCAGTGAACAGTTAAGGCAGTGATTTGTTGTAGATCTAACTGAGTAACTGGAACACTTTGTGAATATATGGCTTAGTATTGATGGGAAAATAGAGTATGACTTTCTTTTTATGCTTAAAACAATTAGTCAATGTAATCTATCATATAAACAAACTGAAAGAAAAAACCCACATATTCATCTCATAAGATGCTAAAAGAGCCTTTAACAAAATCCAATACCCCTTCATGATAAAAGTGTGGGAGAAATTAAGGATACAAGGGTCATAGCTAAATATAGTAAGGACAAATTATAGCAAGCCTATAATCAACATCAAATTAAGTGAAGAGAAACTCAAAGCAATTCCACTAAAATCAGTGACAACACAAGGCTTCCCATTCTCTCCATACCTAGTCAAATAGTCCTTCAAGCTCTAGCTAGAGCAATAAGACAACTAATGGAGACCAAGGGGATGCAGGTAGGAATAGAAAAGGTCAAAGTATCACTATTTACAGATGATATGATAGTATACATCAGTGACCCCAAAAATTCTACCAGGGAACCCCTACAGCTAATAAAGACCTTCAGCAAAGTAGATGGATAACTCAAAAAGAAAAAAAAAAATCAACAGAACTACTTACAAATGACAAACAGGCTAAGAAACAATCGGGGAAACACCATTCACAGTAGCCACAAATAGTACAAAATATCTTGGAGTAACTCTAACCAAGCAAGTGAAATAAAGACCTGTAAAATAAAAAATTAAAGTTATTTGAAGAAAAAGAAAATATTAGAAGATGTAAATATCTCCCATGCTGGAGGAAATAAAGAGACAAATAGAGGAGCAGAGACTGGAGAAAATATTATCCAGAGACTGCCTCACCTGAGGATCCATCCCATATGCAGCCACCAAACCCACGCACTGTTGTTGATGCCAGCTAGTGCTTACTGTCAGGAACATGATATGGATGCCTCCTCAGAGCCTCTGCCAGAGCCATACTGATACTGTGGAGAATACATGCAGCTAACCATCGGACTAAACACAGAGACCCCAGTGAAGGAGCTAGAGAAAAAACTGAAGGAGCCAAAAGGGTCTGCAACCCTATGGAAAGAACAAAATTATCAACTAATCAAATCCACCACAGCTCCCAGAGACTAAAACACCAACCACTGAGTTCACATGGAGAGACCCTTGGCTCCAGGTGCATTTGCAGCAGAGGACGGCATTGTCTGGCATCAATGGGAGAAGAGGTCTTTGGTCCAGTGAAGGCTAGTTTTCCCAGTACAGGGGAATGCCAAGGCGCTGAGGTGGGAGAGGGTGGTTGGGAGAGGGAGCACCTCCATGGAGAAAATGGGAGGGGAAGGGGTATGGGATTGGGAGAAGGAGATGACATCTGAAATGTAAATACAAAGATTATTCAGTAAAAAAAAAAAAGAAAAAGAAAAAATATCTCCCATGCTCATGGATCAACAGCATTAACATAGTAAAAATAGCCATCCTATCAAAAGCAATTTACAGATTCAACACAATCCTCATCAACATTTCAACACAATTCCTTATAGATCTTGAAACAACAACACTCAACTTCATATGGGAAAACAAAAAACCAAGGATAGCTAAAACAATCCTGTGCAATAAAAGAACTTCCAGAGATATTGCTGATACAGAGCTTCAGCTACAGAGCTGTAGTAATAAAAACCAACATGGCATTGGTATAAAAACGGACTGGTTGATCAATGAAATCAAATCAAAGACCCAGACATAAATCGGCATACCCATGAACACCTAATTTTTGATTTAAAAAAGCCAGAAATATACAACAACAACAAAATGAAAGCATCTTCAGTAAATGGTGCTAGACTAACTGGATCTTCTGTGTGTAGAAGAAGGCAAATAGACCCATATCTATCACTGTGCACAAAACTCAAGTCCAAGTAGATCAAAGCATAAAACCAGAAACACTAAACCTGACAGAAGAGAAAGTGAGGACGAGTCTTGAATGCACTGTCACAAGAAACGACTTCCTAAATAGAACACCAATAGCAAGTCACTGAAGATCAACAATTAATAAATGAGACTCATAAAACTGAAAAGCTTCTGTAAAGCAAAGGACATTGTCAATGGAACAAAATGGAAGCCCACAGAAAGCAAAAAGATCTTCAACTAACTCCCCATCTAATAGAGGACTAATATCCAAAATATATTAAGAACTCAAGAAACTAGGTATCAACAAACTAAATAATACATTTTTTAAAATGAACAGATCCAAACAGAATTCTCAACAGTAGAATCTCAAATGACTCAGAAACACTACGGAAATACTCAACATCTTTAGCCATCAGGGAAATACAAATAAAAATGACTCTAAGATTCCATCCATAAAAATGGCTAAGATCAAGAATACAAATGACAGCGCATACTGGTAAGGCAAATATGGAGAAAAGGGGGAGTACTCCTCCACTGTTGGTGGGAGTGCAGACTTGTACAGCCACTTTGGAAGTCAATATGGTGGTTTTTCAGAAAATTGAAAATCAATCTATCTCAAGACCTAGCTATACCACTCCTGGGCATATACCCAAAGGATTATATATCCTACCACAAGGACATTCATTCAGCTATGTTCACAGCAGCTTTATTCATAAAAGCTAAAAACTGGAAACTACCTAGATGTCCCCAACCAAAGAATAGATAAAGAAAATGTGGTACATTTACACAATGGAGTATTACTCAGATGTTAAAAACAATGACATCATGAAATTTACAGGCAAATGTATGGAAGCAGAAAAAAATCATCCTGAGTGAGACAGCCCAGACTCAGAAAGACAAACAGGGTATATATAAACTTATAAGTGAATATTAGCTATAAAGTAAAAGACAACAGTGCTATAGTCCACAGACCCAGAGTAACAAAATAATAAGGGGAATGCAAGGATCTCCCTGGGAAGGCAAAACAAGAGTATTTCTTAGAAGGACTGGGGACAGGTAGAGTTGGGAACAGGAGGGAATGGAGGTGGGGGGTGAGGGAGAAACTACTGGAAATGGGTGGCATTTTGAGAGTAAGGTGGAAACCTAGGGCAATGGAAATGCCAAGCAGAACTGTGGCAAAGACTCCTAGTAATGGGGGGCATTGAGCCTGAATTGGTCATCTTCTGTAACCAGGCAAGGCCTCAAGTGAAGGGACTGGGACACCAACCCAGCCACAAAACCTTCAAACCTCCAGTTTGTCCTGCCTGCAAAGTGTTTGTGACTGAAGTCTAGCAAAATAGTCATCAATGAGAACAGAGACTTAATCCTGGAACTGATGGGAGCAGATGTAGAGTACCACAGCCAAACATCGGGTAGAGCTCGGAGAGTCTTACAGAGGCATAGGAGGATTTGAGAAACCAAAGGGGTCAGGGACATACCAGGACTAACTGGGACTCAAAAGAGATAGAGGAGTCTGTAGAGGCCTGACCTAGGTTTTCTGTGTGTATGTTATGAATGAATGGCTTGATGTTTTTAAGAGAATCCTCAAAGTGGGATTTGGAGCAATCCCTGACTCTTTTGCCTGCTTGTGGGATCTTTTCCTTCTACTGGGTTGCCTTGTCCAGTCTTGATGTGATGGTATGTACCAGATTTAATTGTTGCTTCTTATGCCATATTTGGTTGATGTCCCTTGGAGGCTTCTTCTTATCTGAGGAGAGTAGGAGTTCTCTCATGTATTATATCCCAACTTCTCCTCTCTCCCAGTCTTCCCAACTACTCCTACTAATAGAAAATAACATCAGGATGAGTGGCAAAAAGCAGAACTGTGGCAGAGAATGTTTCACCCCAGCTAGAGAAAACAGAAATCAATTAGGATGGCTTGAAATAACTATGGGACCGGAAGACATTAGAATATACCTCAGACAGTCTGGATGGATCTGTCCAGTAACATTACACAAAGAAAAATATTTTATACAAATTCGTATGATAGTTAAAGATGGATAAAGACTTGAGGGATACAACTATAATTCTGTTAATTTAAATTCATAAAGGCTTCCATTATAATTTTGAATTTTTCAATCATTGTTATAGGGCAATTTCTGGTAAGAAAACCTAACTGGAAGTGATCCAAGACAACAGGGAACCACACAAGTGAGTCTGCAGCAATTGTAACTAATCTGGGGACTTCTCAACTAGAGACTTTTCCCCCCTTATTTCTACAACTGTGCTATATTAAAGTACTATTTCTAAAAACTCAATGTTTTCCTAAGGTGTCTTTGTTTAAAGAATATAAATTCTAAATCTGACAAAATTTCCTCAGTTTCAAAGGTGAAATCCTGATACCTGTATACTTTCTTTTATCAAATTCTGATGGATTCCTGACATTTCAGTCTCCTGTAAGCTGTTTAACCTTGGGCCTTGGGGCTCAGAACTGCTGTTGCAGATGATGAGAACAGTTTTCAATCCTCTCGTTTCCGATTCCTCCTTTCCCAAAACCTATAAGTTCTGAATCAAGAGGCAAACTTAGTATAAGGTGCTCCATGATGTGAAACTTACAGAGCCAAGCAAGCAGGATGGTACATGCCCGTGATCCCGAAAGAGCAGAGGGGGTGGGTGCCATGGATTCCAGTTATATCCAAAATGAAGTTCTGCCAGAAACGAATAAGAACTTTGGGAAGGTGAGAGAGCAGCTAAACAGAACTCTCCTCCCTAGCAGGAAGCTTAAAAAACAAAACTTTGTTTCTCCACATCTAAAATCAGAAACTATAAGCAATCTAGCAAAACTTAGAAGACACTGCCTCTTTAGGTATACCTATTCCATTCCTATTATTTGCAAATCACTTAATATGCATATTATGCATATACATAATAATACATATTAGTATGGTTGGTCACGCATTTTAAATTCATAGTATACCTGCAAACAAAATATTATTAGAACTACTGTCTTCTAACACCTAAACACTTACTTAGATATAACAATTGATAAGGTTCAGACTGACACAAAGCACTACGTTTTAGGACAACTAGTCTAGAGAACAACAAAATTCATGCCAAAAAAGTCACAAAGAAAACACCAGTTAAATTCCTGGTAGACTCTCAATTCAAAAAATAATTGAAAGTATAGACATAACTACAGCTCTATTACTCCAACATCCTGGCACGCCCCACTGCAACTAAAGCTCCAGCTTCACAGCTTCACGTCTCCTCACCAGCTCCTCACGGGAATCTAACCCTGCTACTCACTGCTTCCCAGACTTTCCTTAACAATCTTGCCCTGAGATTTCACCTCACACCAGTCAGATTGGCCAAGATCCAAAACTCAGATGACAACAGATGCTGGCGAGGATATGGAGAAAGAGGAACACTTCTCCACTACTGGTGGGGTTGTAAACTGATACAACCACTCTGGAAATCAGTCTGGCGGTTCCTCAGAAAAATGGACATAGTACTACCTGAAGATCCAGTTATTCCACTTCTGGGCATTTACCCCAGAGACGCTCCAACACACAACAAAGATACATGCACCACAATGTACATTGCAGTTCTATTTATAATAACCAGAAGCTGAAAAGAACCCAGATGTCCTTCAGTAGATGAATGGATACAAAAATTGTGGTACATTTACACAATGGAGTACTACTCAGCTATCAGAAACAATGACTTAACCAAATTCTTAAGAAAATGGATGCATCTAGAGAATATCATCCTAAGTGAGATAACCCAGTCACAAAAGAACAGACATAATATGCAGTCACTGATAATGGGATACTAACCCCAGAAAGCTCTGAACACCCCAGAAACAACTCACAGACTGTGTGAAGCTCAACAAAAAAAAAAAAAAAAAAAAAAAAAAAAGAGAGAGAGAATATATTTTAATTAAAATAGAACTGTATCACATTCCCCTTTCCCCCCTACAGCCCTTCCTAGTCTCTCTCCTATCCCCTCAAATTAATAGCCTCTTTTCCTATATTATTGTTACATATATACATATTTGTATGTATATGTACCCACAAATACTTAATTACAACCTTAAAAAATGTATCCGAAATAAAAAAAGATTAAGTGTAAAAAACAAAACAAAACAACAACAACAAAAAAAATCTTGGTGCAAGCCTCTTAGTAATGGCTATATTCTACATGCCTACAACCTGGCCACCACATAGATGTCACCAAGTCCTGACACCAGCTTGAGCGCAGTTCTGTCCTTTTACATGGCTGTAAAACTTCTGATTGCCTAAAACAGTTGAACCTGGGAAAACTTTCCTGAGACTACCCTCATGAGTAGGGCACCCCAGGAACACTCGCTTTTTAAAGCAGTCTTTCAAATGAATTTGCAGTTTTGCATCCTGGGATATGTTAGGGCCATACTATTCCTGAAGGTCCCTGGAAGCATTCTTTCCGTGGTCCCCGTGCAGAGTGTGGCTTCTCTTTAAAGCCATCAATCTCTGTAATAACTACTTCTGTAACTTTAAAGGTGTTGCCTTTCTGTGCATTTTCACATCTTTCTGCTTCAGTTTTTCCACAATTCTGATGGATTTGTGAGTAACAACCACAATAGTGCCATGCTAGCTGGAATTTCCACTCCCCAATTGTTATAGTCCATTATCCTTGAACCATCTACACTCAAAATTTCAGGGCAGAGGAAAAGCAATATATAATAAAATTTAGCAAGAATGAGCACTGGTCCAATTCCTAACAAATCCTTGTAAGCTAGGCCTTTACAGTGCAGATTCTTTCAACTCCACCAGAATCCCCCATTAAGCTCTTCTGATAAAATTCTAGAGCTTTTCTAGTTTGTATTTCCAAACTTTAAAAAACTCCTCTCCAAACTCAGTTCTGCAGGCTAAAGCACATGTGGTCAGGTTGGTCACTCCCCTTTCTGTACCAGCTTCCCGTCAGTCACTATGCACCCATGTCTTCACTGCACTGACAGAAACAACTTAAAGAATAATTTAGGGCTGGAGAGATGGCTCAGCCATTAAAGGCTAGGCTCACAACCAAAAATATAAGAATAATTTACTTTAGCTCCTGGTTTATCTCTGAAAGTCCCCTGAAGGCTGCAGCCTAGGGAGTGGACAGTGTGACAGGCTTTCACTTCACAGAACAGGAAATGGAGAGAGAGGGAGAAGCCATGGAAACATTCAAAGGCTTCTCTCTAGTAACTTCCTTTTGCTAGCTAGTTTCACCGACTCTCAAAACAGCACCAAGAGCTGGGAACCAAACATTCAAAACATGAACATGTCTACGACATCAGATTTTGGCTGCAAAACGAAAGTATAAGAGGAGGGTTGGAGAAATGGCCCGAAGAGTAAAGGATTTGCTGTGCATAAAGTGAGGCTCTTGAATTCAAATCCCCAGAAACCAAGTAACTTGGATGCAGTAGCATATTCCTGGAGACCTGAAAATCCCAGGAAGCTCACACGTCTGCTTGTCGAGGATATAAGGCAGCCAACATCAAGAAACTGTCTCAAATAAGGTAGAAGGTTGTCCTCTGCCCTTGCACTACATGGTATTTATATGCCTCAGCTCACATGTACAAGCAAGCATGCATGTGCCATTCACATACATACACATAGTATGACAGAAGAAAATGATTAACTGTTCTCAGAATTTAGAATTTTAATGCCAACAGAAAAGTAATATAAATGAGAAAACTCAAATGGCCTTTTAAAAATGCAGACAACAGCAAACCTGGGAGATGGATCTGTCGGAAAACTGTCTGTAGCACAAGCATGAGGCTCTGAGTTCGGATCCCAGGCCTACACAAAAGCTAGTCCCAATGCACACCTGTAACTTTAGCACTAGGGCTGAATGGACCAGGAGGATTCCTGGAGCTCCTTGGGTGGCCAGTCTAGTCAAATTGGTGAGTTCCAAGCTCAGAAAGACCCTGTCTCAAGGGTAAGATGGAGAGTGATGAAGGAAGACACTGTGGCCTCTATACACATCCATAAGCATGAACACCTACCAACATATATAACCATATATGTTATATATGGTTATATAACATATATTATACATATAATATACGTGCATCATTGCCTCCACCACTTCCCACAAATCCAAGAGGCTGAGACAGCCTGGGTTTTTTGTTTTATCTATACTACACGGGATCCTGTTTCCACGTCTCTACTTTTTAAATCCAATTGTTCCATACTTCAACTTATACTAAAGTAAAATATACATGAATGCAGCTCTTCTGAAGCTACACACCACTGTGAACACAACACCCTCTGGTCATCCTTTCCCCACAAATAACCACTAGGCTGTCATGTAGATTAGTTGGATAGTAGACATTCATATGGCTGTGATTCCTGCTGGTTATCACCTTACTGCCTTTCAGCTCCAAGCATCCTTCAGTACTAGCTCTGTAGCAATGAAGTGGACTCTGATGTTTCTTCTTAATGGAGTACGATGTTAAGTGGTCACTGGAGAGAGTCTAAGGGGCACTGCATGAAGAAGTAAGCCTCTCCTTTTTGTTCCAGTGCTGTGCTTTTGCTCATTGTGTTCAACATCACCAGTGGAGTACAATGGAGGCATCTGGTGGTGTGCTCTGCTCCAGTTGCATGTGAAACCACAAACACTTGTGGTGGGAAAGCGACAAATACTTCTGAACTAATATATGGAGGAGAGGAGAGGGCTGGGTGGGCTGCTGGAGTGCTGATCTTGTAACCATCTCTCTATGGTGCTGCAGACACAGAGAATCTTAGGTACTCGGGTACCATACAGTAGTCTCTTGACTTTCTGTGTGCTTATATCCCAGAGTTGTTTTGTTGCAACCAGGATACCCATATTTATTTTCTCCTGATACTGTGGCTTCAGTGGCACACCAACTCCTACAACATTTCCACCCACCAGCTCAGCTGAACCCTGAAAAATGTGTCTAAGGTCTCACTGGTGTGTACAGTGGGCACCAAGCTTTGTACTGTCTCTTTATGATGACATTCTAGCTTCTGTTTGTCTTTTCCCAGGGAGCTGCATCTTGTTTGCCCCATAATTGTAGGCTACCTCTACCCCAGGACACCCACAGAACTCTGCTACCCCATGGGTTATAACTCTATCTTTTCCATCTTTACCATATAATTATTCTGTTCAGAGCTTAATTTTCTGAAATAACTCAACTTTAATTAATGACAGAGTTTAGGCCTGAACCTAAACATTGTGAGTCTAAAACTAAAGACCTTTCAGCAACCATTTAGGTTCTCTAAAAACTGGACACTGTCGAGCTCTTCAGAGAGAATAAGACATAAGATGAGAGCAGGCAATACAAGAATAGGTTAAATTAAATGTAGCAGAAATTCAAGTGGATAGCATGTTGGGCATATATTAGCTCAATCCCAGGTGTTTCCCAAAACAAGCTAAACATGAGTCATATTCATGTGTACATTTAGCACAATGGGATCAGATCCACTGAATTATCAAACTGGCCTGCAATGGGTAAGGCCTCTCAAGCTAGGCCCATGCCTTGAAAATGGTCCCTTAAGAAGGCATAGCCAGTGAGAGTTGGTCTCATTGGGTATGTGTGATGAGAATCAAGGAGGTGTGTATACAAAGAAAAGCTACTTAATTTTCATAGTTTTCACTTTGAATAGGCACAGATAAACATTTTCTGTCTTTTTAAGATGTGGGTCTTATTATGCAGCCCAGACTGACTTCCTGCCTCAGCCTCTCAAATATGAGAATTACAAATGTGAAACTATGTTGCCAGCGAAATACTTGATTTTACCAACCTTCCAATTCTTTCCAATTTGCTGTCTATATCTTCCTTTATATTATCTAAAATGCCGGAAACATCACAAGGAGACACTGCAGAAAGACAAAGCACTCTTCTTCCTCACGGGAGATAAGGTTTTAAACTTTCTTAAGTTCCTTTCCTGAAGATTCCACATTCTTCTAAAGCCCTATAATTCTATGGTTTCAGTCCTTAAAATGTATGTAGAAAAAACCACATCTGTATATAAATCCTCCACAGAAACAAGAAAATGTTCCCTATGTAACTAAGTGCTTTTTTAGGTAAGAAAGAAAGCTTTCACTGACTGATCAATTAATTGACTGATGGGTAGATAGGTAAATAGACAAACACACAGAAAAATAAACAGATTGTTTTTGACCAACTGAGATTTACTAAGAAAGGAAGACTGCACAGAAGCTGGAAGATGACTCAGGAAATCCACTTCTGTCAGAGGTAAAACATCTTTAGCAAAACATGTCAAGTACTTAAAAGACATTCTCCCTATTGAGGAAAAATTAATTATTACCAAAATCAGTCTATGTAAAATTAAGAAATATATTTTAAGCCCATCCCCATCCAGAACAACTACAAAAATCAATCCTCCATGGCCTTTCCTGTTAAATTTTACACACACACACACACACACACACACACACACACACACACACAGTGAGGCCAATCTCCTTCATCATCAGATCCAAGGAGGCTTCCTTGTCTTTTTCTGTAAGTTACTATACCTATCAATGACTGTCATCTGTTCAAATCAACAGATTAATGTGACCGTTGAGAATTTTTGGAGAATCTAATAATTTTCTTATCCATACAGCTTAACCTTTTATCAAACCAATACAAAGCAAACATAATTCAAACCATGGAGCTTTAAAATGCAGTGACTTTTATGTAATGGAATACACCTACACAAATTATTCACTATTTATACCTGAATTAACATTTCATAGCAATAAAGTAAAAACAGAATCACATCTAAAAGAAGAAATGGATTAAGTTTGTTAAAGTATGAGAACATTACTTCAACAACAACACACATAAATAAAAACAAATCAAACAATATCTAAGTCAGGGCCAGCAAGATAACTCAGTGGGTAATGGGGATTTCTGCTAAGCCTGTTGATTTAAAGTAGATCCCCGAGACCCACATGATAGACAAAAACAGACCCCATGGAGTCCTCACCTCCATGCACACATCATGACACACATGCCTACATATGCATATGTTATATCTATAGCTATTAATATACTACCAAGATGGTAGCACATACACATAATCCCAGCATTCAGGAAATTGAGGCAATTGGCTACATAGTTGAGTTTCAGGATGCTGTGGCTACCTACATAACAAAGAGTCTGTCTCAAAAAACTAACTAAAAGGAACAGAGACAGTATCCAAATTAACAAAATCAAAAATGAAAAGAGAGACATAACAACAGAAACTGAAACCCCCCCCCCAAAAAAAAATCAATGAAATGGAAAGAATTAAATGGAAAGAAACTAGGAGTAATTCCACTAAAATCAGGGATAAGACAAGGCCGCCCACTCTACCCCTATCTATTCAATATAAAGTTCTAGGTAGAGCAATTAGACAACAAAAGGAGACCAAGAGGATACAAAGTGGAAAGGAAGAAGTCAAAGTATCACTATTTGCAGATGGTATAATAGTATACATAAGCAATCCCCAAAATTCCACCAGAGAACTCCTAAACCTGATAAACAACTTCAGCAAAGTGGTTGAATATAAAAGTAACTCAAAGGAATCAGTAGCCTTCCTTTATACAAATAATAAACAGGCTGGGAAAGAAATTAGGGGAATAACACCCTTCACATTAGCTACAAATAGTATAGAACATCTTAGTATAACTCTTATCAAACAAATGAAAGACGTCAACAACAAGAACTTCAAATCCCTGAAGAAAGAATTCAAAGAAGACCTCAGAAGATGGAAAGATCTCCCATGCTCATGGATTGGTAAGACTAACACAGTGAAAATGACTATCCTACCAAAAGCAATCTATAGACTCAATGCAATCCCCACCAAAATTTCAATACAAGTCTTCACAGACATAGAAAGAGCAATTCTCAATTTCATATAGAAAAAAAAAAAAAAAAAAAAAAAAAACCCAGAATAGCCAAAACAATTCTTAATAATAAAAGATCTTAAAGGGGAAATCACCATCCCTGATCTCAAGCTGTACTACAAAGCAATAGTGATACAACCATATCACTGTTGATATGGTACAGAGACAGATCAATGGAATATAACTGGAGACCCAGAAGTAAACCTACACACCTATGGACACTTGATCTTTGACAAAGACCCATACAATGGAAAAAAGAAAGCATCTTTAATAAATGACATGGGTCTAATTGGCAGACTGTATATAGAAGAATGAAAATAGATCCATATTTGTCACTTTGCACAAAGTTCAAGTCCAAGTGGATCAAGGACCTCAACATAAAACCGAATGATACACTGAATCAAATAGAAGAGAAAGTGAGGAAGAGCCTCGAACTCACTGACACAGGGGAATATTTCCTGAACAGAACATAAATGGCTCAGGCTCTAAGATCAACAATTGATAAATGAAACCTCATGAAACTGAAAAGCTTCTGTAAGGCAAAACACAGTCAATAAGACAAATCAGAAACCTACAGATTAGGAGAAAAAAGTCTTTACTAACCCTATATCCAACCTTAATATCCAAAATATATAAAGAACTCAAGAAGTTAACCTGCGAAAAACCAAATTATCCAATTAAATAATGGGATACAGAGCAAAACAGAGAATTCTCAGCAGAGGAATCTCAAATGGCCGAAAAGCACTTAAAGAAATGTTTAACATCCTTATTCATCAGGGAAATACAAATCAAAACGACCCTGAGATTCCACCTTACTGGTGAGAAGGCTAAGATCAAAAGCACATGCTGGTGAGGATATGAAGAAAGAGGAACACTCCTCTATGGCTGGTGGGATTGCAAACTGGTATGACCACTCTGGAAATCAATCTGGAGGTTCCTCAGAAAATTGGAAATAGCTCTAGCTGAAGACTGAGCTATACCACTTCTGGGTATATACCCAAAAGAAGATCCACCATACCATAAGGACACATGCTCCAATATGTTCATAGCAATCTTATTTATAATAGCCAGAAGCTGGAAACAACCCAGATGTCCCTCAACTGAAGAATAGACACAGAAAATGTGGTTCATTTACACAATGGAATGCTATTCCACTATTAACAATGAGGACATCATGAATGTTGCAGGCAAATGGATGGAACTAGAAAATATCATCCTAAGTAAGGTAACCCAGACACAAAAGGACATCCATGGTATGTACTCACTGATAAGTGGGTATTAGCCAAAAAGTACAGAATACCTAGGCTACAAGCTGCAGACTGTAAGAAGTTTAACAAGCAGAAGGTCTAAGTGAGGATGCTTCAATTCCACTTTGAAGGAGAAAGAAAATAACAACAGGAGACAGAGGAGAGAGGGACCTGGATGGGAGAGGAAAGCGGAGGGAAAAGGGGGAATGGGATTAGGTATGGGTGTGGGGGGGGGCAGGGAAGAAGCCCAGAGAGCCAGGAGAATGAATGGAAATATGTAGCTTCTGGGGGTAACATATTGGTGAACCCTCTAGAAAGTACCAGACACCTGGGAGATGAGAGTTTCTCAGAATTCAATGGGGGTGATCTTAACCAAAATGTCCAACAGTGGGGAGAGGGAACTCAAGAAGTCCAACACCTCCATTAGATAAGACAGGGCCTCAAGTAGAGAGACAGGGTTACCAACCGATAGTAAAAATTTCTGATTTAGAACTGTTCTTGTCTAATAGAACTCGAAGAACAAAAATGGAGATGAGACTGAAGGTCAGCCTAACTTGAGATCCATCTCATGGGGGGACACCCAGGCCTGACACTACTATGCTATGATGTGCTTACAGACAGAAACCTAGCATGACTGACCTCTGAGAAGTCCAACAAACAGCTGATTTGAGACAGACAGATATTTACACCCAACCACTGGACTGAAGTTGGAAGCCCCTATAGTTAAATTAGGGGGAAGATTGAAGAAGCTGAAGGGGAGGGCAACCCCACAGGAAGACCAACAGTTTCAACTAACCCAGACCCCTGGAAGCTCCCAGAGACTAAGCCACCAACCAGGCAGTATACACAGGCTGGTCTGAGACCCCTGGCAATATACAGCAGAGGACTGCCTGGTCTGGCCTCAGTGGAAGAATGTGCCTAATCCTCAAGAGACTGGAGGCTCCAGGGAAAGGAGATACCTTGGCTGGGGATTGGGGGGGGAGCACCCTCTTGGAGGCAAGGGAGAGGAGAAATGGGATGAGAAACTGTGGGAGGGGGTCAAGGGGAGAACAATGGCTAGAATATAAATAAATAATTGTTTTTTAATTGGACTGGAGAAAGGGTCAGAGGTTAAAAGCACGTACTTACTGTTTTCCAAAGGGCTCACAACCACTTATAACTCCAGCTCTAGGGTATCCAACATCTCTGGCTTCTGTGGACATCTGCATTCATGTGAATACACCAATACACACAAGCAAAATTAAAACTAATAGTAATAAAAACAAAGATACTAGCTGTAGGCCTCCTGCTACAAAGATGTGTCTAAGAGCTAGCTCAGTGGCTGTATGCAGAACATTTACTTTATGAAGATAAACTGCGTTCAGAGGCACAGGGTACAGACTTAAAAATATATATGACCATAAAAAATCCTACCCCTAAGTCAACCTGCTTATCAGTAATGTGGGAAAGAGAAATACAGTATAATACAAAAATGTACAAACAAAAGTCACAAAGTGGGGAGAAGCAGCTAGGTAGAATTAATTAGCTCAGTTCCCTCTCTGACTTTAATATTCCAAGCAAAGGTGTTACTTCCTTAATTAATACTTAAGTAGCTATATTTATCCTCACTAAGATTTAAATGGTATTCACTTATTAAAAGCCCTTCTACTTCAAGAACAGGGCTTCTAAGAATCTGACGTTAGATTTGCCTTTCTAACATTTACTGTTAACAAAGATGCCAGAAGGCAGCAAACTTTACTGGATATAATAGTCTCACAAAGGCAGGAACTATTGTGAGCTCAATGAGAGCCAAACAGAGGGACTGGAAGGGAAGAGCAAACACCCTATCTCTCCCCAATCACAGCAAACCAGGAATAGTGACACATCACTGTAATTCCAGTGATTCCAGCACCCCCCCCACACACACGCACCAATGCACACGCACTGGCAAATTTGTTATCCAGATGCTGAGGCATTCCTTCACTGATGTTATGTCAAGGATTCCAACGATAGTTAGACTGGGACTGCTCAGACAACCAATTGGTACTACAGGATCCTTTTCCTTCCTGTGAAGACCACAGCCTATAAGCCATTCTAATAAATGGATTCATTTCTGTTCTTTAGAGAATCCTGACTAACTGAGTAGCTAAATTAAGATGTAAATACGGGCAGTCTGGCTGCAGAGCCCACATTATAACATGACCATGTGCCTTCTGTAACAGAACAATGTTACCACCATCAGCACTAGAAGTTTTAAGAAGAAAATAGAAAATAAAACTATTAGCAACTTACTATATATACTTATTAGCGAGAAAGACTCAGTAAATGTTTTTAAAGTACTGCTTATTACTGTACCCAAAACATACCTAAATACTTAAATAATTCCAATCATAGCCTTAAAATTGTTATGAGATTTAAGCTGTCCATGTTCTTCTATAAACCATCACAATAAGCTGACTTGTTTCTTCCCAATTCTTTGGGGAACAAATACAGAACGTTAAGGATAAGTGAAGTTTTCTTTTATCTAGAAGTCTCTTCTCTCAGACTTTCCTATGAATACGGCTGACTCTGAGACCTCTGGCCATAAGCCTGGGCTCTTGGAGGAAACACTGTTGGCAACAACAATGGATTGTAGCCCCATAAATGCTAAAAGGAAACGACTGCTCAGCCTGGAGCCCGACAAGTGCTAATGCCCAGAGTCTGGGGCACACAATGCACATAATGCAGAAAAGACTATCACAAGCCTTCTGCATATTCATGCCCTCTATTGTTGAGGCACTCAAAATATCTAAAGACATCTCTCTTCTTCCAATACACCTCCTCTTGCTGAATCCAGTTAAACGAAATAGGTCAAGCACAGCAGCCAAAGCCTAAACACACTAATGAACAAGAACATGACATTGCCAGAGAGAAAGGTACCTGTTGAGCAAAATATTCTCTTACATTTGAAACAGAATGTATCAAAGAAACTAAGCATTGAAGTACTATGAGTAGGAAGAAGAGAAGTTTAAAGCTGACTCGAGCCTGGAGAAGCCATGCAAGGCATGGACAAGTAAGGTGAGCACATAAAGACCAATGGGATGAGGTAGCCAATGAGTAAGAAAAGGAGAGTAGAGCCAAATCAATGGAATCTTTGTAAATGATAATGATGTTAATCATCTATTGCTATAATAATGCTAAAAATCAGACCACAATATTTCAGTTGCTTACAGATAAAAACTTAACATGCACTTAGGTTCACTCATCTAAGTCAGGTTAGTGCTGCTGAAAGCTGTCTGCCATAAAGTCTGTGCTCTGTGGTCTTACAACAACTATAACTACTGTCTTTTCATGGTAACTACCACAGCACTTAAGAACAAACCTATTGGAGAAGTACACCACATACCTCTAACTTATCCTACCCACCACAGCAGCATTGGACCACAGTAAACCAAATGTACAAGCCTAAAAATCCAGTGACAGAGTATAATGTAGGAAACTTCTCCAAAAGCATGTAAGAATAGAATTTGCTCTACTATATAACCCCATACCACTTTTCAAACTAGCTCTGTCCCCTGCAACCGAAAGACTCAAATTACATTGTAGTCATTAAGACTCCCTAAACTAGCTCCTACTTTCTGATACAACACTGTCTATAGGCCCTCATCTATCTTTCTCCCCTGAAAATACAAGATATGAGCTTTACGTTATCAATGTAAAAAACAAACAAAATAACAAAAGCTATCACAAAAACCTTCTAATGAAAATGGTTGGGGGGAGGGGCACTAAACCAAGCAAAGATTTCTATCAGAACTTATTAAGTGACTATGTAAAACATTTTGCATACTCTTATTTCTTTTGCTAAAAAAGTATTGCCTTAGAGGTAGCAGAAACTCCCTTACTTCTAAAGCTCTCTTTGTGGCAACTAAAACTCAAAATACCTTAGAATCCTATAGAAAATGTTTTCTTGACCCAAAGAGTGTGCAGCCTGAGAGGATCTGCTTTAAAAGCTCTATGTATTCAACTGTCCTCATAAGGAGAATGCCAGGCTGTAATACTCCTATAAGGGTTTCAATGGTGAAAGAAAGGGGTGTGTTGTGCCGGCTCAAACTGACTGATATGAAGTTAGGGAATTACCTCACATAAGGTGTCCACAGCCTTCATGCTCTTTTCTTCTCAGGGAACTGAGGGTTTCACTAGGAACCCCAAGATGATGCTTAAGATAAGGACCAGCACCACCACACAGGCACACACAGACTGGCCACAAGACTGCTACCTTCCTGCCTCTCCTTTAGCCTCCAACAGTCTAAATCTCCTCATGGCAGGTTCTGAAAGATTATGGACCTGATACAACATCCCCAAAATGCCTAGGTTGAAATATTAGGCCCCAGAACTTCAGAGTGTGACTGCATTTCAAGACAAGGTCAGTATTCAAGAGACAATTATGTTAAAACAGGTAAGTAGGTCCATCAAAATCCAATCTAATGAATATCCATATAAAAAAGAGGAGGGGGGTCTCAACAGACATGAACAAAGAAAAGACCATGAGAAGACAAACAAGAAACAGCTCTCACTCAAGCTTCCTAAAAAAGCAACCCTGCCAACACACACCTGGATCTCAGACTTCAAGGCAATCAGCAGTATGAGATACCCAGCATGTGACATTTTGTTATTGTATCCTGGCAAAACGGTGCAATGAAGAATGTATGTGGTATAAAACCCAGTGAAAGAGAGAAGAAATTAACATAAACGCACCTTGGGGATTTTTAAAGCATGAATGGAACATCAAGACATCTCCATTTTTGGAGGAAAAAACGCTCACAGCTTAAGCTTATCTTGTCTTCCACAACAGCACATCCAGAACCTCATCCTTTGCTCCAGGGACAATCCATATTAATGTCTATTTGCTTCTCTACTGTGGTACTTCAGAGCCATATTTGAGGCTGCCTGGGCTGCGAAGGACAAACTTAAATACTAATGCTTTCTTCAAAAATTCTTCCTAATGTGACATTTCTGACATTCTTATAATTCTACTCAATCTAAAATTGAATCACTTACACTAGGTCTCTGAAGACACCCCACTGCTTCACAGATTCTACCTGTGCATGAATTATATCACCTTTTGACAACCTCCTGACTGTGACATACCACACATACACACACACACACACACACACACACACACACACACACACACACACACTTCTCCAGAAAGTCTTCTGAAAACCATTTTATGACTAAAAATTGGTCATTTCATTACTGTAACTGTCTGTGGAAGGGCATCTCTCCTCAGCTACACTGTAAGCTTCTTATATCAGGACTTCCATCTGTGATCTGCTCTATTACTGAGACATAGGATCTTAAGCATTTCAAAGCACTAGGGGGCGATATGGAACTTGAACAAATATAAGCACTAGCAACACCAAGTATGGAGGTACACACCTTTAATCCCAGTATGTGGTAGGTAAGACAGTGTGACTTCAGGGCCAGCCTGGAGACACTGAAAGAAGACAGTCTCAAAAAAGACACCAAAATGAACAACAAAATGTGTTCTAGGTGGCATCAAGATCCGGTGAATGCCTATACTTTGGGTCAAAGGGGGGGGGGTGGAACAGAAGTGATTCCATTTTGGCTAGAATGTAGCCAAATCATTTTAAGAGAATACTAAAATGTAAGGCCATCCCTAGAGTCAGCATCCAGTTGCAAAGTACCAATTCTAAGTTTTATCTATGTGTGGTTCTCTGGGAAAATGCAAGAATAACCAGTGAGGGTCACACAGGAGCAACTGACAGTCAAAGCTCAAGACAGCTTCTTTTGTGGTAACCCTATGGCCATAAGAAAGCCAGTTACTTCCTACTGCCTAAGCTCCTTCACTAAGAAAATGGAGGTAGAAACAAAACCTGTACTCTCAGTGAGATTAATCAAGGACTAAATAAGACAGTAAATATAATGTGCTTAGTGCTGGCATCCTTATTTTATGACTGGGATGGGACATGAATGCCTTGGTTTTTATGTGGTTCTATGCCTGCCTTCCTGGCACTCAGGCCAGACCTGGGCGAAATATTTCTACAACTGGACTTCTTGTTGCACATCTGAGTTCTGGCATGCTCTAGGGAAAGTTTTTTTTTTTTCTTCCTAATAAAACACCTCTTCTGTGGACCCACTTTTCCATTCTCTTAAATGAAAACATTATTTTTCTTATATCGTTTCCTCAGTGGCCTCTCTCTCGTCAACAGATCAAAGATAATACAAAGCTGTAATGATGGCAAAATTAACCTAATATACAAGTCCTGTGATGGCAAATCGTGACTGCCAGCTTTACTGGTGACTGGTGCCGTACATTTTGAGTGTGTCTATACGGAGTCTCTTGAGATGAAAAGACTCCATGAAGGCCCTGATAGGACAACTGGATTAACCCCTTGATGGATCTGTAAACTGCCAGTAGTGCCAGGTGGTGAATAGTAGATGATATGACACAGTAAAAAGGAAGCAGGTCACAAGTGATGTGTCCCTGTGTGTTCCCAACCTCTCAAACTGAAAGCTAAAACAATCCCTCGTTTCTCCCCCATCCCCCTCTTTTAGGAAGGAAAGGATGTGCTCCTGGCACCAAAGTCACAGAATAAAAGCCCCCTTTCATCCTTCTGTAAGCACTAGTGCCTGCCAACTGGAGCAGCTTTACAAGGAGTCTTTAAAAAAACATAAACAAAAAACCAAAACTCTCTATAGGGCTGGGAGATGGAGTAGTAAAGGATCCCCAGTACCCATGTAAAAAGCTGGGCATGGCAGCATGTGCCTATAATCCCAGCACTGGGGAGCAGAAACAGGGCTGTCCTGGTCAGTCAGTCTGGCTGAGTCACTGAGTACCAGATTTAATGAGACCCTGTCTCAAAAATAAGGTAAAAGTATTGAGGCAAACATGCAACATCGATCTCTGGCCTCCACATACATATGGAAACACACACATGCACACAATATAAACACATCTCTTTGCCTCCACATGTACATGTACACACAAACAAAAGCTCTCTAGCTCTCCTTTGTCATGAGTTCCCATACTACACACCACAAAAAAGTGAAACTGCCAGTTTATTCAAACTGAAGGTGTGTGCTGAAAGTTTTGACCACTGACAATAAGCACAGTGGTTCCAGGGCAGGTTCCTGCCCTTCCTACCCTGCTGGTAGAGACACACGGTCTGTAGAGCAGCCATGCCTGCCCTGACAGTATTCTTACTGGTGGCTTTCATACTTCAGATTGGGCAATAATCAGCATTTAAGTTAAAACCTGTATACAATTTTGAAAGTGAGTTTCATTCTATGAATATTTTAATAAGACTAATTTCAAAAATTGAATGTTCATACAAATAAAGGGAATAAACAGTATAAATCTTTGCATGGGGTGGTGAAATGACTTAGAATTTAAAACATCTGCCACGCAAATCAGACTTTCAGAACATATATAAGATGGAGGAGAAAGGCAACTACAAGGGTGCCCTCTAACCTCTACATATTAGCCATGACATGTGTTCTTTCTCCCACAAGTTTTAAGAGAAACACGGTGGGTATAATAGAATATTTCTTGGTGTAAGTGTGGTCAAAAAGTTACAAGTCTTAGCCTCAGTGGTCGGACGTGAAGAGCTTCTAGTGGGGGAAAAGACAGCAGACTCTGGACAGTTCCATCTGCAGCAATTCATCTGACTCTAACTTAAGTTTAAGGAGACATTCTCCCTGGGGCAACAGAGAGGGAAACACCAGTTCCTGGAGGGTGAAAAGATCTCATCCATATGTGTCAAGGCTAAAACATACCAGATATAGTGTATCTATGGCATTCAATTTTCAAGAAGGTACTAGGGCCAAAAACATGGGCCAAAAAAGTACCGTGAAGAAGAAAATGAAGCAGGAAAACTTTTCAGAAACATTAAAAGAATTTTATTTCATAAAAAATAATGCCTACAAGGTATTGTGGTAAGACACTGCCTGCCGTGTGTGTGTGTGTGTGTGTGTGTGTGTGTGTGTGTGTGTGTGTGTGTGCGTGCGGTGCATGTGTGTATATGTGTGAGTCCATGTGTCTGTGCAAACACACACACACACACACACACACACACACACACACACACACACACACACACGTGCAGGTAGACTAGGGGATAGGAACAGGGAGAGTAAGGGCTTCAGGATCATATCAGGATCCTCTGGTCAAACTCCATACTTAGCTCCAACCTCAGGTCTAGCCGTCTAGCCAGCTTCTAATTTTCACGGAAAGATGCTTGTTGTGCCTATGGGTCAAGCAAAAGGATGGATCTGCTTAGTGTGTAAATGGAATTAAAGCTTGTATCAGAGAGGAAGCTGAAAGTAAAATACAGACTTGTAGCCCTTAAGACTTGAAGCAAGAAAAAGTCTCTTCCACAAGTATAAAAATATGTAATACAAAGGAATATTTAGAAGCAAATAAAAGATATATAAAAATTTAAAAATAAAAACAATAAAACTCCAGAAAGTATATATTTAAAACAGGCCATTATAATCCATGGTCCTCAAGAAATAGTGGAAAACTGGGCTGGAGAGATGGCTTAGCAGTTAAGGGCATTTGTTGTTCTTGCAGAGGGCCCAAGTTCAGTTCCCAGCATTCACATGGTTGCTCACAACCATTTGTAACTCTAGTTCCAGGGATCCAATGTCCTCTTCTGACTTCTGCAGGCACCAGGAATGCAGCACATTACATACATACATACATACATACATAACACTTATACACATAAAATAAATCTGACAAAAAGGTAGAAAACTTATTTCTAATGATGACTTAAGAGTCAGCTATGAAAATATTTTCATATTTTGATAATATTTCATTTTTTAAAGCTAAGCACACAGGTGACTCAATAGCTTTAATCCTAAACTAAAAAATAACTTAAAGCAAAGCCTCTCCCTGTCTCAGGAAGCCATGAACAAACAAGTATGTATGAGATCTGAGTTTCCACTTGAGAGTTTTATCTCCATCTTCTAAAGTTAATTCTTGGCCCACAGCAGGGAGTATGGAAGGACAGGGGTAAGAAAGGAAGAGGAGAAAGCTAAACCAGACTATCTTCCATGACAAGTTTTTATTTCCATTCCTGAAATCCTAGGATACCAGATCAAACTAATCACTACAGAATGTTAAGAACACCTTAATGCACTGCAGGAGACCCAACTGGACCCTAGTGGGGGTGGGGGTGGGGGTAGAAAGAGACACCATAAAAAGCCACTATGGAAAGAGTTTCAACAGGGACTGCCTATTTGGTTCCTGTCATGTTTCATAAATGCTTATATTACAGCTCTACAGAAGGCTTCCTAGGACAGATGTAAAACCTTCAGTGAACTATGGCAGTGTAAGCAAGTAACTCATGTGGTTGAACAAAACAAAGGTAGGAAGTTAAAAGTTAAATCTGGTACAATATTAAAAGAACTAGTGAAGTAGGTACACAGAAAAGGAAATCTTGGGTCAAGGTTCTCTAAAGGAACAATCCTGACAGAATGGAACACACACAGAGTGGGGGGGGGGTTTGTTTAGAATGGCTTACAAGCTGTGTAGTTCAGCTAATCCAGTTCACAAGGCTGGATGTCTCAGGTTGTCTTCAATATGCACCAAAATCCCACAGAAGCAAGCTCTCGTGCCACTGAAGGAACGGATTTACAGGCCAGAGCAAGAGCAAGCAGGCCAAAAAGAAAAAGAAGCAAACTTCCTTCCTCCATGTCCTCTACAGAGGCTGCCAACAGAAGCTGTGACCAAGATTAAGGAGTATCTTTCCACCGTATAAATTGGTCTTCCCACTTCAAATGATTTAATTAAGAAAAAAAAATCCCTCATATGTCCAGCCCCTTGGCTTTTGGTTAATTCCAGATGTAGTCAAATTGACAACCAAGAACAGCCATGACGGGTACTATTTTGAATATTTGTATCTTTAAAAACAAAAAAAGGGGTGTATATAAATGCCTTCTATAAATGCCTTCAAATATAAACATCTTTCTAATTTTTCATACTTCAATTCTACATTAAAATAAAGAAAACTAACCTGGCCCAGTGTGCTTCATTTAAATACTACCCACATCACAAGTTATGTGACAAAGATAATATTTTATATGTAAAAGCCAGGTCAATATCTATACCACATTCATAAACCCCTAGGTACAAGATAACTTAGCAGAACTGAGGTAGTTTGGTGACTATACTTGCCACATGTTGGACAGTTTATCTGTATTCTGTATCTTAAATAGAGTATCAGCACTGTGACAAGTGCCCTATGTAAGTGAAGACTTCCCCATGTCTGTGCCACCACAGAGGTAGGAGGTATAGACCCAAGCCATTTCAGACTATAACTGCATATAACTTTAACCTTCTGACCCTTCCACTTCACATTTCCAAGTTCTGGAATGACAAGTCTGTGCCACCACACACAGTTAATGGGTCCGTTCTAACTTTAACCAGAGCTAAAAGACAATAAAACTAACCAAGAACTTTCATTACCTACTCTCACCCCACAGGCAATCCTACTTAACAATAAAAAGGAGAGAAATAACTAAAAATGTTCTACCTATTCAAATAGGAGTTCTTGAACAAAAAAAAAAAAAAGTTAACTTTAATCAAGACAAGTATTTGAAGAAAAAAAAAAACACTACATACTCACCTCTATGAGAAAATAAATGTTGTGTCCATAGGGGCCCCAATTTTGTTTAAAAAAGTCAAGAACACAGGAAACAAAGTCAAGAGACGGGTTGGCTCTGCCTCGTCCTGTGTGGCTCCTGGCCTAAGTCAATTCTGATTCATTATTTTATTGGCAGGATACTTGAAATCAGTATGCTCAAACTCCGGTGTTAACTGGAATTACCTAGGTTACAAAAAAAAAAAAAAAAAAGGTCTAAAAGCTGGGTCCCTCCATCACCAGTGTGAGGTGCTTCTGTTTAAAAGCTGAGTCCCTCCATCACCAGTGTGCTTCTGTGCAGCCTGAGCACTTGCATTTTTAAAGCTCTTCAAGTAATCCTCAAGTGCACAGGTTTGAGCACCGCTGTTCTAAACTAGCCTCTACTATCCACACACGGAGACCATGACACTGGTTAACGTCTCTGAATTCTCCCTGCAAGCATTAAATCAAATTCCTCGCTATGATCTTTCAATGTCTCAACTTCCTGTACCTGCTACCTACATCCTCCACAGCTCCCCTACAATGTTGTGGCCACAACTCACCATGCATTTTTAGTTCAGGATTTCCCTAAATGAAAGGTTCTTCAAACTCACAGACTAATCCTAAGTACTGATTATCCAACCCCAAATCAATTTAAGAGTCTCTGACTCGCAGAAGCCTTAACGAACTACAGGTTGCACCGCTGCACTAATGGTTACTCACTCTTATTTTAGCCAAACCTTGAAAAGAACATTACCTTTCTGTTTCCGCTAGCATACAACACATCCCATAAGAACAGAGGGACTGTGTGTATTTATCTTCAAATCCTGAAGGCTCAGTAATAGATAAAAACAAAAACAAAAACAAATCAAAAAATCTAGTAACTGTTAAATGAGTAGTACTATGAGAAGAGACGGGGCAGTTCAATGTGAAATCTTACCTCAGTCAACTAGGCCAAACATTTCCATAGACGTGTTTGGTGAGAGGTTGCTCTTGATGCAGATATAGAAAGGAACCACTGAGTCTCAGGAGAAGGGAAATACCTTAATAAGCTGAAAAAGCAAGGACTGGAACCACACGTGTGGGAAACCCTGCATATGCCTCACCGTGGAAATGGCTGCTGCTCAAGGACATCACTGGTCCCTTCAAAGTTTTAAACAGAACTTTCAGAAATTCATTATGCTTTTCAGTTGAATAAGTCCATTCTGCCTCACTGAAGTTGCACTTTACAGTTCTATGTGTTCAGATACTCACTAGGACGTAAGCTCAGAAGAGCAGACACTCTGCTTTGTCTACTGCTGCACTCTAGGTCTGCACATCCGGCACACAAATATTCAGTGTACCTTTACTGGGTAGGCAGGTGGTGGATACGTTTACTACAGTACTAGACCCTATAATCCTTATCTTCCTTCTGCAGCAGACAAGCAAGAACTAGAAAGAAACATTGAGATTAATGTAAGAAAGAAAGACAAACGGGCAGAAAAAAAATAGAATTCCTTCTCCACCTGAACTGCATACAAGAGCATGACTATGAAAAGCGAATGATGAAGGTGATGAGGCTCATGGCCATTGTTTTTAAATGTTTTTAGCTCACTAACCTACTCCTGTTCTCAGTAGGGTTTTCCTATTCTTACCACACCATCTGTATTTATATTTCTAACCATATATCCCTGGTGCAGTTCACTGTTTTGGGTCACAGAGCCTGGGAACTCCAGTGGGTGCCCTAGGACTCAGATCTACACCTCTATCACTTCCACCTCCCTACCAGTCTCCGTACACCCAAACCCTGCATGCCTACCCAGTCCAACTCAATGTCCTGACTTCTCTGACTCTCCTTTTTATTCCCTTGAGCTCCCACAGCCCCTGTCTTATGATACTTTCCACAAGTTATACTGTATCAGAACTACTATCTATAAACAGGTGTTTATGAATATATTATGTCATCTTTACCCTATGAACTTTGAGAACAAATTCTAAGATTCTCCCATTCCAGCATAAAAAGCCTTGCAGAGTTATCACTAGAAATTCCTGCTTAAAAGCAGGGTAAGGAAGTTTAAATAAAAAGCAGTGTTAAACCTTTAACTGGAAAGACTACCAGTGATTGTCCCTGAATCTTTATCCAATACATAACATGATTACAATGCCAGGTACTTCTCCCAGGCTCTTCACATGCCTTCAGACCCATTATGGGACACAGACACCCACTTTAGATGGGAAAACTGAAGCAGAGGGAGGACCACACAGGAAGTAAGTGGCAGAGCTCAGAATCCATAGGTTTGTCTGTAAACACCACCATTCTGTACAGGCTTTCTGACTATGGGGAGCTATTCTACCCATAAGGTCACTAGAGATTTGAGGACATACAGTTATGACAAGGGAAGATCTTTACCATGTTAGGAAAAACAAAGTTTCAGAAGGAAGCAAAAAGTAGTAACAGATTACAAAGGAGTGGGGGGTTTGCAGCACAACACTGGGCAGGCTGAATCTAGTAAGAGATAACCCTGGACTTTAATTAAGGCAGGGCTCATGTTTCATATGTAATGATGGGCACCAAGATGCTAGAGCACAGAAGCGTGGTATACTACAGCAGCTAAGAATGCAAGGTTCGAAAGTTTTATCACTGGGTGCCCATGTTTCTTAAAGAGAAGACAGAATAAAAACCTAACAGAATAGTACCAGTCTCAGTGATAAGATCTTTAACATTTTATTTTAAATAGAATTTTTAACCATTCACTCCAATCAGGATGGCTATCATCAGAAAATCTGACAAGTGTCAGACAGGGTATGAGAAAAGAAGAATCTTTATTCACTGCTGGTAGGAGTCCAAATTAATACAGCCAGGATGGAAGTCAGTGTAGAGGTTCCTCAATCAATTTAAAATAGAACAACCATATGATCCAGCTATACCCATTCCTAAATATATACCCAAAGGAACCCATACCTACCAGAGAGACCTTGAGCATCCGTGTTTATTGCTGCTGTGTTCACAACAGCAAGGAAATGGAACCAGTCTAAATGTCTAACAACTCAAGAATGAAAAATAAAAATGTGATACACATATACAATAGACTATTACTCATCTGTAAAGAACTATGCAATCATGAAACCTGCAAGAAAAGGAATAGATCTGGAAAGTACATTTAGTGAGGTGACCTGAATTGAAAAAAACAAAAATGTATGCTGTCCCTCATATGCGGATCTTAGCATATAATGTATATATGTACATATGTAAACAGGAGTACCTGTGGGCAAAGCCTAAAAAAATCTAAGGCGACAAGAGGGTAATATATCTTAGACAGGATAAGAGGGGAGGCAAAAGAACACAGGGTACATGAAAGATGAAAATAACGGGCAATGTCAGAGCAACTGGAGAGATGGAAGAGAATAACAGTTTAAAAATGACAGTGCTAATTTAAAATTTTTAGAAAATGTTATGTAGCACACAGATCTGCTCATTCCAAAGTACTCCTTCTCTCTATATTTCCCCCTAATTCTTTTTTATTAATGTATTTTATGTATATGGGTGTTTTGCATACATATATGCCTGCATACCAAATGAACATCTGGTGAACATGCAAGCCAAGAAATGGTGTCAGATTTCCTGGAACAGGAGTCACAGATGACTGTGAGCCACTACATGGGAACTGAGAATAAAATCCAGGTCCTTTGGAAGAGCAGCAAGGGCTCTTAGCTACTAAACCATCTTTATAGTCCCCAACACCCCCGATTAAAAAAATTCCTATGTGAATTTTCAGGACTCTAAACCTATGAAAGCTAAGGAGGCAGAACCGTGCTATAAAATGAAAATTTAAAACTTCACCGCATATCAATATTAAGGACTCAAAAATACTAATATGCCTAGGACCCAATGTCATTATTCATAAGATAATGAGGTTAAACTACACATCCTCAGAAATACTTTGCAACTCCACGACACTCTGAAAATTGAGAATGCAGCTTTCTTTACTTTGTGAGAAATCCAGTTATGATGCGAATGTCTGCGATATCTGATACTCTTACATTGTAAGTTAGAAATAACTGTCATAACCACACTAAGGCAGCAACAAAGCTCAGTTCAATATGAACACCAGGGAAGAATCCAGCTTGTTTCAAACACTGCGCGCAGATACAGAGCAGGTAAGAGCAGAGTATGTGCCTGTGAAAAGCTTGTGTGAGTGATCATGAACATGGGAACATATGTGAGGCAAAGACAGCAGTGTGGGAACAAACTTGAAGCAAAGGAAACTACAAACAATTAAAGCACAGGATCTGCCAGTACTACTAGATTTCAATTCCATCAATGGGCTTCCCAATTCTTCAAGACCTTATAGTGGGCCAGGGATGCAGCTGCTCAGTTTGGCAGAGTGCTTACCTAACATGCAAGAAAGCCTTCCGTTCAGTCCTCAGCACTGCCTGAAACTAAGCCATGTTTGCACAAATGTAATTTCAGCTCTTACAAGGTGAAAGCACGGGGGAGTCATACTCCACTCAACTCAGCAAGTGTGAGGCCAACATGAAATCTCTGAGATCTGCCAGAAGCAGGAGAGGAAGATGAAGAGGGAGAGAACAAGAGAGAGCCACGTAATTTCAATATATGCACAGATACCTAGATTTTGAATTTTTTTTTTTTTTTTTTTTTTTTTTTTTTAGGGAAAAAAGTTACACAAAAGCAAGCCAAGCATAGTGGCACACACTTGATATAGCATCAAGGAGAGAATGGCAAATATATACAGAGAGACTCTTTAAAAAACTAATGCAAATAAACAAAAATAAGTCAAAACAAGCATATTTCAAAATGTCAAGTCCCCAAATCAGTATTACTCAAGTTCTCCTATCATTTTCAGTTAAACAGACACTCTTCCCTACCATGTATCTCGGCCCCATGGGCCCTCAGCATATAACCTGCCACTCAAAAGAATTACAACAGTGGGAAAAGTGATGTGATACAGCATTAACAGGTGCCATTTCCAGGACAGACTGCTGTGTCTCTGTGCTCTCTGTGCAGCTCCACCAATGGTCCTTAAGGAACCTCTGACTAGCATTCTGAGCTGCAAGCTCTTACAAGGACAGCTCTTTCTCTAAGAAGCATTAACTAAATAAATCAACAATTCCCTGCTTGTGTACTAAAAATCTAATAAGTATGTTTAATAAAATTGCTGTTTGATAAGACCTATTTATTATAACTAGATAACATTCTAAAGGATGATTCAACATCTGTATCTTCACAGTCAAATTTGACTTTTATATAGTCAAATTTCTATCCTCTTGTCAATCACAAAATAATTTGCAATTCTGCTGGGGATACTGATCAATACACTAGAATCAATGTTATCCTTGAGTTTCTGAAGTTTAAAGTTTGATGTACAAGCTCATGGCACAGGGAGAGGTATGTATATTCCTGAATGAGTAAAAAGAAATCTTTTATCAAATTACTTTTTAAAACACAATGCTGGGGCTGGAGGGATGGCTCAGAGGTTAAGAGCACTGACTGCTCTTCCAGAGGTCCTGAGTTCAATTCCCAGCAACCACATGGTGGCTCACAACTATCTGTAATGGGATCAGATGCTGTTTTCTGGTGTGTCTGAAAAACATGATAGTGTACTCATATACATTAAAAAAATAAATTAAAAAAAAAACACAATGCTAAGAGCAAAACAGTCTTTCAAAGGAGATCTAGGGAATATTATCAAAAATTGAATTCTTTATGAACTGCAAAACCACCCTAGTACTTACTTGATACGTCAAACAGAAATTCTGCATGTGACCTAATGACACGGGGACCATCACAACCAGCACAGTTTCTGAGAACTGGAGAGCCACAGTACTGCACTTAAAAGCTGCCTGCCTGCCTTTAAATTTTTAATAAGAAAACACTTCAGAAGCCACGCTGAAAGTGTGCACAGCAGTCACAGACAGGCAGGTTAAGAGCCTTGTTGGCATATTTACCAGCTACCGTGCTGCTGGTAACACCTTGTGAAACACATCCAAACTTATTTCTGATCCTACTATTTTCTCCAAATCAACTTTCACATAAAAATAGACAAATATAAATGGGTAAATAGTGTCAATTTTAATTGTATGACTTGCTCACCCTCATTTTGGGCTAAAGGATAGTCTTGTCTCTTATTTGCCTTTCCAGCAGAAGAAAAGTACTTGTACTTTTGCTACAACGGGTGTGTGTGTTCAACAAAAACTAAGGTTCGTAAGTTGTGCTATTCTGTATGAGTAGCATTAGCCACTTAAACTTCAACTAATATTAAAATTCAAAATTCTCTTCAGCCACATTTGAAGGGTTTAAAGGTACATGTGGCTAGTAATTAGTGTGGTATTTCCAACAAGGTCCCAAGTTTTACTGGGCAGTGCTGATATAGAATAATGTGTTAAATGTTAATCTTCATAAAGATCTCCGATAGATTTGTGGCTCTCCACTACCTATTTGGCTGTTATAGCTCTAATGGGCCGCGAGACAGTGATGAGGCAGGATCATCACTGGGCATAAGCTCTCCACCAGGAAAACGCTCGTTTTCACTTTTGTTCTTTTCCCAGCAGTCATAAGCTAATATTGCTGTAAAATATCAGAAAAATAGATTGCTAGGAGGGAAAGCCACAGTAAGCAGGACAATGTAAGTTAATACTTTTATTATTAGGTTTAAGGTAAAATAAAAAAATTTAAAGTAAAATAACTTTTCCACAGAACTACATAAAGGTGTCTACATGCGTATTAAAAGTACTGTACACAACTCAATAAACAGTTCATATCTTCACAAATCTGGAAACTATTTTAATGTCTGATCTGTGAAGACTGATTTTATATCCTTACAATCATCTTTCTGGAGCTTACCATTAATCTTTCATAACCTCTATAAGTTTCTCAATGTATTTTTACAATTCAAGGCAAAACTATTAATTCCATTAAGTAAAATACCCTTAAATTCTTAACACGGTATCTTACCAAGTTGGCTTTAAAGACAATCTAGTGATGACAAGGTCGGGATGGGGACTGTCTCTGCAGACCACATGTGCAGAAAGGCTTAGTGCTACCCCACATGGTGGCACTGCTTTGGGAGAATGTAGCACCTTTAGGGAGTGGTGCCTAGCTGGAGGTAGCATGCAGCCATCTTTGGGCCTACTGGGTTCTAGAGAAAGACATCTCTCTGCTTCCTGACTAACACCAACATGATAAGCCCACACACTCCTGCTGCCACAACCACAACACAGTCACAAAACTTTGTCAGCACGCCTTCCCCTAAACACAGAGCCAGAATAAATCCCTGGTAGTTCTGTCAGGTATTCTGTTACACCATAAAAAAATAACCAATACAAGATATACCTATCTATCTATCTATCTATCTATCTATCTATCTATCTATCTATAGATAGATAGTGTGATATGTATTTATAGTCATCTAATCCTGTCACATGATCAGCAATGATGAAAGCTGAATGTTTTCATGGAACCTAACAGTTTAGACTGCTAACACTGTGAGAATTGTTAAGCCAAAATACACAAGCAATAAAAAAGTGTCTGTTAAATTATGTAAAATTTCTTTCAGTAAATAAAATCTATGATCTGAACCTAGCATTGCAGACAATCTTTCAAAGAACTTTTGGAAACACTATTTTTTCTTGAACCCAAGCAAACAGATCAGACACACTTTTTTATTCTGAACACCCAAGGAAAGAACAAGCCAGAGTCCCCTTATAGCAATGGTTCTCAGCCTTCCTAATGCTGCGACCCTTTAATACAGTTTCTCCTATTGTGGTGACCCCCAGCCTTAAAATTACCTTCGTTGCTACTTCCTAATTGTAATTTTGCTATTAAGGGTTGTTTAACCCACAGGTTGAGAGGACTTGCCTTAGAGGACTCAGTGACCTTTACTAAACTAATCTACAAGTCAAGAAGAATAAGATGAATTTTCTATTCAACTTGTATTCCAGTCCAGTAAGTAGGTTCTGAAAGAAAACCTATGAGAATCCTGCATTCAGCGATTTGCCAGAACTGTTATTTTGATTCTCTTACTGCTCGAGACTTGTATTTCATCAATTTGTTTCTATTTAAGGAAATCACAAAGTGAGACCCAAGAACCTTAAAACGAGACACTTTCCTACAGTAACAGCTGGTCTTATGGACTCTGATGTTTTCTTAAAACAGTATGTTCAAGTAACGTTTTCAGAAAACTCCATTTAATGTTCATTAGTTGTAAGACACTACATAAGACTTGAGACGTGGAAAAAGAGGCATTTTGTTTAATTATAATAAGAACCTGTTGGCTTGTTCCTTCCTTAAGTGTACGTGAGTAAAGAAGAGTGCCTAGACTGCTTACTTTGGGTTTAGGGAAAACAAAATCTTAATATATAGAATGAAGCAATAAAGAAATTAATAAGGAAAGAAGAAACGAAACGCCATGCATTCTTGCCACAACCATCCTGCTGGCCCCATGTGCAGAGGCAGATGGCAGACACTGAGAAGCCCAGAACCCTCTAAGCTAACAACTGTCCCCTACTTCCTACAACTATAGAGCCTATGAAGTGGGATGGGCATGAAACAACTTCCAGAAGAGCACAGGAGGAAAGAAGTCGAAAGAAGTCTGATGTGACCCCGGGGACACTACAGAGGGACATCCCCAGCACGGCTAGTAGAGGCTGAGGCTGCACATTCAAGACAGTTATTTTGCAAGGACTTAAATCGGTGAGTCTTAACAACTTTTTAGTATGTGGGTAGAAAGGGGGTAGGAAGACTAGTATGAGAACCACAGATGACAACAGGTTTGCATACTATTCTGTGGCCTCCAAAGACAAACCAATGACAGGATGAGAAGTTGCAACCAAACTAGAAAAGTGCTGAATGTCCTACCAAGACCTTTTCTCCACCTAAAGCCAGCCCTTTTAAATAAACAAACTTGGAATCAAAAAAAAATTATTTATATATATGGGGGGTGCACATGGTAGTATATGCCTTTATATCCCAGCACTTGGGAGGCAGAAGTAGATGGATCTATCTCTGTGAGCTAGAGGCCAGTCTGCTCTACAAATTGGGTTCCAGACCAACCAGGCTACACAGTGAGACCCTGTCTCAAAAATAAATAAATAAAAATAAAAGGAAAACCAAACAAATACATATGTTTCCAAATAAAATAACATGGTCAGATAGCATACAACAAAATCCAAAATATATCAAAAGTTTAACTGCCTTGTAAAAATTTTAACTATAAAACTATATGGATGAATACTCCCTATAAAAACCCTATAGAACACACAAAGAAGCATCCCTTCAGACATTTAGAAAACTCAAGTGCATACTCATCACTTTCATTAACATTTGGAAATGCACCCTGAAAAGATCCTAATATTCTATTTCCTAGTTCTCCTGTTCTAAATTCTAAAATGCAGGACAATAAAGAACAATCATGGCCCTTTCCTTGTAAAAACACTTGAGAGCTTGAGAGATCGCTCAGTGGGTAAGGGTACTTGTTACTCTTGGAGAGGACCTGGATTCAATTCCCAAAGGGCACACAGATGGCTTGAAACTATCTGCAACCCGAGTACTCATATAGTACACATTCATACACACACAATAGTTTTTTTAATTAAGTCATTTATGATTACAGAGGGGGAAAGCTCAGCGTTTAAAAAACTTCCAAACAGGAGCTTAAATCACGTCACATGTGTCTTATATTATCCTAAAGGTCCTAGAGCAGAGTAAGAACGGTAAAGGACATAAAGACCACTGAAGACACGCAAACTCTACCACAAAGCTATAGGAACTGACAAACATGAGGTACTACAGACAAAACATTTTTCTCTGGATTTTATCCAAACAGTTTAGTTCAGGATGGGAACAGCAATGGACATTTTAAAATAACTCTATTTTACTACCTTCAGGACTTTTATGGAAGTAGCAGAATTTCTCATGAGAGTATCAACGCCTCCACAACACAAACAAAAGAAAAGAACATTCTGGCAGGAGAAAGTAGCTCTATTCTCCCTCTGCATGTCCTGATTACTGTGCACCAGACTCTTCTGAACTCCTAAGTATACCGAGAACCTGGAAGGAGGGCAACCGGTGCCCCCACTGTAATCCCCCTTTTGGTGAGAAATTCTTGAAATGGAAAAGAAAACCTGGATGAACACTTAGAAAAAGTATGGTTGGTGACCCAGCACCATACAACTAAAAGGAGGAGATACACTCATCTTTGGATCCAAAGGAATGACTTTGGATCTGGGTTCAGATTCTACCCATGGTTGACTGGCCTTGAGCATGTTACTTCATCCCAGTGACTGCAGCCCAGCTTCATGAAGTGGTTCTAAAGCAAAGGCATTTCATCCCATGGCCCCAGTCCCCAGATGAGAGCTAGATGCACACCAGGTATCCAATCAGTGCTGGTTCCCTGCTGCTTGTCTCAAGTGTGTCACACTCTACTGCAAATAAAACATTCCTCAAGGAACAGACGCCTAAACTGTTACTTTATGTACTTTGGAGTCTGCAGTATGATAATCTGGTACAGGAAAATGCAGGCAACCCCAGAAAATCCACTGTAACTTTTTACTTAAACTAAATCACAGCTTTTATTAGGGATGGAAGTAGAAGAAACAGAAGTATTTATCAAGAACAAAACTATCACAGGCTTTGCAATAAGCAACACACCCACTGGGGAAAGTGGACTAAGGAAAGCAGTTTCTTCACTGAATGTGGATACTGTACCTGTCCTGTAGCAAAGGTTATTTTTTCAGGGAGACTCTGAATCCAACAACCTGCTCAAAGGGCATGTGTGAGACCCACTGTTCTTCACTATCAGACTTCCCACGGAAATTGGGAGTGCGTGGTCAATTACAGAACAGTCTGAGGTTACAAAGCTTCATGGTTTAACATGAGAGAATAAACACTAACTAGGTTTGGAATTAAGCCATGCTTCCAGAAAGCCAAAAATGTTTTTGAAATTTAAATAAACCAAAGAACCTCCAAAATCTAGTGGTCTCAGGACATACTGTTTCTGATAAACAATCTGCAATTTTCAGCTAGTAAAAACCACATATTGAATGTGGTTCTGAAAGATACAGTCCTGCTATATATCTCTATATATTTTTTGCTATTTGAGACACTTACAAGGAAAGTGTACCAAAAAAAAAAAAAAAAAAAAAAAGAACCCTACCCTACAGCGCATCTTGGGAAGGCCTAACTGGTTCTCTCACTCCACTTCTAACTGGTTTCTCAACTTCTAGCCTGAAGTCATCTACTGAGGAGTCAGAGCGCTCCCTATTATACTCTACTATAAAAATAATTATTAAGATATTTGAAAGTTGTGGTAGAATCATCTCCACTTTGCAGTGCTATAACAAATACACTAAAAGGGAAAGACGAAGAAAAATAAAGATCATAACTTCAGAGAAACTGTAACATCACAGAGACACAAAACCAATGTTGCTTCACCAAGACAGACTCCATACAGCAAGAAAACAGCACTTCAAACTACTTACTATAAGCAGAGATTCCCAAACAACAGAGTGATAGGGATACAGGTAAGCTTTTTGTGTGTGCTTAGGTGTGTGTGCCTGTGCACAGGGAGGCCAAAGGTCAGATGTTTCTTCCTCAATCTCACTACCACATTTTTTGAGACAAGGTCTTACTTACTCTAGAGTTTGCCAATTCAGGTAGGTTAGCTGGCTGGCCAGCACACCCCAGAAATGACAGGAGTTAGCCAACATACCTGATTACTTAAGTAGTAATGCTAGCGTGGCAATTTACCACACAAGCCATCTTCCTAGCCTTTGGGATAGTTTAAATACAAAAAGACTAACAATCCATCTATGAAATCTACCTTGAGACAGGAAGAATTCCAAATTAAGTCATACCACTTCATACTTTCCCAGGCCCTTGGTTAAAGGGATGGATGCACCGCTTATGTAAAACCACCTGCTCCGGTTGGCATACACCATGCTACATGACAACTCATGCCTAATCATTTTATCATACACATATCTCAAGTCCGTCTGTTGCCAGAGAACCACAAAGTTCACAAAAGCTCTAGCAGAGATTGCCAACCTGATCTTCCAACTTGGCTTCCAACTAAACTACCGTGCTATGTACAGTTGATGAGACAGACCCATTCACTCTGTTACAGTAAGTCAAGCATTCACAGCTCTGGAAGAAAAGCGGGTGTCTGTCCAGACTTTTTCCAAAAGCACCATAAGCAGATCCCCAAGGAGTATGCCAATATGGGGGTCTATTGGCACGGTATTCTTATATACCATTTGGGAAATAATCAAATTCTAGGCAAAATATTTCAGAAATTCTTGAAAACTGTCAATATTTAAAATATCTATTTTCTCTGTTCATGGATATGTTACAGCAGAAATGAACAGTTTTTTAAGAAGTGGAGAAAAAGGCACCCACAGCCCCAGAAAAAGATGCTCAGAGATGCCAGAGACTCGCTAGAAACCTTGGCCAGATTACTAATGGTCTATAAAGCCTAATTTGGAGAACACGGGCCTACGAGCTCAAAATTGAATTATACTGCCTTATTAGATCCCACAGTCGTGAAACCACAGTCATATTAGTCATAACTGAAACTAGGAATACTCTATGTACACAAATATAAAGTGCATGCTTATGCATTTTTAATTGGATCAAATAAAACTGAAGCTGCAAACAAACTCACATTTCAATTATCTCCCTAGTGCGGGGATTTCCTAATAACCTCGTTTTAAAACCCAAGGAGCTGCCAACCCCTCTGCACATCTGACAGGCATGGTCCCTAGAAATTTTAGGAAGGACATTCTCCGTTACTTCTCAACAGAGAAGAAAAATAAATACCCTGAAGGGAACAGATTCTTTTTTTTTTTTTTTTTTTTTCATATTGCCTCTCTAATTTCTTTGCAAGCTCTAACATGCAATCTAATAACGCACCAAACTTGGCAGCGGGGAAGCTTGGTGGCTTGGAGTCTTCAAGGGCTCCAATTTTCGGGGCGAGTGCGCGCTACTGCGTGAGGAGCGGGCCGGAGGGGCGCGCGACCCGGGGACGCGCCGGGGCCCCCGCCCCCTCCCGGAGCAGCAGCCTGGCACCGGCCCACCCTCCTCCACCCCTGCAAACAGACGCAGGACGCGGAGCGGAGCAACTTCTCCGCGGGGGCGGTAGCGGCTGGCGGGCGCGGGGGTGGCCCTCCCGCGCCGTGGGCCGCCCGGGTCCCCTGGGAAGCCTTGGCAGGCTCCGCCCCGCCGCAAAGGCCCGCGCTTGGGGTCTGAAGCAGGACCCCAAGCCTGGGCGCGCGGCCCGCAGCGGCGCTCTCCCAAGGACGGCGGGCGGCCAGAGCGCGCAGCAGCCCGGAGGGGCGGACGCCAAGCCCCTCGCCTCAGGCCTCGGCGCCCTCGGCCTGGCTATACGCCCGCGGCCGCGCTCGGACCCCTGCCCGGCCGGGCCTCGAGCCGCCGCGGCCCCTCAGCCCCGCTCCATTCATAGGGCAGCCCCATCCTGGCCAGCGGGGCGGAGACAGTGTCCCCACGGACAAGGCCAGCCTGCCGGGGCCAGGCAGGAAAATAAAAAGTTAAGAGAAGAACTTACCTAAAATGGCTCCTGCAGCAGCCAAAATACAAACAGCTATTATTTGGTGAAGTTTAGCTCAGACACCCTGCAAGGACACCCTAACCCAGCTCGGGCCCGCCTCGCCTGCCGCGCCATTGGGCTTCGCCTGCCCAAAACACAGTCTCATTGGTCATCTGGGCTGCCGATCAGACTGAAGCTCGTTAAAGCTTGCTTGCAGGAGCGAGTGATGGGCTCGCTCCATTGTGCTCGTATTTGCATGGATGTGATCGCAACGCTGATTGGTCGATGTCGAGGCCGCCCCGCCTTCCAACCTAGCTCTCCCCGCCTTGCAGACAGCGCAGCTCCCGGCCCGCCCCCCCACACCCCAACGAAGCGGCCGGATCGCGGGGGCGGGGCGGGGCTGGGGTCCTGCGGGCGGAGGGGGCGGGGCGGGGTACTGCACGCAGGGGCTTGCAAGCCGGGGGCGAGGTCCCGGGCGCTGCAGGCAGCAGGGAATCAACCTGCAGGTGGAGGTCTCGCAGGTGGTGGGCAAGCAAGCTGGAAAACCCGGGATTGGCTCTCCGGAGGTGGGAGAAGATGTACTGGGGTCCCACGGCGAGAGCGTCCCGCTGGCGCCCGGATCCTGCAACGCGCACCCGAGGAGAGGTGAAAGTCCCCACGGAGAGGAAAAAGATGATGCTGAGAGACCAGGGGAAGCGAGTAGCCCGGTCGTCAGTCTCAAGCTGCTTATACTGCAGATCCGTCTGGCTCCCTAGCATACTAGGAGCTTCTTTCCAGGGCCCTGCACACCCCGGGAGTTTTCCAGCCCTGAGGCTCCTGCAGCGCATTGGATATGCTTCAGTAACATCAGGAGTGGAACCATGGGGTGTTTATTTTCGGGCCTGTCTCCACTACCATCCTTGTAGCATCCTCAAGGACAGGGCCTAGCATATGACAGAGATCCAACCAATTGTTATCTTCCGTAATTCGTTTTTTAGCAGCTAATTTTTAAGTGCCCACTAAATACCTGACATTGATCTGAGATAGAGGATGTAGCGGTCAATAGGACAAAGCCCTTGCCCTCACCGAACAGGCAAAAGAAAGGCAATAAATAAAATAAATAAATGAATACAGAGGCAGGTAGTGATAGATGCCGTAAAGAAAACAGATGGCGAGAGGAAGGACATCCGACCAAAGATGGGGGAGGAGCAATTAGGGCAAGGAGGAATCTAGAGCCTTCCCTGCCTAGCTGAATATTCCTCATAATATCCTTCCTACTCTGGGACCCGGTGATCAGTTTTCCTCTTCACTCCTGCCTGCCCCATCTGGAGTGTTTCCCCAGTGAATACTTAAAGAAAAAGAAGAAAATGCCAAAGACTGGTTGGACTCTGACTTTAAAAGCTCGTTTTACCTTCATTAAAGCAGGAATGATCTGAGTCTGATGACTCCAAGAGCAGTTTGTCAGAGATGGTTAGGATGAGAACGGTTTCGGTGTGTCAAGACTAATGGCAACGTTAACAGTACCTTCCTGTACTCCCTGAGAGACTAGTTTAACCTCGTAGAGATCCCAGTTTTCCTATGTCTTTCAGCCAATGGCCCGAGTTCTCTTCTGAGTCTTGCTTCTTGTACTGGCTAGTTTTATGCCAACTTGACACAAGCTAGAGTCATCAGAGGATAATAATTCATGGAAGAGAGCCCAGCCAACTGTGGGTGGTGCAACCCTTGGGCTGGTGGTCCTGGGTTTTATAAGAAAACAGGCTGAGCAAGTCATGAGGAGCAAGCCAGTAAGCAGTACCCGTCCATGGCCTCTGCTTCAGCCAATGCCTTCTGATTCCCACTCCTTGTGAGTTCCTGCCTTCACTGCTTTTGATGATGAAGTATTACATGGGGCTGTAACAAAGCCCTTCCCTCCTCAATTTTTATCATGGTGCTGCATCACAATAATGATAACCCTAGCTAAGACACTTCTTCATTTCTTGGACTATGCCAGCAATTTGTCTAGTTTGTAAGTGCACAGGTAGCAGCCTTACACCACATCTCCTTCTCATCTGCCACCTTCTTTCATTTGTTTCAAGGATGGCCATAATGTGTCACAGCCCAGACTTCCTCCTCTTTCTAACTTTCCTTAGATATTATTTATCAGCTATGTCTGTAGGTGTTTTTAGAGATACAAAGAGAGTATTAAGGCAGACAACATCCTAGTTCTAAGGGAAGCTTGCAGTCTGGAGACAAGGCAGAAAGCAATACACTTCAATCCTGCTAAGCTGGTAGCTAATTGTCCTTGCTCTGGCCTCTTAAGAGATAGCTAGTTTACTTACCTTCTAATCCAGTTTCTGCAACAGCTAATGGACCAGGAAGCTGGTAGTCAGACTCCTTCAGTCCAAATACCAGGATCAAGGGTTCTAGAGCTCTCAACAGTACTCAAGGGACTGACATCTATGAGTTTATTCTTTCTGGGATGAGGCTGAGGAAATAAAAATTGGACAGAGGAAGAAGCACTTTTATGCTGAGGCACAGAGACAAGAGAGAGACCCTGGGGGGAGGGCAGGAGCTGGACAGAAAGGAACGGTAGACTTGACTTGCCTTGCTCGGAACTTTGGGGAAAGTCAATAGCCTAAGACACAGTGACACAATGTGAGGTGGTCAGACAAAGAATCAATAGGAGTCCAGGATGGCTTCACAACCAAATAGAATAGAATGTTGGAGGGCAAAGGAAGTGCCTGAGGCTACATTCAGAAGAGAAGATGCTGTGGGCTCAGCCTTGAAAGAATAGGTCTGCAGAATTGAGAAGCTGACTCTTAAGCACTTTGAGAGAAGCTAGGGCCCTACATACAAGGCAGCACTTTGGGAAGGGGCAGCTGCTAAACTGCATTTCGCTCAGTTCTACCTGGAAGTAGAAGTTGGTTTTATGCTGCAGGAGTGAGGTATAAGTGTAAGGTAGGGGCGAAAACCAAATTCCAAAATGACTGTTTGTCCTGCTCTAAGTGTGGCTGATGGTTTCTGCTCAGAGATCATTCTCTAAGAAGACAACGTAGCGAGTCTCGGCATTGTCTGTGTCATAGGGAAAGGAAGGAAGTTGACTCACCAGCTCTTCTTTCATTGGGCAGGACTCACATCAGTCATGGCTACAGTCCAAACAATTTGTACAGCGTCAACAGTGCAGAGCCAAAGCACTGTCAGGGCCCCTTGTGTGAAGCCACATGGCCCCCACCCAGAGCTGTTCGTCACTGCAGCTGCAAAGAGTCATTTGATACCATGAAGCTATGAAGGCTAAATACAGTGGTGAGAAAAGAAATGTAGCAATTGCTGTACCATATAGTAATGGTACCATATAGACATTTCTAGACTGTCCCAGGAGGAAAAAAATGTTTACAACTCAAAAAACGATAGCCTCAGAAAGACTTCTAGAACTTTCTGATAGTAACTCTATAGGAGGAGATGGAAGAAATTTGGCTGTGTTCTCCTGCCTCCACTTACTCCTGTTCTTTCCATTAGAACACATGTTCCTTTATCGTTCTTGTCTCAAAAATCTATGGAAGAGAGAAAGAGGCTGTTTTCACCAGGACATTTCATTTTCCCCGAAAGCTTACAGCAAAATTACTTCAAATAGGCCCATCCAACTGACCTCTAGAAAAATGAATCTTGGTTGAAATAAGATTTGCATCACTTCTGGGCATCCCCTAAACATGCTTGTTGGTCCTCCAAGCTGGCTTCCTTTCTTCATCTGCTGGTCCTAAGCATGAGTATCCAGAGGAGAACCAGGAAGTGGTCATAGTAGGTTCCTGACTGACGGCTAGGAGCAGAACCCTGTGCTCACCTGCACTCAACAATGCTGTGAACAAGAGATAAGCCCACAGTGTCAAGTGCCTGACCTATGCAGGTTGACTGTTGCATCCAGTCGCATACCCTGACCAACACAGGATTTGTCTGATGTTATTGAATTCTGGGTCCTTCCAGGACAGAGACTGTTTGTAGCTCAAGCATAGGTGTGGTATCTTCCAGATATACTATAGGCATTGCTCAAAGTATGAAGGAATGAATGTGTTGAGCTAATGTCTGAGTCTGGTCTAAAAGGCTCTGTGATTGCAGGCAGGAACTGTTCCAGGAAGGGTGTCCTGTGGAGAGATCAAGGAAAATATGGTTCAGTCTCAGCTCTGAGAAGGTCCATTGTGTACAAAGGGTAGAGTGGTCAGACTGAGGGTAGAAAGAGAGAGCACAGACTAGATCAGAAAAGAAAAGCCTGGTGAGGAGTGGATGGGATAAAATTAATATTATATATGTATAAAGTTGTAGAAAATATATTTAAAGGGAAAAAAGTTCCCCCTGGTAATACATCATGATTAAAGGCAACTTGTAGAGGAAATAGTTTATTTTAGCATACAGTTTATATAGTTTGTCATGGAGGGAAGTCAAGGCAGAAACTCAAGGCAGGAATCTGGAGGCAGAAACTACAGCAGAGACATTGGAGGAACACTACTTACTGGTTTCCTCTTCCTGGTTTGCTCAGGAATGGCACCTCCCACAGGGGGCTAGGCACTTCCCCACCAAACATCAATCAAGGAAATGCCCCACGGGCTTGTCTACAAGACAATCTGATGGAGGTCATCTTCTCACATGAGGTTCCCTCTTCCCAGATGATCTTGGCTTGTCTCAAGAAGACAACAAACCAAGCAATAACAAAAGTACTGAAAGTCAGTTGGAACAAGTAACAAAGAATTTGAGCTATCATAGCCTCACCTGGAACTGGGCTTGTCCAGAAACCCATCCTGAGGTCTGAACATCGATCATTGTGCTTCAAGATAGGATGCACAGTGAGAAACTGGGAAAACTCTTACCTCACCCTCCTTCAGGAAATGCATTCAATCTCATGACATACTCGAAGGACTGGCCTGACTCAAAGGCACTGAAAGAAATGTATTCTTAGCAAATATTCTGAGAGTTTCACATTCTGCAGAACTTCTTGATTTGTGTGCATTTTTTTAATTTTAGTAGAATACAAGTTCTTATGTCTTACTCGGCAAATGGAAATAAACTTTTGAAGCATGAAAATGGGAAGCTTGAAATTTATCCTGTAGGAATTCTTCATGTATTTCAGATTAAGATGTCCTTCCATCACACTTACATTTAGAAGTAATCTCCCTAGCTGTCTAGAAAAAGGAAGGATTAGGAAAAAAAACCCAAAATACAAAATTTTAAAACAATGCTTTCCATTTTCAAATCACTTGTTACATGAGATGTCCAACTAAAATTGTTTTGGGATCTGAGTTGTGCATACTGGAGTCTTTTTGGGGGGTTCTTGGGAACTACTTATTAGCATGCCCCCAAAACTCTCAACTAACCTTGCATTATTAGAGTCTGTAAAATTTTAATGGCTCTTAAAATTCTTTGACCACAGAACTCTTTTCTCAGTCCATACCTACTAAAACTGATATTACTTAAGATTAAATCTAGGATGTTGTGCTGGTTGGTCATATGTCAAGTTGACCCACAAATTAGAGGTATCTGAAAGGAGGGAGCCTCAATTAAGAAAACACCTCCATAAAACCTGGCGATAAGGCATTTTTTAAATCAGTGACTGATGGGGGATCACCCAGCCCATTGTGGGTGGGGCCATCCCTGGACTGGTGGTCCTGGATACTATAAGAAGGTAGGCAGAACAAGCCAAGAGGAGCAAGCCTATAAGCAGCACCCTTCCATGGCCTCTGCATCAGCTTTTGCCTCCAGGTTGCTGCCCTATTTGAATTCCTGTCCTGACTTTGATGATGAGCAAGAACTTCCTTTTTTGGTCATGATGTTTTCATTGCAGCAATAGAAACCCTAACTAAGCCAGCTGCATATGATAAAGATGGCTGCAAAGGGGTGCTGGAGAGATAGCTTAGTGGTTAAAAGCATTTAATGTTCTTGCAAAAGGCTCGGGTTCAGTTCCCAGCACTCACTTTAAGTAACTCACAACCAACTGTAATTCTAGTTCCAGGAAAACCCAAGGTTTCTGGCCATCGAGGTACTTGACTCATTCATACACATGATTAAAAGTGCTAAAAAATTTTTAAAAAAACTTTTACTAAAAAAGAGAAATGGCTGCAAAGGAACAGTGATGTTAAAACAGATTTTCTTCTTCTATAAAAACTGTAAGAGGCAAACAGTCAGATAGTGGCATGGCACGTTGACAACCAGCTTCTCAATCTTAGCTTCTTGAACCTGTTGCTCCACCTTTCTTAACTTTCTCTCTTTGCCTCATGGTCCATGCTGACTATTGGAGCACCAGTCCAGATGTTCCTGGAAGGATAAAGGAGATGGCGAAAAATACGGTTCAGTGTCTTCAACAGCCTCTCAGAAAATCCTGCATAACTTTTGTTCACATCTTGTGGGCCAGAACTTGCTTGCATAGGTTTGTTTTTTTCCCAAGACACAGAGGAGGCTGGGAAGTAGGATATTTTCTTTTTGATGTGTCAAGTTAAAAATCAGATCTATCCCTAAAGAGCTGATAGACTCAACTAGAATAACTAGGTCAATATCCCACAAAGGTAATGTTCCATAGAGAGTACACTTGGATAAAGTGACTAAGTAAAGAAGACACTGATTTTCTAAAACAACTTTAGCCACTTAACTATAATACAAAATGCATTACTGTATAATTTGCCTACTAATAAAGTGAACAATTTGATGATGTTTACTAGATCTATGTAGTCAAGTAGTGTTAGAATATTTTCACCACCACCAAATTCCCATTTACAGTTGATCCTAATTGTCACAAATACCTACTGACTTACTTTCCTCCTCTATATAGTATTTCATATCTGGCATATTTATAATTTATATTTTGGCCCATCTATACTGTAGAGTGTTTTGCTAATTCATTCTTTCTTTTAAATTGGTGGGCAATGTTCCATTGTATGAGTGTCTTAGTTTTTTTTTTGGGGGGGGGGGGTTACTGTGATAAAATACTCTATCCAAAACAACTTAGGAGAAAAAAAGGTTTATTTTAGCTCATAGTTCCTGGTTATAGTCATTGTAACAGGGAAGTTGCAGTGGCAGAAACTTGAAGGAGTTGGTTCATGTCACTTCCATAGTCAGAAACAGAGAAATGAATATATGAGTGCTTGTGCTCAGTTCATTTTCCACACTCTTAAGAGTCCTACCTAGGGAATGGTTTTGCCCACAGCAGGCAGCTCTTCCAATACTGATCTGCACGCTCATGATGATCCCCTAAAGGCAGGCCCACAGATCAACCTAGTCTAGAGAATCCCTCAGTTACACTCTCTTCCCAGGTGACTTTAGGTAGTGTCAGTTGACCATTGAAACTATCATAATGGATATGCCTCCTTTTATTTCTATATTCACAAAATGGTAGGTTTGTCTTTCTTTTTCCTTCCTTCCATCCTTTTATCCTTCCTTCCTTTCAGCATGGAGGTTCAATCTCAGGATTTTGTACATGTCAGGCAAGTGTTCTACTATGGAGATACATCCCCAGTCCTCTTTTATGTTTTCGTTGTGAAAAAAATGATTTCACTAAGTTACTCAGACTGGTCTCCAGCTAACTCAGTAGTCCAGATTAGACTTGACCTTTAGATCGTCCTGCTTATGCTTTCCAAATAGCTAGAATTACATACCTGTGCTACTACAGGTCGCGATGATTTTGTGTAATGATCTCATTTTAGAGGAAGAAGGGAGGCCCATAGGAGCCACAAATTAAATGAAACACACAAGTCTCAGACTTCTGAAACTTACAAGATCCACAAGGCCCCTCCCCAAGATTATCCAGGAAGTAAACGATGCTGGGCAAAAGAGAGTCTCTAGCCTATCCAGCAAGAGATGCAGATTTCATGGGTTTTTAATGACTGAATGGACTTTTTATTGATGCAGCTACCTTTGAGTTGTTCCTGCTTTTGCAAGAGACCCCAGTAAACTTACTGGTACACTAAAGTATACTTGGGTAGACTTTTGGTTTGTCATTGGTGCTCTACTTGAACTCAAGTTTTTTTCCCCCACATCTCTACAAGAAAAGTCACACAATATGACAGGCATTTAAATTGTTTCTGCTTTGTGGCTATCATGAATCGTACTGCTGTGGACTTCCATATTCAGTCTTCTTTGTACAGTCTTTATTTCTTAGAGTCTAAAGAGGTTGATGTTTAGTTTGTTTGTATTTAAATGCCCACCTCTGACAGACACTGTCCCTGGAGGTGCAATAGTGAATAAAATTTGGTACATGCTCTGCCTCGGAAAGCCTGCAGTCTATACAAGGGCAGAAATTAGTCCAGCAAACATAGGAACAGTTTTAACATCTCGAAAAGCAATACTACAAAGAGGTGCTACATGAGGTTGAGATTGAGCTGGAAGAAAACCAGAAAAAATTGTCCTTGAGCTGAGTAAGATCTGAAGCGTATTAGAACTGCCACCTTCATTGTCTTCCAAAGACACAGCATATATGACCACAAGGGTATTTCCACTAACACTGCCCCTTGAAAGCAGCTTACAGGTGTGCTGGTTTCAGATCTGTCTGTCTTTGGACAAAAAATCCCTGTTTTAACCTCTCAGAGTTTGGGGGAGGGAGGAATTCTAGAGCGAACACAACAAATATCAATAAAATTTAGTATTGGGTAACCTCTTACCAATGCTCTGGATTGAACCCAGGACATTACGAAGGCTAGTCAAGTGTTCTGTCATCAGCCCCTCCATTTTTGAAAGCATATGTATGTATGTATGTGTTCATGTATATGTTGGTGCATGTATGTGTGGAGGCCAGAGATCAACCTTTGGTATCATCTTCAAAGTTGAGCCCACTTCCTTTGAGAAAGGGACTCTTGTTGGCTTGGAGATCACTAATTGAGCTAGACAGAATGGCCAGTGAGCTTTAGGGGTTTTACGGCTTCTGCCTCCTCGATGCTGGAATTACAAGCACATGTCACGTGGCCAGCTTCAGCAGTTTGAGGTCAGGGCCTCAGGCTTGCAAGTCAACTGCTTTGCCCACTAACTAACCATCACAAACCCTTGTTGTTGTTGTTTGTGTGAAGCAGGATTCCATGTAGCCCAGGCGGGATGTGAACTGGCTATGTTTGTTGCTGAAACTGGCCTTGAACATGTGATCTCCTTGCCTCTACCTCCCGAATGTTAAGATTATATGCACATGCCACCACAGTCAGCCTGGGTTGATCTTGTATATTATTCAAGATCTGAATAATATATGTTTGAAATATTTCATAATTGTGCACTTAAAATATATGTATATAAGTATCCCCTTGGCAATTGTCCCTGCTGTGTAGGATGCTCTATTGTGTGGGATACCATATTGATTGGGATGCTCTGTTGTGTAGGATGCCCTATTGTGTAGGATGCCCTGCTGTTTAGGATGCTCTGTTGTGAGGGATGCCCTGTCTTAATAGATATTGTCCTTGTTTTGTTTTCTCTGTAGGAAGAGGAGCTAGGATTAGAGGTGACTTCTGGAATCTGGAACCAAGAGCCAAAGAAATAATGCTAATAGCCAGTGTGTATTGTGGAACTGAAGTCACTGGAGATAAATCTGCCACTGGGAGGGGAAGAGGGTTCTCTTGACAGAGTTGCTGCTCCCTGGGACAGAACTAGAAAAGAATAGGTAACGTTATAGACTCTGGAATGCTCCACATTTAATCAAATCCAAGCTCTACTACCTTAAGAAATTCACTTAATTTGCATATTTTATTCCAACTATTAGAGTTGTGTGGATTGAGTGATTCACATACAGTATTTAGCACATGGTACCTGCTTGCTATTTATTACTACATGTTTATTACATCCTGTCCTCTGCTCCATTTCTCTGTGTCCCCTCTTTACTGACTTGGCCTTTTTAAAACATATGAATTACATTGATTGGACTGAAGTCACTGGTCCTACATTGTGCCTGGGAGCCCTCCCATCTCTTCTAGTGCTTTTTGTAGGTTCACAGCCTCCATCCCCCACGTAGTAATCCAATTGGTTTAACTCTTAAAGTGCCTCTGAGCTCACACTCATCTCTGAATAGCACTACTAGCATTTTCATTCTTTAAAACCTGAATTTATACATATAAATGACTATGGGCATTTCAGTACCTGTGATTTATGGAGAGTCACACCCGGAATGTTCTCGGGCAGAAAAATTTAAAAACACTTGTCACCCCTCCCTGAAACGGCTTCATAAATCCTGGGTCCTCACTTGGCAACATACATTCCTGCAATGATAGCGAGACAGTTTTAGCCATAAAAACTTGCTTAAGCTGAGGCTTTTTTAGCTAAGCCTGGAGCTGCTGTGGATTCCTTTCCCTTACATACGCAGTTCTGCATTTGGTACTGCTGACCCGTCTAGAGAGAGGCCACGCTCTGAAAATGGACAATAAAAGAAGAAATGCTGTTTTACATCTTAGGAAGTTTTGCAGTTTTGTTTTGCTTTTGCCTTTTGCCTTTTTCCCTTTTCTTTTCTTTTCTTTTCTTTTCTTTCTTTCTTTCTTTCTTTCTTTCTTCTTTTTCTTTCTTTTTTTTTTTTTGGAAAATAATGAATTTGTTTTCATGTTTTTGTGCAAGTGTGGGAGCATCTCCAAGATGCTCCCCCAAAGTCTCTGCCTCCTGGCATTTGAATCTATATTGTCTCTTCCTGCAATGAGTATAGTTGGGTAGGTAAATAGTACAATACTGTTCAAAGGGTATTGTGACTTCAAAGGCTAAATCATAATGATCTTGTAGCTCCTTACTTCTTGAGATCCACTGCAATGGAAGTAGCCACATCATGAGAAACATAGCCCTAGGATAGGTCCATGAGACCAGGACCTCTTGACAATGGGCATGTGAGTGAGCTGTCTCGGAAGCAGACTCTCCATACTGAGGTCAAGCCTTCACACAAGATACTGCACCTCTAGGCAATATCATCCCCATGACAACACAAGAGACTGCTGAGGTGCCCAAAGGAGCCATCTTCACATTTTTGACCTACAGAAACTGTATGAGAGAACATGTTTGTTGTTGCTTCTTAGACCACTAAGCTTTGAGGCAACTTATTATGCAGGAACCAATAATTACCATATCCAGTGCTCTATGACACAGTTAACTTATTTTAATGTCAATCATGCTCAATGATCATACAGGCCTGCCTAAAATTGTACTGTCTTACCATGGTGTCTGCATCCAGATATTTTAAGTTATTTCCTATCTCAGGCCTGCTCAGCAAACCTACTAGTAATGGGAAATCCAGACCAACTCTCAGAGCTTTGAATCAGATTGACGGCAGAAAGTTGTATTTCTCTATCCAGTTCAGTTTTTAAATGATCCTTATGTTCTCTTTCTCCTTAAAAATGTTTGTATAAATGTATGTGTGATTCACGCATGTGTAGATTCCATGTGTGAAGGCGCTCTCAGAGGCAACAAGAGGATGTTGAGTCTCCTGAAGCTTGAATTACGGAAGGCTGTGAGTCACCTGAGGGCTGGGAATCCAACTCAGGTCCTCTGGAAGAATAGCAGCTGTTGATGCATCTCTCCGTATCCAAGTTTTTCCAGCCCCAAGTCTTATGTTTTCACTAACGTGGGTAAAATTCTGAGTTCCAGACAGTTTCCCCCCATCTTTTTCTATCTTCCAGAGATACATCCTAGAAGACAAGAAAGTTGGAAGGATGTTCCTGTGATAATAAACATGGGTTGTCATGTTGACCCTGTAGTGTTTATTGAGCATTTAACATGCACCAGATACCATTCTGATTTACGTGCATTAACATATTTAATTATTAGAAAGGAAAAAAAATTACCTTCCTTTTACAGTGGATAAAACTGAGGAACATCACTGGAAGAAAGGATCTAGATCTTTCTGCATCCCAGTCTGCCAGCCATTGGCCCAGATACTGAAGTGAGTCTGTCATAGTTGCACATCCCAGCAATTCAGTCTAAGGTTCTAGGTTCCAGGAGCTCCTATTGAAGGTATCATATGCAAAAGTAAGGCCAAGATTCCACAGGAGGAAAAGAAAAAGGAACATGCACGCTGAGAAAGAAAAAGATAGAACTCAGGTATGGTGACTAATTTTTTTGTTTATTTGTTTACTTGACTGGGCCCAGGGATGTCTCAACAGTCAATGTAAAAGATTACTTTTGGCCAGACAATGGTGGCTCACGCCTTTAATCTCAGGCAGCAGAGGCAGGAGGTTCTGTGTAAGTTCAAGTCTGGTCTACAGAGTGAGTTCCAGGGTAGCCAGGGCTACAGAGAAAAATCTTGTCTGAGAGAGAGGGAGAGAGAGAGAGAGAGAGAGAGAGAGAGAGAGAGAGAGAGAGAGAGAGAGAGAGAGAGAGAGAGAGAGAGAGAATTTCTGTGGCTCAGTAGGTAAATGCTTCTTGCATAAGCATGAAGACCTGAGCTTGGATCCTGAACACTCACTAAGAAAATCAGGCAAGACTGGCTGGTACCTTTAATGCCAATGTTGGGCAAAAGAAACAGGAAGATGCTGAAGGCTCACTGGTCAGCTAGTCTAGCCAATCAGTGATCTCCAGATTCACTGGGAGACCCTATCTTTAAAAAAAAAAAAAGGTAGAAAGCAATAGCAGAAAACATCTGACATTGACCTCTGGCCACCATATGTCTATGCACAGGTGCATGCATCAAAACCCATCTGAACATATCTTAAAACATCTGTGCATACATGTGCATAGACACACACACCACAACTACTATTTCTAAGTGTATCTGTTAAAAGGGTGTTGAGAAGAAATTAGTGTTTGCGTAAGAAGACTGTGGGAAAGAGATCTTTTACCAGTGTTTGGTGAACGTCCGGCTAATTCGCTCCCCTGGAAGGCCCTTCCAAGCAAAGCAAGAGGACAGAGAAAGTACGAGTCCTCGGTGTATGAGCTGAGACATCATCCTCTCCTGCTCTCAGGCTCGCAGACTCCGAGATTGTACTGGCTAGTCATGTCGTCTTGACACAAGCTAGAGTCATTTGGCAGGAGGGAACCTTAATTGGGAAAATGTCTTTATTTGATCAGCCTATAGACAATTTCCTGGGGGCATTTTCTTCATTAGTGATTGAGCCATAGAAACAAGTCAGTAAGCAGTGGTTTCAGCTTCTTCCTCTGGGTTCCTGCCTGGCCTGAACTAGGCTTGTAATCTATAAGCCAAGTAAACCTTCCCTCCCTCATGGTGCCTTTGGTCAATGTTTCATCACAGCAGTAGGAGGGAAATTAGGACAAGGACTGAAAACCACACCCTCTTAGAACTCCACCTTGTGTACTCAGGCCTTTAGCCTTGGCTTAGAAATCACTTCAACGGCCTCCTGGAACTCAGGCCGTTGGACTCAGATTGAATTTCAACATTGGATTTTCTGGTTTTCTGTCTTACAGACAGTGAATAATAGAACTGGGGCACCAAAATAAAGTAAGCCATTTCTATAATCTCTCTCTCTCTTTCTCTCTCTCTCTGTACTCATGTGCATTCTATCCTACTGGTCTGTTTATCTGAAGAACTCTATTTAATACAGGTGTGTAATACTAATCTAAAATATAGACAGCCCCAACTTAAGTAAGTTGAAGGAAATTGTCCTCAATGCATGGGCTCAAATTCAGAATACTCCCCCCACCACACACACACACACACACACACACACACACACACACACACACACACTTAGAGTTAATAAATTAAGAGACTCAGTTGAGGCTAAACCTGAGCATGCAGTGTGACTCTAGAAGCCCTAATGGCTTTTGGTAGTCAATATAGTGCCAGTTTTGAAGTCTGATAGCATCCATGAAAGATGTCCTTATAGCCCCCAAAGAAATATGAGTGTGGACTCAATGTGAGCAGGAATCAAACTAAGAACTTTCCTCATTCATACCCAAATACTTTCATGCTACTGCAAACCTGTGCCCATAATGGCTTAATGGCTTTAAACCAAGCAGGAATCTAGCAGTCATTTGGCCACATTTCTTAGTGATCAGGTCTTGACATGTTCATTCATGTGGCATATGACCAGTAATTTATTAATCAATAACACAACCACAGTCTGAATGATTTACCTGTGTGTGTGTGTGTGTGTGTGTGTGTGTGTGTGCATTTAGGGTCCTATGCATGAATGTAGTATATGTCTGCACATGTGCTTGAGGGTGCATATGTGTGTTTGTGTGTGAGTCAAAGATTGATGTTGGATGTCTTTCTTAGTATTTTTCTACATTATCAACATTGTTATTATTATTATTATTATTTGACCAGGTTTTTCACTGAACCTATTTGTCTAGACAACCTGGTCAGTGAGCACCATAGATCCTCTTATAGATCCTCTTGTCTCAGTCTCTCCGACTCTGGGATTACAAATGTACTGTGCTCAGCTTTTTCCATGGGTGATTGGAATCCAATTTCAATTACCTATGCTTCACTCAGTCTGCCAGGTACTTCCTTTACAGGCTGAGCCACACCCCTAGTCCCTGATTTACCTTAAAAACTAAATGGAAGCAGTTATCTTCATAATAATGTTATTTCCATTCATTTGAATTCTGATGTGCTCTTTGAGTAGCAGAGCAAGGGGAGGGGGTGGCATTTTAGTTTAGTGCTGGGAATTTCACATAGCCCACATCCCACCTTATCTATGTCCCAGCCTGGGTTAGACCATTAGAAGTCCTGACAAGTGTGAATTATAGTTGTGCTTGGGAGTGGTGGTTTTATAGTCACTGCCACTGCCTTCAGATCAGTAGCGTGTGCTTTTTTCCCTTATTAATAGCACCTTCGGGGGGGGGGTGTCTAAGGAAGAACAAAACTTGTTGCTAAAAATAAAGTTAGCCATATTTATTTTGTTTTTCCTTACACAGTGGCTATGTTTGAGATCTTTAAATGCCTCGTTTCATTATTCAACTATTTACAAAACACTTTTATAACCATCAAATCACAAATATTTTACAGTACTGCTTGTCTTCTGGGAGGAAAAAAAACAAGAAGATAAATTGTGAGAAGTATAGGTTTTATAAAAACGCTGCTTTATGGAAGCAGCGGCAGGGGTCATAGAGAAAGTGCTAAAACACACGGCTCTGGCCCAACACATCCCCGCATGCACACTCACATCCTGTGGGGTTGCTTTATTGCTCTAGTACTCTCAGGATATGAGTAGGAGCAACTCACAATTAACACTGTCAGGGCTCTGTAAACTAAGATGGGGGAAGGCACACTGTAGCCAGTGTGTACCAGTTTGTACCAGTTTAGTGCAAAATATTTGCAGTTACGTGGAGTCAGGATAGGAGCCAGGGTCGGGCACCAGGGGTTTCAAGCTATTTGGAGATAGAGTGAGAAAAGAAGGTGGTTGAAGGCAAACAACAAACATACAGATAGACTGACTTATCTTAGCAACTGTGTCCAATTTGTGGGGTGTGTGTGTGTGTGTGTGTGTGTGTGTGTGTGTGTGTGTGTATTGTATGCATGGATCTTGAAAGGTAACTGTTTGGCTAATTAAATAAATGGTTAGGGGTAAGGCTTACAAAGGTAACTCATCTAATCAGATGAGAAGTTGAATACATGAAAATATAGATATGAATGACTGGTGGATGAATGGGTTATTGAACAAGTAAGTCAAATAAGGATCAGTAGCTGTTAGGGTTGTAGTGGTCTGAATGAAAGTGGATCCCATAGACTTAGAGAGACTGGCATTCCTGGAGGTGTGACTCTGTTGGAATAGGTGTGGCCTCTGTGGAGGAAGTGTGTCCCTGGGGGTTGGGGGAGGCTTTGAGGTTTCAGAAACTCAAGCCAGGCCCAGTGTCACTCTCTCTTCCTGCTGCTTGCCAATCCAGATGTGGAACTCGCAGCTCCTTCTCCAGCACCATGTCTGCCTACATGCCACCATGCTTCCCACAATGACGATAAGGGACCAAATCTTTGAACTGTTAGCTAGGACCTCCCCTGCCCCCAATTAAATGTTTTCCTTTATAAGAGTTGTCATGGTTAAGGTGTCTATTGACATAATAGAAACCCTAACTAAGACATGGGCAGTTAATGAAACCTTCGAGAGTAAATGAGTAGTTGAATGAAAACATATACAAGCAGTTGCTTGTATGGATGTACAAACATATACATATATGCTCAGTCAAGAGAAAGACCAAAGAGAAAAAATAATGGATGAATATCAAGATAGTTTAATGAATTAATGGACTGATGATGTAGGAGGCAGAATAATAACCCAAAAATGGTCAAATCTTCATTCCGGGACATTTTTTAGATTAAAAAATGTTCATGTGTGTATGTGTGTATGTTTTCCAGATGCAATTGTCATCTTGGAGGCTTACTGCTGAATAAGCTCACCCTTTCTAGTTCCTTCTGTACTCTGGCTGTCTGGATCAATTCAGCTGTTCTGGCTTAAAACTCCATTCAAAGCTGGTTATTCCAAACTGGCTTCTCTCATCTTCTTACTGAATTGTTCTGCTTGTCCTCATACCAACTTGGCGATATGCTCTAATCTGGCTCCTTCTCATTTGCTGACTTGTTCTGACTTTACCTGTGTCTAGTTTGTTCTCTCTGCAACCTGTCTCTGTAAAACTGTCCCTGCCTGACCCCCCCCCCCCCATCTCTCTCTCTCTTCTCTTAAGGAGTCCTCTTTCCTGTTTATTCTTGTGAGAGTTGGCCATATTCTCTCTCTGCCTCATTCTGTCAAATCTTTCTCCGATTTGTTACTTTTTCTGCCCTCAATTTTATGTTACTTTCAAACAGGGCTGGTTCCTTCTACAAATTATCTTTACCTTCATGGTTAGGAATTAAAGGTGTGTACTATGGGAGTGTCTTACGCTGGCTGGATCATATCTTTGGATGTGATCCTTTGCCAGAGCAGCCATGTTGCTATAGTACAATTCCTTTACACAGTACAGATGCCCTTGAAACCCAGAGGCATTGAGTGCCTTGAAATGAGTTACAGATGATTGTGATTTGTGGCCAAATGTGAGTGCTGGAAATTAAACTTATATCCTCTATAAGAGTAGTGTGTGTCTTGGCTGCTGGGCCATCTTTCCAGCCCTAGGAACTTTTAAAAAACACTATATTTTAAGGAAAAAAAGAAGTTAACATTGTTAATAAGCTGTGCTCAAAATGGAGTGATTATTCGGATTTATATGAGAAGGCCCAAAATAATCACAAGCTACTTTATAAGCATAAGAAAAAGTCAGGAGGAGGCCACCCAGATGGCTTGGTAGGTAGAGGGGCTTGCGGTTAAGCCTAATAACCTCCCTTTGATTCCTAAAACCCACATGGTAGAAGGAGAGAACTGGCTCTTTGCCCCCTGACCTTTACACAAGCATTCTGTAACATATGTGTGCATACATACTTACATATGCTCACATATATACACACACAGAGAGAGAGAGAGAGAGAGAGAGAGAGAGAGAGAGAGAGAGAGAGAGAGAGAGAGGAGGAGGAGGAGGAGGAGGAGGAGAGAGAGGAGAGAAAGAATTTAAAAATTGAAAAGAGAAAGGCAAAAAAGCTCAGTCCGGGGAGAGATTTGAAGACGTCGTCTAACTTGTTGTGAGTGCACAGAGATAAGCACACAGAGAGATGAAATGCGGTGGGTATATAGAGATAGAAACATGCATGATTACCTGGAAGATGACTAGATGGACACACGGACTGTTACAGTGGACATGGGGTGGACATAAAGAGATAATTAGAGAATACATACACGAATAAGTATTTGATTACTGATGTGATTGGATAAATGAATATTTGTATCGATAGATGAACAAATATGAAAAATATTTGGTGCTGAAAGGCAGAGACTCGGTATTTTGGATTAAATATGAATTCACTGGACGTTAAAAAAGTCCAAAAAGTTCCTAGTTAGGAGAGGAGTCATCCAACAGACTGTAAAATATGTCCAAATCCTGATCCTCCAGAATGAACCATCAAAGCAAAGGATCTTTACATGTAATGTTTTCTCTATTTCAAATAATATCAGTATTTGTTAAGATTCTCTATAAAAACAGAACCAATAGAATCTCTATCTCTGTGTCTCTCTCTGTCTCTGTCTCTCTCTGTCTCTCCCCCATATATATATATATATGCTCAACAAGGGTTAATGTATTTGAATGCTTGGTCCTCAATGGAACTATTTGGGAAGAATTAGGAGCTGTGGCTTTGTTGGGGGAGGTGTGTCACTTTGGGTGTGCTTGAGGTTTCCCACACCACACCCATTCTCCCCACCACTCACTCCTTCACCATGCCTGCTGCCTTCTGGTGAATGCAAAGTTCTTAGCAACTGCTTTAGCACTATGCCTGTCTGATTCCCACCATGATAATAATGGACTTTCTGAAATTCTAAGCAAGACCCCAATTAAATGCTTTCTTTTCTTCAAGAGGTGTCTTGGTCACAGTGTCTCTTCTCAGTCCAAGAAAAGTAACTAAGTATATATGTATGTGACTTATTAAATCAGCCTAAGTTTGAAATAGTGAGAACAGCTGTCTCATACTGGAGAGAATGAGAAGCCAGTAGTTGTTCAATCCACAAGGCTGGATGCCTCTGCAGACACAAGCTGCTGCTAAAACCCTGGAGGGTCCACTGGTTATTAGTCAGTGATGGAAACCAGGGAATGCTGGTTCTGCTATCCGTGAAGGAATCAGTAGCAGTTGCAACGGGAAAAACTAACTCAGCAGCAAAAGGAAAAGCCAAGTGAGCAGAAGGCAGATGACTTTTGTTTTGCCATGTCCTTTTTCCATCTGGTCTGCTACCAGAAGGGGCCATCCCAACTTAAGGTGGGCCTTCACACATTAATTAAGGCAATAGGGACAATTCATTGGCAAGTTAGTATTAAAGCTAACCATCACAATATCCTTTGTGCAGATGGTGAACCTCTCTGTTCATCATTGTAGCTCAAGCACTACTCCCTCAAGGGAGCACATTTCGTGTGCTCTTACTGATACATTTCTTCTGCAGCACTTATTCAGATTCTAATTTAGATTGATGTGTGTGGTCATGTGACTTGGGCCATTCTCTCTCTCTCTCTCTCTCTCTCTCTCTCTCTCTCTCTCTCTCACACACACACACACACACACTAGGCTACCAACTCTGAAAGAAGGTGACAGAAAGTTGCCTCACGCCATCTTATCTTTACCACTATGTCATAGTTAGCACATAAATATTCAGTAAGCACCTCACAGAAATCATTAGGTGTGGTCTTTGTTTTCATTAATCGGTTAACTAATTGGTCTTTGACAGTTATAAACACGTATATAATATATTTTGGCCATGTTTGCCAACCCTGTTACGTTCTCTCAGCCTCTTCCAATTTCTGCTCAACTCCTTCTTCTCAACAAGTCCCCCTCCTAGATTCATGTCTTTGCTTTCTTTGTCTTTGTTTTTCCCCTTGTGTTTTACTGAGTTTAAGGATTGCTCAAGCAAGCATAGATGGAAAATAATTTACTGGAGCATGCACAACTTCACAGTGGGTATACCATTAAAGAAAATAACTCCTCTCTGTTCCTAGAAACCATCAACTGCTAATCTGTCCTCAGGGAGAGGTGGGGCTTCTTAATCTCCCCCACTCCCCAGTCCATGATGTAATGTTAAATGCCGCATCTTCTACAGGTCTCATTCTGGTAACCACAGCTGCTAAGACACTCATGAACGCAGAGCTGGGTCATGTCAGGAAGACAGTATTTCACGGAACTATTCAGAGTAATCTTGATGAGCTAAATCTGAGAGATTTTGATAAGGGCAATGTTCCTATAAAAGAGAGGAGTCAAAGTCAACCCGAGTGCTCAGGACTACTTTGCTTTACAGTAGACCCCATCTTAGCCCAGACCAAACATCTCTTTTTCTTCTCTTAGGTTCTCCTCACTCACCTGCTCTTTGACTGGATGAGCCCCGGTTCACCAGCATCTCCTCTGTCTGCTGATCTCCAGGTGCCTGCTCCTGCCCTGCTCTGGGTGCAGGCTCAGAAGCCACACCCCTTTCCACGGCCTGCATATTTCCTCTGTTCCTCCAATCATGCTTCTCTCTCCTGACTGCTGGTTATTCTCACTTTACCTCCCCCACGGTCGGCTACGCTTCGGCTTGAGGTTTGGAACCCACTCATCTTTCCTGTACCCCATCACACATCAGGAGTCTGAGAGGACACCATTCCAATTCCGGCCCGGCATAAACTAGCTTTGTTCCCTTGGGCGCGATGTTTGAACTTTCTAGGCCTCAGTTTCCTAATCCACGAATTTCAATAAATCTAGGCCTCGGGGTACACGTGGAGATTAAACAAGATAATCTCAATGGCAGCTCTAGTTCGGTAACTGGCAAAGGTAAGTGGTAATTACAACCCACGTCCCTTCTACCCATGTGTCCTCTTGTTCCCTCTGCACAGCAGCACAGCACAGCCTCCCTTTCTAGTCCCCAGTTTCTGGCCTACATAAAAATAGCAACACATAAAATGAAATTGCACGGCGTATTTTTATATCCTCCAAATAACTCAGTTCAATTATAGATTGGTCAATTTTAGGTGTTTTGAGCATTGCCAACCCATTTAAAGCTGGTAAATAAAGTTCCAGGTCTCCACTTAGAAAATAAAGAACTGAATCAATCCTTTGGAGGAAAAAAAAAATGGCTAGGGAAAGACATTTTTCTTGAGGCCCCAAACCTTATATGGAATGTGTCAGCAATCGCTAACTCTGCTGGCTGAAAGACAGCACACAAGGAACCCTTTATACTTTGAATCTGCCACGGTCTCTGAGAATCTAGCGGAGGAATTGAAGCTCATGCTTTCTGGCAACGTAGATTTGGCACAAGATCCATGATTGCACCATGTGACTCATTCTGTGCAGGGGATCCGGAAAATCAGGAAGAAATGTAGCGATGAATGGAAAAGTACTTACCAATGCCTTATTGCAACTGTTAGTGGGAAAATAGTGACGCTCCCTAAGCTAAAGAGAGAGACAATCTTAGGTGTCTTTCCTCATGTACTGTCTGCTTTTCTGAAAGCCGGTTTAGAACTCACGGATAGGCTAGAATGGCTGGGCAGGAAGTACCAGGGTTCTCCTTGTCTTTGCTTTCCCCAGCATTGAAATGGAAAACATCTCACGACACCTGGCTTTTAAAAATGGGCTATGGGGATCAAAGTCAGGTCCCTGTGCGTGCACAGCCTGTGTGTTATCAACTGAGCCAGCTCCTCAGAACCTAGTACCATTTTCCTCTGTAACTTTAGTCAAATGACTCCATTCAGCTGAGTCTCTACTTCATCTGTAGAGAAGAAACTAATAGTTTTAACGCAGTATGCCCTGGGCACCAAGAAAGTATTTAATCACGGTGTGAGTGTGATTATGAATTAATAGGATTATATGATTTATTTTTACATCTTCTCCTTGATACTTTTATTCACTTTTGTTTTAGATCATTTATTCAGCATGTGATGTTTTGCCTGCATGTATGTATGTGTGTCACATGCATGTCTGGTACCTGTGGCGATCAGAAGACGGTATCAGATTTGCTGAAGTTGGTGTTATGGACATTTGTGAGTTGTGGGTGTGGTGTATCAAACTCTGGTCCTCTTCCAAGGCAGCTTTTGCTCTTACTGCTGAGCCAGCACTCAAGCCTCATTTCCTTGGCACTTTTCTTAGTTGGGGTTTCTATTGACGTTATAAAACACCAAGACTGGGCTGGAGAGATGGCTCAGTGGTTAGGAGCATTGACTGCTCTTCCAGAGGTCTAGAGTTCAATTCCCAGCAACAACATGGTGGCTCACAAACAACTGAAATGGGATCCAGTTCTCTCTTCTGGTGTGTCTGAAGACAGCTATAGCATACTCACATTTATAAAATAAATAAATCTTTAAAACTTAAAATAAACAAACAACCGAACCACCAAAACCAAAGCAACTCAGGGAGGAAAGGGTTTATTTAGCTTACACTTCCATAGCATTACTCATCACTGAAGGAAGTCAGGACAGGAATTCAGGCAGGACAGGGTGAAAATCTGCATGCAGAGACCGTAGAGGGGGCTGCTTACTCACTTGCTACTCATGGCTTGTTCGGCCTTCTCTTCTATAGAACACCAGGACCACTAACCCAGGGGTGGCCCCACCTACAATGGGCTGAACCTTTCTACATCTATCACTAATTAGGAAAAATGCCCCATAGGTTTGCCTACCACCCCATCTTATGGGGGTATTTTCTCAGTTGAGGTTCCCTCTTCTGTGATGACCCAAGCTGTGTCAAATTAACATAAAACTAATCAGGACAGTATTTATTACTGAGATGAATACTTGTCCGTCCATGGAAATGTTGTTGGGTTTATACCCAGGAAAGGGGGTTGGAGAGAAACTAAGATTTCTCAGAAAAGTCTACACAAATTAACACTTGGATTTTACCTATCAAACTTTGCTAATAAATCTATTATTATGTTTATTTGGACAAAGAAAAACTTATTTCAAGGGAAGATTTGAAACTAAACTCACAAACCAATGTAAAAACTAGCTCTTAAGTCAGTTAGTTAATTGGTATTTAAAAAGATGACTTTTGATAGTATCAGGATACCTAAGTCTGTATGATTAGTTTCTGTCCTTTTGCTCTTTCTGCACAGAAAGACAATGTTTAACAATAAAATTCAATACATAATTTAAAGCTAAAGTAATATGACTTTGAGGCTATTCAATCTGAGACAGTCTAAACCAATCTTAGACAACCTAAGACTTGTATGACAGAGGCCCTTCTAGTATTGTGTATTGTGAAAGGTTATCTGGCAAATATGTTCCCAAAGGCCATGTGTGAGGAATTTATTCTTCATATGTAAATTTTATCCATGTTTGGGATCCGTTCCTTGAGAGGTAACTAGGATGATATGTAGTCATGGGATGGAATTCCATAATGGCATTTGTAATTCTATTAGTCAATATTTTAAAAACAGGATGTTTCTATGTAGCCCAGGCTGTTCTCAAAGTCATAGTCCTCTTGTCTCCCTAAGCTTCTCTAGGACTGGACTGTAGGCCTCAGCCACCATGTCCAGCTTAGCATTAGTGAATTTATCCAAAGATAGAGACCCAAGCTAGAATGTCAACTCTGTTTCTCCATGGGATGATCTCTGCCACATTATTATATAGCAGGAAGTCTTCATCCCCTCCCTTTCAGATGCTGAGCAGATGTCAGTTCCATGCTCCTGAGATTCTAGTCTATAAAACTGTAAGCCCAAGAGTCATTCAGTACCCAGTCTCAGGTGTTTTATTATAGCAGCAAACCGTGGACTAACACATACTCACTGGTGATTTTTTTTAAGCTTCTGTATAACCAAAATACTAGAAATAAATCTAAATAGAGATGACGAACTAGAACAAAATTTGCAACAAGTATAGTAATTAAAAAGTTTAAGTAATATACACAGAGAACTCATATTCACAAATAAGTAAAGGTCAGCTTCTATCAGAAAGATGGCCAAGAAGAACAAACAGATAGTTCACACACTCACACACAGACTACAAATTATTGGTAAATTGAAAGGATGCACATTGCGTTTATTTCTTTCAAGTGAAAATTATGTTTTATGGTTATAATTTACCACCCTGTTAATGAAATGTAGGTATATGGCTATGTATTTGCATATATACAGTGCTTGTATGTGGTTAATAGCTATCAACATGCATTCATGTAGTTACATCTCTTTTTTGTAAGTTCTCTCTCTCTTTTTTCCTTGTGTTTTGGGGCAGTGTCTTACTGTTGATTAGGCTGTCTAAGAACTTAGTTAAAATCCTTCTGCCTTGGCTTGACAGGTACTGAGATTACAGGCAATTAAGATGTTCTTTCTCTTATCCGAAAAAGCTCTTTATGTATGTTTGTACCTTCTATACATGTTGAATAAAGTCCTCCACGTGTTCCTTTTCTGGGTTTCTTGAGACAAGGTCTTGGGGCATGAAGCAGAAGAGAATTCCTTTTAACCGAACATCCATCAAGCACCAGGCTATTATACTTCCAGACAATTTTAGGCAGCAAGCACAACATTCTTTATCTTATAGCTGAGGACTCAGTGGCTCAGAGACTAGGTAATTTGTTCAAGGACACACAGTTAACAAGTTGCGTTTGAACGGTGCACCTAGTGCCGCACCGAGTTTTGTTTTGTTTGGAGATGGCGTGTTGCCATCTTTGCCTCAGCATCCAGATAGCCGGAGCCACAGGTATCTTCCTTTTGCCTTGCTAAAGCTGTGATCCCTCAGGTCACTTTTTGGAAATGCATATCCAGAGCATCTGTACTGTCACCTAATTTCTATTCTTTTACATCTAGGGACACAGCTGCAGGTCTAGCTCCCTCGCTTTCCCGAACCAGCCAGGCAAGAATGATCATGGTGACGAAGGCAGTCCCACTGCCATTGCTATGGACTCCTGTATGATTGAGATTGAGTCTTAAACCTACCAAGTTCAGTCTCCTCTTATCTCCTGCATCAGCTCTTTTCCTGCCTTTGTCAGTCTAAGCCAGCATTCACATGTATAAGAAAACAGCAACAGAAGCTAGCTATTTCTATTGCTTTGAAGAGGCAATATGACCAGGGCAACTCTTAGAAAGAAAAACATTTAATTGGAGGTTGGCTTACAGTTCAGAGGTTTGGTCCATTGTCATCATAGAAGGAACATGGTGCCATGCAGGCAGACATGGAGAAGGAGCTGAGAGTACTAGATCCAGATCTGAAGAAAGCAGGAAGAGAGAGTGACACTGGGCTTGGCTTGAGTTTCTGAAACCTTAAAGCTGGACCCCAGAGACACACTTCTTCCAACAAGGCCACATTACTCCAACAAAGTCACACCTCCTCATAGTGCCACTCCCTATGAGTCTATGCGGACCATTTTTATTCAAACCACCACATAGCTGTCATCAACTCCCTTCCTTATGAGGAAGTGTCATTTGACTGGAGCAAATGCTAGAGCTGTAAAGTAAGGTCCTAAGCATCATAGCCAAGGGTACATCCTCTCCCCATCTCTCATCGGTGTGTGTGTGTACCATTGGCTGCAAAGCTTATTCGACAGCCAGGGCCTTTCAATGATCTACAGTACCCCAAATGGGCTTCTTCATACCCTGCCTCCATGGCCACAGCTGGTTTCTTTTTAATCTAGTGACTGTTTTTATGTTCTCCAATTTACCTCTACAATGGAGGCTGTTCCTTCCCAAACAGCTGAGTTAGGGTCTTACTTCCACAATCCACAGACCCAATGGTTATCCTGCTATAGCTTTAACTATGTCTGATTGTGGCTCCTTCTCATACATATGGCTGCCCATCAAAATCAAGTATGGATTTCCTCTGGGGCCATCCTGTGATCTGTGTGTATCTCTGGTGCCCGGCACCAAATGATGGATGGATGAGTGTGTTTCTGAGTCTCTCCTTCCCATCTTAGGCTCTGACTCATGGGGAGCTGCTTCTCACTTTGGATATGGTTTATTTGATTGAGGGATTTGCTGTTTTCTCAACTTTCTATGAAGGATGCTTCTTGTCCCAGTCTTGCTATGAGCACATCATATATCTCTTGATTTGTATCACCTGCCAGCTGGACTCCTCATCACTAATTCTGGCTGCCTGGTGGGAGAGTCTTGAAGGCTAGGCTGCAGTGAAAACTCTGCAGACCTCTTAAATCCTTTCCAAGCTGGCAGGACTCCTATTATCTCTGCTGCACTCCTGGGGTAAATCCAAGACCAGACCCTAATTCTTCTGGCCTCCTCCTTGGCTTTATAGACATGAGGCCAGGCCTTCTTATGACCAGAGGGCCCAAACATTGCTTCCGAAATGTCTCCTTATCACTCTGCCCCTGTCCCACTGCTTCAGGCAAATCAGCTGTCTGCTGGCGAGGAATCCATAAGCATCACAACAGAAATAAACAGAACAGGAGGCAATGAGCCCATTCGACAGAGCTGAGATAGAAGTAGCTAGACAGACCAACACCCTGGAGAACACCAGGCAAAGAAGTACCCAGGATGCAACTGTGAGTTCTCGGCTCTTGGGACCCTTTGGAGAGAAGTGCTCTTGGAACCTAATTCTGCAGAGGTAATTGTCCTTGAGCTGGCTTCTTCCCAGGGAAGGAACAGCAGGACCCCACTAAAACGTTTCTAGAACACTTGATTTAGCTGTCCTGTATCTGTCTTCACTGGATTGGACGTGACTATTGCCACCATCGGTCAGAGCAATATAATCATCTGCAGAAGACACTTGTCAGATTTGGGTTATTAATACTCTACTGGAAGAAAGGACAGGAGTCAGGGGCTCGTGAAGCTTGCAAGATGTCACAAGATCCTCACAAAATCTCGTCTTTCTCAGAGGTTATATAATGGGTAGACAGTTGATTAGGGTATAACTCGCCCGTGATGTCACTGTTGTTTGGTCATGGGATTTACTGGTGCTGTAGGTGTCTTTGAGTCAGTCACCATGCTCTTATAAATATCCCCAGTAAATTCATTTGTTCACCAAACTGGTCTTAAATGGTCTCCTTTCTTTTGTCTGCCAGTGCCCTATCTCTCTGTTTCCCAGAAAAAGTTGTATATGACTTTATGCACATCACTTAAAACTGAGCTCTGAGAGTCAGAGGAAGCTAACAAGTGCGCTGTGTGTTCCACAGTCTAGGATAGAGTGTTTAAGGACCGTTGCTGAGTTAGCCGTTAGGGACTTTCTGACTCCGTAGCCATCCACAAAAGTTGCTGAAATGTCATTCTTGCCTCAGCTTGTTCACTCAAGTTTCTGGCTGAGAAATTTTTTCCCCAAAGGAAAATTCTCTGGTGTGACCAGCTTTTTAACCCCCACTGGAAAGAATCTCAGAATGAGTCGATGTCTTGGTTAGGGCTGTGTTGCTGTGAAGAGACACATGACCATGGCAACTATTAATAAGGAAAACATTTCGTTGGAGCTGGCTTCCCTAGTGGGTAGCATGGCAGCATGGAGGCAGACATGTGCTGGAGAAGATGAGAGTTCTAGGTCTGCATTGGTAGGCAGCAAGAAGAATGACAGACACTGGGCCTGACTTGAGCATTTGAAATCTCAAAGCCTATGCACAGTAACAATCCTCCACCAATGCCACACCCACTCCAAGGCCACACCCACTCCAACAAGGCCACACCTACTCCAATAAGGCCACACCTCCTAATAACGCTACTTCCTATGATCCTAAAGGAGCCAATTTCATTCAACCATTATAGTCGATACAGAGCTATTTGAGCTTTATTCAGAAAGAGATGGCACGTGCTTTAAATTGAAGCATGTGTCCTAAAGAGAAAGAAAGATGTGCCTAGTGTCTTTACAATAGATATATACATGATTCTGTGGCTTTTGAAGCTATACTGCTCAGTGGATGTAACCGCAAACAGGGTAATGTTTGAAAAATGAGCTGGTTTACTGTGCTTAGTTGTATCGGTATGGCTGCATATGTGTGTGCACCGAGTGCGTGCTGTGCCCATGGAGGCCAGAAGAGGATGACGAGTGTCATCAAAACCAGAGCTGCCATACGGGTGCTTGAAACCAAACCCAGATTCTCAGAAAGTGCTCTTAACCACCGAGTCATTTCTTCGGACCCTACTGTTTTTCTTATCCTAATGAGTTTTCCTTGTAAAATGGAATTGTAAGGTTGTTTGTGAGGTACATTGTTCAGGGTTAGGGGGTGAGAGAGAAGCATCAGTAAGATTAAGCTCAAAAATTGAATACATTATCAGCAGCAGCAGCAGCATTTGGTTTCTCAAGACAGGATTTCTCTGTGTAGCAGAGCACTGGCTGTCCTGGACTTATTTTGTAGACCGGGCTGGCCTCGAACTCACAGAGATCCACCTGCCTCTGCCTCCTGATTGCTGGAAACTAAAGGTGTGTGACACTATGCCCAGCTCTGCACTTTGGTTTTTAGTATAGTTCATTGTTAACTGTTTGAAACAATTGTTTGAGCTATCCCTCTGAAAAGTGAATATTGTCAGTCGTGTTGAAACTCTTGACTCTCAACCAGCAAGAGACATCAAATAGAACGTGTTATGTAGTGTTCCTCCCATGGCCCCATTTCCATATCTGTTTGTCTCAGGAAGGTCATGGTCAACAAGGTAGGAGAGTGAAGACATTCCAGGCTGAGCTCCTGTAGAAGAAATAAACCGTAGGCAGAAACAGAGAACTACAAAGAAACTCATGTGTGCGGAAGATGGAAGAGGAGAAAGTACATTGAACAGAGACTAGGGACAGCTGACTTCATTCTTAAAGCTGGGGAAGTTCAGATGGTATGGTGAGTGACAGGAGATGACATAGAGGGGTAGGTCATGAGAGGGGCTTCATGTTGAAGACTCAGACTCTAGAACAGACCAGGAGAACAGCCACAGCCACTGAGTTTTTAAAAACAGGCAGAAAAAAAAAATACAGCCGTGAATGAAGATGGCATGCTAAAACGTGTACAAGGTGCATATGAATCATGCAACTAATGCAAAGCGTATTAGTTCCATTTTTGTTACAGTACCAGCCAGTGCAAAGGGACCGTAGATAATAGTCCCGTGGGGGACTCTGGATGTGTAGTGGTCAGCAGATCTTATCACATCAACCTTGGAGAAGATTGCATTCAAGAGACCAGTTGCTAAAGCAGAATGGCTCGGATGTGGTGAGCGCAAAGGAATTCATCAAACAGAAGCCACAAGGCAGCAGAGCCATCCATCTGAAGGAACCTGGCAAGAAGCTAAGACCCACTGAAAGTCAACAGGATGGCCAGAGGGAGAGGCCAAAAGACAGACATGCAGGCGGAGAAGGCCTAACTCATGAACACAGTGGGGTTACAAATGATATCCATTTAACAGGAAGCTACAACACAACCGTTCCTGTTCACTCTCACAGCAGCTGTGCTGTAGGAAGAGGAACAGCTGTCTCTCTGGCTCTGCCTCCAAGCAGTTGACATGCCAATGTGGATGGGCAGAGGGCCAGGACCCTAACCAGAGTGATGGGTGTCTCTATTTCTTAGGTTAGCTTTGAAATTCTTATTTTCCCATGTGACTGAGAAGGGAAGTGGGCTAGGCGGTTGAGCTACCAGTCCACTGAGAGAGGCCAAAGGTGGGTGATAAAGACAAAATCCAGAAGGGAACTTGGAATCTCTCTTCTGCTCTGTAGTGTCTCTTGCTTTTGCCACTTTGCACTGCTGGAGGGAGTTGTGGGAATGGGTTTCCTGGCAAGGGCTAGGAAGCAGAAGGGATGTTGTCTATATGTAAAAAACAAATAAAACATAGAACTAGGTGTAGTGGTGCACTTATATAGCATTGAAAGGGTAGAGGCAAGGACATATGACATTTAAAACAAGCTCTAGTTAAATAGCAAGTTCAAGGCCAACCTGTGCTATATTAGACTTGCTTCCAAATGATGAACTAAAATAAAATTAAGACAAAAATGTCTCATCCATAACCCTTTTCATGAATCCTGCATACACCAGACAGAGTCCTACCAGAAACCCTACTGAGTCCTACTTGAATCATTTAAGAAAGATGGATTTAGTGAAGACCATATACAGGTGATAATAAGGCTGGTTAGTCAAACAGGGAGAGTGAAACAGCATCCAGAAGCCACTATCATCCCAACACTGGGAAGACAGGAGGTAGTCTTGCTGGAACTCAGGTCTCAGGGTCACTAGGGGAAGCTAGGACCATGACAATCATGTCTAATGAGCTCTAGAGTCTGAAGCTGCTACTTAAGATTCAACCAGTGAGACTCTCTGGCCCAGAGCTCTTGAAACCTCTCCACCCAACTTGCTAAGTTCCCCTGGTGGGTCACTGCCACACCAGCTTCACGCATCCCAGTTACCTTCCTCTTGAACTCAGTTGAGTCACCGTGTGAAGGAAAACACCACACAATAAACTCAGATTCAATTGATCTTGGTATAAACTGCCTACCTAGATAAGACAAATTGTCCTATAATAATCCATCCCTTATGAGATATTCATAGTTACCTGTGGTTATTTAAAGCCACACAGAAGTGGATCATCTTCTTCCTCCTCCATCCTGGCTTCTTCTTCCCTCTCCTATCTCTCTACCTTTCCAAAGCTCTGCCCATGCAGAGTTTTCTATCTTTTTCACTTCCCAATTGCAGGCCTTGCCTTATCTTGTGCCTGCCTTCACCTGCATAACAACCACATATAACATATATAATATGTTTATATATTAGCATATTATATATATTTATGAATTACATAATATATACTACATACTTTATAATATATAATACACACATATAATACATTATCTCTCCATATTGTATTAACCCAGAAGAATGATTGCTTAACATACAGCAAGCATTAGGCTCAATCCCTAGTGCCTCATATACTAGGTGTATTAGCGTGCTTCTGTAGAAGCATTAGGTTTTAGGTACTCTTCAGCCACAAATCAAGTTTGAGGATAACCTGGGATGCATGAGAACCAGCAGGGGCAGAGAGAAAGAACCACTCTGGTAGTTCGCCGATCTCTTTCCAGCCTTGCCATGCTCTGCTTCCCCACAGTCTAGCTGTCAGAAGAGCCTGGGAAAGGAGTCTGCTGGGTCCAATTGTCTTGCAGAGTATCAGAGAAGGGGAGGAAGGAGCGCATCCACGCAGACTCTGAAGAGTGCATGGCCTATCCTTACATTCCATTTCCTCAAGCATTAGTGTTTAGGATGAAATGAAATGAATATTTCAATAACTAGCACCAAACATGCACAAAGGTCCTTCAGTTATTTATTAAACACAGATACTATCATACGAGGAAGTTGTCTCGGACAGAAAAGAATTCTAATTATTAACCATGCTCTGCATGGAGGCAACAAACCATTTATTTGCTGTGTATGTTCGCAGCTCTCTCTTGGAATCAAATTTGTATGGGGAAAGGGATGAAGGGAGCAACCTCCCCTCAACAGCAGCAACAATGCCCAGTATCCCCACATATCCAGGGCTGAGAGACAAGAAAAGTCTGGGGAGGTTCGATGTGTCAAGTTAGGAACACAAATTACTGAGTTCCTGCTGAGACTCCTGCATTCTCAGCATTACGTCTCCAGTGTTGCTGACTGTAAGACAGCCTGGCCTCACATCAGAGTGCCACGAATTGGGAGTGTCGTGAGGCACAGTGACAGCCACTCAGCGATCAACCAGGCTTCTTTTTCTCCTATGTTGTACTTAGATGGAGTTTGCTACACAGTCCAGTTTGATTCAGTTTGGCTCTTTCCACTGTGCGTGTGATGCAGAGATCACAGGAGCATCCTTTTGCTTCAGTCTGTGCTGCCTTAAACCTGCATTCCAGACTCCTGCTCTGGCTTACATAATTCCGAGGAGGCGGCTCTGGTGCGGCAGCCAGCCTCAGCCCCCAGCAGGGCTGGCTATCCTTTCTTAGGTACAAGTAAGTGGAGACCCTAGAAAGAAGGACAGGACCTCAGGATAGGGAACAGAGCATGTCCTTGGTAGAGTCTATTGCAAAAATGTTTAAAGGCAAAGACACTGCAGGCAGTGTCTGGATTCACAGTCAAGGACACTGTTGGCAGCCAGCTTGCTGTATCTCAATAGACACAGACCCTGGCTTTCCTCTCAGAAGGTCGGTCAAATCTCTACCTGTTATCCACCTGAGTGTATGTCAACTTCCCTGATGCTAGTGATGAGGTGGTGAACAAAGCAAAAGACCTGGTCCACCTCTTTCCCAAAGCACAGACACTATCATGTCTGTTCCCAGTTTAAGATATGTCAACGGTATCCCACTGTGCCAGCAGCGTGAAACCCCAAACTCCCTGGCATGCTCAGTCCATTCCACTCTGCCTTTTGCCTGTCTCCATGGCCACAAAGAATTAATTTCAGTGACTCAAATGGGATGAGCACAGGTCCCACAAACCAGAACTTGCTAACCACTCTCCTGTTTTGACTAATAGTTACTTACCCATCAGGTACGACCTCGTATCATCTATGAGAGTTGCCAACGAAGATGAATCAAGACCTGACAGAAAGTTAGAGGATACCCGGGATTCCTCAAACCCGAAACCTGCCTGTCACCATCATCTCGCCTGCTTCCTTTTGCCCAAGCATTGGATGGGAATATGTGGAGAGGGAAATGGATGTTCCTGCTCTCTCTGCACTTCTGGACTTTTGTTGTGCTAGATAGAATAACGTGGGGGATGGGTTGGGCTGAAGGGAGACATAGCTTATCTCAGAAGAGGGTACTTGTCATTTAGGGATCCTACACATTTGAGCACCAATTCCATTTGCAGGAAAAGAGAGAATAAGTGGAAAGCTTTATGTTTAGACCTTGGGCCCACAGTAAGAATCAAGAATGGGGCATGGTAAAGTGGTACTCAAGACATCAGAGGGGTTTTTCTCTCCACCCACAGCCATCGTGGAAATCAGCCTGAAGAGGAAGAGCTGCAGCTGAAGTCGTATTCAGGGACATAGCTAATCCATGTGGACTTCTGTCCAAGTTCATGCTAAAGACAGCCACCTGCCTCCCTGCTGCTCATGAGAAAACAGGATAATCCTTAACTAACCAGCTCTGGAGCTGGATGCGATGCAGTGTAGACAAACTCCCAGACGAAGCACAGGACATCAACAGGACCCAGTGACTTTGTTCCCAGGGTGAGGAGTGAATAGTATTTGATTGTATCCCAAACTCCTTAGTCAAGTGCTGTTTACCACGGTTGTTCCTAAAAGCTGTTCTCTGAAGAAATACCCACTGGACCTTCGTCCCTCAATATATTCCATTCTCCGTAGAGGAATCAGATTCTCACTTTCTAGGGAGTATGAAGTGGAAACCGACTCATGAAAGTCAGTTACTAAATCATTCCTGGGATCAAGAAATATCATCTGCCAACTAGATTTAATCTATGCCTACATATAGAGTGTGGACAGATCTGGGGATGTTTCTGTAGAGCCCCTGGCATCTGCTTGCAGTAGGGGCTGTATGAATGGCTTCCAGGGAGAAAATACACCCCGCGCAGAGAAGAAACCACAGCAACGTAGCGAGCAAAGCCCTCATCTTGGATAAATCAGAGTTGAAAAGGGTGGTTTCAGCTCCTTCATATCTAATGGGAATGTGCATAGTGGAGAGACAGAAATGGAGATAAATGAAGGGGAGAGACTTAACTCTGATTTCTGGGGGAACTGGAACATACTGTAAATGGGACAACTGGAAGAGTCCTTACACAGGCACTTTATAAACCTTTGATTCTCATGCAGGGTATCTGTGTGTGTTCTGCCTGTGTTCCAGGCATGGCACTTGGTCCCCTTTGCAGCCATGGCAGGAAGAAAGCACCACATAGCAAAAACTAGGTCCTTAGCTGTCTTTATGCCAGAGTCGAAGAAGAATGGGTCTATGAATCTCTTAGGATAATCCCAGGTTGAAGCACAGTGAGGCACAAACCAAGACCCTTGTTTGATATGGAGTTCTTGCCTGGAATCAAGGGTTTAGGAAGAGCTGGGGGATAGATAATCAAAATATAGGCTGTTAAAAGGTGAACTGTCCAAGAAGAGGCTGGCTGTCTTAGCTGGTTCCTGTTACCGATAAACACCACGGTCAAAAGCAATTTGGATTTATTTCATCTTACACGTTCAGGTGCCTGTCCATCATCACTGCAGGAGATCAAGGAAGGAGCAGGAACCTGGAGGAAGGAACTGAAGTGAAAGCTTTGAAGAAGTTTGCCAGTCTAATGGGAATGTTTTCTCAACTGAAGTTCCCTCTGCTCTCATGACTCTAGCTGGTTTCAAAGCTGACCAACACAGCAGTAGATAATGGAGACATTAGTAGCCTGTGGTGGTTTGAATGGACATGTCCTCCATAGGCTCAGGAAGTGGTAATGTTAGGAGGTGTGGCTTTGTTGAGTGGGTGTGGCCTTGTTGAATAGGTGTGGCCTTGTTGAGTAGGTGTGGCCTTGTTGTAGGAAGTGTTTTACTTGGGGGTGGGCTTTAGGGTTTCAAATGCTCAAGCCAGGTTCTCTCTCTCTCTCTCTCTCTCTCTCTCTCTCTCTCTCTCTCTCTCTCTCTGCTGCTTACTGACGCAGATGTAGAACTCTTGGTTTCTTCTCTAGCACCATGTCTGCCTACACACCACCATGCTTCCTGCCATGACTAAACCTCTGAACCTGTAAGGCAGCCCCAAATTAAACGTTTATCTTTATAAGAGTTATCATAGTCACCGTATGTCTTTATAGCACTACAAACTCTAACTAAGGCATAGCCCGGATAATCTCATCTCCCTAAGACTGGCAGGGTTGTTGTCACTTTAAAGATGTCTATAGCAGTGGTAGTGGCATATGCTTATGAGCCCAGCTTTAGGAAGACTGAGGATGAGGCAGGAGAATTGAGAACCTTGGCTGTATAATGAAAGCCTGTCTCCAAAGCAATAACAAAACTCAACTCTAGTCATTTTCAGCACTATGGCTTACCCATGATGGCAATTTACTAGCCAGTACTTGCATTAATGCTAAAGAAGTCGTGTGGGTTAGAAGTTGGGTCTGGAGCTGTCTGGTCTTTGTGTATATCTATGGGCTTCCTTTCCTCCCTCTGCCAGGAGAGAAAGTTCACAAACTGTTTTGTTTTTTGTTTTAAAGCTGAACAGCAGGTTCTCTATTTCAAAACCTACAGGTTTACTGCCTGCTCAGCATGATTAGAGAAAACAGAGGGAGGAAGAGACAAGGCAAGCTAAACAGACGAAAGGAAACTGCGAGGACCTTTCAAATAAGGAGAGAGAGAGACAGAGAGAGACAGAGACGGAGTTTTCTTAGGGCACATTTCCCAGAGCATGTCATTGGTCCTGCAAAACAAGGGACAAGCACATGACTTTGGTGATCAGAAGTAGCTACGTGGACAAGTCAATTGGGAAATGATGCTGATACCCACCATACTTATGTGATTCTACCATATTTGAAAGCCATAGCCCTACCTCACTGGCCCTCACATTATTTGAATAGTCTATTTACACTGTTGCCAGCTGTGTTTGTACAACCAGAACTTCCTCCTGTTTCATCATTTACTTAGGCCCATAACGTATTTACATGGTATAGACCCGAGTGGGAAAACTGGTTATTCCAGTATGATGCCGGAAAGAGCAGAAATAAAATTGCCGTGTTTCTCTTGGTTTTCCCAAACCTGGCTCTTGCCGTGGATGTGGGCACATGATACATACTAGATAATCATAATCAATAACACAAGCAGAATGTTTTGATGTCTACTGGGCATTATTCTAGGAGTTTAGGCACTCCTATGAAATGTTTGCTATTATTATCTCTATTTTATAGATGGGAATCCGAGTCACAGAGAGTTTCCAAAACTTATCTATGTGCTATATGTTATGAATATAGTTTTCCCTAACTGAACCTTATGTTTAAATATAATTTCTTTTATGGGATAATGGTGGAGCCTTTTAAAAAAGATTTATTTATTTATTTATATGTAAGTACACTGTAGCTGTCTTCAGACACACCAGAAGAGGGCATCAGATCCCATTACAGATGGTTGTGAGCCACCATGTGGTTTTTGGGATTTGAACTCAGGACCTCTGGAAGAGCAGTCAGTGGTCTTAACCACTGAGCCATCTCTCCAGTCCAGTGGAGCCTTTGAGAAGTCATTAGAGCCTTTCTTTCATGAATGATTTAACAGGGTGAAGAAATGTTTCAATAATGGTTTGACTATAATAGTTTGACTAAGTCATTTTTATGTTCCCCATCTCTTATGCTGCTGCCTGGATTTGCCTTGAGACTCTGGGAGCAGAATGCTATTCCCAAATGGAGCCCTTCAACCCTGAACCAAACCCAAAAGGCAAAGTAAACCTTTCTTTATAGGTGCAGTGTGTTGCTAGCCACACATAACGATTAAACAGCTAGTACACGTTAGAGCAGGATGTTAGAGCTGGCGTTGTATTTAGTCTAGGTACTGGATGTTTTAGTGCAGATTTCTTTTCAACATAAAAACTAACACTGTCTGCCAAGATCTTACCAAGTATAGTCCTCTTTAAAAGGCTTGAATTTACAACAACCAAGAGATTGGAGAAGAGAATACTTGAAAGCATCAGTACAATTTTAAAACTGGAGATCAGACATTCTTCTGCGGACCTGCCTATAAGCTGTTCAGGGAGCTCCAAGAATGCAGTTTTTATGAGTTGTGACCCACACCGGGTCTTTCCGGTGATATGGATGATTTTGAAATACTGTCCTTCTGTGTTCAGAAATCTCTCTCTCTCTCTCTCTCTCTCTCTCTCTCTCTCTCTCTCTCTCTCTCTCATACACACACACACACACACACACACACACACACACACACACACACACACACACACACACACATATATAAGCCTAGAAAGCATACAAGTGGATGACAGCTGACAACAGCAACTTTATTTTTTTTAAGGGCAAATTTTCTTTTTCTTTTTTTATTGGATATTCTCTGTATTTACACTTTCTAATGTTAGGCCCTTTCCCCCCATTCCCATCCTCCTCCCCCTCCCCTTGCTTCCATGAAGGTGCTCCCTCTCCAGACTCAGTGCCTTGGCATTCCCCTACACTGGATAAACCAGCATTCATTGGACCAAAGGCCTCTCCTCCTATTGATGCTAGACAATGCTATCCTCTGCTGCATAAGCAACAGGAGCCATGGGTCTCTCCATGTGTGCTCATTGGTTGGTGTTTTAGTCCCTGGGAGTTCTGGAGGGTTTGGTTGGTTGATAATGTTGTTCTTCCCAAGGGGTTGTAAACCCTTTCAGCTCCTTCAGTCCTTTCTCTAGCTACTTCATTGGAGTCCCCGGGTTAGCTGCAAGCATCCTCATCTGTATCTGTATGACTCTGGGAGAGCCTCTGAGGAGACATACATATCAGGGATTCTGCATGTAAGCACTACTTGGATTCAGCAATAGTGCGTGAGTTTGGTGGCTGTATATGGGATGGATTCCCAGGTGAGGCAGTCTCTGATTAATCTTTTCTTCAGTCCTTGCTCCTTTATTTGTCCCTATATTTTCTCCTGTGTTTTGTTCTCCCTTCGAAGAAAGACTGAGGCATCCACATCATAACCTTCCTTCTTTTTGAGCTTCATAAGGTCTGTGGATTGTTTCTTGAGTATTCTGAGATTTTTGGGCTAGTATCCACTTATCAGTGAGTGTATACCATTTATGTTCTTTTGTGACTAGGTTACCTCACTCAGGATGATAGTTTCTAGTTCCATCTATTTGCCTGCTGAAGAATTTCATGATGTCATTGTTTTTAATAGCTGAGTAGTGCTTCACTGTATAAATGTACCACACTTTCTGTATCCATTCCTCTGTTGAAGGACACCTGAGTTCTTTTCAGCTCTGGCTATTATAAATAAGGCTGCTATGAACATGGTGGAGCATGTGTCCTTGTTATATGTTGGAGTGTCTTTTGGAGTGGTATAGCTGGGTCTTCAGGTATTACTATGTCCAATTTTCTGAGGAACTTCCAGCTCATTTCTGGGTCTTCAATTCTATTCCACTGATCTACCTGCCTGTCTCTGTACCAATACCATGCAGGTTTTTTTTTTAATTACAATTAATCTTTAATACAGCTTGAGGTCATGGATGGTGATTTCCCCCAGAAGTTCTTTTATTGTTGAGAATAGTTTTTACCATCCTGGGTTTTTTGTTATTCCTAATGAATTTGCAAATTGCTCTTTCTAACTCTGTGAAAAAATTGAGCTGGAATTTTGATGAGGATTGCATTGAATCTGTAGATTGCTTTTGGCAAGATGGCCATTTTTATTATATTAATCCTTCCAATCCGTGAGCATTGGAGATCTTTCCATCTTCTGAGGTCTTTTTCAATTTCATTTTTTAGAGACTTGAAGTTCTTGTCATACTTTCACTTGCTTGGTTAGGGTCACACCAAGGTATTTTATATTATTTGTGACTATTGTGAAGGGTGTTGATTCCCTAATTTTTTTCAGCTTGTTTATCCTTTGAGTAGGGGAAGGGTACTGATTTGTTTGAGTTAATTTTATATCCAGCCACTTTGCCGAACTTGTTTATCAGGTTTAGAAGTTCTCTGGTGGAATTTTTGTGTTCACTTAAATACACTATCATATTGTCTGCAAATAGTGATATTTTTACTTCTCCCTTTCCAACTTCTATGTCTTTGACTTCTTTTTGCTGTCTAATAGCCCTGGCTAGGACTTCCAGTACTATATTGAATAGGCAGGGGGAGAGTGGGCATCTTTGTGTAATCCCTGATTTTAGTGGAATTGCTTCAAGTTTATCAACATTTGGTTTGATGTTGACTACTGGTTTACTATATATTGCTTGACTATTATGTGTCAGGAGGAATTTCTTTTCTTGTTCAATCTATTTGGAGTTCCGTAGGTTCAAGAACAACAACTTGATGTCATTGGCAAAACCCCTCAAAGGCTCAGGTGAGGTTAAAACAGGAAGATTGATTCAAAGTTTTACATAAAGATTAATGGGGCTTTTTTTTTCAAGCCCAGCAGAAGATGCCAGGCTTATGTTTCTGGAGAAGTTATAAGAAGACTTCTGGATTTTGGGGTATTGGCAATAATCGAGGCAGTTACATTTATTGTTCATATAAGACACTGAATATGTGACTCATACCTTTGTCTTCCCTTACAAGTGCTAAATGCTGGTAGCCAGGATAGTATCATTTAGGGAGGTGGGCGGGAGGCCTTTTTGATAGAGAATCTGCCCAGTCTCAGAACTTCACAATGGACCCAGAAGACTGACCCTAGAGACAAGATCAGCCTATCATATACTTGAAGCCAGGTCAAAGAGCTTCAGATCAGTCTTTCTGTGCTTAACCCTTGAGTCTAATGAGGTGACTAACAGCTGATCCTAAACCAAACATCAAAATAGCCAACTGTGAAGCATGCCCGAATGTGATAGTTTTAATTGTCCATTTTATACAATATAGACCCTTTGAGAGGAGAGTCTCAATGAGGGATCCTCTAGATCAGGTTGGCCTTAGGGTACATCTGTGGGAATTGTCTTGACTACATTAATTAACATAGGACGATCCAGCCCACTGTGGGTGGCACCATTCCCTGGGTTTTGGTTGTATGAACCTAGAGGAGATGAATCAATAAATGAAACCTGTATTCTGTTTCTGCTTTTGAATGTAGATGTGACTAGTTGCCTTCATTTCCTTGCAACTATGGGCTCTAAGTTTGAATTGTAATTCAAATAAACCCTTTTTCCCCTAGGATACTTTTGTCTCTGGGTATCTTTTCTTTTTTTTTTCAATCATAACAAAAGAAATGAAACTAGAACTTTGAGTCTTTTGAAAACACTCTCACAGGAAAAATAGAACCCAGGCCTACAAGTATAATTGTGACAAATCCCAGACCACATAGGAAGAAGGTAAGATTATACACTGGCCCTATGAGCAAAAGGGCAAGATATTATAGCTATTCTGATCATTGGCATTTTCTATTAAAATCACTACTAGTCTATGGAAGCTTTAGGATCTTCTCATGGTTATCAGTGCTCTGATCCTTTCTGAGGTGTGACTCAGGGTAGAAATATTTCCAGTGTTTTTATTGGCTGCTCCTTGGAATCTTGAAATGAGTCATTTTTTTCCCCTCGGACATTCCAATTCTTTTCCCTGGGCTTTGCTAGCTCTTTTAACCATTTCCTCACATCTATTTCTCTGTTCCATATTTTTTGAAATTTGTATCATTTCATTCCTATACCTCCTCACTAGCTTATATTTTCCCTCCAATTATTTCCGAGTCTAATCCTGCATAGAGATCTACAGGAAGTCTGAATTGGGAAGATCCAGGGACCTGCGTTCTCAAGGGCCTGTAGAATCCTTGGTATTATATCTACTCTTTATTAGCATTTGAGTTGCAGTAGAGTAGAAGTGTTATTGGGGGCGATGTCTGCCTTTTTCCCCCTTAAACCCTGATACAACTCTAGTCCACACAGAGGACAAACGTTCTTATCCTTTAAATCTGGGTAAAGGGTAGGTAAAATGGGGATATGAAATTGTTTCAGAATCTGACTTATTAATATATTCCTATAAAGCCAGCTGCTAATCACCCCACAGAAACTACTTCCATGAATGCCCAAAAATGACCATCCCTCCTCCACTTTAGCCTTCCTTTTCTAAAATCTATTACCTGGGAGAAAATACAAGAGCCCATCTGATGGGCTAATTGTACCTCGATTAGACTTAAGGAATCATAAATCATCAGAACATGGGATAACAGGATTTGTTTTGTTAGGCTTCAGACAACACACCACTGCCTAGGCCTTGCTGCAACATGGGATGCCAGAGGACTTGTTTCCGTAGCAACCACAACCACATGACAGGAACATACAGAGATGTTGCTTAGCAACCATGCTGCACCTGCTGAGGCTTTGGGCCAGCATCTTGGGGCAGGGAGCCTGGCTTTGAACTTGGAAACTCCCATCACACCTGGCAAAAAGATTTTTTTTTTAGGGCTAATTTTGAGAAGCACAGTTCTTGAATATTTACAAGGATGGCAGATGGAGAGATTGACTTTCCAGTAGAAAGGACTAAGGGCAGACAATGTGAGAGAAGCATGCCTGATGAGGAAAAGAAGCCTGTTGAGTCGGTGTGGGTAGCGGTTGTCTGCCTGGCCCGCCTCATAGAAAACCCCAACATCTCAGAGAGTGGGTGGGTGTCCACAGCACCAAGGTGCATGTGTCCGATGCAGAAAATCTCCGGGACTTGTTTCAAGTCAAAGTATCTGGTTCTTAAAAGTCAGTCTGAGAGTAGTCCCCCACTGCAGGGAGACAGGGCTCTTCATGGTGAGTGGACATTAGTAGAGAAGACAAACCCATCCAGGAATCAATCTGAAGGGCTATGGAGGAGCTGTCCATGGTTTGGAGTCATCTTACCACTTTCCCTCCCTCGTTTTCCCTCCAAACTTCACTCCTTTTGCATGGTTGATTTAGAAGTAGATTTTTGAAGTCTAACTGCCTAGGTTTGGATTCAGCTTCCTCAATCAAGAAGAAAAGAACTAAATCTGATGTTTGAGTTCCTCTGTATAGTAGGATCGGAAAACTCTTGGATTTTCACCACGATTAAGGGGAAGAGCACATGTTAAAGTGGTTAGTGCATCTCTGCATTCATGCACCATCAGCAGCCTTTTCCTTAAGGAACTGGCCCCAGGATGGTGTTTATAGTCAGGTCTACTCCTTGGAGCCTGTAGCAGTAGAGAGTAGCAAAAATTCTAAATCTTTATGTGCCAGTGGAAGGAACATTCTCTTGCCCCATGGGAGCTTGCTTTCTAACCGCCATGATGCCAAATATTTTTAACCTCCTCCCCTGTATTGCTCTGAAAATTATACTGTAGCACAGCACTTTAGAGGTTGTGATATTATGGGGTTCGGAGCAGTTGAGCTCAAATCCCAGTTTCTGTCATATCCTGACAACAGGACAGAAGCTTACCCAGTAAGCAGGCTGGAAGCAACTAACTTTCTTGATATTAGTTACAAGCTATGCCCGTCTCTTAAATGTTAATGGCATTAGCATGTCTTGGTGAACAGAGATGGGATCAAGAGACTCTCTCTCCATCTGCCTTTGTCTCTCTCTGTGCATCTGTCTCTCTGTCTCCCTTCTTCTCTTCCTGCCTGTATCTCTCTCTCTCCTTCTCATTCTTTTATCCATCCTTTTATCAACTGGTTTCAAATGAGAATCTGAGGACCAGCAGGATACCAGATTTCCACTGGTCCCCCCAGATAGAAGGGGGCAGTATTAGAAGCTGAAGAAGCAGCGCCCCTGCCTCTGTAGCTGCAGTAGCAGCTTTATTTTCCTGTGTGCTGAACACTGACTGCCAGCTCTGTGAGGCAAAGGGAATCCCAGCCATCCTGCCTTAAGCTGGTTTCTCCTGTGTGAGGTCTCCTGACATTCCTTCCCCTGTAAATCTCAGCAGAAGCAGGCCCCTCTTTCTCCTTTCTCAGCTGAGCTTGCTCCCTAGCTGACCCTACAGCTGCATGTTTCTAAAATTAGTTGAATTCTGCATTTGACTCTGATAATTAATTACCCAAATGGAGAAAATTGAATAGTTAACTGGTTCACAGGAAGATAATTAGCTTTTCTGAGTCCCTGTTACAGGGAAATAAAGAGGAGGATTGTTTCTCAATTGCCTTCATTAAAGGGAGTTCCTCTCACCCAGAGGCTCTGGCCCAGAGGCCCTTGCGGCCCTGTAGGGTTCCTTAGTGCTTTCAGTACTTCATCTCCAAATAGAGAAGCAGCGGTACAGCACAGCCAGCACAGCCTTCAGACTCCATCAGACTTGTTCTTAAGCTCCCCTCCCGTATTATCTATGTAACCCTGGCCATGTGTTACCATATCTCTTAGCTTCAATATTCTTATCTGAAAATGAGAATAAAGCTCTGTAACTCTCAGAAATGTCATCACCACTGAATTGATATAATGACAGTAAGATGTCCATTGAATAGATTTTTGTTCATTGATAAGGTCTTTCATAAAGTTCACTGTTCATTGACTGAAAACCATTTCTAACATCATTGTCATGACCATTCCTGCACCATGCTACCTGCCATGAAAACAAATAAAACATACGGTGAAGAAAAATCTAAGTCAGGCACTCTGTGCTGAATGATGAAGAACCTAGGAGAACAGGGAAAACTCATGATGGATTTCTCCTTTCCTTTTAACTTGTCCCAGTTCACAACAATGGCTCAGTCTCTGCTCCTAGGCCTTCTGAGACTTGAGGTAGCTACCACCAAATTTTGAAACACTGTCCCAAGTTCAGAATCTCATTTCCAGTCATTTGGCCATAGACCTTTTAGGATTTTATCCACTCCTCTTAAGATTAACACTCTCGGGGCTGGAGAGATGGCTCAGTGGTTAAGAACACTGACTGCTCTTCCAGAGGTCCTGAGTTCAAATTCCAGCAACCTCATGGTGGCTTACATTCGTCTGTAATGGAATCTGATGCCCTCTTTGGGTGGGTCTGAAGACAGTAACAGTGTACTCACATACATAAAATAAATAAATAAATCTTGAAAAAATACTTTGTAAAAAAAAAAGATTAACACTCTCTAGTTGTTATTACTTCCTGATAACATCTAGTATAGAAAACAGACAGACATAACACACACACACACACACACACACACACACACACACACACACACACACACAAACACAAACACCATCCTTGGTATCCATGGGGAGTTTGATTCCAGAATCCCATGTAGTTTTCAGATATTAAAACCCTTAGGTGTCCAAGTCTTTCAGTCTTAGTCTGAAAACTTTATATCACTTCTAGATTTCTTATAGTACTAATTCGAAGCAAATATTATGTAAATAGGTGTTATATACTATATCATTTAGGGAATCGTGGTGAAGGAGAGTCTGTATGTGCTCAGTACAAACACAGTGGGGAGGGTATTTTTAATTTGTGGTTGGATGAATTCATGGGTGTGGAACTCCTTGGTAAAGGTTGACTGTGTGTAGAGGTCAGGTGTAAGGACCCTGAAGCCAGTGGCTTGAATTCAAAATTAGCTTAGGCATCTGTTAATGTGCCTTGGTTTCCTCATTACAAAGTGGGCTTGTAAAAACAATGCATGTTCAGAGTTACTGCATTCAGAGGTACATGTGAGATAATTACAAAAATGATCAGGTCTTCTACATATTCAGGATGTCATGTACTACAGTAATTATCTGGTTCAGATGTTGGATCAGGGTGAGGGGTCTGTAGATGGAGTGGAGAAAGGTAGATATCACTGGGTGTGATGTCACTGGGTGTGATGTCATTTTGGTATGATGTCGCTGGGCATGATGTCATTTTGGCATGATGTCACTGGGTGTGGACTCAGACTGGATTATCTTAGAAGTAGTGGATCTTTCACCGGGAAGACTAACTACTTGAGCAGTATTTCTCTCATCTCCCTAGGTCACCATATCACTTTGTCTTCTACCCTAATGCCTGACAGACCTTCCCTCAATTTCATTCTTGGCTGATGATGTGGCTTCTTATTTCAGTGAAAACCACATATGATGAGGGTGGAACTTCAGCACCTCAGCTGTTGTGTTTGCTCCCTGCTGGGGGCTGTCCTTGTTGTTACAGTGGGGAAGCAGTTCATGTTCTCCCAAGGCCAGCCATTTCCTTACCCCCAGTTCCTCGCCTCTCTTGCTTACTCAAGGACATCACTTGAGCAATTTTCCCTCTCTTTTCTGTATCATCAAATTTCCTCTCTGCTGGAACATTCTCATCAGCACAAAAACATGCTGCTATTTCTTCATTGTATGAAAAAAAAAAGTGAAGCTCTTTGTGTCATAATTCTTCCAGCTACTGACTCACTGCTTTGCTTTCCTCTGCAGGGAAAAATTCTATTAAAAGTATTTTTGTTTTTCAACTTTGTGTGTGTGCACCCATGTTACATACACATGTGCATTTACATTCAGGTGTGCATGGAGACCACAGTTTGATATTGGCTCTATTCCTCTATTGCTTCACCTAGACTTTTGAGACTGGGTCTCTCGCTGAAACACAGCTTTCTGACCTTCTGCCCTGACTACCAGCTGCCTATGGATTAGACTGTCCCTGTCACCCAGCCTTAAACTGGGTTTATAGTGCCATATGCTTGGCTTTAAATGTTTTTAAAGTGATTTCATTTTATATGGGCTTGTGTTTTGCCTGCATACATATTTGTATACTGTAAGTGCAGAGGGCCTGTAGTGACTACTCCTGGTTGTCTATATCTAGAACTGGAAGGCTCACCTGTGATCCAGATCTTGAAGCTGAGAGATAGAAGTTTCTGATCTGGATCTTGGCAGGGAAATCTTGAGGCAGAGTGGCTATGAATCCCAGGAGTTTAAGGCAAGGAGATCTCTGAGTTCAAGGTCATCTGGGACAAAGCAAGTCCCAGATCCAGGCATGATGGTACTCACCTTTAATCTGGGACACACCTTCTGTTGGAGACCTACATAAGGACATTGGAAGAAGGAAGATGCTCTCTCTTCTTGCTTGCCTTGTGAATCTGAGTAACTGAGATCTTTGGACTTTCATTCACAGCTGCTGCTGACCATTTTTGGGGAGTTGGACTACATACTGTAAATCACCAACAAATTCCCTTATTATATAGAGACTACCCATAAGTTCTGTGACTCAAGAGAACCCTGACTAATACAGGGCCCAACGTGTGTGCAGGGCCCACAGAGGCCAGGAGAGGGCATTGGGGCCCCTGGGACTAGAGTTATAGATGATTGTGAACCAATATGTAAGTGTTAGGAAATAGAACCTGGGTCCTCTAGAAGATCAGCAAATACTTCTAACTGCTGAGACATCTCTCCAGCCCCCCTCTTCCCATGTTTGGCTTTTTACATAAGTCTTGGAGATTTGAACTCAGATTCTCCTGCTTGTAGGTGAAGCACTTTATCGGTTCGATTCCCCAGCTCCCAAACTAGTCTTTGCTTTGAACAGTTGCTGTCTTCAATTCTCTCTTGAACACATTCCAATCGGGATCATACTGTTAACTCTCTATCAAGACTGAACTACCACCATCACCAATTTCATATATATTTAAACCCAGCAGTCAATGCTTAGCTCTCATATTGTTGGAGCAGGTAGTAGAGAGGGACCAGTCATTTACCACATTTCTCCTCAATCCAGGGCATCCGCTGGAGTACATTTCCCAGGCCCATTTGTACTTGGCTGAGATGTGATGACTGGGTGCCAATCAGGAGAATGCATTTGCCATTCATTGCCTAGGTCATGAGGTGCCAGGCTTTGAGATGGCAGGACAATCATCCAGCTGTATCATGGTTATTGCTGAGTCCAGAGACTTGAGTGTGAAGTCAGTCTTCCAAGAAGAAGCCTCTTCCCCATTGGCATCTGCTGTCTCTTTCCGTAGGCACAGATCTATAAACCAGTTTTTGGAGAACTCATCCTCCCGTGCAGCAGACATGGGACATTAAGATCTCCTGTAGGAGACACTCATCAGTGGAATGGGCTGGGCACTGTTACCAGCTGTTAGCACCATTTGAATAGGCACCATAGTGGGAGAACAAACAATTTTGAAGAAAACTGTATGCATGAACCTCGACAGGTGGTCACTGAGTCCCTACTGAACTCATCTCCTCGGGGCAGAAACCAATTCTCTCCCCGGAAGGCCCAAGAATAGTTTTTTTCCCAGATACAGCTTCTACCAAGCGTAGAACAGATGCTGCTACCTCAGGGAGCTCGCCAGGGAGGCTGGGTGCTAGAGAAGCAAAGGCAATATCGGGCTGGTTCTTAATGTTAAATGATCTGAGTTGTTGTTGTTGTGTGTGTGTGGTGTGTGTGCATGACCCAAGAGTGTTGTGGCATATATATGGATGCCAGAGGTCAACTTTGTAAAGTTGGTTCTCTCTTCTCATATTTATGTGGGTTCCAGAGACTGAACTCAGGTCACCAGGCTTGTGTGACAATTGCTTTTACCTGATAAGCCATCTTTCTGGCACAATGCTGATTCTTCATTGTGCAGTTTTTTAAAAATTTTTATTTACCTGTTCTTTTTTTTTTTTTTAAGCTCATTGGTAGAGCGCTTGCTTGCACATCATGGGCAAGCTCTGAGTTTGGTGGTGGGCTGGGGGTGGGGGTGGGGTTGCTTTGAAACACAGATAGAAAAGCAATTGAAAGCCATGGCCAGCAGGTTCCCTGCAAGGGAAGGTGAGACTAGGTTGAGGGAGGGGAAAAGAACAAATGAGAAGAATCCAGGCAGCCTTGTCTGGTAGGAGGTTGGGGAGATCCACCTGAAAGGTAATGCCCGGGAAGAGAGAACTGGTGTGCTCAGAACGAGGTACTGGGTTGTTTTTTAAATGAAGCAGCTCCCGTGGTCCCATGCCACGACTTCCCATCTCTCCATGCACACAAGCTTCAGCTACAAAAAGATATTTCCAGCAACCTACAACTACCAGAATGGGGTGAGAGGGTCGGGGGGAGAGGGGAGTGAAGTTTAGGGTAAAGGGTGGGGAGGTCGGGTGTGTGTGATACTCCTAAGTGTTTTAAGACATTTCCCTTATCCGGTGGCTTCTGTTCTACCACTAAGATATAAGCACACACCTTTTCAATGATTTTCTTGTTGTTAGGTCTAAAACGCCTATCCGAATCCTTATATGATTATAGCTGGACTCAACTTTTGAGTAGTTCCTCCTTCTTGAAGTGCGTAGGTGCACACGCTTCCATTTTTCTAGCTGGTGCTCAGTTCTTAGTGTTCGTGATAGAACGCTGTGCAACCCAGCGAAGGACAGAAGTAGGGGATCTGGGCTGGGGGTGTGGTTCAGTCCGGTAGGGTGCTTGCTTTGTATGCATGAAAGCCTGGGTTGATTTCCAGCGTCACCCAGCAGGTGTATACAGGTAATTCCAGCTGTGGGGAGGTGAAGGCAGGGGGGCCAGAGGTCATGCTTAGAGGCATAGGGAGTTTGAGTTCCTAAGACTCTATCTCAAAAAAGAAATAAAGATTAAACCAAGCAAGAATAAGGTAGGAAAAACTATATTCAAAATGATAAAGTTTATTGAAAGACATAAAAGGACCAACTAATAAGTTTAACGATGCTCTTGCATGGGAAGGCTTACTACAAAATACTTAATTTTCTCAAAATCTACATACCAGTTTATTTCGGTTCAACTCAGAGTCCCATTGGTTTATGGTTTAGATACAGAGAATTTATTGCTTGAAAAACTATGAGGAGCTAAGAGTTTTACTAGATACCAATCAATAATAGTCCCTACTGTAGAAGGAAACGGGAGCCAAAGTCCTTCACATTCTTCAGTCCTCTAAAAAACATTACTGCTGGTAGGGGTGGGGAGGGGCCACTGCTGCATACATGGCTAATGGGACTCAAAGTACTGCAGGTTTTGTGGAAAGCAATTTAATAATATCTCCCAAAATTTAAGACGTACATGCATTTCAATCTGCTTCTAGAACTCTGTTCTCTAGAACTAGAATAGCGCTATACAAGGAAATTTGTTTATTGCTTGTAGGAGAGTGAGGAATAATCGGAAACAAAGTAGGCATCCTCAGAGGGGAGGATGGGAAGGAGGGAGGAGTACTTTCTGGTTCTCTTTGAAGCCACGAAGAAACATGAATTAGACCTCTACTAATTGATACCAATGTCTGAGGGAGACAAAGAAAATTTTTTCTCTTCCTTAAAACAATAATGTGCATGCACACACACACACACACACACACACACACACACACCCTTCTGAAGATTTCTTGACCTTTTGACAAGCATTCTTGTGTATGTGTATATGTGTGTGTGTGTGTTCACGTGAGTGTGTGTGTGTGTGAGTGTGTGTATGTGTATGTATTCGAGCCTGTGAGGAACATTTCAGATTTAAACCATAACAAGGAAGTTTATACTTATATAATTATAAGTGGAGTCTCCCTTTTTCTTTAGTGCATTTCCTAACTAGTTATTGTTGCGATATTATAAGGTCATCCATCTGTATATGTATTTGTGTGTGTTAAGCAACCTTATTGCATTTTTATTGAATTCAATAATATTTTTAAGAAAGGACTATAAACTGAAAATAGAGATAATTTTCTATCTCTGCTAATATGTATCTATCATATCTTTTTCTAGTCCGTTTGTAGACAGAAGAAAAAAGAAAACACAATAAATATTTGCATCCGGGTAGTAGTCAGTCTATTAATAGAAATATCTCTGCCCCTTGTGATAATGTGAATGAGATGGGAGATTATGGGAAGTGAAATAAGCCAGGCACTGAAAGAGAAATGGAGCCCAGCCTTGTGTGTGTGGAGTTTGCAAAAGCTAATCTCAAAGAAATTAAGAGCAGAGGTCTGGGCTCCACTACCTGAGAGGCAAGCTTAGGAGAGGGAAAGAGAGAGGGAGAAGCAGAGGGAGTGGGCGATGAAGTGGTACCAGAGCTGGCTAGAGTAGGTGGGAAACATGGAAGTGTGGATCAATGTGCACTAAGTTACTATTAGATACAGCAAGACAGTTTGGTATGTTATTGTAACACATGACAAATATATAACATGTGTTAGTAGGGCTAATAATGATATATTTAATAACAATGATATATTAGATAACACTAATATACCATGCATTTTATAAATCTAAAAGAAAGAATTTCAGAAGCTTTTATAATAAAGAAATGAATACTTTAACACATATTTAAATATTATATAATATGCTATATGTCAAAAATTACAGGATACTTCATTCACATATGTAATTCTTGTATTCTTTGCTGCAAAATTTTTATTAACATTTTAATGTGTCTTACCATTATTAAAAATTAGTTTGATTCTTGTTTTCTTTTTTATTTAAAATATTATTATACAATATATTCTAGTTATGACTTCTCTTCCCCCAACTACTCCCAGATCCTCCCTCCATGACTCCCTATCCTCTCAAATCCACACTCTTCTCTCTCTCTCTCTCTCTCTCTCTCTCTCTCTCTCTCCCTCTCCCTCTCTCCCTGTCTTATTAGAAGAAAGAGAGAATCTTCAAATGTAGAAGAATGCACACAGGACCATAATTATCACCCAACAGGACCGTTAAACCTCAACTCCAGATGGATCAAGGACCTCAACATAAGGCCAGGCACATGAATCTGATGGAACAGAAAGTGGAGAATCGTCTTGAACTCAATGGCACAGAAAAAAATTTCTTAACACCAATAACACAGGCACTAAGGACAATTAATAAACAAGATGTCATGAAGCCGAAAAGCATCTATATGGCAAAGAACACCATCATTCAGACGAAGAAGCAGGCTACAAAATAGGAAAAGATGCTTTACCAGCTACTTGTTTGATAGAGAACTAATATCTAAAATATAAACAAGCTAAACAAACTAGGTATTAAGAAAACAAATAACCCACTTAAAAATGGGGTTCAGATCTAAAGAGAGAATTCTCAAAAGAAGAAACGTGAACGGCTGAGAAGCACGTAAAGAAATGTTCGGCATCCTTAGACATCATGGAAATGCAAAGCCAAACCACTTTCATTTCATCTTGAACCAGTCAGAATGGCTGGGATCAATAATACAAAGAACAGCTCATGCTGGTGAGGCCGTAGGAGAAATGGAACATTCCTCCCTTGCTGGTGGGGGTGCAACCTTGCACTATTATCACTCTTGGGCAGATAAAGGACTCTATATCTGAGTGCAGGCACACTCGTCCAACTGTGTTCATTACTGCTCTATTCATAATAGCCAGAAACTGGAAACAGCCAAGATGCCAGTCAAAGGAAGAACAGATATGTACAGATATGTACATATGAACAGAATGTGGCATATTTCTTCATACTGTATTTATAATACCACATTATAATATTCACAGTGGAATATTACTTAGTTGTTTAAAAAATGGAAGTCATAAAATTTGCAGGTAACTGAATGGAGTTAAAAGAACTGCCCCACCCCCAAATCAAACCAACCAACCAACCAACCAACCAACCAACCAACCAACCAACCAACGAAACAAACAAACAAACCATTACAAACCAAACCAAACCAAACCATTCTGAGTGAGGTAACCCAGACCCAAAAAGACAAATATGGTATATATTCACTTATATGTTTTTGTGGTAAATATTAAAAATGTGGCATCCCATTTCAACGTGGCACCACACCATGCTGTCCCCAGGTACTCTCTGACCTCTGCGGTCTCTCCCATGTTAGTTCTGGCACCGGTGGGCCATATAGAACTCACATTATATTTATCTCACTGGTGGCTGCCCTTTCTGGTAGCCTCAAACTCTGTCTACACTTCAACCAGCCTGACAAATTCAAAATTTCAGAAACTTGTAATTTAGCCATGGCGTTATTTCAGATTTTCTATGTAAATTTTACATTCCACAAAACATCCACGCTATAAACTCAGAGCCAAATGGTATAATTTTCCCATCTAGACAAGACAAATCATCCTGTACAAATCCATCCTTTATAAAATATTCATATCTACCTGTAGCTATGCAGAGCCACATGGCGAGATGGCTCATCTTTATCCTCCATATTGACTCTCTCCCTCCTTTTCAAAACTCTGTCCCCATCTACATAAGACAAACTGTCCTATTACAGGTCTTGTGACAATTCTCAAATAAAGACAACAACCTACACTATGTGTACGTTTGCTGTTTAGTAAGTAGGCTTCAGTTCATATAATCACAGAGGTTAGGTATAGAGTACGGGAAATGGAAGAGATGAGCCCCCCAGGAAAGGGAAATGGAATGGTAGTTCTTGATGGATACAGGAGTGTGTGCACAGAATGTGCAGATCAAATAGAGAAAGGGAAGAAAGAGAGGAGGGAAGGGGGGAGGGATATAGGGAGAAACAGCCAGAATGAAGCACCATTTGCTGGGTGGATATGGAAACCCAATACAAAAGAAGTTTCTTAAAAATATATTTGCATATATGACTACTTCACTGTCACTAAAAATGATGTAGTAGATTTTTACCTTTTGGGCTTATCTGTACATCAAAATGAAGAATGTCTATTTCTGGGGTCAAACATTGAATATTCATACTATTTTTCACATGTTTTATTTAATAAAAGTCCTTTATCAGGAGCTATAGTAATTTTGTGTATGTGTGTGTGTGATTCTTAATTCTGTGAGGTGCAAGGATTTACTAGATGCACTCTGGGCAGTAAAGATGATGATGAATAGGAGTTAGGCTATCCCCTTTGTCTCTGTCTCTGTCTGTCTCTGTCTGTAGGTTCATGTACATGACTGTATGTGTACATGGGGAGATCAGAAGGAAATGTCAGGTGCCTTCTTTATGGCCGAGCCAGGTAGGAGGGTTCAAGTGAAGGGGAAAGGGGGGAGCAGGGAGGGGGAATTGCCTCTGCCTTCTCAGCTGCTACTGTTTCTGCTGCTGATACCTCTGCCATTACTGTTGCTTTGAGACCTGTCTCCCCCCACACCACACACACACACACACACACTCACACACACACACATACACACACACACACACACACACACACACACACACACACACACACACACACTGGCTGCGCTGAGCTTAGCAGGGCTGAGCCAGCAGAAGGCAAGGACTTTACTGGTTGAGCCCATCTTCTTGGGCCCTTCTTTTCTATTAGTTTCTTTATTTGGGAGCACTACTGAGGATTGAATTTAGAAGTTTGCATGTGCTAGGCAAGAAATCTACTGTGGAGCCACAGCTCTTTAGTATGGCCTTTAAAGTATTTTGGCAAAGTAAAATTACTGGTTGTCTACATAACACAGAGGGATGGTGGGAAGATTCACTCATTCATTTACCGATTTTTTCATTTTTTCCTTTACCAGATACTAATGGCCCTAAGAGACAAGGCAGGATTATCCTCAAGACCCAACGAGGAGATCAGGACCCTTTCCTTACATCTATCGGTCTAGATCTTCCATGTTTCCTCCTGCCCTGGGATATCAGCATTTGCCCCACTTCAGCTTCCTGCAAGCATTCTGAGTTTCTCCTTCAGAGCTTCCCCATCTGAGGCGCCCACAACTTCCTCAATGTGCTTTATATCCGTGTGCTGCTCTACCTTTTCTGGTGGCTTCTCTCTGTGGACCACTGTCCTCTCCCACCTCTCTCTAGAACACATCTTAGATCTGTGAGGTTTTGCTTAGATTAGATTGCTACTCAGCAAGCATCCACTGCTTCTCATTCCATCTCCACTAAGGCCACCTATTCTCTTCTGTGCCTTGACTTTGACCTTCGTAGTGAAACGCATATTGGTTTAACCGCATGTCAGTTCAGACGATGTGTTTTGAGCTTTAAAGTGCAACTGCATGTTGGGTTTGCTCTCTTGCATGCTTGCTCCTCTTCCTTGCTATGATAAATACATATCCACGTCTAAGGAGCTCCCTAGTGCATGGAACAGGCTTGAAAAGAATTCCGTAGTCTGTAGTCAAGCCCATCAATGCTTAGCAAGCTTCCAGTCACCTGAATGAAAACTGCATGTGTGTCTTGTTTGTAACTGAGATCATTGAGGGGTTTGTTCTGCTGCAGTAACTGGCAGATACATGGTTGAGACGGTCCCTTGTCCTAATTTGTTGTGCAATGGATTTGTCCTCTAGCTTCACCATGCGTCTGCATTTGCCAGTCCTACAATCTCAGAAATACCTTTATTATACTGCATTATAGCGATTTGATTGGCATGCTTATATCCCATATTAGATTGTGAGATATCAAGTGTATCTAGATACCAAGTGTATCTAAAGGACCGGGAGACTGTCCTGGTTAGTGTTAACTGTCAACTCGACAGAGTCTAGAATCACCTGAGAGTCTCGACTGAGAAATTGTCTATATCAGGCTGGTCTTCGGACAGGTCTGGGAGCGGTTGTGTTGTTTATTGATGTGTTTGGGCAGCACCAATCTTAACCAGGTGGTACTACATGAAAGATACCTAAGAATGAGTCTGTGAGTGAGCCAGAGTATGAAGGAAGCATCATTCGTTACTTCACACTTCCTGCCTCTAGGCTCCTGCCCTGAGTTCCTTCCCCAACTTCCCTCTTGATAGTTGGGAGCCGGACATCTAAGCGAATTCATTGCTTTCCTCCCTGACTCTCACTTTTTTGATGTGTTTATCACAGCAACAGAATGAACTAGAATGAGACCCTTATTCAAGTTCCTTTTCTCGAATCTCAAGATCACCCTAGACACTTTCCTTTGTAGCTATTGACCCAAGTTGCACCAAGGTTTGTTAGCATACCCTGCAGCAAATGGGAAATACTTGGTATTTTCATGTCAGTGGATATTACAGAGAAGCACACTGACTTTGTCGCCATGGCCCATGAACTCTGCCCTAAGGGAGGAAACCCATCTCCCTTCTTTAAAGCATTGTAGGTTGTCTGAGGCCATGCAGATATTTGGAAGAAGAAGCAGCTTCTCTGTTGGTTGACAACAGAGACCCAGGGCAGCCCGGAGAAGAGTTGAAAGTTGCTTAGCATTGTCTGGGTAGAGACCACACAAGTGTTGGAATACTCTTTGGTAATGCGCTGCCACATGGTATTTCAAAGCTTACAACTTATTTATTCAGGTTGAGCTTAAATCAACAGGATCTAGCCCGAGGCCATTGCTAGCACTTGGCATGCGTTTGATATAGACACATGTTGATGATTGGTTCAACAAATGAGGTAAAATATTTCAGTATAAGAAGGGGGATCAGGTATGACCTCTGCATGAAAAACATCTGCAGACTATTCCACAGTACAAATGTTTTCAGGGGCTTCAGAGAAGCCTACGTGACCCCATTTTACACCTGAGTTCAGTATGAATTTGAAGACCTGTTACGCGCACAGCATTTTTGTAAGAACGATTTTCACAAATACATGACAAGTTTTTAAAATGCCTTTAAAATGCCATCTCTAGGGAGTAGAGCAGCCTGAAGGAATTACTCAGAGATGTAGATAAAGCTCTAAAATAACGTTCACTACATGGTTATTTTTAATAGTTGAGAAATAGAAAGGACTCGACAGCAAACACGGCACCATGATATGACAGTTACTATGAGCACTGTCAAATTCGCTGTGCCATCTTTCTTTGGAAACACAGGACAGTTTCATTCCAAGGGGGTTAGGACTGGGAGAAGGGAGAGGGTGGGGGGATTGATGAGGATAGGAAAGAGTAAGAGGCTCAGGGAGAGACCAGAATATCCACTGGCACAAGGATCAGGTCCTGAGCCACCTATGGAGAATCGGTGTTTGTGATAGAAAGATTTCAAATTAGCAAGAAACAGCCACGGAACTGGGTTCACAGGCAAGCCTCTGGCTCACAGCCTGAGTTTACATCTCAGTGGCCTTGGAGCATCCATCTTTGGGCTCTGTGAACGCAGGGAGAGGAGGCTGATGGGGTAGACATAGGGGACTGAGGAAGGTCAGTAGGTCAAAGTTGTCAGCACAGGCTGTTGAGGGGAGGGAATCCCAGTCCTGCCCTGTTTCTGTCACGGGCTTAGGGAAGAGGAAGCTTGTGTCTGACTCATACGCTCCACCTGCACTGTGTTTTTGGAACACACCGCCTTAGCTTGTTCCGAGACCTTTCATGTTTGCTGCAGAAGTTTATCTGTAGGCAAAAGCTGAACAAAGGCTATTCTGATCTGTAGATGCTTTAGGGTGCGTTCCCAGAACAATTTCAGACTGTCTTCTTCAATAATTATTTTAACTTTATCCTTTTATAAAAATACAGAGATCGGGGCTTGCCTTATTCTTTTTAGTCTCTTAGTTAAGCTGGTGTATGTGTGACTGTGTGTGTGTTGTTTATGTGAATGTGTGTATGTTTCATATGTGTGTGTGAAATTTGTGTGTGCATGTGTGTGTGGTGTTTGTGTGAGTGTGCGGTGTATGTGTGTGTATGTGTTTGTGAATGTGGTGGGGTGTGCTTGTGTGCACATGTGTGTGTGAGTGTGGTGGGGTGTGCTTGGGTGTACATGTGTGTGTGGTGTGTATGTGTATGTGGTGCGTATGTGTATGTGCTATGGCCTCACAGTGTTCAAAACCATATTGAATCTCTGGCTAAGAACTTCCCTTCCCACTGCCACTGAGTTCAGGTTCAGGATCATTTGCTTTCCCATGATGCTCTTCTCTTCAGTACTGCAGCCTCTCAGGCAGCCCTTTCATTAATTCCCTTTGCCCCAGACCTCACACCCACACAATGTTTGTGTGAGCCACAGTGTATTGAAGGCTTAGTGCTTTGCTTCTCCCCCGCCCCCGACACTCAGCTTCCTCTCTGTTCCCAGCTCCGGTTCCCTTCAGAAGTCCACTTCTCTGCATTAATTTCAGAAGCAATGGGAGTCGGTACCCTTTACTCACTCCAGTATCTGCCTGTCTATACATCCACGGAATTCAAGTTTCCGTGCTCAATAAACTGCCGGCTCTCCACTCTGTTAATCTTTCAGTAGCAAACTACCAGGAAGGGATTCTGAACCAGGCGGCTGTCTTTGGCTGATTTTCCAGTAGCAGGCTCTGAATAAAGGTTCATGTAAACAATATTCTTAGAATTACATTAATTTTTTTTTCCTGGCAGTCCTAGAGATTAAGCCAAGGACCTTGCACAAACACTAGACAAACACTCAATCATCAAGCTATATTCCCAGCTCTGGGGTAAACATTATTTAAGAGGTGCCACCCCCAAGCCCTAAACTTTGTTGGAGGAATGCTAGATAAGAAGTTAGAAAAGGTAGGAGGTTAGGCAGATGTAGGACATCAGGACTCCCTAAAGGTTGCTTGCTTTGCTTTTTCCTGGAAAGTTTGGAGAGGCTTTTAAACTGCCCTGCAGTTGGGGGCAATGGTGGAGACAAGAGAGCTGGAGGGACAAACTCCTGTGTTTGCCATCCATTTGTTAAGAGCTGTCCCTTGAGGGGACAGAGATACTAAGGCATAACACAAGAGCTGCAGGTGCAGGCTGTAGGGAGTGACTGTACAGTTAAAGTGAGTCCAGAGAACAGTTTCCTCCTTGATGTGAGTTCCTGCACTCCAGGAGAGATACAGCCTCTGTCCTCTGCTGGCTCACCAGAACAAAGGCTATTCTTCTAGGTCCCCATCTCACTAACCTCTGGCATGGCTGGGCTTCTCAGGATGACTGCAATTTGTAGGGTGCTCACCATCGAAGAGAAGGGGGAGCATTCATGTTGAGCTCTGAGGATTCACAACAACTTGGCTTCCCTTCTAAGGGGGTTTTCTTAGCTCTTTGAGACAATGCCTCACCCAGGTTCCAGACTTCTAGCTGCATAGGGGGTGACTGTGCAGCTTTCAGAGCTGTCCCCTCTGCTTGTGTTTACAAGATGCAAAAGGCAGATCTTACTTAAGATACAGCTTTTATTTATGTTGATCTGCCCCACATTAAAAGTAACTTCTGGATTCTTGGACCTTCTATTCATGGCCCACTGTTGTTGGGTTAGTTGAACTAATATGCGTGTGTTCTGTAGATAATCCTGACTTAATACATCCTCCAAGGCATGCTCACCTCTTACATCTCTTCATGGTAGGACATTAATGTTGAAAATGTTTGTATTTATTTCCCTTCTTCCCCAAAGACTGAAAACAATGCTAAAGAGATTACTTTAAAAAAAAGCTTAAACAAATAAAGACAAAAAGAATTGTGGATAGTTCAGGGACAGATGGCAGATGTTCAGAAGACTTGGGATACGGAGTCAGTGGTCTTTAGAACAGAGGAAGGTTTACATTAATGTGGGTTTTGTTTTTTCACCATTTTGCTTTAAGAAAGTTATCACATTTTCCCAAAGTGACCTCTAACAGCGAAAACAGTGAGTATAGCTAGAGTGTCTTCAGCGAGGCACTACCTACCAGTGAAGGAGACCTTTGTAGAATCCATTGCATGGAATCCAGCCAATAGATTATTGACAGACTTCCACAATCTGTTCTTTCCACCCCACATGCACATCTCCACCTACACGGCTTTGGGAATTGGGTTTTAACAGTTCTCCTCGATGGAGTAGTTAGTTCTAAGGTAGAACCGAAGTTAACCTTGTGTTGTTGGCAGTTTGGGTTTAGTGAAGCACATTCCTACAAATGGTTCAGAATTGTCTGCTGCACGTGATGCCCTCATTCTGTCCTTCACTAACCCATGATTCTCCTGTTTATAAAATTACCTGCAAAATCGGGATCTTTATGTTAAAAGCTAAAAGAAAAAGCAAATGTAACAGTGAAATGGGAATAAAATAAATACCCATAACAAAGTAAAAAAAAAAAAAAAAAAAAAAAAAAGAACAGAGGAAGGAAGACCGTACACAGTGAATGGAAGCCAGTAGATTCCTTGATGCAGGGAGTCCTTTGATACGCTATGGAGGGTTAGGACCTGTTTGAGGAATGGCAAGAGTTTCGGACCATCACATGTATTGCATGCAGCCATGTAACCACCCTTCCTAACAGTGGGGGAGGGAGGGTAGGATGTTCAATTAGGAGGCAGTTTGAGGTCCTAGGTTCAGCTGTGAATAGGGACATACGGAAAACCTGGCATCAAGTGAAAGTGCACCCGTGGATTGCACTTTGGATGGTGGGGATGGGGGGCAGAGATGGATAGATTGCTGGAGCTTGCTGGAAAGTCTAATGGGTGAGCTCTGGGTTCAGTGAGAAATCCTGTCTCAAAAAGCAAGGTGGGCATTGATTGAAGACCCCTGGTATTGAACTCTGGCCTTGGAATGCACATAGAACACAGTGTACAGTGGGGTGTGGGGAGCCCTGGCGAGCCCATTATTCAGCCTGCTGTGTGTCATATCCACAAAGTCATTCATGGGCTATGACTGTTTATACAGAGCATGCCAGGACAGCTTACAAGCACATGTTTTTAGAGTTACTGTGAAAATTTAGGAAGATAATTCAATTGCTTTCCTGTGGCTTAGGCACAGAGAGAAAAATATAACCTTAAAGATACCATTTGCAACCCTAAGGAAGAAATGATAAAGCACCACACAGTGAACCTAACAAAGGGTGTTTTAAAATTTCGCAAAATGATACACAAATCTTAAAGATGACCCAAAAAAATGAAGAGAAAGACATCTGAACATGGTCAGGAAAATATAATATCATAAAGACGTCACTTCTCCACAGGAATACATTGATCTTTCCTGCGATTTCAGTGAAGGTTCTAACCTTTCTATGGGGACTCAGTGAGATGAGTCTAAAATGTAAATGCATAAGATCAGGTAAGCACATTAGGACCACAAAGCGTTAGTACAGAACCATGGACACAGACAACTAGTGAGAAACACAAAGCCCAGCAGCACACCAGAGACACACATCTGATACGCGTGACTGAGCGGTCCCAACATTTGTGGCTTTTAGAAAATGATCATGGTTAGTTACTCCTATAGGAAAAAAAAAAAATGAAATGAAACTAAAACTTTCTCATTTTATTTATTTATTTATTTATTTTGAAAACGTGGAATTCCTGGTGGGATTCTGGAACCTGATAAGAAAACTCTTATTAGAAAGAACATAAAGAAAACTTCAGAGGCAGGATATGCCACACTCTTCGGTTAGAGCAGGGATTTGGGGAAAACAGAGAAACCGAATAACAATGACAATGACAACAACAAACCCAACAACAACCCACAATACATAAAGAACTTAAAAATGATAAAATAGACAGTATTAAGATTAAAACTGTCTGGTCATAGGCAGTCATTAAGAAACCACAAGCATATGTAAGGGTACACACATCTGCAGGATAGGCAACTGACAAAGGATTCAGACCCATATTATACTAACAACTTACGAATCAGTGATTTAAAAATCAGGAGGGGCAGGGCTGGAGAGATGGCTCAGTGGTTAGAGCACTGACTGCTCTTCCAGAGGTCCTGAGTTCAAATCCCAGCAACCACATGGTGGTTCACAACCATCTGTAATGGGATCTGATGCCCTCTTCTGGTGTGTCTGAAGACAGATACAATGTACTCACATAAACAATTAAATGTTTTAAAAAAAAATCAGGAGGAGCTAGTTGTGGTGGTACACACTTTTAATTCCAGCACCTGGGCAGAGGCGAGTGGATTTCTGTGAGGTGAAAACCAGTCAGTCTTCTCTACATAGAGTTTCAGGCCAGCCATAGAGAGATCCTGCCTCAAGAGACAAAACAAAATCAATAAAAACTCGAGCAAAGACAAAGGAAGAGCTCATAGGACAGGCCATCAAAAATGATTCATCCATCTATGAAAAAATGCCCAGACTCACTATGACCAAAGAAATGCCAGCCAGCACACAAAGATACCACTTTATTGTGTTTTACATCATGCTGGAAAAAAAAAATGTGTAATCTGACCTCAAATGTTGTTGGTCATAGTGCCCAGTGGGGACGCTCTTACTCTGTAGAAGTGTGAAGTAGTGCTTTGGAGTACATTTGTTCCTGAGTTCTAAATAGCCAAAGGTCAAGCTGTGTATGCCCCTTGTGTTTTGACTACGCTTGTCCAGGGAGTGGCACTATTAGGAGGTGTGGCCTTGTTGGAATAGATGTGGAGGGGGTGGGCTTTGAGACCCTTCTTCTAGCTGCCTGGAAGCCAGTGTTCTGTTTGCTTTCAGATAAAGATGGAGAACTCTCCGCTCCTTCTCCAGCACCATGCCTCCATGCTCTCTGCCGTGATAATAATGATGGAAACCTGTAAGCCAGCCTCAGCTAAATGTTGTCCTTTATAAGAGTTGCCTTGGTCATGGTGTCTGCTCACAGCAACGGAAACCGTAACTAAGAGACCCCTTAACTCAAAAAATACCACTCGTGGGTAAAGCCATAGATCTTGACTATGTCCTAAAGGAGACATTTTTAAAAGTATCCATCATGCATTGTAATAACAAAAAGGGAGAGCCAACCCAGGTGGCTGTCAGTAATAGCGTGGTGAGCCAATTGTGCCATATTCATATTTGAGATATGTGAGGCAGAGGAAATAAAAACTGCTGCTGTGTGAGTCTCTGGGGAAAATTCTCAAAATACACTATTTAGAGCTGGAGAGATGGCTCAGCAGTTAAGAATACCGACTGTTTTTCCAGAGGTCCTGAGTTCAATTCCTAGCAGCCACATGGTGGCTCACAACTATCTGTGATGGAATCCAATGCCCTCTTCCAGTGTGTTTGAAGACAGCAACAGTTACTCACATACATAAAATAAATAAATAAATATTAAAAAACAAAAACCACACTGTTTAGTGAGGAGTTGTGGCTCATGCCTATAAATCTAGCACGTTGTGAGGTAAGAGAATTGTCATGGTCAGCCTAAGCTACAGAGTGACTTTGAAATGAGCTTGAGCTATAGAGTAACCTCTTGCCTCAAAATAAAATGACAAAACACACAAAACAAACTAAAATACCAAAAACATATGATGTTTAATTTTAAAAGTTTCAGAGAATTTTACATTTAAATTTTAAATTAAGACTTAAATTTAAAACCATGTTTACAAGACTTAGAACATGAAATATATGCTTGAGAATGTAGACACTCTCTTGTGAAAGTATAAAGAGCTCTGTATGCTTAGAACAGACACACACCCATTTCAGGATGTAGTGTCCTTTTGGGAGGAGGGAATGAAATCAGGAAGGAGCTTAAGTACAGGTGTAATGTTTCCCCCCACTTTCTTTCTTTAAAGTTTTAGATTAGATTATAACAATTACACAGAAGAATGGGTTTCATGACATTTTCATACAGATATATAATACACTTCTGTCATACTCAGCTCCAACTCCACTCTTTCATCAAAGCTTTGCTTCTTAAAGTAAGAAACAGCAGGTCCATTCTTGTTTGCAACCTGGGTTCTTTTTTTATCTTATCGATTTATTCATCTTTTTCGAGACAGGGTTTCTCGGTGCAGTTCTAGTTGTCTAGAACTCACTTGGTAGACCATGCCTGCCTCTGCCTAAGTGCTGGGATTGAACGGGTGTGCCATATGCTAGCTTCATCTTGTGTTCTTACTGTTCACGAATGTGGAAGGCTAGGAAAGAGGAATTTGGAGCTGGAAAAAAAATATATATCATTACACTCACAGTTGACCTTTTAAACTAAACATTATTACTACTCCAGTCAAAATCAATGAAACAAATGAAAGTTTGAGCAAAGGAATAAAATGTAGCATACTCCTTTAAAATGCCCACTTTTAGGTGCTTTATTTTTGTACTAATCAAAATATGGCCCTCAGACAAGTGTGGGTTGATGAATTGGACTGCCAGGAACTAAATACACAATTGAGCCTGAGTATTTCAGAACCTGCACTTCAACTTGAAAGTGATTTTGTTAGTTAGGTTGAGTCTAATAATTTATGCATGGGGCTGTGCCTCATATTTTTCTAGAAAGAATTTTTTTGGTTTACAAAAGTATTTGTAATGAATTGACACAACTTAAAAAAAAACAATCAAATAAGTTGAGGTGCTGTGTTAGGGTTTTATTGATGAAGAGACGTGGTCATGGCAACTCTTAGTCCATCATCGTCATGGAGAGAAGCATGGCAGCATGCAGGCAGACATGGTGCTGGAGAAGGAACTGAGAGTCCTACATCTTCATCTGCAGGCAGCAGGAGACTGTGCGCCAGGCTGGGCCTGGCTTGTGCCTATAAGACCTCAAATCCCGCCCCCACTGTGACACACTTCCTCCAACAAGGCCTCTTCCAATAAAACCACACCTATTCAAATAAGTCCACGTCTCCTAATGCTGCCTTATGGACCTATGGGGGCCATTTTTATTTAACTCACCGACGGTCCATTATTCTATTTTACTCAGAATTGACGTCCATGTGATTTATTTTTCTATAAGGTATAAACTTCCTTATTCTTTGGGAATGTTGAGCTCAACTCCTAAAATATTAATTTTGTGTGGGATTCCTAAATTGTTTTGGTTCGTTCCGGATACTGCCTTGTATATATAAAGATCTGGCTATTCTCTGCACACATTTTCCCCAGAGACACTTGTAAATGTAGTTGTAATTTCCTGCTCTTGAACAACTTTAAATTTAGAATCAGATGGTACAGCTACATGTAGAGGGGCAATAAATTAGATTGCTTTCAAAGCAATACCTTTTGTAATTAACTATTAACGCACCACGTTTCTGTTTTCTTAATTATATAAAATCTCACACGACGTACGGAAATGATACAGAAAGGCTTAAAGGCATTTGAGAGTCCTTAAATATTTTGTCTTTGCGTGAGAAGCAGGCCTCGTGCTTTAGGGGAATGAGACATTAATAAAACATTACCATTGTAAGAACAAAATGAAGCTAATCTAATCTCTAGTGCTTGGCAGCATACTTTCCGAGAAGGTTTAGGCTGTGTAGTCTCCGTCATTGCTTAATAGCCTGTGTGACAGCATCAGCCCAGTCTGGCATTACAGAGGTGGCACAGTAGGGGACTCTACTCTGCTGAAGTCTACCAGTTGAGGTTCTCTTTTTACCCCCAAGGAAAAAAAAAAGAAACTTCTTTTTAAAAATTAATTTTTGAAGTTGAGTTACTTATTGGTATACCTGCCACTAATAAAGGAATTTTTTTTGCTACAATCCTTCAATTTTCATAAAAATCTGAAAAATAAACCACACCATTGCTCATGCTTGCCTTTTCATAGACACAACTACTCTCTCTCATAATGCTTTGGAAAAGGCTTTATCACCCTCTCCCATGCCCCAACGTATCGCTTGGGAGTCTGCTGATTTTCTTGCTATTTCTTTTTTCTCTATATACGTTATGTTTCTTTTAAACTTTAACATTTTTCTCTTCTCACCAAGTTTCCAGTCTAGAGTATTCCCCCTACTGTTTTTCTTTGTTCTGTCTTTCATCCTCGTGTCTTTAGAGGACAAAGGTGAAGAGGTGGGAGTCAGCAAACACAGACGTGCCACAGCCTGTGTTTTTCTGATTTCAGTACCCACTCTCCATTCATTTACCTTCCTTCTGTCACAGTGACCACTATCCGATGAATGAAATAGGCTTTTAAATCTTCCTAGCCTGGTTGGTTTAGAACGGTATCTTTTATTGTGTCTTGCTTCAGATTTTCCTGGTGATAAAATGGTCATTTCATTTCTTCTGTAACTTACCCTTTACCCCATCTCTCTCTGTTTTAATTACTGATTTAGAAGTTATTTGCCTGTTCACTGTACTCTGGGACATTGGTTTCAATGCCATCAACATGTTAGATTAGGTACTGGTTTTTGAGGAAATCCTAGCCTACTCAAATCAGGTAATTTTAATAACTGGTGTTTGTTTGGTGTTCCAAAAATGTATTGAAGGATGCACGGATTCCAAAGATCTAGGCTGGCTAAGGGGCAAAATGCAAGCGGAAACTGATAAATGTAATGGATCTAGCTAGTACTTTCACTTTTGTGGGTTTACACAGTCCTGGGTGAAAACTAAATGGTAGTGAAAATTTTTTCCAAAGACAAGGCGATCTGATAGACCATTAATGGCTTCTTCACTAACGTTATGACACAATTAGAGCGTCTCCATAGCAGCAGCAGTTAAAACAGCACGAAGTGGTCCTATAGAGTCTGTGAATTATGGAGAGTCAGGGCTAGTGAGAATATTCCAATACAGAATGGCAGAGGAGGCCGATCTAGAAGTCCTAGACTAGGCAGTGCTGGATGCTACTTGCTCTGAGCCCAGGATCTTCTTACATTCAGTCAGATAACAGCTGACTGCGGAGATCATGTGATTCAACCTAACCCACCTATCTTTTTAAAAGCTCATCCCCGGAGTCCTAGAAATTTCTTGAAAACTACATTTCCCAGAAGACCTTACGGCTCCTACTTCCTCTAGATACTAGAGGTGCGTGATTTCCTCGGAGCCCTTAGGGGCTTCATAGACTGTGAAGAAGAGTAAACTTTTTTTTTTTAAATTGAAACATCTCACTTTTGAACAGAGGAAGCGAGCCGGAGTCTTTTCTCAGAACCAACTTGCTTTGAAGCCCTCTGGGAAATGTAACTTTAGCTTGTAGTTCTGTGGCGCCCTAGTCTCTGTTACAGCGGGCAAAGGCAATAATCTCTGAAAAAGAATGGTGGTTGTCCACGCTGGTTCCTCCTTTCCGCCAGAAGGCGCTGTGGAAGAACATCTGCTAGTAGGGACAGGTCCCAGAGCAGGGGTTTTCCTTCTATCCATTTATCTTGAGCGTCCCCAGACTTGGGTTTCCAGTAATCACCTTTTAGAGATATTTACTGAGAAATAGAAAAACTGTGTAAGACGAACAAATAATGGCCCTCAATTACTCCCCCAACACCTGCTGTTCTTGGGAAGCTTTAAGACATCATTAAGAGCTATGGTGCTGTGCTCTTATGGTTTGGGGGGTGGATTAGCGATAGGTCCTTTTAAAGTAAAGAATTGCAGCAGTCAGTAACTCCTGCTGTTATTGGAGAGGTGGCTTGTCTTTCAGGGAGATACCCCTTGGGCCAATACTGGGGTTGTCCCCAGCCCCCAGACTTGGAAAACCTCCACTCTGCCGAGCTGCAGCCATTTGTTTCTTAGACTCCCGAGGAATGAATAAAGAATTGTTGGCCTGGCCGAGATAAACAGAAGTCCAGTTAGAACTCGGCACAGTCTGAACGAATATGTTCTCATACCTGCCCGAGGAGCTATCTTTACTCATTGTGTTGGCTGGCACATTGTTATTTTGAGCCTTGATTTCCTAGCTAGACTGGTTTATTTATGAAGTACTTATGGAAAATGTAAGCAGGCTGTCAGGTATTGTGGAGGTTCCTGGGAGAATGCTGAATGACCCCAATCTGCGTGGAATTTACGGTCTAATGGAGAAGTCAGACACCAAATAATACAAACGATAAACATTGAAGTATGATAAGAAACAGGATGCTTTTAGGAGCGAGTAGTGGAACACATGCCTTAGGTTGAGATCAGAGAGGAAATTACTCGATCTGAAACTTGAAAGATGAGAGAATGGAAGGTTTTTATTTTTTATTTTATATAAAATACTGCTTTAGTGGCAGGGTTTCTCTATGTAGCCTTGGCTGTCTTGGAACTCACTCTGTAGACCAGATTGGCCTTGAACTCAGAGACCCACTTGCCCCTGCCTTCCAAGTGCTTGAATTAAAGGCATAGACTACAACTGCCTGGCTAAATCTTTCTGGACAGAGTTTCTCTGTGTAGCCCTGGCTGTCCTGGAACTCACTGTGTTGATTAAGCTGACCTTGAACTCACAGAGATCTACTTGCCTCCGTCTGCCATTGCTGGGACTAATGGTGTGTGCCACCACACCGGGCTGAGAATAGAAATTCCTAACTAGCCAACACAGGAGTAGTCCAGGCAGAAGGATCACTCGTGCAACCAGAGGCATCGAAGAATTTGATACTTGCCAAGGAACCTGAAACTCAGAGAAGTCCACTGAGACTGGAGTAGTGAGTAGGCTAAGAATAGGTTAAGCAGAGGGTGGGCTCCCTCTCCCCATCCTCGCCTGTAGATGGTTAATGCCTCTAGATGTGAGGGAGTTTCTAGATTGGGCTAACGGAGGTATAAATATCCAACCTTAATGTGGGCTGCACCATGGAGGTGACTGTGGTCCTGAGCCCCTAGAAAGGAAAAGTGAGGTGAACATCAGAATTCACCTCTGCCTGCTTCTTGACTGGGGAGGAAATGCAGCAGCCAGCTGCCGCATGCTCCTTTTCCTGGGCCTTCCCTGCCACCGTGGACTGTACCCTCAAACAAGGAGCCCAGACAAACCTTTCCTACTTCCTCAAGTCACCTTTCATCAGGTATTTTGTTAGAGCGACGAAGAAGCGTGTAATCTATTGACTCTTCTAAACTTCACAGGAACATTCTCAGTACTCACACATGATGACTGTTACGGTTTCAGTGTGGAGTATCCCCAGAGGGCTCATATGTTAAAGACTTATTTCTCAGTTAATAGGATTTAAGGAAGTAACTACATCCCCAGAGCTCTGACTAACCAGTGGTTTAATCCCTTGATTAAGAATACATTACAGAGATGTGGTAGAAACTGGCAGGTGAGTCTGATTTGAGAAAGACCCTCAGGGGCACGTCCTTGGGAGTTATACCTTACCTCTAACTCTTCCTCTGTCTCTCTCTGCTTCTCAGACACTATGAGACAAGTGGCTCTGCTCAATCATGCCTTCCTCCATGATGCTCTGCTTCACCCCAGACCTGGACTCAAGGAGTCAGGTGACCACAGTCAGAGATTTCTGAATCCGTGTGCCAAAACTAATCATCCTCCCTTTAAAATTGTCTCAATTATTTGTGAAATGTTGTCTAACAAAACATTGTTTAACACAGTGATTTTACAGCTTTTCTAGAGACTCTGTGTCCCTTACATATTCTATTTCAGGTTCCTTGGCTTGTGACTTTTAAATCTCTCATGGGCAAGCCCTCCTCTCTCCTGCTTGCTATTCATGCTTACTTCAGTTCAATCTTTATGTCTTAGCTGAACTACCACCTCTCTGTGCCCTTCTCCCTGTGGGTTCTCAATTAACTTAGCATCCTTCTGCTATGTAATTACTGGTTCGCACACTGATCTCTCCCATGAGTCAACGAATGTCTCCTTTCAGGGACTTGTTTTCTATCTCTGTGTGATACAGAACACAATCCAGACAGTTGGAATTTTTGCAGCAAACATCCATTAAGAGAAAGAGTGGAATAGTTCACCACAACTTTCACCTGGCACTTGCCCAGTGGGTGACTTGTGGTTTCTATCCACAGCAGACTAGAGATTGGTATCTTAAAGAGTAAGGAGGTGGGGTTGACAGTGTAGCTCAGTGGTAGATTGCCTGGGCTTCGTTTTTAAGACCTGGACTGTATTTTTCATGAAGACGAAACAGCAAAAAGAAAATAAAAGAGTATGAAATTCACTTTCATCATGAGTCAGATAATGTCTCAATTTCTGTCTCACGTAAATCATATAACAGTTGCAGAGCTTAGCTCCTTTTCGTTGGACAGAAAACTGGCATCTACTTGTGTACCCAAAGACTACCCAGATAGTAATTGGGAACATAGGACAGGACTCTAGGCTTATCTGACCTCAAGCGTTAAATCATACAATGTTACCTGTTTTCCTCTTGCTCTCTCTTGGACATTTTTTAGCTGGAACAGAAACCTGAAAGCTGAATTTCACTTGCTGTCAGTCTTTGCTGAACCACTGGGACCTCTAAGGACATAAGTCCTTGGACAGTCATTATGTAGCTGCTCTGTCTCCTCCAGAAACCAGTGACTCAAGCCAGTCTCTGTTTCTGTCAGTATGTGAAACATCCAGATGTCTGATAGAACCCAAAGAAGCAGCGCATCCTGGAAAGAATGGCCTAGTGCTGTTTCAAAGAAACTCTGAGATGACGGATATGTTCTGTCTCTGTGCTGTATAGTAGCATGGGAAGGTCTGAAAGCCCCACTTCAGACAGCATCTCTAACTCTTCAATAGTTCCTGATTGCCGGGTGTTTCTAAGGCATTCAACCCGAGAATACAGTCTTCAAAAGCCACCCTACTGCCCATCCCAGGTCCAAAGTATGGTCAGCTGTAGTTCAATCTGTGTGGAGCAACACACACACACACACACACACACACACACACACATACACACACACACAAACACACACACATATACACAGAGAGAGAGAGAGAGAGAGAGAGAGAGAGAGAGAGAGAGGGGGGGGGGGGAATTATGTGGCTCAGGAGATGCCCAGTGCACAGTTGTGACTGCTATCTTACTACCCTACCTGGACCCTGGCCCAGAGCAATTGCTGGGTTAACATGGTGGATGAATGGATTTATCTTTTCTATTTTATACACGGAGGCCTTCTCATTTACTACAGTTGGCTTCTAGAATCTTTCCTGCACACTTTTTTTTTTTGAACTGGCGCGTCTTAGCCATTCAGTGAAGCTTAATGAAACTGGGGCTCGATAACCATTTCTTCAATTTTGACGTTTTGGGATTGTGTGTGAAGGGACAGCTGCGGAGCCAGTGAGTAATTCTTTGCAGTTTTATGGGATGATATGATTTATTTTGAAATCTTGTGTGTAAAATGAAAGCCCAAGTGAACACCTGCTACTTATGATTAGGGGCAGCGTGATGCTATGGGACGAGAGGACTGGCTCAGCAGTCAGCCTGGACCTGTGACGGACAGGCTGCATGACCTTGAACAGAGTGCTCAGTGCTTATAAATTCCTATTTTCTTGAGAGTAGAATGAAGACATTAGGCTCTCAGCTTCTTCGTGTAGTTATTAACGTTTAAAACATTAAATGTTAAATTAAAATATTTGAATAATTTAAAGTGGAATATTTATTCATATCTAACATTTAGCTGGTCATGCCCACAAACAAATCACGTTAAACAGCAGTTGTAGTTATGTTGTCCTCTGAGCAGAAGAAGCCACCTTATTCATCATATTGGCTGTGCCTGATTGCATCACATTGCCATAGCAGGACTTGACACCACACTGACATTCTCTCATAGAAGGAGGGATTGAGGGTCACTGGACTGCTTCCAATAGTTTCTCCCAGTTTCTTGCCTGTGATTCTGCCCTAATTTCCATTGGCCTTGCTTCTGTGGAGTTGCTAGCGTTAAAGGAAGAACTTCATCCCTGCAGCTGCTAGGGAGTCATCACCCATGTGGAGTGTAGATTGGCCAGTGCAGGCTGCTCTGGGTACACTGTCAACCTGGAGCCTTTTGCCTAGTCTCTGTACATAAACCCAGTGCATTCATTGGCTCCTAGGAGGAACTTGGATGGAATCACACTTTGGTTTGTTTTTAGGACCCTAGGAGGAGGAGTAGACACATTTATATCCTGCCAAGAACGGGATTTTTCTAAGTGACTTTCAAGCGATCACAAAGTCCAGCTCTTTGCCTTGCTTACTCTGAAACCTTCCACTGAGCCCTTGCATGGACCCAGCCTTGCTCAGTTTCAAGGATTCCCTATATTTTATCTGCTTCTTCATATTCTAATGGTCTTGGGTTTGAGCCACTCAGTCACTTGCTCCTAGACAGTGTCTAGACTCCCTTTAATCCTCAGTTCGCTGACAAAGCAGAGGAGAGCATTCCTGGTCTCTGGTTACAGTCAGCTGGCTGGGCTCTTTAGATTTATTTAGGAGTTGTGAGTGTTCAAGTAGAAACTCTTCCAGTGCCTGAGGCCCAGGGTTCAATTTGGCAGAGCCAAGAATTTCATAGCTCCAAGTCCTGAGAGCTAGGGAACTATTGCGTTAGGCTTTGGAAGCTGGATGTATGGCTCTAGGCATTAACTACCAGCAACCCTGACACATGGCAGCTATTGTAAGCTTTGGCTTCTGAGATCAGTGAGCAGAAGCCACAGGCAGTGCCTGCTGGTACTCCAGCTCCTGAGTGGGCCATAAGTGTGGGGCTTCCAGCTGACAGTGGCTGATGTTATTGTTCTTTAGCCTTTGATCTTAAGGGTTGGCTCCAGGACTGGAGAGATGGCTCAGAGGTTTAGAGCAGTGACTGCTCTTCCAGAGGTACTGGGTTCAAATCCCAGCAACCACATGGTGGCTCACAACCATCTGTAATGAGATCTGATGCCCTCTTCTGGTGTGTCTGAAGACAGCTACAGTGTACTTGTATATAATGAATAAATAAACTTTAAGAAAGAGTTGGCTCCCAGGTAGTCTACTGATTAGGGCCTGCAGTCTTTCTAGCCAGTTTTTGTCCTCTATTTTATTTATTTATTTATTTTTAGACAAAGTTTTACATATACCAAGCTGGCTTTGAACTCACTATATAGATGAAGATGATACTGAATTTCTGAGCCTCCTTCCTCTACCCCCTGTGTTGTGAAATTATAAGGATATACCATCCTGCCTGCCTATATGGCACATGGCATCCTGGTTCAGATGAAGGGCTTTGTGCAGGTGAGGAAAGCATTCTTCTAGCCGTGCTTCTCCCAGCTCTGTGTTCTCTATGCTTCTGCTGTCTTTCACTGTCTCTGCCAACTCTGCTCCCTGCTGATTCTGCCCTTGGTTGCTATATGGAAGTTTTCATCTTCATTATTTTCATTTCCAGCAATGCTCCAGAACTCAGCCATCCTCTCATGGCTGCCACTGCTGCCTTTACCACTTCTGCTGTCTGCAACTGTCCCCTCTTCCTGTCACCAGCTCAGCCTGCTCCTCTAATAATAAAGGTCAGGGTCATCAGATAGAAGCCTCTTGATGGGCCTAATGTGTAGCATCAGAGGGCGACATGTGAGAGAATCTTTATGTTGACTTATGTGGTCATGAGGAGGTGTGGCAAAGGTGTTTTCATCCCTCACGTCCGTCCTTTATGCTAATGAAAGCTTGTGTTTGCAGTCCTTGAGGGACTGTGCTGTGATTGATGTGAACACTCTTACTGCCCCACTCCTTTCTGACTACATTTACAGGCTGCTTTAGTCATATGCTAGACGGCTGAGAGATGGTCTCTTGTGTTGCTCATTGGGCCTGTTAAATGCTTCTATTGAATGGTCTTTTCTTGCCTGTGTGTGTGTGTGTGTGTGTGTGTGTGTGTGTGTGTGTGTGTGTGTGTAAGACAGAAGTCAATTTTAATGTCATTCCTCCGGACACTTTCTCTTTTGAGACAGAGCCTCCTTACTGACCTGGAACTCACTTGTTTGTTGAGGCTGACTGACCGGTGAACTGCAGTGATCTACCTGCCTCCCACAGAACTGTCATCCCTCATGGGCTAAGGGTACTGACACCCTTGGCACCCTTGGCAGGAGAACTGTAACACTAACCACCGTAAGAGCTGAGACTCCTAACCCTCAAGGCCCTTCCAGGTACTATAACTAGCTGGTACTGTTGTTCTGTTTACTGCTGTTGGAAGCCAAGAATTACAATAGCTGCCAAGTGGCTCTAAAGCCCAGAGTAGTAAGCCTCCAACTCGCTCATCTAGAACCATAACTTTCTGTCTTCTAAAGCTTGGGCAACTGGCATGCAATCTTCAAAGATTTGAGCTGTAGACCTCTGGGGCTGTCTAGCCCACATGTCTTGGGTGCTCAAGAATCCTGGACTGCCCAAACTAGAAAGTCTTCTTATTTACCCACAGTTTCTATTCAGGTAGAGTAAAAAACAAAACAAAACAAAACAAAAAAACCCTACTATAGCCAGCACATTCCTCATCCAAATACTGGACTTCCCAGAAAGCACAAGGGGAAGAAAAAAAACAACAAACCATTTTCTATCCGGTCAGTTGCTCATTCTCACCACTAGATGGCACATGTACTGCAGACTGTTAGCAGTTTGAGCAAGAAGTTTATGTGTGTGATCCACTGGCACTTTGATGAAACTTAAAAAGCATGCAATACACAATAGAGTAAGATAAAAAGCAGAAAGAGTTGGCAAAAATAGAGGACAAGGGAAAATTACTACAGTATGACATTAACCCAAGGAGATCTATGCCAGTTGATGTTTGGGTCCAATCTTGGCCAGACAGAGGCAAATGTCAACAGTTACAAAATTCTAGATTTTATTTAGACAAAGTAATAAATCAAAGGAGTTCTATTTTTTTCTGACCCAAGATAAGAGGGGAATTTCTTCATGTGGGTCCATTGACACGAAGGAAGCAATGACTTTATGGGAGTTATTTCTTATACTGTTCCCTATGCAAATCTGTGACACACACGATGCTAGAATTTGTCTCCACATGCAGCAGTTGAGTAAGGAGGTCAATCAGTTGTCCATCTCTCCTCCTTGGCATTCTTTAGACTCCCCTACCTAACTTCTGTCCATTCTTTTTTCCTATCTGTCTCTCCTAGTTTTACTGACCACCATTCTCCTCCATCCTTCCATGTACCAACATTTTTAGTGCCGTATGTGAGCAAGAACCAGGAAGATTAGCTTTTAACAGGTTCAAAACACAGGTTTTTTCAAGATAGAGTAAACTCACTGTTTTCTGTGTACATGACTGTATTTTACAACAGTAACATTTCTTTTCTCAGGGTCTGGGTTAAGTATAAGAAGAAGGTGTTCTCTGAGATCATGGGAATCAATTTCCACTTCATGCTCTCTGCCATGATACTCTGGCTCACCACAGTTGAGAAAACAGATCTGAGACAAAATAAACTCCCCCCTTTAAGTTGTTTTCCTCAGGTTTCTTTTGTTGCAGTTTTTAACTGACACAGCAGGGCTAAGACTTCAATTGTCTTGTTTCCTGCAACACCTGTGGTATCTAGCCAGCGCCTGGAATAGAGTATGCCTCCTGGAAGCTTTTGAATGAATGGTAAGCTGTTATCTTGGGTGAGCCATTCACTTATCTGGTAACTAAGGCTTATTAAGCTTTTAGCACATGTCAGAAGCACATGCTTGGCTGAGTTTCTTGGATTATTTGTGTCCTACATGGTCACTTTTCCCTTTTGATGTGACCACATTTTCTTTCACAGTTTGCTATCTTTATTAGTTTTTTTTTGTTTTGCTTTTGGTGAGTGGAGTGGGGAGATTGCTGAGCCTCAACTTCATGTTCTTAGGCCATCATGGCAAGTGATTTCTTGTCATTGTGTTTTTTTCCAATATGAGAAAAATAGTTGCTAGGATCGTTAGGTTTATTTTGTCCAGTTCGTCCTCAGTTGGTTTCACTGCTTCCCCCTTCCTCCCCTGTTTTGTTTTTGTTGTGGTTATTTTTGCTTTTGCTTTTTGTTGAAAGTCACTTGAAATTTGCTATTGGTTACAGTTCTGCTTGGCTTTGATGACAACTTTCATCTAAGTCATTCACCTTGAATTTTGCACATGTATGTGTATGTTGTGGTTGCATGTATGTCTGTATGTGTGGTTCACATGTATATGTGTTGAGGTCCAAAACTGATATCAAAGGCCAATTCTCAACTGCTCTCCTCCTAATATATTGAAGCAGAGTCTCTTTAAGATCCCCAAACTCATAGTTTTGGCTAGTTTGGCTAGTCATCTTGCTCTGGACTTTACTTTGTCTCCTAAGTGTTGTCATTTCTGCCCCTTTTACATGGTTTTACATGGATTCTGGGCATTCAATTCTGGTCTTGATGCTTGTAAGGCAATGCTTCTGTATGGCTCTTGGCCAGGCCACCTAGGAACAAGTTGCAGTTCTCCCCGTCCCTAGGATTTTTCAAAACACCCAAGAATGTTGTGAGGCTCTTATCCAGGTTAAGTTGCCCCTACTCTGATACTTTTTCAAAACATCCAGTTCTGAGAAACAAAACAAGGACAGAATTTACTGGCTGACAGCCACAAGGTCTCATAGAAAAGTCTCAAATATGCATCATCATCAGCCTAAACTCTCTCACCCAATGAATCTAAGGATGACTGTAACTCACCAATGAGATGATACCAACTCATACTGTTGCTGAAATCTGCCCTCAGAACTGTATAAAAATTGTGTACTTTGAAACCTCAGGGTCATCTCTATTCCACTTGCAAAATAACCTCAGTATACTGGACTTATTAATTAAACCTCTTGCCTATTGCATTGATCTCAGCCTATCTGTGTCTCTGTGGGAGTGGACACCACGGTTGTTGGGCCACGCAGGTCCAACACTTCACCTGATAAACCATCTCTCTAGCCTTTCCTTGTTTTGTGGGACTGGTCTCAGCGGGCTAAAATTTACCAGTAGGCCAGATTGGCTGGCCAGCAGGCTTTGGGAACCAACCCATCTTTACCCAGGACAGGAATTACAAGTATACACCATTATGCCCAGCTTATTTATATGGGTCCTGAGTCTTTTTGCTTGCAAGGCATACATTTTACCAACTGAGTTGCCTGTAAACATAACTTTTATTTTCCTGAGTTAATTGTTGTCTTGGAGGCTTTCTGCCTCTGTCTGCTAATCTAGGTCTAGTCCTGGAAACTTCTAACCTCCATACAATCTAATCTAGGCCTAGAATGTTTCCAGCCTCTGAGACTTGTTGCTGAATAAACTCAACTCTTCCTAGTTCTTTCTGATCTCTGGCTGCCTGGTCAACTCAGCTATTTTGGATCAAACTCATCTCCAAGCTGACTGATTCAATCTTGCTTTTCTTTCTGCCTCTCTTGAATTGCTCTGCTTGAACTCAAACTAACTCTGGCAATTTAGTCTAATCTTTTGGATCCTTCTCATTTTCTTGCTCATTTTGTCTTTACCTGTGTCTAGCATTTTCCCTCTTCAACCTGTCTCTGTAAAACTCTCCTGGTAAAACTACTTCCTCTCTCTTCTTTTCCTCTTTTTGCATTGCTCTCTTAATTAAATTTCCTTTCTTTTCTCTTCTTGTGATAGATGGGCATATTCTAGTCTGTCAAATCTTTCTCTGATTCACCACTTAGCCTGCCACTCAATTAGATATCACTTTCAAACGTGGGTGCTTTCTTCTACAATCTAACTTTACCTTCACTGTTTGGGATTAAAAGTGTGTGCTAAAGGGATGTCTGTATTCCAGCCAGACAAATTAAAGGTGTGTGGTAAAGGCTGAGCCACATCATAAATAAAAACAGGTTTTTCCAGCAAACATTACTCTCTCTCTCTCAGGGTTCAGAGTGTGATCTGCAATGACGTGCAGTAGTGCCTTTCTATTTCTTAGTGTTTCTTTAAACCAGACTTTATTGTAACAGAAATATTCTGGTGGTAAAGTAGAATCAGTGGCACACCCTAACTCAGTCCCTATGGTCTGTCTCAAGATGACACTCCTTGACCTATGAGGAGGCAATGATACAGAGCTAAGAGAGTTTGGTTTCCAGGTATAACCTTTGATAAAGTTCTGGTGAAGGCAATAGAAGCAGATAGTGTTTTAAGGACCTTCCAAAATCTTTAATGGAATCTGACTTGGCTGGGGATGTACAACTTTAATTCTCTTTTCTTACTCAAAACTGTATTTATAGCTGCAGACTCAGTAAGCCATTTTGTACTAATGATGCAAGGGAGGACACCCAAGCGCAAGGGTCTTCTACTTTAATGACCAGGGGCCTTAAACTGGTTCAAGACTACTTTCCTTTGAACTTTAATTTGGGAGAATATTTTGTGGTCAGCCACTATTTGTTAAGCCATTGTTACCTTGTTTTGATTTAGGCAGGCAAATGTACGTACACTTACTTGGTGTAGGATCTAATTTTCATAAGAGCTCTTGCAGGTAGGCACATTAACATCCATTTTATGAATTGTAGAATAATTGTTAGAATCAAAAGAGAGCCCAGGGCAGCAACTGGGATACTTTTTAGCTGCAACTCAGCTAAAGGAGGTAAGACTTGCCCAGAGAACTTGCTTAGTATACAGACTCAGTATACCATTCTCTCCCAGTAGGTCTTCTTAACACCCCGAAAAGTTTCTTCCTCTCTAACAATCTAGGCTTTCTCATTATTAGTGAAGAGTATAAATCTCAACATGGGTGAAAACCAATGACAGAGAGCTCAAATAACAATACTCCCCAAGAATACTTCTGTGAATGTAGGAATCCTCCTGTAAGACCCAAACTGAGTCTTATATATTTGAGGCTCCCATGAATAAAACAAGAGATTGGGGATTGATGTAAAAACAAGAGGTTTATTTGTCCAGTGCATTGGAGAGGTGACCCTGAAAGGTTGTTACAAGCAGTTTTTATACTTTTTAGGGGTACAAGTTACATTTGCAAGGTTATAAGTTAAATTCATTGGCTAAGCATATTGACCTTTAAACCTATTGGTTAGTGAGCATATGCGTTGGGACCCTAACTGGGACTTTCTAGAGAGTCAGATGACTATCAGTCAGGACATTTTACAATTCTCCTGAGAATTGTTTACTCAAGGAAATTCCTTAGGCTAAGGCAGAGTGGACAGAGCTGGGCCATTGTTTCCTCATGGGTTGGGGGTAGAGAACTTCTCACTTCTTTCACTCCAAGGTGCTTATAGACTTTGGACTCCAGTTTTCATTTGATAAAAAAAGTAAGAATATCTTATATGGGACAGGGGATTTGCATTTTTGAAAGCTTTCCATGGCTGGAGAGATGGCTTAGCGGTTAAAAGCACTGACTACTGTTCCAGAGGTCCTGAGTTCAAATCCCAGCTACCACATGGTGGCTCACAATCATCTGTAATGAGATCTGATGCCCTCTTCTGGTGTGTCTGAAGACACAAAAATATACTAATATGAATAAAATAAATAAATCTTCAAGAAAGAGAGAAAGCTTTCCTCATGATCCTGATGGCTGTGATAAACAGAGTCTACTTTTGAAGGTTCCAGCTTTTATAGTTAGGAACATAGGTGTTGGATGGGATGAACCTGGATTTGATTGTTGACATGGTCAGTCACTTTTTGCTGGATGACTGTAACGGGCTAATTAAGCAGTCTTGTGTTTCAGGCTTCAGCATTTCCAAATTGAAGAAAATAATAAGGTCTACCTGGTAGGATTGTTGTGAGGATTAAATGAGATAATTTATGTAAAGCTGTTAGCTTTGCATAAATGTACTCTCAATAAGTGGTGGTTATTGTTATTATCATACCCAGAGCACACATCTTGCAAACAGTATGGGTACAGAGTCCTATTACCATGGATAATTTATGCAAAATTCTGGGAACCAGGATTCAGCAAAAGTTGGTAAAGGATACTAAGTACCCTTTTCTCTTTTCAGCTTCCTCTTGATCTTTATCTTCTCCCCAGTCCTTCTCTTCTTTTTCCTCAGTTTTAGATGAAATATATATGTATGTATGTAGTATGTGTGCAGGTAAATGTGTGCGAGTGTGTTTACCATGGCATATGACACACATGTTCTCGGAGGTCAGAAGGGAACTTGTAGGAGTCTGGCTCCCAAGTTCAACCAATCCAGGGATCAAACTCCTGGTTGTCAGACTTGGTGACAGGTGCTTTTACCTGCTGAGCTGTTTCCGCACATCTTCCTTCTGGGTTTCTGAGATAGGGTTTTATGTATTCATGACCTTGAATTTGCTGCTTTAGCTGTAAGTGATCTCAAACTGCTAGTCTGTTAACCTCCACCTCCCACATGCTGGGATTACAGGTGTGTGCTGTTAGGTCCAAAGGAAACTCAGATCCCCCAAACTCCAAAGGCAGTACTGGGCTATAGGAGGGCTTCTGGTGGATAGATAAAAGCCAGTGTTCCTCAGGAACTTGTGAAGTCAGTTCCCTTCTATGCAAAGGAGGCATTTTCCCTTATCAGTGGCAGAAAGATTAAATGGCTACCTATGGTGTCTATTAGCATACCAAAGCCCATGTTGGCCTCCAGGCTCTCTCAGTATTACATGTACTGGTTACACATTTCAAAGTTCTAGCTAGTATCCTAGCTCTTCTCATCTCCTCCCCTACCCTAGACTCCCTCCAGCTCATTGGTTTTGCTCCCCACAATTACTCACAATTACTCATTCTCCTTATAACCCTGCTATTTTTAATATGCTCATTTTCTTTTTGTCTCCCCTCCCCCCTTCTTTATGTTCCTCTCCCCCTCCCACCCCCTTCTGCTTCTTCGAAGTCCAGTCTGCTGGTCATGTTCAGCCTACTTCTTCCTTTCTTTGATCTGGACTCTTCCAAATGCTTCTGGATGTTTTGTCTCTTAAATCTACAATAAAATCTTTCTCAGTAACTGTGGCCATGGAGTGGCCATGTTGTCAGTTTCTACATGTGCTACCACTTCTGATTTGAGTGACATCTAGCCTTGAGAACAAGGGACTGTACACAGAAATGTTGAATAAGGGTCTTTAAGTTTGTGTTCCTGTATCTCTCAGCTTCCTCTTCTCTCTCCCTTTTTTTCTCTTCCTTTCCAGATGCCCCAAGACTGTATGAGTCACACATACCCAATAGCTCCATTTTCTCACTCCTCTCTGTTAGCATCAGGTGCATCCCTGGACAGCTGCAAGCATTTTTACAGCCAGCTCTCAGACCCAATGAGGAGAAACGTCATCTCTACGTGACAGCACTGCTCCTCTTGCGTCTGCTGCCAAGTCACTGGCCGAATGTTCCTTTTTGAGCACCTGGATAAAAGACATATGTTCTTCTTCTTCTTCCTCCTCCTCCTCCTCCTCCTCCTTCTTTTTCTTCTTCTCTCCTTCTTTCTCCTCTTCTCACCTCCTCCCCTCCACAGAGGCCGCCTTTGCCAATAAAACCTCTCATATGAGACCTGCAGCTTGCTGTGATTTGTTTGGGACTGTACCAGCATCTTTTAACATTGCTGCTAATATTCGTTCATACCCCCTGATGCATAGGACCAGACAGGTTCTCAGCACACAGAACCCACTACCACATGGATTGGCTGCCACCATGTGGGTTCAGCCACATGGGCTGACTCATCCCCACAAGTCTGCTTGTCACAGGCTCACTTTCTGACCACTGAATTACTAAAGTTCATGAAAACATTGGTGGATTGGTAAGCTTTGTGTCTCAGTCGACAGACAGGGCCCCTGGTCCCAGGAGAGGACTGGCCACCCTCTATGGGTCTAAGGGATGGACTTATCCACAGTCTGTATGACCGGCCTTCTAGCTGACTCCTCATTTTAGGACTTCTACCCTAGGGTAAACCCTCTCCTCTTTGTTGTCCAGGAAGCAGTTTTTGTTGTTGTTGTTTTTTGTTTTGTTTTTTACCTCTCGATTTCTTTCTTGTGCCACACTGCTGGTAATCCATTCTCTGAAAGGCCCGGGGCACATAGCTTGGGCATCAGGCCTGCAGCTCTAAGCCACTAGCTTCTACAGGATGACTCAGTAACCTAGACTGGCTGCTTGCTCCATTATTTCATTGATCTACTACCACTGGGATGCCATGGTAAGATTCATCTATCATTATTAATTTGTCCTCCGGGTGCCAGTAGAAATCCTTTAATCTCTCTCACCCAATGGGTATCTCTTCTTTGACCATACCTCCAGGCTTCCCACTGGGATTCCTCCTGGAAAATCTCATACTTTTAAAACTAGCACCTGATGTTAAGGCATCCAAACTTGTTCACCTTTGCAATCAGGTCTGGACTCAGTACCAATTAAATAAAGACTCCAAGCGGCCATGTAGCAGCACTTTTGATCCTACCATTCTAAAGGCTCGTCATACATACCTTCAGCGGTCCAGTGAATGGAAGGACATCCTCTTTGTCCAAGCTTTTATCTGTCCTTGTTCCAAACCCTCTCTCTGATCTTCCTGTCCCCTAACTCAACTCCTTCTAGCTATGAAACCTCAACTAGACAAAACTTCTACTACTCTTGATCTAGCAATGAACCTTCCCCTTACCTCCTCTGACCTACCTCTACAATCTCTCCTACTTCCCCAGCCTCCTCGGCTTCCTCTTTTCACTAGACTTCCTCAGAGTCTCCTCGCTTAAATCCTCCAGACTCCTTTCCTCCTGTGCAAGCTACAGGCTGTTTTGGTCACCCTGTGCTGGCACCTGCTTTCAGCCTTCCCATCCTCTGCTTGCTCCAAATTTACAGTCAACCTTCCCACTTCTTCCCCTACCCAGCCTAACCCAGCAGTTGCTGCGATAGATGGTCTAATTAGATAGAATACATGTCTTCTTCTCACCAAATGAACTTTCTCAAATAAAAACAAAGAGTGGGATCTTATACCTCCAACCCTTTTGCCTTTATTAAAGAATCTCAGTATATCACTCAGTCGTATAGCTTGACTTTCCATGATATACATATGATTCTCAGTAATAATTTACTCCCTGATGAGCACAGGTGAGTTTGGGAACAGGCAGATGAAATTCATCAGATAGACTCAGCATATCTGATTGGGTCTGAGATGGTACCTGACCAGGATCCTCAATGAAATTATAATTCTCCATGTGATATTCTACCTAGAGACCTATTTGTAACATGCCTTCTCTGTAGGGCTTCCCCAAAACCAGTAAATTTTGAAAAACTCCAAGAGGTCATCCAGGATAAACAAGAAAACCTGTCTTAATTTTTAGGGTGCCTTATGAAGGCTCTATTACAATATGCTAATTTAGAGCTTGAAAACCCAGAAGGAAAGCAATTCCTGATGACCTACTTCTTTTCCCAAAGCTACCCCAACATCAAGGCCAAATTTAGAAGCCTAGAGAGGGGTTCCCCTAACTCTAGAGGCAGAAGTCTTGGTGCTGGCTTTTAAAGTATACCATCAGAGAGCTGAAAAGCACACAGACAAAAATATCAAATGTTGGCAAAAGCTGAGTGAACAATTAGCCCCAGCCACTGCCTGGGCTTCTTGGCTTTCTAAGGCTTGGAAACCGCTAGGTTGCTCCTACAAATGTGGTCTGACCCCTGCAAGCCATCAAGGCCATTTCCAAAGTGCCAAAGTAGGGGGACAATGGGCTGTTGGTTGCCCGCCTGCTGCTCAGGACAAAGGGACACCACTCCAGCTGATCTTCCAGGCTTGGCCATAGATGACTGAAAGGCCCGAGCTCCCTTCATGTGACCCGGGTAGTCATCATGGTATCTGGGGTGGCCCATTTCTTTCCTCTTGGACACTAGGGCCACTTACTTGGTCTTGACGGAGTTTGGGTGACCCACCTTTCCTTCTTATTCCCTAATTGTTGGGGTAGGGGGATAGCCTTACCAACCTTACTAGACCCCATCACTTAGTTGCATTTTTAGGAGTGTTTCTCTCACCCATTCCTTTTTGTAGGGTCAATATGTCCTTTCTAGCTAAGTTGGGAGCCTCTATTTCTTTTGTTTCTTGCATTTGCTTAAACCCAAAATCACCAGGAGCCCTTCTCCAAGCCACCAACCTACTAACACTTCTATGCTGTTTCCATTGCCAGCCTCTCAGGTAGACTCCCAAGTTTGGGACATCCAGGACCCCTCTGTTGCTAAACATCATTCTCCTGTTGTCATCCAAGTACAGGACCCTACCAGCTCAATACCTTCTTTCTCTCCAGAGCCTCAGGGGACTTAAGCCTATCATCTCTGAGCTCCTAAGAAAAGGGCATCCCACCTCTTCTCCTCTAACACCCCTAGAGTATCAGTTAAGAAACTTAATGGAACCTATTGCTTGGTTCAAGATTTCAGCCTCTTTAATTCTGCAGTGGTTGCACTTCATCCTGTTATGGCTAATCCTTATACACTTCTTTCCACTATCCCCTCAGGGACTTCTTATTTCTTGGTCCTAGATCTCAAAGATACATTCGTCTCTGTCCCTCTAGATGTCCAGTCACAGAACATCTTTGCCTTTATCTGAACTGACCCATTTTTCTAACCAAACTCACTTGGACTATTCTACCGCAGGGACTGCGGGATAGCCCACACCTATTTGGCTAGGTCCTGGCTTCTGTCTTACTTTCTTTGTCTTAAATCTAAGATTGTCCATTACATAGATGATATTCTTTTCTGCAGCCCCTCTTTAGAAATTAGCCAAACTGGTTAGGAGTTTGCACGTTGGTGTTGTTTTTTCGAAGAAGTAGGAGTAATCCATGGAAAAAAGGCTCTATGAATCCCATTTTTAGACACAATACCTGCCCAACATAACAATAGGGCAGTTCAAATTGTGCCAATCCTGGTTGCTGGATAGGTGTTGGTATTGGAATGGCAGGACTGATTACTTCCCTAACCTTAGGCAATCAGTTCTCTTCCCAGCTTGACAATGGTCTTCAGGAGGTGTCCCAAACCATGCTCTCCCTCCAAAGACAGATGGATTCCCTGGCAGCAGTGGTGCTTCAGAACCAACAGAGATTAGATGTTCTTAAAGTGAAAGAAGGTGGTCTTTGCCTTTTCCTCCAAGAAGAGTGCTGCTTCTATGTCAACAAGTCTGGAATAGTGAGAAACAAAATCCAGCAGCTACAATCAGACATCCAAAAATGCAGGGGACAGCATGAGGCCTCTAATTCTGGGTTTTTGAAAACCCTATGTGGAAGTGGATACTGCCTTTCCTAATCCTACTTCTCATTTTTTTTTCTGGCTTTACTATTTGCTCTCTACCTCATTAACCTCATCTGCACATTCTTCCAATGACAAATTCAAAAAATTTCTAACCAAATAATTAATCAGTTTCTTTTACAGGTTACCAACCAGTGTCCACAGAACAACCTGATAGGAATGACTCAAATGAGCCATGGTGGTGAGGGGTCAGCTATACCCCAAAATTGATAATGTCCTTAGATAGCAGGAAGCAATTTAAGAGATCCGCTGCCCCTATTCCCACTTCACCATCAGCATGATGATAAGAAAAAGAGAGAAATATTAGCATCAGGTGCATTTCTGGACATCCAGAAGGGTCTTTACAGTCACCTCTAGGACCCAGCAATGAGACACAATGATCTGTTGCCATGGCACCTACCGCATGTCCCTTTGCGAATCATGGCCGGGATAAAAGACTCATCCCTGGTCCCACCCCAGACTGCAGCCTCTTCATCTTCCTCCTTCTTCTCCTTCTTCTCCCCTTCTCCCCCCCCCCCCCCCACATAGGCTGCCTCTGCCAATAAAACCTTTCATGTGAGACCTGTAGCTTGGTGTGATTTGTCTGTGACTGCACCGCATATTCTAACAGTCTCATTTCTCAAAACCTCAGTCTTCTGCACTGCTTTCCTGAAGTGACACTCCCCAATGTTTGGTGTTCCTCATGGAACCCTCAGTGTGCTTGTGTTCTCTACTTACTCCTTCTTGGAACTTTGAGCTTGGCCATGAGGACTTCCTTGGTTTCTACTTCTGAATCAGGGATCTGTCCCGCGCCATCGTCTTGCCAGCAAGAACGCACGCGGAACACCAGGATCCTTCTGCAGCAAAGCGTTTATTGCATCTTGAAGAGGAAGACCACGAGGCCCCTCGAGCTGTCCCTTATATAGTCCTCAAAGCTGCGTGTCCACGTCTAATTGGTCGCTTACTCATGATCTCACTGGCATGCCCCGGGGTGGGCAAAGACTTGGTGCGAACACACTCTTGCACATGTGCACACAGTTTGATTACAGAGAGGGGCCAGGCTGCCGAAACGGAAGTCAGCGCCATCTTCTGATGGCGAATGCTATTGAGGCTTTCCACAGGGATCTATTTTCTTTCTTAGGTTTTGTTGAGAAATACCTTTGCCTACAAAGTACATGACTCTGATTTCTACCTTTCTGGTTTCTCGTGGTACTGAGGATCAAACCCAAGGCCTTGTAATACTTCCGTACCACAGAGCTATATTCCCCTGCCCTTTGGTCTTCATTCTCTGAACCCCTTTGTGCCCCAATTTCTTTTAATTGTTTTTTTCTTTTCTCTGGAAACAGTGCATTGTCATAGACATTTTCTACATTCTGGGAGGGTATTTTCTTAGGATATGCTGGTCTAATCAAATTTTTTTCTTCTGTGAAGTCAATCAAATCAAGCTCTAGAGGTGTGTGTGCTCCAGAGTTTCCTTCACAGGTCTACATAGAATGCCTAACAACATCTATAGAAAGAAGACTTAGATTTCTTGTGTGTCACACACTAGGGTGTTCCATGTTCTACTGATAGGAGAGACAGACACACCCCATTTATTTCTATAGGTGGGCTCTCTGGTCTTATAACCAGACCATTGAGCCATTGATACCTAGTATCTTTTGGAAATGTTAGTTTATTTTAAATCTGTGCTTGTCTCACGTTTCAATTTTCACTTGAGAAAGAGAGAGAGAGAGAGAGAGAGAGAGAGAGAGAGAGAGATTTTTTAAATAATTCTCATAATACTTGATTCTATTCCTAAGAATCCTTTCTATAGAACTTCTCCTCTAGGTGCACAAAGATGTATGCAACTGTAGAAACTCAAATGTCCATCAAGAATGAACTAGTAAAGCAGGTTATGGGAATAGTCTATGTCTGCATTGCTCTAAATAATCTACTGTGGATTACTGGTCTCTTGGGATATAAATTATATGGTTTAAGTGTGAACTGTTCCTTTCAGACTCATTTTTTGAGAACTTAGCCCCTGGTTTATAGTGCTGTTTTGAAGGCCACGAGCCTTTAGGAGGCAGCGCATGGATGGCAAGGGTAGGTCACTAGAAGTGAGCCATTGAAACCAATGTGCACTTCTGGTCTCAGCTTGTAGCCTATGCATTCTGGTTTGTGCTAAGTGAAGATCTGCCACCTATGGTCACCATCACATAGCCACTTCTCCATGCCTTCTGCACCATGGTGGACAGAAATCCCTCTGGAACCACAAGCCCAAGCGGACCTTTCTTGCTTGTAGTTGTCATTGTCAAGTGTTTTCTTACAGAAATAAATAACGCATGAGTCAAGGACTTTCTGAAGACATCTTTACTGACAAAAATCAAACAGCCAGCTAACACAACTATCTGTTGATGTCAACAGAGGAGATAGAAACAAAGTTGAGTTGCATTCTCATGCAAATGTGTTTGGTATATTCTCAGAGGAATGAATGGTTCCTGAAACAATGCATGCTCATGGGCTATTTGAGTAACACTGCTAAAGCTTTAGGGATTTCTACATGTGTAGGTAAACAAAGATGCTTAAAATACTTAGTTCATTTTAAGGTTCTATAACAGAATACCAGAGAATGGGTAATTCGTAAAGATTGGAAGGTTAATTGACTCACAATTCTGGAAGTTGGGAAATTCCAGAGCAGGGTGCTGACATCTGATCAGCATCTGAAGAGGGTCTTCTTACTGTCGTAGTATGCAAGGCAGAGGACAACACAGAGGAGACAGTAAGCAATTTATCTCCTCCCTGTCTGCTGTGTGCATGCCTGTGTTAAATGTATGAGGACATAGGGTTTCCTTCCCTATTGTGCACTGTCTTATTTCCTTGAGGCAGGGTCTCTCATGGGTTGTTTGTTTGTTTGTTTTGTTTTAGTTAGGCTGGTTGGCCAGGAAGCTCCAGCAATCTTTTTATCTCTGCTATCCCTGACCAGGTATTGAGATCTCAGCCATGTACAGCCATGTTCAGTTTTTTACATGGGTGCTCAATATTTGAACTCTGCTCCCTGCATGTACCGCCTGTGCCCTTGCCCACTGAATCTTTTTTTTTTTTTTTTTTTTGCCCACAACGCTTCTTATAAATCTTCTAAGGATGATTTTATCTAATCCTAGTTACCTTCCCAAAGTCCTTACTTCCAAATCAACCAACATATGACTTTAGGGATTAGATTTACAACACCTGAGCTTTCAGGCCAATGCATCCAGACCACAGCAGGCATATCGTTAAAAGGGGGAAAATTCTATAGAATAGAATAGTGCTTTCAAAAATAAGACGCTAGCCCTAAAGGTGACATATAAGCATAAAGACATGATGGTTGGTGTCCAAAACACTTTTGGAAGGAGTCCTAAGAAATTGATAGTTGATACTTTTGGGAATCCATCTGGGAGTTTGGGGAGAGACCTCTTGTTTATCCTGGCTGCTGCTTTGCTAGTGCTGGGGGCCTTTTTGGTGCAGTGGAGTGGCTGGAGTCCCTGTGCATTGGTCTGTGTCCTTCTTGCAGATTGAATGTCACTCCTTCTACAGTATTATACCCTTCTTACCATTTCACATTTATTACGTAAACAACCCTTTTCCCAAGAAACCAACGTGTCACATCCACATTTAAAAACAAGCTCGTTACAGAACAAATATTTCTGCCTTTAGGACTTCTGTTTGCATAACATCTCTCTCTCTCTCTCTTTCTTCCCCCCTTCTTTATTTCCCCCTGAACATTCTTTGCTCTGTTCTCCCATCTGGGTCTGTGCATGAGGCGGCTCTCTGTCAACACTTTGGCCTTCTTCTCTGGCAGATACATTTACAGGGAGTCATTTTGGTTCACAGCCTGGTGATAAGGAAGGCTTACGGGCCAACATGATGATTATGGTTCTAATTTGCAATTATACAGTGATTTTTTTCCCCCACACTGATCGTGGAATCCTGACTTCCCTCCTGTTTGGGTTGGAGAGTTAGAAGCCTCTGATTTGATTGGAGTAGTATAGGGTGTGATTACAGTGAGAATTTGGCTTATTAAATTGATTTGGGGAAGAACTACATATTGGGCAACAAATATAAATTACTTTCCTGTATTTCCCAATCTCCTACACAACTGCATATTTATTGTTTGTAGCTGACCCTGGGCAGAAAAAGTGCAGGTTCCGAATGCCTTTGGAACAGGAAATGCTGGGACACTGCATTCTATTCTGTAAGTTCTTGATACACTCAGACTGGTACTGCTGGGGGCGTCATGGAGTTGAGACACTAGCCCTAAAGTGGGGTTGTTTTGGCTTAGATGTTCTAGGCCTACCTCCTGTGGCTCCTGGTTTTGTTTTGGCTGTACTGAAGTGAACTCAGAGGTGTGAACTTGTCAGGCAAGTACTGAACTACTGAGCTGTACCCCTCCCAACCATGGTTCTTGAGGAAGATTTGAACAATTTTTATTTAAAGAAATATTGTGTAATCTTATGTGTGTGTGTGAAGAAGTGGAGGGGCCGAGGAGATGACTCATTCAGTAAAACTGCCTGCTCTGTAAGAAAGAGGATCTGGGTTTGCTTCTCTAGCCCTGTGTAAAAAGCCAGGCATAGTGGCCCACACTTGTAGAACAAGCATTGAGGAGGCAGAAACAAGGGTATCATCAGGGCTTACTGTTTGAGTCTAATTGTGTCTTAGGATTTCTATTTCTGCACAAACATCATGACCGAGAAGCAAGTGGGTAGGAAAAGGTTTATTCAGCTTACACTTCCACATCGCTGTTCATCACCAAAGGAAGTCAGGACTGGAACTTAAGCAGTTCAGGAAGCAGGAGCTGATGCAGAGGCCATGGAGGAATGTCACTTACTGGCTTGCTTCCCCTGGCTTGCTCAGCCTGCTTTCTTATAGAACTCAGGTCTACCAGCCCAGGGACGGCACCACCCACAATGGGCTGCACCCCCTGCCCCCCCCCCCCACTTGATCACTAGTTGAGAAAATGCCTTATAGCTGGATCTCATGGAGGCATTTCCTCAAGTGAGGCTCCTTCTCTGTGATAACTCCAGCTTCTGTCAAGTTGACACAAAACCAGCCAGTACAAATTGGTAAGCTCCAGGTTCAGTGATCTGTGTCAAAACTAAGATTGAGGGGGCTGGAGAGATGGCTCAGTAGTTAAGAGCACCGACTTCTCTTCCAGAGGTCGTGAGTTCAATTCCCAGCAACCACATGGTGGCTCACAACCATCTGTAATGGCATCTGGTGTGTCTGAATTCAGAGAGCTACAGCATTGTGTATATGTACTCATATACATAAATAAATTAATTAAAAAACTAAGAGAGCAATTAAGGGAAATACCCAGTGTTGCCCTCTGACCTACACACATACACACACACCACACATACATACACACACAGTTTGAGAGCATATTTAGGGTCTATAACCATTAATTACCGTGTGCCCCGACACTTAACAGCTTAACAAAATCTCAAAGATTTTTCAAAATGTTCCTTCTACATACTGTGTTCAGTGCTGAACTTCCAAGTCTGCATCTCAGCTCTCAGTCTGGCTTTCCTCCAGGGTTCTTATCTCCATGAACAACAACACCGTCCATACAGTCTATGATCCAGAAACCTGGGTAGTATTCTTAAAATTTGCTTCTCTTTCTCCTCCTACGAGCCAGTCTGGCATTTGGTCCTGCTCTTTTGACCATCTGAATAGCAACAAAATACATCTTTCTTCTCTTCCTTGAGTTTAAGCCACTACTGTGCCATAGCCACCTAACCTAGATCCTTGTCTGGAAACTGTTTGAGAACCTAGACCCCTCCTTCTCCACCTCAGGTAACTAGGCCCTAAGCCTTCTTCTCCACCCCAGGTAACCAGGCCCTAAGCATAGAGGGCTACAAAGAGGACAAGATCCCAGTCAGCCTATTAACGTGATCTGATTGATACATAAACTAAGCCCACTGCTCTTCTCAGCAACAGTGAGTCCCTATCTAATTTATGCCTTGCTTTTCTATTGACCATGCAGTATATGTTATGTTACATGTTAACTAAGTCTGTTCCCTTGAATACTTTCCTCCAGATCCTTTTGGTTTTTTAAAAAGATTTATTTATTTAATATATGTAAGTATACTGTAGCTGTCTTCGGACACATCAGAAAAGGACATCAGATCTCATTACAAATGGTTGTGAGCCACCATGTGGTTGCTGGGATTTGAACTCAGGACCTCTAGAAGAGCAGTCAGTGTGCTTAACCACTGAGCCATCTCTCCAGCTCTTCCTCCAGATCTTTAAAGTAAGTACCTTGCTTAGACTTGCAGGGCTGAAACTCTTAGGTGTGCCTCCCTTCCCTTACTGCGGCTGTAGGTTGTATTAAAAAGGCTGTTGTTTGAAGAACCATTTGACTCTCTTCTCCTCCCTCTCCCTCTCTCTTTCTCTCCATCTCTCCTTTTTTACCTCTTCTATTCTACTTTCTCTCACCTAACAGCAACAACACAGGGTCCCTTCTTCAAGGTATCTTACACAGGTACAGATGACTTAATCATCTCCAATATTGAGACTAGTTCAATGGTGTCTTTGGTTCTTTCAGAATGCTCAAAATCTCCACCAAGGCTCCTGACCTCAATCTACAGGAGCTCTGTGAGGTGCTATCTCCTCACTATCTCCACTGTTGGCTTCCTTCCCCCCTCCAGTATCTTAAATGCTGAACAGCAACTCTTGCACCCTGAGATGTGTGTGTGTGGACAGGCATGTGCACCCACTAGTTCTCTTGGTGCGTGACCTTCCTTCACAGCAGCACATTAGTCCTTTCCCCTGAGAACCCTGCCTCTGCGACATCCTCAGAGTACTCTGTTATTTCACTGTTAGCAGTTATTACACTTTATATGCCTGCCACTGTTCAAGGCTTTATTAAGTTACACAAGCTCTTAAGGACAAGGACTTTGTGTTCCTCCTTTGGCTAGTGCCCACACGGAGCACAGGCAGCACTGAAGTCAGCCTTCAGTAAATATTTGGGGCCACATAGATGGTCTTCAAGAGGCTTAGTAAGAATTCCAAAGGGTAGGCAAGCACACATAGCTGTTAAAGAAATCATTAAAAAATAAAAATGAATTTGTTCTGTACTCTCTTAGAGACTTGGTAAGTTTGATAAAGGAAAAACAAATGATCTATTTCATCTACTCAGTCTGACTTCAACAGTCCACAAGAAAAGTTTGCTTTCAAAGCACTTCCTCTACTTAAACATTATAAAAAAGGAAGAGCGGCCAACATTTCTTCCATTTTCCTATTTTGTCTGCAGCCATCTAAACTCTGAGGGTGGCCAGGGCAGCAAACGAAAGGAGAGGCCATTGATATGCAAACGAGGTCATTAAGATTGGAGGCCACTCCCCAGAACCCAGTCTCAGTTCTTTCCCAGTCAAAGCCAATTTGCATTAAAAAAAATTGAATCTCCCAACTTGAAATTATTCTCCATAGCTACAATGCATAGAAATTAAGCTATTAAAAAGTTGATTTTTCAATAGATATACTGCTGTTTGGAGGCAGACAGAGCTGGCTCTCTTCCAACCATTAGGCTCTGCTTGGTTTGTGAAAGGGTTCTGGGGTTAATGATGAACACTTCTGATCTTGGGTTCACCTCTGGAGTTTTCCTGGACTGTGGAAACATCTTGCAGTCAAAGTCAGTATTCTCAGAGAATTTGCTACTACTTTTGAGTTATAGTTATGGGAAACAAGATCCAGAAGAACCCTGTGTGGGTCAAGGTAGTGAGAGCAGAGACAAATAGTGGGTCTCCTTCAGGCTTCTTATCTCCATAGCAACACCATCCATTGAGTTCATTTTTTCCTTCTCTTCCTTTAGCCTAACACGTGATTGTATCATAGCTACTGTAGCAGGTGGTTCGGAAGCCCTGTGAGTACGTATGGTGAATAACCACACTGGGACCTGCTGTCAGGAGAAAGATCAAGGCTTAGAAAGTTTGGGATGACTGAGGGTAGGAACATCCAGGATGGGCAAAGATCATTGGCTGAGAGCTTAGGCACCTAAATACCTCATTAGCATGGCGAGGCATTTTAGGAATCTCAGATATTGGCTGAATAGGTTCTTATCTGGAGAAAAGAAATTGATTTTGTAATCTAATTGAGGCTACATGACATTCCTCAGGTAGAAGCTTGTGTGGGGGCTTAGAATTCCCCTGATAAGGAGAAGCCTTGCTAATGGAAGGACTCTCCCATATTGTACACATCCAGAGGCTATCTGGTCATGGTGGACTTGGACCTTAATTAGCAGTTTTCCCACACACTTGGGACCATTTATGATTTGGACTGCTTTTATGTTCCAGTGATTGGATTGTTGTTTCAACATGGTTTTTCCTCCCTGCCCATTGTGTGTGTGTGTGTGTGTGTGTGTGTGTGTGTGTGTGTAGGTACATTTGTACTCATTCATATGAAGGCCAGAGGTTGATGCTGGGAGTCATTCTTGTTTGTTCATCTGCCTTATCCACTGAGGAAGAATTGACCAGTCAAACCCAGAACTTGTCAGTAAGGCTAGCCTTGCTAGAGAGCTTGTTCTGAGGATCTCTGTCTCTGCCTTTCCAGGCTGGAATTGTAGGTATGTTGCTATGCCCACCTAGCATTCACATAGGTTTCTAAGATCTGAATTCTGGTCTTAGCTCTTACAAGGCAAGTACTTTAACCACTGAGCCATCTCTCTAGCCCAGCACTGTCAAATTCCCCAAACCCAGGCTTGGAGAGATTGCTCAGCAGTCAAGAGCACTTGTTTTGGTAGACGACTGTGCCATCTCACGTCTTACAAATAGCTCATAACTATTTGTAACTCTGGTTCTAAGGGATATGATCTTCTCTTCTGACCTCTGAGGACATCAGGCACACACACGGTTCACATGTAAAATTACAGTCAAAACACTTATACACATAAAATAAAATCAATTAATTTTTCAAATTATTTTTTTCTTGGAAAAAACCTTCTTGTTATTCTTATTTGGATATGGGTATTGCCTTTCTCCTTCCCAAAGGCTTGAATATTATAAGATTTATGTGCTGGCTAGTTTTATATACACCTGACACAGGCTAGAGTCACTTGGGAAGGGAGGACCTCAACTGATTGGTCTGTAGGCTACCAGTGGGGTATTTTCCTGATTGACGACTGATTTATAGGAGGGCTCAGCTCACGGTGGTAGGTGCTGCTCTACCTTGGCAGTGCTGGCTGATATGGGGAAGCAGGATGAGCAAGCCAGGAGAAGCAAAGCAGTAAGCAGCTTCATGGCCTCTGCATTGGCTCCTGTCTTTCTTGGATGCTGGACTAGAAGCTGTAAGATGAAATCAACCCTTTTTTTTTCTTTAGTTGCTTTCGGTCATGGTGTTTTATCACAGTGGAAACCAAAGACTCCAGCTGGTGGCAACTGTTTTCGAGATGCTAAAAACTTTATGAACTGGGACCTGGATGGAAGAGGTGAGTCACTGAGGGAGAGGGGTCCCTGGGAATATCGTATCCCTGGCTCTCTCCTGCAGTGATCTCTGCTTCCACTCCTTACCACTTCCTCACGCTCAAGAACATGGGGCAAAGACTGTAGACTGAACTCTCTGAAACAGTGACCTCGAATAAATATTTCCTTTTTAATTTTTATATATTAGCCATTCTATTATAGCAACACTAAAACTGACCAGTGTGGATGTGAATGCTTTTTAATACAGGGGCCTGACCAACCAGCACTTCTTCATGTCCAGACTTTGGCTTCTAAATTTCACAGAAGCTTTGAAATACATTTCTAATCTCACGGAAGAGAGGCAAAGCAAACTCCTTCCAGGAAAGTGGGGTGTTTTTCATCTGCCTTGCTGCCTAGATTTAGTTTCACATAAAAACCTCTAAAATGCTGTCAAATCACTCTGATGGCTGGGTCCCAGGGTCAGGATTGATGACTTGTGAGGAGAGCATGCAGAGATGCTGTGATGATCTTGGGGAAATGGGATGTGGCTGCTGAAGCCCAGAGTTTGGCTGCTTATAATCTCAGCCCTGGTGGTCAGCCCCACCTCCTACTGCTGATAGATGATAACCCCGTGGCTCCTGCACCTGCTGATGTACCTGATACCTGCTTAGTACCTACAGCAATGAAGCCTTTGGATTCAGTTGATTCTTTTCTTTATTGTAGGCTATAGTAGTTTATCTTCATTGTCAACCTGACTGCATTTTGGAATTGCTTAGGAGATACACCCCTGGGAGTTTCTGTAAGAATATTTGACAGGAGTTTAACTAGGGAGGGAAAGCCTAGCTTAAATGTGAGCTATGTAGCTATATTACATAAAATGGGAACAGGGGCAGGAAAGCCAGGTGAATAGCCACATTCATCTGTCTCCACTTCTTGATGTAGACAAAATGAGACCAGCTACCACAGGCTCCCATCAGCATGATGGATTATGTCTATTCAAACTGTGAACCAGAAGCATCTTTTCCATCCTAAAGTTGCCTTAGTTAGGGATTTGTTAGAGCAACAAGAAAAGTAAAGTTTCAGTCAGTGTAGGAGGTGTATAGTAATTAAGTTCGTGGGTATTACTGCTTGCTCATTGACTGCTCATTGGTCTTTGATGAATGACCCTCAGTGACCTCATTTGTAGTAATAGAACCCAATGGGGGAAGGGGTGGCTCACTGTGCACATTTTGAGTTCAGGAAGACAGAATATCTACACATATAAGTTATGAAAAAGTAGGTTGGCGATATAAATGTAGAGAGAGTATCATTGCCAGGAAGCCCCCTAAGGTTCAGGAAAGGTAGATGGAACCTCGACTGCATATGTGTCATTTAATCTGAAACTGAAGAACCCCCCCAAATTAGCTCATTCTGGGTTTTATACTCCAGGGCAACAATATTCTGCTATGTATTGAAATATATCAAGTTTGTTGGGGAGAAGTTGGACACAGCTCCAGTTGTCTGGGCTAGTTCTCCTGTAATTTTAGTGTGTTTCATTCTAGCACTTTCCACAGTCAACCTTATTTCTTTCTTTTGATGCTGAATTGAGCCCTGGGCCTCATACATACTAGATTAGCATCCTACCATTGAGAGACATTTCCAGATTCACAGTTCCTGAGAATTACAAGTGATAGGGGATAGAAATAATAGATTCAAGACTAGACAGAGTCCTGTGTTACAAATTTTTCTTCATAGAATTCTTGTGATAACAGATATGATACCATAATGCAAATACTTAACAAAACAGTTACTTGTAATTTTTGTTTTATATAAGTACACTGTTGCTTAAGACACACCAGAAGAGGGCATCAGATTTCATTATAGATGGTTGTGAGCCACCATGTGATTGCCAGGATTTGAACTCGGGACCTCTGGAAGAGCAGTCAGTGCTTTTAATCACTGAGCCATCTCTCTAGCCCCTTTAATTTTTAAGTATGTTAGAAAAAAAAAAACTATGTAAGATTACTGCATGAAGATCAGATACTAGAGGGTGATTAAGAATTTGTGACTAAGTGCATCATGGGAAATGGTAGCTTAAGAAGGTGGGCAGATTTATGTTTGAATAATTCCAGAAAGGCTTTGTAGAACTGCCTCCTTTTCTTATGGACATCCTGGACAAGCTGTCTCTCTAATTCAGGGATGGCTGTCCTCAGAACTGGTGAGCGACTGTTATTTTGTTCAAAGATATATCTGGAAAAACCATACCATAGTCCAGGAGGTCATTTAGTCACACTGGGAAATGGTCCTCTATTCTGGGGTACCACTTCTAATGGAGCAGAGAAAAGGCAAAGGGGGAAGGAGATAAAGTTTAAGCTTGAGGCATGACCAGGAGCTCAGTCCTTTTATTTGGAGGCTGATTCTTGATCTTGATTAGGTAATTTGCAGGCAACATAAACTTAATACTATGGTGTGGGAGGCCAGGAAACACAAGGTCAAGGGGCCAGAAAGCTGAGTGTCTGGTGAGGGGCTAGTCTTTACTTCAAAGATGGCACCTTCTACATGTATTCTCACAGCTAGAAAGGGTGAACAGCTCCCTTTGGTTTTCGTAAAAGAACCCAATCCCATTTATGAGGGTGGAGTTCTCAGATCTAACCATCCTCCAAGGTCCTACCAGCATAAAGGTTAGAGTTTCAAATATAAATTGTGGGGATAAGTCTTCAGATTGTAATGGCTTCTATTTTCTCAAGATGCTACAGAGGAGAATATGTCAACCCATCTTTTTTACCACCCAGAGTACCAACCTGTATTAGGGTTTTCTAGAGTCACAGAACTTATGGAATTTCTCTCTATATATTAAGGGGATTTATTGGAATGACTTAGTCTGTAGTCCAACTAACCCAACAATGAGCAGCTGTGAGTGGGAAGTCCCAGAGTCTAGTAGTTGCTCAGTCCCACAAGGCTGGGTGTTTCATCTGGTCTTCTGTGTAAGCTGGAATCCTGAAGAAGTGGGTTCCAACTGATGTGCTGGCAAGCAAGCACAAGCAGGCAGAGAAGAAGAAAGCCTTCCTTCTTCCATTGTCCTTATGTAGACCTCCAGTAGAAGGCATAGCCCAGATGAAATGTGTGTACCATTACATCTGGACCTAAACTGTTCATTACTAAGAACTTGCTGTCCCGGGCTGGCCTTGAACTCAGAGATCTGCTTGCCTTTGTCTCCCAGGATTAAAGTTGTGTACCACCGTGACTGGGCCTAAACTTTTCATGGCTACTATGCCTCAAGATCCAGACCAAAAACCTGTGACTTTCAGCTTCAAGATCTGGATCACAGATCTGGATTGTAGTTCCTTCCAGATAGAGTCAAGTTGACAATCTCACAACCTTAAGTTAAGATCTCTTAACTTCAGAATCACTAGGATAGCATCTTCAGCCCTATCACTGCTTCCTTTGGTACATGTCTCCTCTTCTGACTCTTTCTGCATCCCTCCTCTCAGCTTTGTAGTGATCACAGTGAGCCCACAGTGAGTCCAAAGCAATTTGATTTTGTGATCCTTCCCTTAATCTCCAAAGTCCCTCTTGCCCTGTAAGATATTATTAGTGGGTTCAAGAGGTTAGAATCTGGACATATTTGGGAAAGTCTATTGCATTTGACATGTTCCTGCTTGCTCATGCCAGTCTGCAGGCAGCCATGCTTGGGAGGAAGTGCCCTGTATCAGCCCCAGGAGGCTGAACACACAGCAGTGGGAATGGCAGTTACTTTCTGCTACAAACTCTGGAGTCAGGGATAAATGTTTGGGAGATTTCTCCCATAGCCAGAGTTAGGACTCCATCTCCTAGAATAGTCTTGCCACATTTCTAGCACCTCAAGCTGAGCCTCATAACCTAGACAGAGTTGGTTCATGAATGTGTCCAGGCGATACTGTTGTTTCCAGAGAAGACCAAGATGAGGAACTTGGCCTCAATGATTTTCTGTTTTTCATTTTCCTTGGAGCCAAGGGTATGGGGGACAGGCCTTCTAAGAAAGTCAGAGTCAGAAGCCTTGGGAATGGCATGTCAGCTCAAAGAAATAATTAAAATTAATCCAATGCAGTAACATAATCCATAGCAATAGTATTCAATAATTGTTAATTAAAATTTAATTCAACATATATGAAATTAAGTGTTATAAATATTTTAATGTAATATTTATTACAATTTAATAATTTATCTGTACTTAATGCTATGTGCTTTTATTGTTTTATCAACGAATGCATGTAACTTTAAAATAGTATGAGAAGATATAGTTTAAAATGTAAGTTCTCTTCTCACCTCAGTCTCTTAGTTTCCCTTTTTTGGAAACGCTGTTTTATATATATTATGCTGGAATTGTTCTTCAGACTTATTATTTATTTAATCACTTAACCTGTCTATTTATCAGCACCAGGGATGGATTGAACCTCTACCAAGCTGCATCCAGCCCTTGCTCTTTGGAGACAGAGTTTCTGTGTAGCTGAGGCATGTGCCGACCAGCTCACCCTCTGGTCTTATTGTTCTGGTTCTTTTTGAGATTAGGTATGTTGTCCAGGCTGGTCTTGAACTGCTGGATGTAAACAATCCTCCACCCCAGCCTCTTGAGAGCTGGGATCATAGACATGTACTACCTCCCTCACTTTCGGTCCTATATTCTTAATCCTATCAGATTTTCAGGACTAGGCCATGATGCTGGCAGCTGGATGGTTTGCTTTTTTTTCTGAAAGCAGCCATTCCCTCTTTAGAGAAGCATTCAGATAACACTGTGGCTACAAATTAGCACATTATTTTAGGCCATTTCTGGGCCATCATTTTATCCTCCCTTTAGCTATTTACTGCATGCAAATTTTCCACACGATGCAAATTCCAATCACTTTATGCAAATCATCTACTGTAAGTTCCTAAGCCCCAGCACCTGCACCAGGCAGAATCAGATGATTCAGGCCTTAGAGTATTAAAGTGCAAACACTTATCTCAAGAAATCTCTTGGGGAAGAGTTGAGCATTGGCTAAGGGACAGGAGCTTCTGCAAATAGCCCGTTTCCCTTACTGGGTGTGCTGAACCCCGCTGCTTCCTCACCGGTCTTCCCTCGCTCCCTGCAAGCCCCTTCCAGGTGGTAATGACTATTTGGAGTAAATATTTTGATGTGAGTGGAATGATTAAGTCTCAGCTGGCTCTGCACGGAACCAGAAGGCAATTAGGTTTTCCAGGCAGTGCAGGTGAGCATGTCATTGTGCCTAGGTGCTTTGAAAAGCCGATTTTCTAAGGTAGACTTCCGGGAAGAGGAAGTGAAGGAGTGGATAGTCCTGGGTCCACCTCAGCAGCCGGTTCAGACTCATCTTTCCTTTTCAGGTATTGTAGTTTGACCAGCGGCAAATGGCAAGAACCTTGACAGTTGACTTAAAGTAGAGCAAGCAAGGTTAAGGTACCCAAGTCTTGGCAAAAGGCAGGTGGCTCTGCCAAAGACTGCAGGGGCACACCTGTCCTTTAGGTGGAGTATTCCAGTGTCAGGTCCTTCCTGCTGGGGACGGCTAAATGCTAACTCAATAGTTGGTTTTCTTTTCATCTCTCTCTTTCTCTCTCTCTCTTTTATAAATTTACACTTATTTATTCAGTTATGTTTGTGAGTGTGTGTGTGTGTGTGTGTGTGTGTGTGTGTGTGTGTGAGCGTGAGCATGTAGGCATCAGAGGATAACTTGAGGGAGTCTGTTTTCCTTCCACCATGAGAGTCTTAGAGATTAAACTTAGGTTCTCAGGCCTGACAGCAAACACCATTCTAGTTTTATATTTTCTTTCTTTGAGGCAGGGTCTCATGTAGCCTAGGTTGGCCTCAAATTCGATATATAGCTGATATTTGATATTGAGCTTTTAGTCTTCCTGCCATCACCTCCCAAATGCCAGGATTGGAGGAGGTGTGAGACACTTTCTTGGATTTTCCAATGTTAGGGAATCAAACCCTGGGCTTCCTGCCAACCAAGCTGCACCCCCGGCCCCAACTGTGAGGTTTAGGAACAGCCTAAATCATCATACAATAAACTGCATATTTACTTTGCACCGTGCAATGATTTGGGCATATATACAATGTGAAGTCATCATATGCCAAATTGCCAGGCCTGCTCTGTATTGCTCAGATAGACTGGCTTAAGCGGTAGAAATATCTTTTCCTACAGTTCTAGAGGCCAGAAGTCCAGCATCAGCTTGTAGTCAGTACTGGATTCTAATGAGGCTTGCAAACCACCCCCCCATTTTGTCATTACACCGTGTTCCCTGTATGCATGTCTGAGTTCTAATCTCTCCTTATAAAGACATAACCATACTGGATTCAAGCTCACCCCAGTGACCCCACTTTACCTTGGTTTCCTCTCTACCTGCCATATCTTCAATCATAGGCTACTGTGCCGGAAGCTGGGACTTCAACATATGTTTCCTGGCAACTCTCTCTAATCCTGCCTTCCCTTTCCACTCTCCCCCATTCCCGGGCAGCCACTGATTTGCTTTCTGTCATAGCAGACTAGTTTGTGTTTTCTTAGAATTGTATACAAGTGAAATTACACACCATGTATAATTTTCTTGTCTGGATGATTTTTTTCTACTTAGCATTATTATTTTTAGATTCTTCTATGCCGTCAGGATCGGTATTTTTCCCTTCCCTTTCTCACAAAGCCTGACTGATTACCTAGGTTGGCCTTGAACTTACAATCTCTCTGCCTCAGTCTCTTGAGAACTAGGATTCCAGGTCCTTGTCTTCATATCTGGCTCTTTGAAAGTTTCTCTCTCTCTCTCTCTCTCTCTCTCTCTCTCTCTCTCTACCTCCCCCTCTCCCTCTCTCTCTCTCCCTGAGTAGTACTCCATTGTATGGGTATTCCACACAGTTACCATTTACCTGCAATAATATCTGTGTTGTTTCCAATTTGGGGCTCTAGTGAACAAATTTGGTTGTGAGCTACCACATGAGCATTGGGTCTTCTGTGAGAGCAAGTGCTCTTAACCACTGAACAATGTCTCCAGCCCCCATGTGTTTCAGGTTGGAAGATTTATCTCACACATTTTCTCTAAATTCCCACTGTAGGGCTGCGAAAGCAGTCAATTTGATTTTTAGGTCGTGAGTAAGAGAACCAAAGCAAGATGTAGTTGCCATGTTATGGTGGAAGGAACAGGCAGGGTCTGCTCCATTCCTGAATGTCTCCTGGGGTGGGACTCCAAGTGGTCCCAGTAGATGTCTGTTTCTTTCGGTGAATGACTATAAATACACAAGGAGGAGTGAGAGTTGCCTGTGGTCACCCAGAAGGTTCAGAAGCCAGGTTGTCTGTCTCCATGAACAGAACTTGTCTTAAGATCTTGGAAAAAGAACATCAGCCTTGCCACTTCCTTCCAGAATGGACAGCACAGTGCCTACAGTTGCCTCTGGTGTGATCAGAGGTGGTCTGGGACCTGCCAGTTAAGCATGAGCTGAGGCTTCACCAATGGGTTGGTCCTGGTAAGCAGGGTTCACCAAAACTGAGGGAGCAATAGACAGATTCTGACTGGTGTATTCTGGCCAGAGCATGGTGAGAGTGTTTCATGACTTCAAGCCCCAGAACAAGGTGGGTGACCCATCCTGAGTTTGTGCCTGTAATTCTGACTCCAAGCACAGGTCTTTGGTTTCTGTCTCTTCACACACACTCTCTCTGTCTCTATCTCTCTTTAAAAGATTTATTTATTATATGTAAGTACACTGTAGCTGCTTTCAGACACACCAGAAGAGGGCATCAGATCTCATTACAGATGGTTGTGGGCCACCATGTGGTTGCTGGGATTTGAATTCAGGACCTCTGGAAGAGCAGTCAGTGCTCTTAACCACCAAGCCATCTCTCCAGCCCTCTTCATTCTCTTTGGGTAAAAGGCTTTCTGTGTTTCCTAGGAGGTTACAGTGTGTGTGCGTGCACACGCGTGCGAGCTCCTGCTTGTGTTTCATATGTGTGGCATGCTATGAATGGAAACCTGCTGTAGAGGTAAGTAGCCTCTCCTACATGTCTTAGGTGTCAGTGTCTGTGGCCAAAATATGCCTGAACTATGTAAAATACATCTTTGTACCTTTACTGTACTTTGTATTGTAAGGAAAACAGTACCAAAGGCAAAGAGCCCTGTGTCCATCTTTTTTCTGTGTGCTAGCCTAAGGTCCCATCATAGAACACTGTATCAGGGTGGCTGTGGACACATGGCAGGAAAGAATTCATAAATACCTTAGTAGAACCTCTCATCTGTTCACCTCCACCCCTGTGGGAAGCAACAGTGGTCTGATTCAATGGATTGAAATCCTGGCTGGAAATAAAGCATCCTGTCTAAGGTCTATCAGATAGAGCATACCAAAGACTCTGGGAGGCTCCCTGCCTCTAAGCCATACAACTGCACAGTCAAGTCCTAGGGTACCACTTACTTCAATCTTTTCTCATCTTCATCATTCCTGGTCCCAAGTCGGGGACCCAGTATACCAAAATCCTGCTTCCCAGGCCATTTTGCTGCCCCTCTGGAGGCAGAAAAGCTGGGGTTCCTCTTGCTATCCCCTGGGCTATACAGGGGTCCCTGCCAGGTAGACAAGAACTTTCTGAAGTCATGCTTCAACACAGGGGAGCTGCCTGCTAGGGGAAGGGTCCTTAGCACTGAGTGATTAGGGGGAACTGAAGGGGCAGACCTCTGACTCTCATTAACAAGAACCAACAGAGGATGCTGGTTTGGAGCCCAAAATACCAGAGAGCTCTAATCCAGGACTCTGCTTGGTTGCCATTGTGTTGGGTGTTAAGATCAGGCCTTACACATGCCAGGCAAAGGACCAACCACTGAGGCTATTCTCAGGCTCTTCAGATTCTACTTTTGTGTGACCCTCTGGCCTCCATGTGCACCCACCCACACACACACACACACACAAACACATAAATGTACATGAGTAAGTCTTTTTACCCCTCTGAGCTTGATGCTCCTTAATTATAAGAGGAATGTTACACCTATACCTTTCATTTAGAGTTTCAAAAATAAGATCAAATAGCAGATAAAAACCTCTGGAACATAGCTGCACATAGTAGGGACTTGCCTGATTTTAATTTTCTTTCTCTCCCTTTTTTTTTTATTTGAGGGAGTTTGGGCACAGATGACATAGGTTGTAATTTTTAGAACAGTTTCTATTAAATAGTAAATAGGACACAAAGGACATAATCACAGAGAACCTGAAATGGGGACATTTTTGATTTAATTCTTAAATGTTGGGAAAATTAAGCTTCTGATGGCGCTTTTCAATCAAGCATATTGTATGGCTCCAAAACCCACAGCAGGGGAGAATGTCGCCTGCTGCTCTGTCTCTTGGCCCACATCTGCCTCAGCTGGATTGTTCCTGGGACATTGTGGAATTCTCAGCTGGGGCTCACCAGGTCCCCAGTTCCCCCCACAATTCCTTTCTTCTTGCCTTTGGGATGTGGCTTCTGAGATCCTTGTAACAGATCCAGTACTCATTGTTCAACCGAAGACCTCTACAAGGGAGGGTTAAAAAAAAAAAAAAACCCAAAACCCAAAATAAAACCAAAAATCATGAGCTCAAAGAAAGAAGAGAGGAAAGTTTTGGGAATGGCAGGGCAGAGGGGGGCTTACTACACCACCCAGAATGACCATGGTGTCATGTCTTCTGGAGAAGGGACAATGGCTCAGGGTTTTCGAAGAGTTGGAATGTTCTGTTGAAACAGGAAGGACCGCTCTTCGAGACTAGCTGATGCTACAGGCAGCCCAGGTCTCAGGCTGGGGTCTTTCTTGGGTGCGGTTCTTTGTTCCACCCTCTTTTTGATCCCTCTGTCTGCCACACACTCATTTTGCCTTCCCTTCCTCGTCTATCCCAAGCTTTCAGGTTGTCATTCTCAGTCTACACAGCCTTTCTCCAACCCAAGGCTCTTAGCTACCAAGCTGAGTACACAAGTGTCAATCCCCCCCTTCCCCGCCAAGTCACGGGATATTCGGGCAGGGTCTTCTCCAGCTTAGGGGAACCAGCTGCTCTTCCCATCTAGATTCTAGCAGTTCAATTTACACACACACACACACACACACACACACACACACCTGTCATATGTTACCTGTCCTGTCATATGTCATCTGTCCTGTGAGGGACACATCATCTTTCCTTGGCTGTCTACACTAGCCGTCTCTGACCACTCAGAGAGGGGCTTAGCGGATCTCTGAAGACCAAGGGCCAGAGGACAGTTTGCCGTTGTAATCTTGTCACATAAAAGAGCAGGGAGCACATTACAGCACAGTCCCCTCCCCACTTCCTTCCCAGAATAATGGGTCCGTAAATGAATTAGAAGTGGATTTGACTTTTTCTTTTAATGGAAAGGTCGAAGGCCTAACAACTCAGAACATTTTCTCTGTTTACTTGGGCCTGCCAGTGGTCACAACCTCTGACCCCAGGAGAGAGGGGAAGGTACTGATGCTTGTGGGCCATACAAGTGGCAGGCCTCCTTATTTCCCTCTGTGAACAGGCCATTTTTATTATTACCCTCAACTTAGAGATGAAGAAAATGAACCTTAGAAAATATACTGGGTATCTCTTGCTGTAACTACTTAGCCTAAGACTTAGTGGATTAAAACAGTCAGCATTTAGCGTTGCTGTCGTTTCTAATTACCAGCGACCTGTGGTGGTATGGCTGAGTGGTCCAGGGTAGCTCCATATTCTCTCTTGAGGCTGCACTCAACATGTTGACTTGGGTTGTAGTCATCTAGATGCAGGCTTACCTATAGCGGGGTCATTGATTTCAAGATGGTGCCTACCCATAGCTGTTGACTGGACACTTCAGTTTGTTTGTGAGGCAGAGCTCATAGTAGGGCTATGTCATTAATGGGTTTAGCTTCCATCAGTGCTAATGATCCAAAGGAGAACATAGAGGAACCCTGTGCTTTATGAGTCATCATTTCTGATGCACCTTATCGGTCAGCTTTGTTCACCATAAGTATAATTATGATTACATTAAAATTGTTATGTTCTATTTAAATTTAATCCCCCCTGATTCTTTTAAAATTATATTCTATGGAAACACACCACACACACACACACACAAACACACACCCGCGCACGCGCGCATATAGCATACATAATTTTAGAAAGAAAAAGATATGCTTTTAAAATATGGAAAATTGGAGACAACTCTTGATTGATTAAATACATTGTATGCCATAATAACAGAATGCCACTTAGCCCCCAGATAATGAGGTGAGTATATAAGGAAAACTTCCCAAGACGCATTGTTGAATGTGTATGACAGTGGCTGTTGAATGAGAGCTGTGTATAGTTCTGCATATCTAGAGATACAGTTACATGTAGCTATAAATATAGTTATATACATTTAAATATATGCATTTACTTTTATATAAGTGTAAAACACACCAAACTGGGGCTGGGGCTATGACTCAGTAGGTGAAATGCTTGCCATGCAAGTGTGAGCTCAGTTTGGATCCCCGGAACACACATAAAACCCGAGCCTGTAGCACACTTAGGTGATCTAGCACCTTTCCTTTGAGATGGGAGGCAGACATTGGAGGATTCCTGGAACCTTCCAGACCAGCTAACATGGAGCGTACAGCAGTGAACAGGAGACCCTGTCTAGACAAGGTAAAAGGCGAGAATCAAGACCCAAGTTTACCCTCTAACCTTCACGTTATACCGAGGTACACTTAATGCCCTCCTCCCGGGCTCCACACCGCGCTGTTAACAGTGGCTCTGTGTAGGATGCAGGACTTGGGGAAGGATGCAGCTAGGTTGTGGACTCTTTATTGCTATAGCACAGTGGAAGCAGCCCAGGCACACTGTTGTTAGCTACAGACATGATCTGATTGCCGCCACTTTCTCCATTAACATTTCTTCTCTGACCAGGGATCCAGTGTGGATTTTCCTCCCCGCAGCCATCTTGTGTTGTCTTGAGTGTCTCATCTCCCCTGTCCCCATTCATGACCTTGAAGTTTTTGAAGATTATATTTCTTTTGTAGAACTACCCTCACTCTTGGCCCGTCAGGTGTTTCCTCATGATTAGATGGAGATGAGTCATTTCTGTGAACACCATGTGGTGTAGCCATGCCCTTCGTTAGTCATCTTGTTACAGTCTGTCTTATTGTGTGGGGTGTCAGTGGGTAAATATGAGGTTGACCAATCTACTCCGGCCGAGTTACTATTTCTCTTCTCATGTTCAGGGAATATCTTGTTTGCAACAATTATATAAGGGGCTATTTGCCTAATGCTTATTTTCTTTTTTCTATTTTTTTTCTTGCATATTTGCTAGATGGTTAATTCTAATTTTTTTCTGTATCAATGAGCTGTCCCTTTCTGTACTCAATGATTATTTCTATATGAGAAGTAAACAGGCTAAAAAGTTTATACTTTATAACAGTAACATAAATAAAAATCCTAATTTTTTTTTGAGTCATTGTTTTTCAAAAAGAAGGAGCTGATCATATCTGGTGAAAGCTAGTGCCGGATATGCCGGGAGAGGGAGTAGGGTTCTCAGGCAGAAGTCTATACTTGGGGGACAGAACAAACCCAAAGGCTCCTTGCAACATGGAGAGTCTTAATTTCATTTCGCACATGGTGAAATGGCTCAGAGAAGACTTTGGTGATTCATGCTGAGGCTGGGGTTAGGCGCTAATTCATCTGGTTCCAAGATCACGTGACTCCCATCAGCCTTCTTTAAACATCAGGAGGAGGTGAGCTCGAAGGCTCCTTTCAAGTCTGAATTTCTGCACCTATGACATCTCCCAGCTGGGCTGAGCTCTGGCTCCATCCTCCCTTCTTTGGGCGGGCTCAGGCTGGAAACTCACTGCCCACGGGCAGCCTCAGTAATGATCCAGTTCGTCTGAACGTCAGAGATAAGGTTTTCTTTCAAAGAGCCTTTCCGTTCTTCCCGCCCTGAGCAGGGCTTCATCCCGCTGCAGTTCTTGCCCGCACATAATTTAATTCCTCTTCAGCACAAAGACACGAGAAATCAATTGTGCGTGTGCATGTGTAGATGCAAATTCGGGTGTAGTGCATGTTCCCAGTGTTGCATGGGCGATAGTGGTGGGGGTGGGGAGGAGAAAAGGAACCAGATAAAGAGTCAGTATGGAGAAAGAAGGCCAAGGCAAACTCCATCATTCCCAGTAATCAGCTTCCGTGAGGCTGGTCTGTACAGATCTTGGGTACCCATGTTCTTTGGGTTTCCTGGGAGAGAATTCAGTTTAGTATTTTGACCCCTTGTAGCACGTCCTCCTCCTTGACCCATTATATCCATGTCCGTAGGGCGCTTTCTCTTTGGTATTAGCGTTCCATCCCATTAATCTCTTGGCTTATCTCTTCGGTTGGACTATAAGTGCCATAGCAGACAGTGGTCATGTTTGTCTTTCTTTTTCTGTATATCCAGCACCTACAGGGTCTAGGATAGAATGGGCATCCCGTTCATGTTCATTAAGTGAATGAACGTACCATTTAGTTTAACAAGAAAAAGAAGAAGCCATCTTGGAGTCTGGGGAAAGAGTTCCGCTATTAGAGTGCTCACTGTCCAAGCATGGTGACCCGAGCAGATCCCCAGCTCCTCTGTGAAGATCCGAGCGTGGATCCATGCGTGGTGAAGCGCGCACGTAGAGGGGATGGCATAGGAGGCCTCCAGGGGCTTGCTAGGAGGCCAGTTTTGTTGACTTCCAGGCTCAATGACAGAGCATGTCTCAAAAATAAGGTGGTAATCAATGTGACCTTTCTCTAGTCTGGACCTGTGCCACCACACATCCCGGGCAAAGCAGTGTGTATTTTCTCAGGGGAGTGGAATTTTTGCTTTCCGTTTAATAGTATTAATTTTGAGACAGTATCTTGTTACTTAGTCCTGGATGGTGTCAAACTAATAGCAATCCTCCTGCCTCAGTTTTCCAAGTGCTGGGATTATAGGTGTGTGCCACCAGGCCTGTCTGCATCCAAGTTTTCTTGGAAATAATAACATTACACAGTCTGGAAACCACTCTGAATTGGTGCATTGACTTTTACATTTTAAAACATTTTTATAAATGTTGAGAAGCGAGTGGACCAGATTTCTAAGCAGCCCAACAGATATCCTTATTAAGATAAAATTGTGAATTTTCAGAAAGCACTGTACACATCGGACAACTAAAGGGATGGTTACAGACCAGTGGTGTTCTCAAAAGTGCCACAAGATGGCGCTGCTGCCGCTTCCTAGTCCTGAGGACAGAGAAACTGCTGCTGGAACGGTGAGTCAGAAGTTCTCTACAAGTTTGAAGTGATTACCCAGTGAACATCTTTCTTAAATAATCTTCAGTTTCTGGCTACTGGAGAGCTCCTCACAACGAGGCCCTTTGAAACAGACTCCATAGAAACCTTACCCTCTTGGTCGTTTTTGTCAAAGTCCGGGTCATCAGGTTTAAGGGAAGGAAAATGGCTAGCTGGTCAAACTGTCACAAGGACAAACTGCTGCACAACAGCAGCACCAGACTGCTGGCTGCATCAGACTCCTGGTTGTTCTCTCTGGCACAAGGCAGGCTTAAGAGGTTTCCCCATCCTTCTTCCCGGGTGGTCTTCCGGATATCCAGCTGGTCCCTCAGCAGCTGTAACATTGGGTTAGGCTTGTTTGTGTGAGGCTCTGCATGAAAGATGCATAGAAGCTAGTATTTAGACACGATGGCCCAGGCATGCATGATTGAATGCATGCATGAATCCATCTGTCCACCCCATGTTCCAGGAAGTATGCTGAGAGCTGGAAAATACGGCAAATCTGGTAGCCAAATATCTGTCTTTGTGTGTCGCACTGGCTCCTGCCCCTTTCACCTGGACTCTTGCCCATGGTGGGGACTCCTTTCCTTTCAACTTTACCTTTGGTGTCTTTATGCTTGCACGGAGTCTCACAATTTGATTATTTGAACTGTAGTATTTTTTTTTTTTTCTGCATCTGGGAAAATCCCCAGCAACTCTGTTTGCCTCTGATCCCATCCTCTGGTGGACAAACAAGCTGCCCTGAGTCAGGGTGACTAGTCAACCTTACTGGACTGACCCTGAGAATGGAGCTAACCCTGGGAGGCAGAAATATCACTTTTAAAACAAGGAGTGACGGCTTCCCAAGATGGAAGATTTTCAGCACTACAATCCAACAAACTGAGGCAAACAGGGATGAGCTGGTCACCGTGGACCAGTTCTCTCCTACATCCCTGAGACCCAACCTCTTTGTCTTTCTCCTTCTCAGTGTTTCTGAGGTCTGTGCTGCCAGAGGTGCCCCTGGCAGGCCTTGTTTGTCCTGTGCTGGCTGACTCTGAGGCTCAGTGTGGGAAGGAAGGCATGGCATAGCACGGTGTTCACCTTGGACAGGCACAGGCATTTCTCAGCCTCAGCTCCTTTTGTTGTAAAACAGGTATAATTATCCCAGCCTCCCGTTTGCTGAGAGGATCAGGAGAGATCATGCCTACAGAGCGTCAGGTATGAACCTGAGCATGCGAGAACAGCCAGATGTCGATGATGTTTTAAACAACGACACAAAATCCCACACAGCATGACGTGGCAGGAGGGATTCAGGGCTGCATAGAGAGGCCGAAAAGTATGGGTGTGGCTGGGTGAAAATGGTGTGGGTGTGGGCGGGACTCTGTGGTCTCTCAGCTGCCTAAGGTGCAATAGATTTTACCCTGATGGCAGCTGGGAATTGCAGGGGGATCTAATGACTCCATCAGTTTGGGTCCTCAACCCTAGCCGCTTTGTGGATGCAATTCTGGTCACACGGTGCCTATAACACAGTAGGAAGGGTGCAGGGCAGCTCATGCGACCAAGATACGTTGTATACCTGCATGGATTTATTAAACAATAAAAAATATTTATTAAGCTAGATACTCCCTCCTTGCATTTTTTTTCCTTACAACCTCCTCAATCCATTCACCTCCTCTTTCAAGAAACCTTTAAGTCAGGGTTGAAGACCTTGGCGGGGGTAAGGGTTTCCAGGCCCACATCTCCAATAGATCCATTCCTGGGCCAGTCAGTAGGATCCTAGCTGGGCTGTGGTACATGGGGTCTCAGGCTGTTAGCCACTTGGACCAGTGACAGAGTCAGGAGAAGCTGAGTGATCTGGTCCCAGGACCAGTCCTGAGCTGTTCTTCCTGTATGTCAGGTGAGCTCTGAGCATCTGCTTTCTCTGTATTTTGATTTCTTCTGTTTCCATCTTATGTAGGACTTGCTGTCCTTGCAAATCCCCATTCCTCTCTTCACTCAAGACTGTCAGTCTCTTGGAAAGGCTGTGTGTATGTGTGCTTTCGGCTGGGAGAATAATTGGGAGTGATGTGGAAGGGTACTATAGTCTTTAGTAGAACAAATTCAAGGTTGGACTGGGTCTATAGAAGGTCTTAGTACAGCCCTGCAACACTAAGTCCAACCTCTGAGAGTCAGCCTACCATGCATGAGTCATAGGAATCCTACCCAGATCTTACTACTGGACAACTTCTAGAGTACCTAGAAATCCCATGTTTGGGGTTGGGGCAAAGCATGGCTGTTGTCAAAAGTGACGTGATTTGGTCACTAGTTCTGGAGATGGTGGGGAGTTTTGTGTATGGTTTTGTTGGTTTCCAGCTGCTTTTCCTTGAAGGTGTTGCTGGAGAGATAACACATGGTGTCCAAGTCCTCTCACTTCATTCATTTGCAAGAGTACCTTTGGTTTTTGGACCTAAGGAAAGGGTTGCAGGCTCAGCAGACAATAAGATAGGTAGACAGACAGACAGAAAGAGTGCTTCTGCCACGACTATGAGAATGAAGAGTGATGAACAGCCAAATGTGGCTCCTGGGAGGAATAGCAGGGGCCATTGTCACTCTGAAAACAGGGATGAGCCCCCAAAGGATCAAGGGAGTGCTATTCAGGGTTTCCCAGGGGAAGGGAGGAACCTGGGTTGGCCTGTAGGAAGGAAAGAGAATGGACCACACAATGAATACAGGTTAATTCTTTCCAGAGTCTTCACCTGTTACCTGTACCGACTCCCATCAGCCTTTGACCCCTGTGTGAACTTCGGTGTACATATCTCTTAACCCATAGCTTTGCCCTTGGCACACCTGGCATTGCACATCACTGGGGAAGCAGAAGTCAGTATGGGTCCCTCTGATTCCATGATGAGGATAACTAACCCCTGAAAGATTTCAATTTCACACCCTTAGAGTCCTTAATAAACTTAAATAACAATATTCCTGTATGTTTGCTCCAAGGATTACACTAGACAAATACCACAATGTGTCTAGCTCAATGTCCGGCTTATAGTGAGCCCTCAGATTCTAGACCCTCCTAAGCTCACCATTCCCAGATTGGCCTCTGGGTCACACTTGGAATTATTTGCTGCACAGAGCCTCCAGTTGTCCCTCTGCTCTGCCCTGAAGAGCGCTGCACACTTACTGTATCCAGACTCTCAGGTGCTGTGAAGGGAACAGCGTCAGCAATAAATGGGAATATCCACCATCTGTGGGAAATTCATGTTGGGAATTGAATCCCAATACTACATAGTCAAGTTGAAGATGTTTGGGCCTTTCTGTTCCACCCATATGTATAGATTAATGATGCTACCGGAGGGTCCTGTGGGAGAGGGTTGCTTCAGTTCCTTTTTTGCAGTAGGAAGGAGAATGCAGAGTTGTCCCTTGTGTCATATGAAATGCAGAAAAGAGGCCCTCACCAGACAAAAGGTACCAACCAGTTAATACCCTGATCTCAGATCCAACCTTCAGTACTGTGAGAGATTACTTTCTCTTTTTTTATTTAAATAAATTACCTGGCCTCATGAATTATGTAGATAATATTACTAGCACCAAACGGACTAAGGCAACATCTATTACTCTGAGTCTAATGAGCTTGCAGTCACTCTTGGCTGCGGCAAAGATTCAGTGTAGGCTAAATTAGGAGCATCTACCGCTCTTCTGCTTAAAACATAGTTCAGACTGCCCTAGGTAGTGCTGACAATCTGAGGTGCGACACCCAGGGTCTGGCTGTCTGATCTCTCCCTGTCACCTGCCCTCAGCACACTTTTTCTTGTTCCCTACAGTCATTTTGGGGTAGACTGTGTCCAGCCTGAGATTACGATCTATTTATTTTTAAGAGCCGTTTTCAAAAGTGAACTCTCAGAGCTTTTGAAAAATAACTGGTTCGGTTCTCTGCTCAAATCAAGTAACTTTTGCTATCGTTAGAACTGTTGCCTTGTGACAACTGCCCATTTTGTTCCCTGCTTCAGGCGGGCTCAGCCTGGTTGGCACTGTGGGTGGACATGAGCTCTCCTTGCTTGCTTTGGTACTAAGGTCTGTCTCCTTGGTGCGTGGTTGCTTCTTTTCAGCCGCACTGACTAGCAGCACAGTTGATGTATAATGCACATACATTTTTGCCTACACCAACTAATGATACAGTAGAAATCAGTCTCTAGTGTCCCCAAGGTTTGAAAACTGCAGATTTGACTACATATAAACATTTTACTCACATGCCAGCCTGCCGCCTACCCTGCAAACATATTAAATAGGTGTGTGTGTTTGTGTGTGAGGGGGGGGCTCATGTTAAGGTGTGTGTGTGTGTGTGTGTGTGTGTGTGTGTGTGTATGTGTGTGTGTGTGTGTGTGTGTGAGAGAGAGAGAGAGAGAGGAGAGAGAGAGAGAGAGAGAGAGAGAGAGAGAGAGAGAGAGAGAGGAAGAGAGGGAGAGAGAGGAGGCAGGCTCATGTTAAGCTGTGTGTATAGATAACAGACTTTAGTTACCTGTTTTTTTCCCTTCCGCTTTTGTTTTTGAGAGTCTATTTTGTTGTTTGCTGGTGTACATGTCACGCTAGCTGCCCCATGAGCTTCGAGGGACCCTCTAGCCTTGGCTCCCATCTCTGCAGGATCACAAAGATTACAGATGTGTGCTGTTATGCCTGACTTTATATGGAATCTGGGGATCTAAAGTCAGGTTCTCATTCTTGTGCATAAGCTAAACTCCCTGAGCTGTTTGCTCAGCCCACAGCTGTGTATTTATATCCATCTCAAACAATCTCATGCTATTTTAAAATGTCATTTGAGTTCCTGGACAAATTTCTTTGTTATCTGGGAAATAGTGGCGATGAAACCCACAAGTCTCTTAGCAGTGCTTGCACATGACCAGAAATAGTCACTGCAGTCATGTGTACAGTACTTTGAAATAACACGAAAAGGCCAACCAGATCTTTGAGTTTGGGGTCGATAGAGTTTACTGCAGGTTTTATTTTGATTTGTTGCATGAGAGATAATGTGATCGTGGGATTTTCTTTTGTCCTTGTGTGTGTGTGAGTTTTGTCGGATTTTATCAAATTGTGTTTGAAAAATGTATTGTGTGTTATCTTTATTTCTGAAAAAGTTCCAAACCACACTTATTGATTAATTAGCCCACTTTTATTATTTATCAAGTAATTAAGTAACTAATTCACTGACTAATTAATGTTTGCGTGTGCTTGTGAGTTCGCTTGTGTGTGTATGGCACATGCATACCACCCATGGGTGTGGAGACCAGAGGACAGCTTGCAGGAGTGGGTCCCAGGAATTAGACACAGATCACTAGACTTGGTAACAATTGCCTTTGCTCACCAAGCCATCTTGCCCGTTCAGGTTTTTCTTCTTTGGAAGTTTTGATTTTAGAGTTAACATTTGCAAATAATTCATGGGCACATAAAAAACACACAGCTTTAAAATAAGAGTGTGGTTTGAATCTTATTGGGTGGACCTTACAGATTTATTAGTTAGGTCTTGGTAGTGTCAATATTCTTGCCTGGGATAAGAACTATGGACAGATCAACCGGGCAGCATGCAGAGGCTGGTCCGAGGCCCCTGGCACATATACAGCAGAGGACTGCCTGGTCTGGCCTCAGTGGGAAAAGATACACCTAATCCTTGAGAGACTTGAGGCCCCAGGGAAGAGGGATGCCCTGTGGTGGGGAAGAGGGGGAGCACCCTCTTGGAGGCAAGATGAAGGGGGAATGGGATGAGGAACTGTTGGGAGGGGGGCAGGAGAGGGGACAACAGCTGAAATATAAATAAGTCTTTTAATTACTTCTTGTATTGACAAGAGTTTTTGTACCATATAGTTTGATGACACATACTATATAATGCCGAAAGCTTCAGTGCCTTGTTTGCATTGTAAACTTGCAGTACGATCTCCTCCACTCTCCCAGTAGAGGGCTTTTTTACATTAATTCAAGTTTGGTATCACTACCTCAACCATCAACTCATTTTTTTAAAAACCGTCGTAAAAACTATTTATCCATTTGTTGTGTCATGTGTGGGGTGTATGTGTCATGGTGTACATGTGGCGGAAGGCTTTCGGGAGTCACTTCTCTGCTTCCGCTGAGTGGGTCCCAGGGTTGAACTTAACACCCGGGGTTAGTTGCCAAGTGCCCTTACCCCTGACCCTTCTCACAAGCCCGTCTGTCTCTTTTTACACTGAGATAAAATTCCCAGGACTGTGGACTCAGAGTTGGGAAGCCATGGCCATACTTTAGAACATCTACAGTCTCCCTCAAAGAAGCCCCACTCTTATTTATCCCTGAACCCCAAGCCTTAGGAGATCACTAATTGACATCTTGTGTTCACAGACTTGCCTCTTCTGGGTACGGGGTATATAAATGGAATTATTCACCATGTAATCTGCTATGACTGGCCTTTTCTCTTTATTTTCAGCTACTTGCCAGACATTTGGGTGGTTTATACTTTTTGGTTACCATAAATAACTGCTACTACGGGCGTTCGTGGATGAGTTTTTGTGTGGATGTTTCATTTCTCTGGAATGTGTCTCCAGCAGGAGAATTAGGATAACTCTAAGCTTAAGCTTTTGAGTAATTACCAGCACTGTATGAGGATTCCAATTTTTGCACACCCTCACTGCTTTTACACACCCTCACTGCTTTTGCACACCTTCACTGTTTGTTTTTGCACACCCTCACTGTTTCTGTACACTCTCACTGCATTTGCACACCCTCACTGTTTGTTTTTGCACACCCTCACTGTTTTTGCACACCCTCACTGCTTTTGCACACCCTCACTGCTTTTGCACACCCTCACTGCTTTTGCACACCATCACTGTTTGTTTTTGCACACCCTCACTGTTTTTTTTTTTTACATGCCTGAGTTTGGTTCTGGATCTCCGACAATGGGAAGTGCTATCTCATTGTGATCTCGATGTGCTTTTCCTCAATGGCTAATGGTGTTGCCCTTTATAGTGTACCCATTTTGCACTTTCTGTTATTTCTTCCAACTGTTTTATTCTTTTTAAAAATCTCATTGTTATAGCCAGGTGTGGTGGAGCACCCCTTTAGTCCTAATACCCACGAGGCAGAAGCAGGTGGGTCTCTATGAGTTCTAGGGCAGCCAAGGACACACAGTGAGAAGCTGTTTCAAAACAGTTCTTTGGTGCTTATATATTTACAAGCTGGGTATTGTGGTGGTGCATGCTTTTAATTCCAGCACTTAGGGGGCAGTGGATCTCTGTGCCTTTGAGGCCAGCCTGGCCTACATAGTGAGTTCCAGGCTAACTCTATCTCAACAAACAAACAAACGGATAAGTGTAACTGTTTATTGCAGTCTACTTTGTGGGTTGCTCTTGCTATATAAAAGATACAATTAAATTTTGTATATTGGTTTTGAATACTCAAATCTTGCTAAATTTATTTTTAAAGTGTCTTCCTTAGGATTTACTGTATACAAATATATCATCTGCAAATTGAGGTTTTTTTTTCTTTTTTCCATTGTTTTTTCAACCTGATGTATTTTCTTACTTCTTTCCTTCCACTACCTGTGTTAAAACTTTCCATACAATGGTGGACAGAGGTAGTGGACAGTCTTGTCTTATTCCCCATGATAGGAACAGATTCCTGCTGTTATTAGATATGACACCAGCTGAGGGTTCTTTTTAGACACCCTCTACTGGATTCCATTTTTCTGGCCCTTGTTTTCGGAGTATTTTTATTTAAGGCATATCTGCTGATATAAGTATTTGACTTCGTCTCTTGTTGAAGGGGTTTATAATAATTGTTGGTTTTAGATGCTAAGCCAGCTTTGAACTTCTGGATTCAATCACAGTGTATGGTACTTAAAAATGTGTGTGTTTGTGTGTGTGTGTGTGTGTGCGCGTGCGCGTGCACGCACGCGCACACACGTGCACCTGTATGTGTGTATGAGTACACATGCTTGCATACATGTACATGTGTGTTTGGAGGTAGTCACTCATGGGTGTTGTTCCTTAGGAGCTGTCCATCTTGGTTTGTTGTTGTTTGTTTTGTTTTGTTTTTAAATGGGATCCATCCCTGGTACCCTGAATTTGTGGGTTAGGTTATTTTGGCTGTCCAGGGAGCCCCAGGGATCAGCCAGGCTTTACATCTCCAGTATTGAGATTGGAAGCATATGCCATCATATCTGGCTTTTGAAATCTCTTTTCAGCTAATGACCTATCAGTGATGTTGATTTTAAAAACGAAACATGCTTACTTCGGTCGACTTCGTTGTTTCTAGTCTCAGTGCCTAAGCTCTGCTCTCAGCATCCTCAGTTCCCAGGGCAAGCCCAGCTTCCTGTTCTAGCTTGTATCACTTTCACTAAACATTTTCTCTCAGAGAGAAACCTTGGGTATCCCCAAGTTTCTATTTGACTGGGAATTTTATCTTCTCTAGATTGGGGTGACTCTCCAGCTTCATATCTAGCCTCATTTTTCTCTCTTTACTTTTCCAAATGGTATTCTATGGGGTAGACATCCAAGGACTAAACCTCAGGACAGAAAGATTCTGTTAGCCTTTCTTTGGCCAGTGAAAGACAGGCTTTCTCTAAGTAGCAACTCCCAGCAATACAGTTGATTTCTCCATTGTTCTAGTAAGTACTTAGTAACTTTCCTAATTCTATCAAGGGGATCATCTGTTAGTTGCTTTCAAATCTTTTCTGAGCTATGTTCTGTTATTCATAGTTTTTCCTTTTGGTGGTGTTCAGTTTTTATTGACTTTGCTGAGTTTTCTGTCTCTATGTGGAATAGTAACCTCTTGTCTGTAGCATATCATGAAGATATTTCCCCAAGCTTATTCATTGGTGAATAGAAAGTTTATGTTTTTAGGTAGTATCGTATGTTGGACTCTCCTATTTGGCTTCTGGTTTTGATGAACTATATTTTAAAAATGACTTCATCATCCTGTGATTATAAAATTACTTAAATTTCCTTACCAATTTCTTTAGGATACCCTATTTATGTTTATATCTTTAGCTTATCTAGCTTTTATTTATTTATTTAATTTATTTATTTTTGAGACAGGGTCTTTCTACATAGCCCTGGTTATCCTAGACCAGGTTGTTATTTAGACCAGGTTGGCCTCAGATACACAGAGATCTTCTTGCTTCTGCCTCCCGAATGCTGGAATTAAAGGTGTATTTCATAATGCCTGACTACTAGATATTTAAAAGTATATTTATTCATTTTTATGTGTATGGATGTTTTGCTTGCCTGTGTGATGATGTACCATGTGTGTATAATGCCCGCAGAGGGTAGTATTGGCTCTTTTAGGACTGAAGTTACAGATGGTTATGAGCTACCATGTGGTTGCTGGGATTTCAACTCAGGCCCTTTGGAACAGGGGTCAGTGCTCTTAACCGCTGAGCCATCTCTGCAGCCCACCATCTGGATTTTATTTTAGTAAGGAGGGATAGGTGTCCATCATGTTTTCTATGAAGGCCCAGGATGTTGGGTCAAGTTTGGCAGAACATTTTCCTGCATCCTGCTTGAGTAATGGCAGCCTTGTGAACTTTAATCACTTCTTTTTCCTGACCCTGAGGACACAATGGCATCATCCCACAGTGTGACCACAACCAGGTTAGCACACTGACAATATAGCCTGTACCCTGTGTATGTGATTGACATTTTTATTATATTTCTAAATTTACTGTCCATAACAATGTGAGCCTCACTCATTCTTCTTCACATTTTTGTGAGTTTTGATGTTCTGAAGACACCCTAGAGATGCTTGTTCCCTAACTCAAACTGGAAACGTATTTATACAACCTCAAATGCTTCCATCGCCAATCATAAGATCAGATTAATGATGATAAGAGGCTAGAAGAGATGGCTCAATGATTAAGAGTGCTTGCTGCTAATGTGTAGGACTTGGGTTCAATTTCTGGTCTCAAAAAAGGATCTGTAATTCTATCTCCAGGGGATCCAACACCCTTTTCTGGCCTTCATGGTCACCAGGACACAAACATAGAAGCAGGCAAAACACACAAGCATGTAAAGCAATAAAAATAAGAATGCACTTAAACATTTAAAAAGAACAACAGTAACAGACACTGGATGTTTCTTGAGCTCATCTAGAAGTACCATGACGGACAGAGTACATGCTCTTCCCTTGAGCAGGAGTCACAAAATCCAAGAGAGCTCCAACCAACAGCCCCCTTGGCTCAATTCCAAGTGTAAATTGCAAGAGGAACTGGGCTAGAAAATGCCAAGCACATGCTTAGATGATTGCCAAAATTTATCCCCAGTCTCCACATCAGCATAAAACCTGATGTATCCTGTCGCCTCTCTTTGCCTTCAGGGGCCAAAGGTGTCTATTTCCCATTTGTAAACAGTCACCCTTACTGATTAGCTAACAGCCAACTCTCCAACGCATTCCTCACTGGCCTCTTTTTCTACTGAAGTATCCTATAATTTCTAACAAGGACCCAGCTCTGTCATTATGTTACATTGTCATCAGACTGACAGGATATGCTTCTTACAATGATGATGCAGCTCAACTCAACCAAGGCAATAACTGGTTCTTTCCCAGTGGACAGGAGATGGATTAGTGTGAACTAGAGGCTACTTACTTTTGGACGGACGGCGTCTATTATAAACGGGTCAGGATTGATGCTTTCTGGCCAATACACAGTGAGATCTGTGCTATGATGCCCAAAATGAACATGCTGTAAAGAGGGATGATATGAGCTGGCATCTGAAAAGAAACGGGAGGCATGGTGTGAACATACACCCAAAGAACAAAGGTAGGAGGAGAGGAGATGACCCAAGAATGAAAATAATAAATGTCAAGTAAGGAGTCATGGCTCTAGGAAACATTGAGACAGAGCCTGGCATGATGAATCTCACAGTTCCCCTGGTCAAGGAAGCTAAGAAAGGTCTTTCTCATTTCTCCAAGACCAAAGGGTTCTTAACATGTGGTTCACTGAAAGGTCTTCAAGAGGACTTTGGAAGTCTGTGTTCCCAGGAAAATATTGCATTTCCAGTTTTTCTAAAGTCAAATTGAAATGAGAAATATTCTTTGGGTTTTGAATGGAGAAAATAAGCTATAGCATTAGCAGTATATGTGAACAATAAAATATTAGATATTAAAAATTCACGGTATATTTATGGTCAAATTCTTCAAACATCATTCATGTTCACGACAACTTGGAAGTGATGGAGGTTATTAGACACTATGCCCTATCTTGCTTAGAGCCCATAAGGATCCACCTGTCTCTATCTCCTAAGTTTTAGGATTGAAGGTGTGTGTTACCATTCCTGTCATCTTCTCCTTAGTCTTTTAAAGAGAAGAGATCTGAGTATCCCAAATCACTCACTTACTCACTCACTCACTCACTCACTCACTCACTCACTCACTCATCTGGCTTGGAGTTCAAAGCTCTTTTATACTGATTCTCAGTAACCTTGACAGTACAGTGTCAAGTGTGGGACTTTTCTAGGCATTTTTATTAGATGAGACCAATCCACTGGATTCCATTAGAGCCATCAGCCTGTCTAACAGGGTGTACATAATTATTTATACACTGAAGTACTCTGCTAATTAAACTCATTCAAAGTCACAATGATTGGTTACTTAAGAGACCTGAGTTGCTGTAAGTGGGAACTGTAATTTCAAAGTGCGCCATACCATTTGGTTTGGAAGTACATCTGCTACAGGGCAAACGGTACATGTCCACGCACTGATTCACACTAAGAATGTCAAGGCCACTTGGACAAACCCTTCTCTGATCTTTAATGCTCCTCAGGCTTAAAGTTCCATAGTCTCACAAGAACGCAAGAGGCACACTGACTTCTAAACATCAGCAAAACTCTACTTTCTCATGCATGGGTTGTCTAGAAAGAAGATTCTTGGCCAGCCTGGAAAGGACTGTTTTGTTCCTCACATCTCTTATGATGTCTCCTTTGCAGCTCTGGCTGACAGACCTATTTACAAGGTTTTGGCCTCTAGTCCTCTGTGTAGTTCCCACTTGTGTGGTACCACATGTAGAAGATCATTTTCTGGAGAGCTGAAGGTGGTGCTGAGATGTTAGGGCTCTTAACTCTTTACCTTCTGACTGTCTTGTTGGCTGCTTGTGCTCACCAGGAAATTTCTATTAGTGTCTCTGAGCTTCAGTTTTTTGATCTGCAAAAATGGGACAGCAGGAGACCAGGGGGATGGCTTTGTTAGTTAGCTGCATTTCTTGCAACCACAGGACCTGAGATTAATTCCCAGAGTCTATGTAAAATAAGCCCATTCTTGTAACCCCCATGGAGAGATAGGTAGATTCCCCCAGGGCTTTCTGACAGGGCTTATTGAGTTCTAGGAAGTGACAGACTCCATCTCGAAAAAATAAAGTATATATCTTAGAAATGACAGCTGAGGTTGCCCTGAGGTCATTACATGCATACACATACATGTGCACACACATACAGACACACACAGAGAACACACACACAGGCACATACACACACATGCAGATGCACACAGACACACAAACATACACAGGCACACACACAGACACAGGCATACACACATGCACACAGATACACAGACACACACAGGCATACACATTTATACACAGACACATGCATGTGCAGATCCAGACTTAGACACACAGGCATTTACACATAGACACAGACACACACATACATGCACACACAGACATACATAGACACACACAGACAGACACAGGCACACCGAGACATGCACATGTAGACACACATGCAGACACACTTGTAGACAAACTTGCAGACACACTTGCACACACACATACATGCACACGTTCACAGCCAGTAGTCTTATACTTTCTAAAGATTGGGTGAGAAAGTGATTTCCAAGTCCTTGGCTCGGTGTCTAGCCCACAGCAGTGTTATTTGCTGCTGCTGTCATTGCAGGGACGCTGTGCTGGAAGCAAACTTGTTAGATTCCCTTTAGAGTCTGCTCCCCACTTCTCTCCTGGTATCCTGTTTCCTGTTCCCAGTTGGCTCCTTATCTCTATTCCTGGGAACATTCTGGCACATTTTCTCTGGGTTCTCCAAGGAACAGAATAAATAAACCATTGGCTTATATGGCAACATGATTCTGTCATGAAAAGTCGTCATAATTTATGGGTCAGAAAACATCACCTTTTAGCCTTGCTGCTTAGAAAATTAGTTTCAGTGAGGGCAAAGGAGGGGAAGGACTTGGCCACATTTTACACTAAAGGGACACTTACACATTTGAGAGTGTCATGTTCTTGGGAGAATTTTAGCCTTTCTGAGTTCAGGGCTATGTAGCAGGGACACACTGCAAACTCGCCCACTCATCCATAGTGGGAAGCCATCACCGAGAGGTGCCTGTTGAGACAGAAGTTACATATCCCAGCTGCAATTCCATCTCAGTGGGATCATGGGACTAGTTCTCAGTGGATGAGTGGCAAGGATGTCCCTCCTCTGAGTTTCCTACACACTTTGTGCTTTGCCTGTCTAGACATAAAGGTCCTTGAGGATTCTTGGCAATGGTAGATCCACATGACAGAAAGATTGTGGCTTTCAACATATATCTACCAACATATAGAAGAAAGCCAGCCATAAATATTTACAGTGGACTTTTAAGTGTGTGAGAAATACATTTGTGTGTGCGTGTGTGTGTCAAGATCTTGAAATGTTGAGTTTCTTTGTTATAGCAGCCAGTGTTATTCTGATAAAGCTAGCATATAAAATGAATGTATTGGCTTGAACTTCTCTATCAAGGCAAGTTAAAAATCCTCCATTTATTGATTTATTCATTTGTTTTCATTTATTTATTTAAAAATATTTTGTATAATTTCTTTAAAACCTTCACATACTTACACAGCATAATATGATCATATTCGTCAATCATGACCTCCCTCCAATTCTTTCTAGTACCCCTGCCCTATCTTCCTCCCAGCTTCATGTCTTCCTATTTTTTTAAAATTAATAATCCTTTGGCCTTCTCATTCAAATGATAATTAAAGAAGAGGTCATGGGTTTGGTGAATGGCGAGGGAGGAGAGGTAGAACGGGAGGGGACACAATGGAAATGATGTAAACATAGCACTCACATATAGAACTGTCAACAAATTTTCAATAAAACATAACCCCTTGAGTTCAGTTAGTGCCATTTATATGTGCAGGGGTATGGGCAACCTATATGTTTAATGGGAAATTGTCTAGGAGCCCTACTTGAAGCCCCAGCGATGAAGTGAAGAACAAAGCAGATGGGGCCCCAACTGGAACGAAGAGCTCATGTCTTGGCTGTGGAAGCTGCAGCAACAATGTGTCAAGTGTTTAAATAAAAAAGAAAGAAAGAAAACCCATGGGATGATGTCATTTTATAGGATTCCTAGAGACTGTTTTTTTAAGAAGGTGCTGGCACTGGGGTTGGGACTGGATGACAAAATCACACTATTGGCTCCTCCCACATTGGCTTTTGATTCCACTGCATCAAATGAGTTGCCCTTCCAGACAGCACACATATCTGATTTCACGGCTATTGGAGACAGCTTCTCCTTTTGTACCCTCTTCTCTGAAGACCCCGTTCTCCTAGCTGCAGGGAGAGGGACTTCTCCTGCAAAAGCACTTCCCTTCTATCCGTGCTCCAATGCTGATGGCAGCACAGCCATGCCCTGTTGTATTTATTTATTATCCATTGATTTCCCATGGAGCCTGCAACCTCTTGCTCATTCATCTCTGTAGTGTGGCTTACTGCACAGTGCTGGGCACACAGCAGGTGCTTGATAAATATTTGTGGAGTTGATTTGAATACAAAATTCACAGTAGAAACGATTATTTGGTTTTGTTAGGAGCCTGCATAATGCATTGTGTTTATAAGGCAGCTTTTGTGTAGCATCTGTGCCTAGAACGCCAGCCCCTTTAACTGTGTGCATATGGAGACAGAGCCAATTTTAATTACTGTGTGCATAGACACTCATATTTCTTAGACACAAGGCGGGCTCCCTTTGTTTTCTTGTTTCTTCCTTTTTATTTCCCCCTGATTATGAAACATCCTCTCTAGCTCCTGGTGAGCCTGATAACATTTACTTCTTTGGTTGACAACACAAAGTCTCCTAGACCCTCCATCAGTGTGACCTGGAGGCTTGGGGCAAGAGGAGACTTTTCCGTCTTCATATTCCCGTCAGACTGGCAACCGGTGATGTAAGGGACACATGCATAAGACCATGGTTGGGAAACCTCTTCTGCTTGCAACAAAGGTCACTGTGTCATCTATTTCCTGGGGAATTTCGTTGCAGAATGGTTGGGCGGAAGAGAGGTGAGCTCACATAGGGTGAGGCAAGCTCTTCAAAGTGCTGGGTAAATTCTTGCTGTGCAACCTCGTGCAAGCCATTCAAGCTCCCTTGGCCTTGATTTATCTATCTGAGAAGTGGAGATGAGAGCAGCCCTAGTACCGTTCTGTTCTGAGGATAAAATTAAAAAAAAAAAACACCAAGGACAATGATACTTCTTAAGTGCTATGACCTTTATATATACCACATATTTTAATATTTACAGATGTCAAATGCAGGGGTCACACACAATGTTTAGGGATTGGGATGTAGCCAAGTGGGAAAAGTGCTTAGCTAGTAGATAGGGATCCTGAATTCAGTTCACGAATCTCTATGTTTGATCCTTAGCATAGCACAAACCAGGTACCACACAACATAGGCTCATACCTGTAATCACCTGTAATCCCAGTGCTGGGAAGGTGGGGGTGGGAGACTAACTCTTGGTAACATCCTTGGTTACACAGCTCCTTTACATCAAGACAAGCCTAGGACATAGGAGAATGTGTAATATCATCGTCGTCGTCATCATCATCATCATCATCATCATCATCATCATCATCAGCAGCAGCAGCAGCAGCAGCAGCAGCAGCAGCAGCAACAAACATCAACAACACACTGACAGAATGAGGCTCAACCCTATTTCACCATAGGAAACTGAAATTCAGAGAACTGACATATTTTATTCAGGACTTGATTTCCCCTGGCAGTCTGGTTCCAGACAGGCAAGGAGGTAGAGTTATGATTGCCAGTACTGGGTAGAAGTTTTCTTTTCATCTGAGAAAACAAACTTGTGTTTAGGAGACTGGTTCTCACTCAAGGGAGCATATATTTCTCCTCCTTGGTGAAGTCCCACCATTCAGCTGTGCCCTACTCCATCCTTGTCAGCTTCTCCCAGTTTTGCCTGGCAGGCATGATGTCTTCAGCTTTGGGGCAGGTAGGATGTGTTTGGAACCCTATGATTCTCGATTGAGACCTGTTGAAAGTCCCGTGGTAAACAAGATGGCAGGAGCTTCCCATACTCTCGAGAAATCAGAAATCCTCACACTGCCATAAGCAGTACACAATCTTCATGCTGCCATAAACATGGCCACAGGGCGTTGGCCATGCCCCAAGTTCTGCCTCCTCAGGAGGATGTGACATAGACTCCAGCCAGATCAGCCACACCCCAAGTCCCTCCCCTGCATGTAGATGTGACTGCAGGTAAGCTATAGGCTGAAGCAGGACCTCCCCAAGGTAAACAAGGTCTTCCCAAGCCCTGAGGCCAAGCCAATAGGAAGATGGTTGTCAGACCCCCAACTATTTCAAAAACTATTTATACAAAAGCTGAGTGTGAAAGTAAAACGAGACATATGTAGAAATCATTCCTCTGCCTGAATTCCTTTGTTCTAAAGAGCTGGTAACAACCTCTGATTGGGAAGAGATTTTCTCTCTCGAAGTTTCTTGCATCCTGCACCGGGGCTTCTCCCCAGCCTGGTTCAGCTTGGCCTGGTGCTCAGTGGCAGCTGCGTTCCACTGCATCCTGATAGGATCAGTGGCAGAGCGCTGTTCTTATGGGCTCAGGCCAGAGTTTACACACCCCACTGAGTATTGCTCTCACACGTCCAAGCCTGAATTTGTGCACACTGGCCGGACCTAGTGGTGGAAGTAGCAGAGGCTCCCTTTCCCCAGTCAAAGAGCTGTGTGGGACTCCTTGAACCAGGTCCCACATTCAGTTCCCTTTGCAATACCTGGCTGGTATGGTCTTCAGCTCCCCTAAGCTTTACCGGGGAGGCATGATGGTCACAAAACCCGTTAGTCTTTTATTGATCACGTGCATCAAGATGTAAAACATAGATCATCTGCCTCAGGAAAGTGGGCATTTGGGAGTCATAACTGTGGGAATCATAGTTGTAGTTTGGGTCCATTTGATTGAGGCTGAGCTGCACACAGGCAGAAAGTATGCACAAACACTTTCCAAGTTATGATTCTGTTTATTTGTCACTCAGGAAAACATGGGGCTGATTCTCTGTCTGCAGAGGGTAGTCAAATGGTCTTTCTTTGTTATCTGCCCTCTAATCTTTGAAGACAGTTGGAGACAGAAGTAGCAACATCCATGAAAGGAGAACTGGGAAGTTCATAGGTACAATGAATTAAAAAAATGGTACTAGGAAAAGAGAAATGATTTGAAAAAGATGAGTGTTTTAGTTTGGGTTTCTTTAGAAGGAGACTGAGACACAACTGAGAAAGCAATGCCCTATCTGGGACTAGATTCCAGAAAACATTGACAAAAATCACAGGGAAATGCAATGGGGGTGGGAAAGGGGAGTCTACAGGCTGCTTGTCTTTCTTTCTTTCTTTCTTTCTTTCTTTCTTTCTTTCTTTCTTTCTTTCTTTCTTTCTTTCTCTTTCTTTCTTTCTTTCTTTCTTTCTTTCTTTCTTCTCTCTCTCTCTCTCTCTCTCTCTCTCTCTCTCTCTCTGTCTATCAGATTATATTCTGGGGACAGGGAAACAGAGCACACATTTCAGAGTTGTTTTTGAGGTATGGGAAAACTGAGGGAGCTCTATAGCCACCTTCATCCATCAATGGTTGGTCGGGAATTCTAGTGTGCTGGAGGCCACACAGGTGGACATCACTCTGAAATAGTGAAGGTTCAAGAGATATGGTGGGGCCATCCACAGAATATGCTATAAGCTCCAACTCTGAAATCAGACAACCTGCATTTGAATCTCACACCCCTTTTTGGTTTATTGTGTGGTTACATCTAGGTCATTTTGTGATGTGTAGAATTTATTTTGTTTTACACAGCAGTGATTTTCAATTGCATGTCTGCTATATGGGGTTTACAACAGTTCCAGACTTTACTGGGGAGGCTGGGAAGAGTACGAGAGATGAGATGTGGAACACTGGAAGGCTCCAGGCAAACCCTGGAAGCATTATAACTATAGTAATTATTTGGTTTATTTATTGTGAGAGGGGAACATAGAGAAAAGATGGTGTTGTTGGGAAGAGGGCAGGAAACAATGGTCTAAATTTTAGCCCGAGAATGATGACACAGAATGAAATAATGAGTAAGCAAAAACCCAGAGGACAATTCTTGCAGAAAGTAGGGGATTTTGAAAGTGATGGAAAAGAAGTAATTATGGAACAAAAAGCATTGGGATTAGGTTACATTTGTCTTAAATGTCTTTTCTCTATTTGTAATATGATGTTCTATAGACCACCATGTTGATGAGGAGTGTAGTCTCATAACAGAACTCCATCTCTAGCTAGAACCTCTCTGCTACATGGACCCGCCAGAGTAACTGGAATAGTCTTGAGAACCTTGGAGGGGAGACGTTGACTTTTCAAAGACAACAGTGTATTAGCAGTGAACAGCAATAGGTATAGGTGTTTGAACACATGGATGACTCATGAGCCACCTTTCAGTCTTAACTGACTCGTATGATCATTCTCAGTACAGGTGATGATACTCCGCAGGCAGATTCAAAAGCATCTGAGGCCATGGGAAGAGCTGGCTGTGGTCCCAAACTGTTCAGTAATCACAACATGATACCCAAGATCATGGGGACTGGCTGAGATTCAGGATATCATCATGAAAACAGGTAACATTTATTGAAAAATGTCTATGTTCCAAGTCATGTGCAAAACCTTTAGAAAAGATTAAAACACTTTCCCATCACAGTAATCAAAGGAATGTCCCTGCCATGACTGTGTATTCTCCTAGAATACATGTGAAAAAAAATCACCTTTTAATAACCAGTTGTTTCTCCAGCAGACTTTTAATTAATTAATTAATTTTGAATCTGGCCTTTGATAACGAGCCCCTGTGTGCATTCAGTCGCTGTGCTATGGATAGGGTAGGATTCCTCTCCACTGGGCACTGGGTCTTGCTTTCATCTCCTAAGAGTGAACAGGAAAATCACAAGCTTATTGTTGCTGGCAAAGTGAAGGCAGGGGGAGGACCATTTCTTCTCTGGGTTCAGCAACCTCCTAGTGGTTCGCAGACAGCCGCATAATGGCCAGCCAGTGTGAAACTGTGCAAATTGCCTCATAAATAACTCGTAATGCATAGGCGACACAGAGAGGCCGTAGCTCACAGATAAATGACTCCCTGCCATTTTCAGGGTATTAAACCAGGGCTAAGCTGGACCTCTCCGTGGGGATTCATTAACTACTATGGGCTTCCTGCATACACGCATGCTAGTACATGGGTGTTTCCTGCATACATGCATGCTAGTACTGGGTGTTTTGCTTGTCACTTCTTGTGGTCTTGTGGCCAAGGCAAAACACTTCTGAGCAGGGCCATTGGGAGAGGAAAGTAAAGACCTTTAGCAAGTAAGGTGGAAATGAGCCTCGTCAGAGCTGCATCCTTTTCTCTAGAGAACTGACTTTCGAAAGAAATTTCTCTGTAGGCAGAGAAAACCATTGTAACTATAACGGCTAACATCTCTTGGGCATCTACTCTGTGCTAGGCCCTGCATTAAGACTTCTTGTATAATTTTCACTACAGTCTCATTAAGTTAGATATTACTGTTACTCCTGTCTATCAAAGAAGGAACTATAAGCCTCACATAGATTTAGTTGCTTGCTTTAGGCGATCTGTGCTGAATGCATTGGTCAGCTTTGGTTATGTTGCCGTAACAAAACGAGCCAACAAATCTCCGTTGCTTTAATGGAGTTCTCAGTACTCTTACCTTGTGCTGCTTCTGGACAAATCTCTGTACTCTGCTTGGAGGAGGAATGAGAGGGAGGATGAGGGCAGGCTTTGTCTGGGGCCTGCTATTGTCACTACAGAACAGCAATAGATGGCACCATCCGCTGTCATTAAGACTCAGAACTGATAGTATATACTACTTCTCAAGTTTCACTAGTCAAAAGAAATCACATGGCCCAACCTTTTCGCAGTGAAGTGAGGAAATTGATTCCTTATATTGCAATTTAGTTCAGTGGGAGAGAGAGACTTAATTCCTTTACAGGGAGACAGAGAGCAGCATAACGAAGTCTGTAACCTTAAGACGATACAGGTTTTTGTTTTTTTTTTTTTTTTTTTTGGCTTATATATTTTGTATTTTTGGTTTCTGCTTTTGCTGAACTTAGTGCTCAGTGAGTTGGGTTCTTGCCTTGCACATAGAAGCTCTGCGGCTAAGGGAGAGTAGCTTTTGTGTTTGGGTTCCAGTGTCTCAGCTTTTGCGAGATTTCCCCAGAGGCTGACTTGGACACAAAGCTGGAAATGTAAGTACGTTTTCTGAGATGTGTTAAGAGGAAAGAGGAAAGGTGAAGGAACTCAATAAAGCCTATTTTTTAATCAGGATGCCCTCTGAGCATCCCAGGCAAAATTCTGCTGAAAGACTTTGGTTGGGGATCCGGTTGAAGTTAGAAGAATGGGCGTTGGTATTTCCTCTGTCCTTCTAAGAAGTACCAAAACCTTGACACTGTATGTATACTGTCATAGTGTTTTATTCCTGTGAGGAAACACCATGGCTACAGAATCTTTTATAAAACAAAACATTGACTTGGGGCTGCCTTATAGTTTCAGAGGTGATGGAGAAGGGGCTGAGGGTTCCTTTCCCTATGAGCCAAGCTTTCACATACAGGAGCATATGGGGACATCTGATTCAAGCTACCACATTTCACTCCCTGGCCCCCATAGGGGCCATGTATGTCATATGCAGAAATACTTTGACTCCAGCTTCAAATACACACACATTCTATAATAGTCTTGGCCCTACTTAAATGTGCTAAATTCAAAGTCTATTCTGAGATTCACATTCGATCTTAACTGCAATCCCCTATAAAATTAAAATAAAAAAGCAGATCATACACTTGTAACATATACTTGCACAGAGGATTCATTACCATTCCAACACATAGGGAAGGGAGCATGGTGAGGAAATACTGATCCAAGGCAAGACTGAATACCAGCTGGGTAAACTCCAAGCTTTGCATCTCCATGTCTGATATTAAAGTGCTCTTTAGAGCTCCAACTTCTTTCAGCTTTGTTGAATGCAACACACTCCTTCTTCTTGGGCTGGTTCCCTGTTGGCGGCTTTCTTTAGCAGGTCCCATGGCTCTGGCATCTCTACCAGCTTGGGATCTCCAAGACAATAAAGGCTTCACCTTCACAGTTTCACACAATGTGTTTTCTAGGCCTCCATGCAGGAATACACCCTTGTACCCCCATTTACAAATCAGCCCTCTCCCATCCAATGTAAAGTATTACTTTGCCTTGGAGCCCTGTCCTTCCACTCCTTTTGGATCTCTTCCTCCCTCCTTCCCCTCCCTCCCTCCCTCCCTTCCTCCTTCCCTCCCTTCCTTCCCTTCCTCCTTCCTTCCCTCCCTTCCTTCCCTTCCTCCTTCCCTCCCTCCCTCCCTCCCTTCCCTCCCTCCCTCCCTCCCTCCCCTTCCTCCTTCCCTCCCCTCCCT